>NC_137658.1:23543051-24743051 GCF_963422515.1 Blennius ocellaris
CCTGACGGGCGGGATTTATTAGTTAATGAAGTGCAGGTAGGAAAAGGACGCAGAGGGGAGAAGAGTCAAGATGGAAACTTTTCCTGTCATTTTGCTTAATCCCTCTATCACATTTCTCATTTCCCGCGGCCTCTCGCCTCCATTTTGTCTGTCAGCCTCTTTCACTTAAATGTATATCTGTGTCAATCCAAATTAACGTTTCACCTGTCCCTTCCTTGTCTCACTTCATTACCCCCCCCTCCCCCATCTCATCTCCTTACTTTCGCTTTCCTCCCCCCTTTCCTCACCATCTGTCTCTCCCATCAAAACCACATATTATGCTCACAAACCCAACAGTAGACGTTCCCCCTCCTGCTCCAGGAATGAAAAGGTGAAAAAAAAAAAAAATGACGAAACCACAATTTTCAGATTTATGTGTCACGGCCAGAAAAAATATAATCAGGAATATGTGGTGAAGGGAGGGGCGGCTGCTGCCAGAGGTGGTGGAAAAACAGAAAGGAAGAGAAAAGCAGTGGGTTTTTTTCTTCAGATATGAGTCTCTGGAGAAGAATAAATCTTCTGCATGTGCCTTTATCATTTTGTCTTCAGCGCAGACATGCACAACAACCGGTAAGAAAACTGATAAATAACCTAAATAATGTATAAATATGCGTTTTGTCCGCATGTTTTCAGATTGCTGAATGCCAACAAAATCAACTGTTTGAGAGTGAACACCTTCCAAGATCTGCAGAACCTCAACCTGCTGTCGTTGTACGACAACAAGCTGCAGACCATCAGTAAAGGACTGTTTGCGCCGCTGCGCGCCATCAAGACTCTGTAAGTACCACGAGATCTTAAGGGGTTTTACGTCAACTCTCTGGGTACTGAAAATGCACGGAAATGGTGCTCTGCGTCACTGATAATGCACATTTTTGAAAACTGTTCCCGAGCTGTAATTTTTCAAAAACACTCCGTATCTGTATAAACTTTTTGAAAAAGCTCAGACTATATTTTGTTGGAAATGGAGAACATTTTTATTTTGAAAACGCCTTGTGTGTGTAGTTTTATTACAAAAACAACCAACAGCACCAACTAGTGGACTAAAAGCAAAACTACATTACTTTTCTGTCTTTTCTGTGTCAACAGACATTTTCAAAATGTTGCTGTGTTACACAATTTTTTTCCAAAGACTAAAAAGTGTTTTCCCTCGAAGCATTGTCATGTAAATGTGGCCTTCGTGTTGTACAAGATTTATAGGTAAGTGCAGAGCTCAAGTCAGACAATCTGACGAGAGTGAGCCTGTAAGACTACACTGAGGGCAAAGAAAACTCAAAGAACCGCATGATCTTTGTCACTGGCCTGAAAACATAATGCACTTTCAGGATTCAAGATTTGGTTGTGACGAGGTACAGGGACATTCACAGGTCTAAAACTATTGCACGTGTCCCCAATCAAATTACACGGGCAACAAATATCGACATCCCAATCTCTAGATGTACATATTGAAGTACGTCCTCATTATGCACACAGGTCTCCAGGCATTTACAAGTCATTGCACCATTATAATAGTCCCACAGTTTTCAACTGCTGTTGAAACAATTAGTTGAATTCATGCTTATTCAATAGGACTAATTTTAACTGGAATTTGACCACCTAAAGCTTCTTTGCACGGATCTGTGGTTTATTCAGATGTTGGGAGACTGTAAAGACTTTCTCACTGAGACGATATTCCCTCCTGAGCCTGCCTGAGGATTCCCCAAGGCAGAGCCAAGTTTCGGGGGGTTTAGTGACTGTCGTTCTCACTTGTGAGATCTCACTCTGTATAAGCAATGGCAATTCTGATGAGCTATTCATTGTTCTTTTCATCGCTTGCATTAATATTTTCCTCATCTCAGCTTTTTAAATATACATTTTCACATATTTCTTGCATATGCAACTGTAATTAATTACATTTGTTAACATTTTTCAAATGAATCCCTTTCTATTACAGCTTATGAATGATTCCATTCAATATATTCTCTATATTGTCTGCAATGCTAATATATAAAAAGTCGTCTTCGTTAACAGAAATTGTAAATTCGATTTTCCATAGTAAATAAACTTTATTTTCTTGGATTACTACCTAAAACATTTTTCACACTATTAAATTATACAAATTGATGTAATTTACAAAGTCATGAAAGTATGTATTAGTACAGCCCTCACAAAGCTACATATTGATCTCTAAATGGGATCAATATGTAGCGTCAAGAATCAGGCCAATCCTCTTCATCAGGTATCATATTGTGATTTTTGTGTTTGTTTTTCCACCGTAATATTGACGATGTAGTTGTCAGTTTGTATGACCATCTGCATTCAGAACAGCATTGTGTTCCTGAATTATTAAATATGGCGCTTTCTGCATGAGGATTTCCCCAAGTAACGATGTATCAGAAACCAGTGGTTTACAGAAAATGATTGGCGTTAAGTTGAATCAGGATTTTGGACTTGTCCCAGGAAGCTGTAAAACCCTCCTCTGTGTCAACTGCCCCCCCCCCCCCCCCCACCTTTCTCTGCCTTCTCCCAGTCATCTGGCCCAGAATCCCTTCATGTGCGACTGTCACCTGAAGTGGCTGGCGGACTACCTGTTCGACAACCCCATCGAGACCAGCGGGGCGCGCTGCAGCCACCCCAGGAGGCTGGCCAACAAGCGCATCAGCCAGGTCAAAGGCAAGAAGTTCAGGTGCACAGGTAAGAGATGAAGCTCACAGTGAATAAAGCGTCTCTTCACTGTAACAGAGAGCCAATTAAAACAACCTCTGAACAGCTCCGGTCTGGTTTGGGGAACTGATCAACTAAAGTGATTAAACGTCTGCTTAAGGAATATTTGATTGTGTAGAATGTGTTTATGATGTATTCATGGCCTTAAATATAATTTTTTATCAAGTTTTGCAAAGCATCGATATTGAAAGAAACTCAAGGCAAAAAAAAAACTCAAGAAAGAGTCATTATTAAAATACTCAAACCAAAACTTGGTATTCAAAGTTATGTGTTGTCTGTGAACAAGTTCAAACAGGCTCACAAAACATAATAATCAATTCACCAAGTGAATCAATTCCCCTTTACTCAAAAATCACAGTCGCAAACATTTAAACCAGCGAGGTTTTCTGTCATGTGACGAAGAGAAGGTGAGTTTCAGGTTTATATTTTCTCTTCTTTGTCAATTTTTTTTTTTAAACTAGACAGAAAACGAAACTTGTGCTTCTCTTTACTTTCCTATCGACACATCGAATGCATCATCTGTTTATTCAAAAGTTGAGAAATTTAATAAAAGTGTTTATTATATTTGTGACAGGGTGTAAAAGCAAAACATCCCAAAGATTTGACACAGCTGGAATTGGATTGTTCAGTGTGAGGGGAGGCTGAGTTCAGATAATAATTGTATTTATATAGCAGGTCTCAAAACCATGGTTACAATGTGCAAGACATTGAAAGTATTCTGAAAATGAGAAATCTCCTAAAATGCAGGCTATAATATCAGATTTCTTTTTAACTGATTTATAAACAGAGTTTTTTTTATATCTATAAAACTGACAGAGAACAGATTCAAGCAAGAGTCGAATGTCATCTTGAAGCAATCTGACCCTTTAAAGATTCCAACATGAGAAATAAAATTGTAAAACTCAAAGGAACCAGCGGATGAAGATAAAAGACACAGTCTTTTTAAATCACATTTACTTACACCAGAGTATAGGGAGTATACAGAGTTGAATGAATTTAATCTTGAGCTGATCTGAATAGGAAATACACACATTTAGCCATTTTTATTAAAATTATACCAAAATTACACGTGTAGCTCACATCAGCATAGGAACACATGCAAATTCTGTTATTTTATGATTAAGCTAAGGCCCAGGTTTAAATACCGAATCAGAACATGCTATAAAAATTATAGAATATTAAAAGTGTTTTTATCTTAATCCATATGATTGGAAGTGTTTCCCACTGAATGAGTGGAGTAAACACAGGCGACTTACTGATGCTATTTAGGCATTAGATTTTAACAAGCATGTTTTATTTATTAGGACCTCGAAGCCCATTAAAGTTGTTTCATTAAATTTTTAATGCTGAATATTTTGTGGAATGAAATCCCCCCCCCCAAATTGAAAAAGGGTTTGACTTAAAAAAACAAAACAAAATGAAAAGGACCTGTAACCTGCAAGTCGATAAGAAAGCTGGGTTTGGCTGTCATCTCTGCTTCAGCCCCTCCTCTCTGCAGTCCCACGCTGCCTCTCCTTGCATCTCCTCTTCCTCTTTGGACCTTTGTGGACATTTTTTGCTATTGGTGGGCAGTCCTCTGGCCCCGCCCCCCCTCCCGCCTTCCTGTGTGGATCTGCAGCTGTCTGTCGCCTCTCTTATCCTGTATGGACCCCGCCCTCCCCTGACTGATTGGCGCAGCTCTCTGTTGCCCCGCCTTCCTCCTGTGTGGATCCTGCATTCTGATTGGTTCGTGCAGCTGTCTCTTGTGCTTGATCTAACCATGTGGCCCCGCCTACTGTGACATCACATGGTTCCGTCAAGCGCCAGGGACCGCCCGGCACACGCCTACCTACCTGCCTCTCCCAGCCAATCATGCGCCGCGGAACAAAAACCCGGGGGTCACGTGACCGACCTTGATTTGTTCCAGTGTCTGTGTGAATTGTTTTTGAAATAAATGAGCGTGTGCAGCCTGGGCAGGGTCGCTAGTTTTACCTGGAAACCAACAAAATGTTTGTTTCACAGCCATTTTTTTTCATGTTTTTTTTTTTTTTTTTTTTGTAGATCGTGTGCATGTTTGGCTCAAAACCGTTTTAAATGCATTTGCTTCCTTGTAAAATATTTAAAGATCTCATGTGCAATACAACCCCAATTCAAGAAAAGTTGGGACACTTGCAGAGAAGATGGAGTAAAATGACAATATGTGCAAATTGTAGAACTCGTTTCTTAATGGAACAAAAAGAAAAAAAGGTGCATCTGTGTCCGACCACACAGACAAATAGTTCAATCACATTAACAGAAAATTGCACAGAACTTGGGTTCGTCCCGACTTTTTTGAATCTCGAGTCGTATTTCGCGTGCTGCTTTTGTTTATGTGCAACGTGTGACACTTTAGTTTTTTCCTTTGCATTTTGACGATTCATAAATCAAAGCTGAATTACATTTTGCTCTTTGTTTTTTTGCTTCGCCCTTGTGCTTGCATGTTTACAGTTTGTTTAGATGCACAACAGCCGAGACAAACGTAGGATGAGAGCACAATAGCACAAGCTGCTCACTCGCCTGCCAGCGTGAATTTGATCTGGAACACATTCTTTGACGCAGAAGTTGCCGCGTTTGCCTTGTGCTATTTACTTTAAAAACTATTGATATTTCTTTGCAATGTTGCAAAACCTTCAGCACTTACAGTAAGTCGCCCAGTGGCAGCGTTGTGTTTCTGGTTAAATCTATTCCCACATCCATGCCTCTACGTTATAGTAGATTATCAAAACCTTGACTTCATTATTCAACTCAGTGTTTTTCCTTCTTTTTTTTTCTCTTAACACTTCACAAATGTGGAATTCAAAGTTGGAAATGTGATTCCTACTTCTTTCGAGTAAACAGACAAGGTTGGCACAATATTCCGCAAATGACTGTCACGTCAACATGCACATCATGTATATTGTAAAATATTGACTGAACTGTGATAAATCATGTCTTTTTAAATACAATGTTCTCAATATGAAAGGTTTATGCAATTCACTCACAAAAAAAGACATGTCGAGAGCTCATTTGGAACATCATCTGGAAAAAGTGTTTGTATTTATTGTAATTCATATCCGTATTGCATCTGACATGTTCACCTGATCTCTTACAGCCATCAAATTGACTGCTAGCGAGACATTGTGTGCATGAATCCATGATGTTAGACCGTAAAACACCATGTGGCTGCAGCAGTGGTGATGTAACTCTTCTGACTGTACGGTTTCAACTGGAGGTGCAGCTCCCGAACATTTATGAGCTTGCATTTATGTTTTCCCCACATGACGTCGCATTTATGCATTTCTTTGTCTTTGAAACATAAAGTTGTGATAAGTTGCAGAGCTTATCCAACCGTTGCTCTGATGCTTGACAACACTTTCCCTCCCATGTCAAAAACATCCCACAATCTGCATCCTTCCCATATTGCAGCCTTGCATACGACCACTCCATGAACAGCTTCACGATGACGATGTACAATAAGTGAGTTCACAGAAATAGAGGAGTGTGACGGTGGAGAAACCAGTTGTTTCTCCCAAAGCTAAATATCCTGGATGGTTCAGGCAAACAGGAGAGCGACCCGAGTAAAACAGAACCATAACTGAGGGGAAATTAAGAGGAGTGCAGTCCTGCGTCCTGACGCAAACCAGGTCTGCTCTGCAGGACTCGCAGCCATAAATACACATTGTATTGAAATAGCAGGAGCGGTTTCTGGCTCACCTTGTTGATGCAAAACATCCCGGGTTAAAACACATTTATCTACAAGATGATTCCATAAAACCACCTGGATAGCTGGGTGGTAATTGGATTTACAGTGGCCGCCATGCGACCCCCCCCCCCCCCCCCCCACCACTGCTGCAGGATACACTGCAAACTGCAGTGACTCTGCTTGCTTGTGTCTCACTAATTGCATTTGATATCTTCTGCCTTCTCTCGACGTCGAAAACAAAAATAGATTTAAATTTTGGGATTTTTCATCCGGGAACAGTTGGATCAGGCACATATTATAATTCTATGTAGACATTTATTGTTTCTTTGCTTGCAATAACATGTGTTCTGTTCATAGAGACAGACTTTATTGATCCCAGCTTGATACTACTAATATATATATATATATATATATATATATATATATATATATATATATATATAGATAGATAGATAGATAGATAGATAGATAGATAGATAGATAGATATATATATATATATATATATATATATATATATATATATATATATATATATATATACAATCTTAGATAATAGTAACACTAATTACAATAAAATAAGTACAAAGAAAGGAGTAAGACTGTATTAAGAATATACTTTTATGGATTATGTTATAAGCAATAAGTGTATATTTACAATGTTAAGGTAGTATATAAAAGCACTATGTCAGCAAAACTGTTGGAAAAAAGTCGATATACATGTGTGAAAATGTAAAGTGAATAAAACTAAAATATATCCATGTTAGAGCCTTGTTAGACAGACAAATACTGTAGATGTGAAAGTAACGTCTTAATTAAAACATGTATGTTTTTTGTGTGTATTTTTCCTCTCATTGTTACCGAATGCAGACTCATTCATGTGTCCCTTCTTTTTTTCGCGGACAACCTTAAATCCATGATAATCCACCACAATAACAGGACGTCTGGTATCTGTTACCCTAAAACAGATCCTCTGCACTTCATGCCAATTTGTGTATGTTTTTGGACTATTAGCCTCTGGAAAGCCCGGCCTGTCGTCCTCCGCTGCAGCCATACCAACAGGCTGTTTGCTTAAATATGTTTGACTTGAAACCCACAGACTCACAGCTTCCAACAAAGAGCAGGAATGAGCTGGCTGCTTTTAGGAGGGTTTATGTGTGGGACATTGGTGGTCGTGAGGGTTAGAGCAGCGGACCTCTGCCGGGAAGGTCCAGGTTCAAATCCCACTCAAGCTGGTGTCTGGAAGGGAATTGTAAACACTTTGATAGAGAAAGCAGTGCAGCAACAGAATCAAGACTTCTGGTGTGGTTGCGTCTTTGTCAATATTATATTCTGTGCCATTAAAAAAGTGCAAGTTTTAAAACACGTCTGTATACATTTGTTAAAGTACAACTCTTTGTGTTTTCTTCTCTTCTCTTTGCCTCATCTGTTTGTTTCTGTCTTCATTTCCTGGCTGTCTTCACCTTCGCCATCCCACTTTGACATTCCCCGCCTTGTTTTTGTTTCTCGTTCCCACACCACTGTCTCTCTCTCTTCCGTTCGGTTCCCCTCCTCCACCTCCGCTGCCCCCTGCAGGTCAGGAGGACTACCGCAGCCGTCTCAGCGGGGATTGTTTCCAGGACCTGGTGTGTCCAGAGAAGTGCCGCTGCGAGGGTACGGTGGTCGACTGCTCCAATCTGAAGCTGATGAAGATCCCGCCGCACATCCCCGAACACACCACCGACCTGTGAGTCCGCTTCCTCTGTTTCCAAGCACATGGCGTTGGACTCCTCGCACCCCTTCACATGGCACAGGCCTGTCATTTCACTTTTCCTTTAATTCCTCAGGCGTATGCACACACTAAAACATCCATTACCACAAATGGGAACGGGCACACTCAACCCTTAAAGGGCAGGAACGCCCTTCAATCGGAAAGCATGTGGCCTTGTTTACATTCACAGTCGTACACAAATGCAAATACGCAATTCACATGCAATCTCTGCCTCTCTGCCTCGCTTGGTGCAGTATCAAGAATGTCACTTTTCATTTTTAGCTCCCACGCTAAAATACCCCCAACAGTCTTTTCCATCTTCCCCCGAGTCCCACAGGAGCCATCATCATGTCTGGCGAAGAGTCTCACACTTGAATACTGAATAGGCCAATGGATCGTTCATTTTTTCCAGCGAAAACGACAAAGGAAAAGCAGATATGCAATGGAATATATAATGAGACTGTGAAAAAGGTTAAAGTAAGAGTGTGTGAAGTCGGGATCAGTGGAGCTTGAAGTAGCAAATGATAGATACTCGCATTACTGGAATTAATTGGGAGTTTAGGATTATGTACGATTTAAACCACATAATCTACTTCTGAATGAATGCGTTTTCTAAAAGTCCGTAAGAGTGAAATAGCAGGAGACAAACTACCAACCTGCAAACTGCAATATCAGGAAGGGAATCTCATGTGTATTTAGTTCCTGCTGTGAGATCATATTGTTATCAGCCGCCTCGGAGAGCAGGACCGAGAGGCATCAGCAGTGAAACCATTTACAATCACAACAATAAACTATAGAAATAGTTGTGTCCAGTGATTCACATTTATTTATATAGCTATATAATATAATATGATTTATCATGAATCAAAGACATATGCAGATGATGTGAATGTATTTGTGCTTTGTTCGAGATTCGTTCTTCCAAATAGCAGTGCTCTTTCTCTTTCAACCTATTCAGTTTTTTTAATCAGTGAAACTGCATGATGTTTGTGAATGAATCATACTGTTCCTTCATATTTGAATTTTGCAGAGCATGAACACATGGTGCATCTAAACAATTAACCATTTATCAGCCAGTCTTTCACCACATGCTCATCACACATTATACAACAATAAGGATTATTTGTGACATTGTGCAGGTTTTATAAGAGATATATGCTTTAAACCTAAATATTTTCAATGCTGAAACTAAATGCCCACTTCCAACAATGTAATTACTTTATTACTTGTATAACAGTTGTTACAATTTGTGCTGATATTCATTGGAAACTTTAATTCATAATGAAGAAATGAGTGGTTTCAACCCTAATGTGTGAGGGGAACTAAATAACAGAAATGTCTGCAAAGACAAGGCAGGACAAAGTGCTGTTGAAATGCTTCCAAAAATGAGAAAGAAACAATTAAAGCACATGTAAGGGTTAGCAATTGCAGTTTGAAATATTCCCAATAAGCCGTGAAGGTGTTTTATAACATTCACACAATTTGAGACCATTTTTTTTTGTCCCAGAATTTCAACAAAAAGCATTTTGTGCTCAAATCTGTACCCTTGGTTCGCTTACGGCCCCCGATCACAGATAAGTTAATGTAGAAATGCATCCAGAACGGACGTTTTGTCAGGACGGCTGGCAGCTTGTAAGAAGTGAGTGAAGGTTGTGGTGATGTGAAGAAGCTGCGGCGTTGAAGCAGCTGCCGGATGGTTTCCAGTGGAGGTTAAGTCGTCTCGTGCTGAATTCAGCCGCGGCTTCTCAGAGCTAATAATGCCACGTTCCTCCAGACCATTAGCTTCAGATTCGTCTGTCTTGGGCGTCTCCTCTGTGAACCTTTGGATCCCTTGCTCCTTCTCGATTTCCTCTGCCTCTGTTCCCCGGGCGATCCGTGTCAAAGATGTGTACTTTGCCCTTTACGGTTGGTTAGAGGGCACATCAAAGTTCCTGCCGTTCTCGACACGCCGCCTCTTGTTTTGTTTTGTTTGTTTTTTTTTCCCTTCAAAAAACACCAGTCGGTTTCCACACACACTCTGGGGCTGTCAGTCGTGCCCTGTAACCTGTCCTATCAGGGGAAATCAGGGGAGGTGGTGGTTCCGCTGAAGGCTTATATACCTCCTGCTCTCTTTCTTTCATGCGTCTGTCTATCTGTCCTCCTGAGCAACTGCTTCCAATAGCCATAAAAGACCTTGACACTGGCCTTGGGAGCGTTGAATCAGTATAAAATCAATCCAAAGAGATTTGTGCTCTTTTAAATGTACTGTACAGCGTTAGTTGTTAACGAGAGTCGTGCATCACGATTTAAAGAGATTCCAACTGCTCTCTTTACCTTAAAGGTAAATGTTTTATCGTCAGCCGACCAAGGCAGATTTTTCAGTTCTCTCTGTCTTTTAACCCTTCATACCTGGTTGGAAAGCGTGAAGCTGAAGCTTCACATTCTATCGCTCGGCCTGCACATACAAGATCCTCTTAGCGGCATCCTTTTAGTACAAATTACCTCAATAAAGCAGCTGTCTGGCTTCCTATCTCTCAAACTGTTTTCCTCCCGGCTCAGGCCAGCGTGGATATTGACGACTGCATTGAAGAGATTCATTTCTTCTCTTCTCTTCTCTTCTCTTCTCTTCTCTTCTCTTCTCTTCTCTTCTCTTCTCTTCTCTTCGCCACCGATTTATCTCATGAAACCATAAATCTCTAATTTACTCCTCTTGTCTCCCTCTCTACAGGCGATTAAACGACAATGACATTGCTGTCCTGGAGGCCGCGGGAACTTTTAAGAAGTTGCCCAACTTGAAAAAGATGTAAGTATACTACATTATACATTGTGGGTCACAGTAGGGCTTCGTGTCTTTCTTTCTGCTCGCACATTTCTTTAACCTAAAGAAGATTTGTTTATACGACGAGGATCCGTGTTGACGGATCACACAGATGTGGTGGTGAACTTCAATTTACAAATGTTCACAGTTTGGTCTGTGTATTACAGAGCAAGGGAATTCAACAATTGAACACAAAACCTTTGTTTTGGGAGGATTTTTATCTCTACATTTACCCATTATTGATGAAATTCAAACCCTCTTACAATTTCCTTTCCAATTGTTAACACAATAAAATGACTCAAAATCATTTAAAATGACACACAGAGAGCAAAGTCTCCAAAACTCTACACACAATATCTGCTTTACACCATTTTTGCAATTCAAAATGGCACTTTCTAAAAGCACCGGACGCGGTTCTCCGCACAAGACACAACAATCTGACAAAAAGTCACGTTTGCCATTTGAAAACACCTCTTCAAAAATCACAACATGACCTAATTTGCAAAAATATGTTGAAAGTGGCGAAACACCTCAATTGTAAATTTGTTTTTTCAACAAGTCAGTCTGTCCATATTGGCGCTCATTCTTAAGAGAAACCAAATGAGAATTATATTGACTGATATTCAGGAAGGTGTGCACTGGCTTGTTTGGTGGGAAATTTAAAAAGATAAATGTATCAACAACATGTATCTGCAAGTGATTCTGTGCATGTGAACAACATGATTTGAACTATTCAAGTATTAGAAAATATTACTAAAGATGAGATCGCTTTTCATTAAGCTGAACAGTGTGCAGTTGTTTAGGCAGAAATCCAGTTATACGAATTAAATGTGTGACGTAGAAATGTGTACAGAAGTTTGATATGTATTGATGGTTGAAGTGCTTCATTCTGCAGTATACAGTATAGTATTTTGCAGTTCGGTGTGTTGTTTTGTGAATTGTGTTAAGTATTTTGATGAAAACCAGCCTAGTTTGCAAAACTGTGTTTTAGCAAATGAAAAAAAATTGTAAAATGCATGCATAAATGTTACCTTTCACCAAAACACTGAATCACCTTCATTGAGGTTTGAATAAAGAACAAGCAAGTCTGAAGACTTAAAGGAGGATTCAAATATATTTTCCTCAAATGTGGGAATGAAAACAAAATACTCAAGGTAGCAAATACCTGAAGAATCTACTTGAGAACAACAATGAAGTACAAATACTTTATTCCAGAAGACAAAAGACGAAGCGAGCAGAAAGACAAAGTAAAGAGGAGAAAGAATAAAATGAGAAAACAGAAATGTTTTTAGCGATAAGAAAGATAAAATAATGGAGACGGTTTTGATGCGGCGACAATGGAAGGAGATTCGGGATCCAGTCGGGTGACTGAAGTCAGGCAGGAGGAAGGAGAGACACTCGATGGAATGATGGGAAGGGAGGGATGGAGGTACGGAGGAAGCAAATATTAAATGGAAATAGAAGATGGGCCTTCAGTTCAGATTTACAGTCAGGCCTTATCTACAACCTTCCTCTGGGTGTGTGTGTGTGTGTGTGTGTGTGTGTGTGTGTGTGTGTGTGTGTGTGTGTGTGTGTGTGTGTGTGTGTGTGTGTGTGTGTGTGTGTGTGTGTGTGTGTGTGTGTGTGTGTGTGTGTGTGTGTGTGTGTGTGTGTGTGTGTGTGTGTGTGTGTGTGTGTGTGTGTGTGTGTGTCAGAGAAAGACAGAGCAGAGACCAGCAGTTGATTTATTGAAGAGGAAATTGCTAACCATCCAGCAGTGTCACTGATGATATAGATTGGCCGGCACTCATTTCCATTTTCCTTCCCTTAATTCCATCCTTCTCCTCCATCTTCTCCATACACCTCCCTCACTTTCACCTCTTTTTCCTCCTTGCATCAGCTATTCAAGCTTGCCTTGATTCTTTTCCCTCTCTCCCCCCCTTGTCTTCGTCTGCTTGCCTCTTCTGTTCTCCTTCCCTCTCATCCTTTATGAATGTGATAAGAGGAAACACAAAACTATCCATGAATGAAAGCTACAGCAGTTGTGATGGCTATCATCTCCAGTTATTGTCTCTGCGGCCCGACGCTCTCTCTTTCTCTTTCATTTTACTCATTGTGTGCGGAGGAAGGGGAGATCGCGATCATTCTTATTTGTTGTGACCACTTGTCTCATTTATTTCTGTGCTTGTGTGTGTCTGCAGTGTCCTTTGTGAGTTGTTTTTTTCTTTTCTTTTTTTTAAGCGGACACCGCTATCGAAAAATCTATTATGATATGAGACAAGGATATTATGATGAAAGACAGAAGAGTTAACATTTATTAGTTGAAGGGACATGATTGATTACTGCAATTAAATGTGGAAGGTGATCTATGAGTTGGTCTAATAAGCACAAGCATTAGCACGAGCCCTTGTCTTATCTTTTTGTTGATTTTTGTGAACAACTTTAAATTCAATCCTGCTTGTGCTGAATGCTAAACACAACTCGGTTTGTTTTCCAAGTTGTTTTTACTACTAGTTGATGCATTGTTATTTTTAAATGCATATATGAAATCCTGCACAAAGCAGCATGACGATATTGTTCAACTTCCTTTTCGGGGTCCTTAGTCATATGGAATCAAGGACAAGTCGTCCACAGATGAGATTTCAGAATTTTGCGGAGAAAATAAATCCTGTACAATGCTCTTTTACAGATTATTTGTAATTGATATTTTATATATGGTTCATATATCTAGTATACGTCCATATATATTTAGTATGGTATCAGATGGCTTTTTATTCTCATGAATTATGGTCTGCTTTGCACACATGACGCCCCCACTGCAAACTTCAACACTGCCTTGTGCTGCACTACATGTTCCAGCTCTATTGACTGTATAAGTCATATTTTAATCATGTTTATCGTGTAACGTTGCTACTGTAGGAGCCCCGCAGCTCATTAACATGTTGGAAGGTTACTCTTACATGATGCACCTGAACGCGTCACTCAAAGCGTTCAGCTACTAAGCAGCGTCATCCCGTTCCGACATCGAGACACTACAATGTCTTTACACCGTCACTAAGATTTATTAGTCCTGAGCTCCATGTCAAAGGTTCTCCATGTGTAATCCCAGTTTTTTTAAAACCAGTGTTTAAAGTTGGTACTATCTTTACTGGCGTAATGATATAGTTGTCATGCGCGCTGCGTTTGAGTCACATGTCAGCTGCTGGTCCAATGGGAGAGCGCAAAACATCCAAGATGGCGGCGACTGCGATAGATGTTACTGCAGTTCAGAGGAGGAAAACATGACAAAAACCTTTATGTGTTTATGTCAAATACACTTAATAATCCTTCAAAATGTGTCAAATATACCTTGAAATCCAATCCTTCAAATCAATGATGCTGAAACAAATAGACATGTTGTCCAGGCACCGTCGTGTGTAGCAGATGGTACAAATACGTCTCCGTCATATGATGAACTAGTAAACGTATGCTTTATTTGGGGAAGTGATGGCACATTCTAAAGATTGAGCAGCGTTGGCATCACCCATGATTGTTAATGTGGTAAATCAACAGCCACATGTGCAGGTAAACTATTGATCACAGCTGTAGGGTGCAAAGCACTGTAAGTAGAAGTTGTGTTTCCTGTTGCCACAAAATGAAGACTGTAGTTTACTGTTTTCACTTTAATGTGTTGTTGTGTTAATGTGGAGTAAAAAAAAAAAAACTGTCTCAAAAACTTGAAATAGTTGAAATTTTCCAGAAAAAGGGGACATTTCAGGAATGTTTTCTTGTTTCAAGTAATGTCTTCCCTCATAAATACAGTAAAAATGTCTGAAACCTCAGTCTGCTATTTGTATTGAAAAATACGACATGGTTTACCTCATTGCTTTATTAAACAAGTATTTCACATATTTCACAGTATGCATATGTGAGGAAAGCAAGTTTGTAACTGGACTTTAGTTAGAATCCCACTTCCCACATGACTCTGCAGTAAAGCCCTGGAGTATCGACCACTGGAGGGACAGCTTCAGTCTGTCTGTGGTGCTTGTTATGAAGCCCGCTCCAATGCCGAGGGTTGCTCCATGCATGGTCAAGAGCATCCGGTGTCAAACATTTGCCGCACCTGACGTGCGGATCACATTTGAGCTTTGTTCATTTGAAAACCCTGGTCGAGATTTAAGGCCTTTCGTTTCCCATTCCTGCAGCAACCTGAGCAACAACAAACTGAGGGACATCCGTGAAGGCGCCTTCGATGGCGCAGGAGGAGTTTTGGAGTTGCTGCTGACGGGGAACAAACTCACCGGCCTGCAGGGACGCATGTTCAAAGGCCTCAGCGGCCTGAAAACTCTGTGAGTGGATTTACAGGAAATGTGCGTTCACATAAATGACTGTGTGTGTGTGTGTGTGTGCGTGTGTGTGTCTGTGTGTGTATTTCTCTGATTCATGTCGTCGGGCCATACGGTGACCACAAACCCGTCTTTTCTTGGGTTGGCCATTATGTGTCCTCTTTGTTCTCCATGTTGTCACTTTAATAGGAGCTTTTTTTTTTCTTTTTGTATTTTTTTTTTTTTAACTCTGACAACAAAGCGCGTTTGTTCTTGACTTTAAAGATTCTCTCTGTTGTGTTTCCTGTTTGAGAGTCTCTGCACAGTGGGCCTCCAGCCAGGCCTTTGTAAGGAGAAGGCTTGTTTACCCACTCACCCTGAAACGAAGGCTAATAAGAACATATTGTTGGTCCTCTAAATTTGGGCTCCCGTTCTAAAGAGGCTGGCTGGTGTCCAATTAGAGGTTACAGGATAGTGTACGATGTTGTCTGCATGCCCAGTAATGACTGTCTAATGCTATCATGTACATATATGCTGCCTAATGACTCCCTAATGGCATCATGTCTGTCTCTGTATTATGTTAAGAGGCTCCCTGCTTCAGTAATAGCCTCGCTAACCAGGTTAGCCTGTTCCAGATATTGCTAATGCTAACTAACTGAGTTAGCCTGCTCCCACATGACTCGTGTCCAAAGCTAATGTCGTATTACAGAGTCTGTCGCTGTGACTTTACTTTTATCTTCAGGTTGGGTTTTTTGCATCCTGTTCCTGTCGACACGTCACATCCAGAAAACTACATTGTTCATAGATTATTTGATGATTTCGCATCATAGATATAAAACTTTGATGCTGTGGCTTTGTGTAAAAGTGGTCCTTGTTTGTGTTTGCAGCATGTTGAGAAGCAACCAGATCAGCTGCATCGACAACAGCACCTTCACGGGTCTGAGCTCGGTGAGGTTGCTGTCGCTGTACGACAACAGGATCTCCAGCATCGCCCCGGGAGCCTTCTCCACCCTGCACTCCCTGTCCACCATGTGAGCTTCACCCGTGTGAACACCTCCATCTTTCTGCCACACTTTCCCTGCTCTCTTTTATATGTTACTGATGCGTGACAACAAGTTATCGGCTCAGGTTATTGTCATGACGAGTTAGTCTGATCATTCAACTTTCAGATAATCAAATCAAGTCAAATCAAACTTTTCATACAACACAAAGTGCTCCATATGAAATAGGATCAAGTACAAATAAAATCAATAATAAATAGTATTCTTTTTATTAACAATAAAAATAATAGTTATAGATTCCATTTTAAATGCATCTGTTTGTGTGTCATAGGTTTATTCCTTGTGAAATACAAGCAACATACACACGTAAAGTGCTATCTTATTTCAGTGAGTGTGAAATATTGCATGCTTTTTATTGGAACTGGATTTTAGAAGAGTGTGTGTGTTTGATCGTGTTTGTTTTGGGGTTTTTTTTTACTGGTGAGGACAAGAAGCGTTTCAGAGATTCAGGTCAGACTAAATAAAAGACATTAATACATGTTTTGGCTGAAGACACGCTTGCTCTTGGTAGATGTGGATGAGTTCAGGTGAGAGAGGAGGAAGTCAGTGTACTTTAGTTCCAAGGCATCGAAACATGCATGTGCACGTCGCGTGAGTGTTTCTGTAACACGTAAGGACTCTATCAGCTCCATCAAACCGTACAAGTTGATTCTCTCAAGAACAAACAAGCCACGTTGAAGAAAGGTGTCCTCACGTCATTGTTGCTCTTTCTTCCTCTCCCTGCTTCTTCCCCTCATTCGGCCTTTTGTTCTTGCTCTCTGTCCTACTGTGTATCTGTCATCTTCAATTTGAGTTTCTCCCCGAGTCTGTTGGGAAGAAAGGCGGGAGACAAAGGAAGGAAAATGTAGAGCGGATAGACGAGGGGCATTGTTGCATAAAGTTTGCTCAGTGGGGCTGCTGGTGATTATCACTACAGAAATGGAAAGATACATTACATTTCCCTCTTCTTTGTTTCTTGTCACCTTTCATTATTCTTTTCTTATTCAGCTGTACTTTTCCTTTGCCTTTGTGCGAACACTTGATTTTGGATTCTAACACCTGCCTGGCGTTAAAGAAAGATGGATCGTTTTTATTTCTCCTCCACGTCCCTCGTTTTGTTTCTCTTGTACTATTGCTCATGTGTGCGTCTCTATTAGTAGTGCTTCGTCTCCCAGTAGAGTTTGTCCATTTAATTAAGAGATTAGCACGTCGTAGAGGAAGGAAGGGATTTAGCTTAGGTTTGGATGCCACATAGTGGGATCAGTTCATTGCAAGGAAATGAGTGAATAATCTGTGGTGGATCACCATTAATACTGGAGCAACATTTGTTGGTTCAGGCATGGAAAGTGTGAGACGCAACAGTCCACAGCACCGAGCAACATGGACTGCTTTTCACCCAGTAGTGACGTCAGCGGAAGTCTTAGTTTAATGAGTTATGTCCTCCATAGATATTGTGATAACTTGCTGTGGTGCCCCATGTAAAAATCAACAGTCAAAAAAAACAAAACAAAGATAAAACGATCCATAAGATATGTGTGGAAACCATTTTTTTTATCAGGAATCATCACTTCTGTGGGCTTTAATATGACGTATCTGATCTAGGATCCTTCATAAAGTGTTGCATGCTCATGCAGACAGATTGCGCCTTCAGTTTATGTACGTTTTGCGGACGTTTTGGAAAGAAAAATAAAATGCTTTAGACTGAAACGAGCGGTCTGCTGGAAATGACATAGCTTTCCTGTTCACTTGCTTAGATTCATCATGGAGTGATGTAGGCCTCGTTTACGTGACGTTTCCAGGTGCAAACAAAAAAAACTTTAGTGTTCAGTGTCTTGTTTACACGACAATGGTTCTCAAAGGCACTGAAAACACATCTTTTGGAAAATGGTTCCCACGGTGGAACTTTTTGAAAACGCTTGAGCTTCGTCTCCATGTCGACGGCAGAAATACTTGTAAGTACTTCTTCTACACATGCTCAGTAGAGACAATCAGAACAGTGTTTCCTCCATGGTGTCATGACTCCCAGTCTATATTCTCCTGGGACTTGGTGCTTTTATTTTGACAGTCACCATAACAAAAATGCAACTTGGTGGTCTGTCCACTAGAAGTAGATATATTTAGAGCCGGTTGTTCTCTGCTGCATGTGTGAAACCTTTAGTAGACCAGGCCATATGTGCCTTAAGGGAACTGATAGAATACGTGGTATGATCATAAAATGAAGACGTTTACTACAATGTGCCTTTGTAAACAGAAAAAGTTAATTTTAAAGAAGACGTACGCTGATAGCTACGGATTTAAGATAGCTAGTATTAACATATGGCTGCGCTGTAAATGCGCACATTTAATGCAAAATGATTCTCCATCATGTTAACAGAAAAATCGCCCGTCACTCTTAACAGTCTGTCCATTTCCAGCGCCAGTGTGCCGTCTGGAGCAGCTTTGACTAAAGTGAACCCCCCCCGTCTGGTGCGTGTGCCCCCGGTGCCTCCTCCCTGTCCTTTTCAGTTTAAATATGGCTCAGCATAAATATTACATGAGCAGCGTTACAAAAGCAACAGCATGCGGCGGGAGGTGATCAAAAATGAATAAAACCAGCTGATAACCTTTTCTCTTTTCCTTTTTGCCACTTTTCTCTCTCAAGCCTGCGTCTTCCTCAAACTTCATAAAATGAATAAAAATAAGCAGTAACCTTTTTCTCCTCGCCCTGCCTCCCCAATTCCTCCCCGCCTTCTTTTGTCTGGCATCTGAATTTATTCAAGTGTGAGACTTAAACAGATGTGTCTGTCTCTGCTGCGCAACATCATTCTCGTATTATAATCGCACTGAATGGAATCCAAATAAAATGAGCTAATAGAGTCCTTTGTGTCCTTTTCTGTCACATTGACAGGACTTCATCTATGACCACAAACATGAAGTAAATACCACTGAGCGTCCCTTTTGTTATCACATGTGTAAAGCAAGTGAACATTTTGTCCTCAAGTTTGAAGTCAGATTCAGAAAATACAACAAACGGTCAGGATTTAGCCAAGTCCCACAGATGATATACAGCAGCTCAAACTGTTGCAGAAATTCATACACAGTTTGTGGGATATAAGTGTATGTAACTTATAGAAAACATGTGGCATCGTTGGGAGAGCCGTTGGAGCGGTGCAGTGCCTTGGCCACGCTTTGGATCCTGCCAGCCATGTGGCTGTGACTTTGACACGTGGCTCCTCCCTCAGCAGTTCTCACTGGCAGCGTCGTAGCTGTTTAACGCGCACAAACATGAGTTTTCTGCAAAGAGAGTGGAGCTGCAACATATCAGGGTCACAATGTGTTGGCTGACCCGTGAACGTACAAGTGATTTTACGGTAACTAAAACAAGGAGAAACATTTCACTGATGTCATTTTGCCTTGAGGGACGTAATTATGTCGTGACAATGGATATTCTACAGACACATTCACAAGATGGTGCCACATTTTGTTCTTTTTCACGGCACTGATTCAAGTGTTCCTCATTGTTTCCGCAGTAACCTCCTCTCCAACCCGTACATGTGCGACTGTCACTTGGCCTGGCTGGGTCAGTGGCTGAAGAAAACCCGGGTGGTCAGTGGGAACCCTCGCTGTCAGAAGCCGGCGTTCCTGAAAGAGATTCCCATCCAGGACGTGGCGACGCCTGACTTCACGTGCGACGGTGAGCCCCCCGCGTCCCCCCTGCCTCTTTCACCATTACTGTAGGCTAAGTGTTTGTTTTTGTTTCCTCCTCGGCGCCATTAAACATAATTGGAAATAACAACATTCAGGCGTAAAGCATGACTATAAAAGAGAATTAGAGCCACGGCTCTCGGCCTTCGTTTCCGTTTTTACGGAGCCACACAGACGATGCAGCCGCCGTTTAAAGGAGCGTCGGCATGACGACGCGGCTGCAGCCTCCCACCTGGAGCAAAGGACTTGTGTCAGTCAGCCGCCACCTGCCCTGTGCAGATAACGGGACGGAGACGTACATTTCATCACACTTACCATTCCGCGTAATGCTCTTTGTGCTAATAATGGCCAACATGAAGTCTTTGGGGGAAGATGAAGTTGGTTTATGAGAGCAAAGATAATGGCTTTTTTTTAATCATAAATTCTTCCTCCAGTGATGAATCAGTTACATTTGTCTTTATATTGTTTATTCTGTGTTTACAGTCCTTATTCATCTGCAGCATCCTCACTTTACTCAGTTCAATTAGTTTTCAGAGGAAAAACTTCATGAGACAAAGAGATTCTTAACTTAAGAACATGTTTTTAGTTGTCAGACCCACACACACACACCAAACTGGCAAAATACCTATATAAATATATATTTTTTTTCTTTTTGCAGTTTGGTGTGTGAATTGTGTTAAATATTTCGATTAAACCGGCCGAGTTTGAAAAATTGTGTTTTAGCAAATGGAAATAAACTGTAAATGATGTCCATGCGGTCTTGTGAGAAGCGAATGGCGAGCAGCAGCCTCAGATGACGTCAGATTGTGGTTTCCGCAGTGACGTTGCCGTGACCACGACAACGTCTGCGTACAGCAACTCAGTCCGCCAACTTCAACGCCGTAGACAGAGTGACATCTGGCTCACGTGGCTATTATATTTATATTAAATTTACATTTAAGTTTTTCCCTTTTCCTTGAAAATGTTTCAGATCTCTCTCTCTCTCTGTCTCTCTCTGTCTCTCTCTCTCTCTCTCTCTCTCTCTCCCTCTCTCTCTCTCTCTCTCTCTAATCTGTTACAATTTCCTGCAGCTGTGCTGCAACCATTTACCTAAAATGACTTTGAAAAGTAGTTAGCTGGGTTGAGATGGTATCAGACCCTGATTACGTTTTTATTTGCATTTCCTGTGCTCAGGATTGTGGCAGAAATATAAGTCCATGCTTCCTCTTTAGCTTTATAGATCTTTTGTTTTGTGTGTATTTAATATTGCATATTAACATACCATAACTGGCATTCTAGTGTGAATCCTCTCTGCTTGACATTGTCTCATCATAAGTTTGTACTCAAAGCAAAAAAAAAAAGAAGCAAATGTGCAGCAAAGGGGGTCTGGCACTCCCACACTCACACATCCAGCCGTGGCCCCGTGTCCGCGCTATTTATAGTGGAGGGAAATGGCTGTTAAGGTGTCGAGAGGCCGCCGGGGGAAAGGTAAAGTTAATTGAATTTGTGAGAAGATATTTAACACACATTTAGATGTTGGTTCAATCAGCCAACTGTGGAGTGAGTCAGCCCACGGCTATACCTCCCAGCGGACACACACACACACACACACACACGGACACACACACACACACGGACACCAAAGTGTCCATTCACTTGACATTTAGAAATTAGTGCAATTAGAAAACTCAAAGTGAAAACAGCCAATAAGAGTGAAGAGGAAACGTGTAACTCGGTGTGAACATGCAGGAATGCTGCGACGTTGAATCAGTCCGAGGCTCATTGAAACGTAAACACAAGTGCACAACAGAGTGTTCAGACTTCCCCCCCTTCTCTGCAGCGCACACACACAAACTGCAGTGGTGTTATGATTGGCTTCGAGTCCGGGCTTCATTATCCCTCATTATGGGCTTTAGCTCGGCTTGTTTTACATTTGGGACCACAGTTCAACTATTTACATACTGCGCCGCCAGATTAAAGGCGTGTGTGTGAGCCTGTGTGTCAGTCAAGGAAATTGAAGCCGTTATAAGCCAAGAAGAACACCCTCCTCTCCTCTCTGATCCCGCTTATCTCTGAGTGTTCACATGATTACAATCACTCAGATGTTTCTTTGTCCCCACCGACAGTTTGTGTGTACGTGTGGAGGGAAGCGGCATATCCCTGGCTTTGATGGCGAATCGCGACTGCTCACGATCTCGGAACCACATTTCTTTGACAGGGCGACGCAAACGTGTTCGTTTATGACTCTTATTAACATAAAACATATTAATATGATCCGCAACAGGTTTATAATTGTTTGTTTTTAACCATTTTAAAACTCACAGATGAATAGTTTTATCTTTGTTTAACATAATTTGTATATGCAGGTACAGCTCAAATATTTATACTTTCTTCACTTATTTTTACACGTTTATTCATTCATTTATGTATTTATTTACTTACTACCTTTGCCAATGAAGTTGGCCAAGAAGGTTTTGTTTTCATCAGCGGGTATTTATTTGTTTATTTGTTTACTTTTTTTAATTGTTATGTATATATGTATGCATGCATGTATTTTACCAACCTTACGCAAATACTATTCTCCCGAATTGCATGAAATGTCCAGGGATGATTTGTCATCATTCAAAGATCGAGTATATTGTGGGACATTAATGACCTCATGGAGGAGATCCGAGGAGATCAGCGTCTGTTGCCATGGAGACGCTCCCTGCTCAGTGTTTCACACAGTGACTTCCCTCATTAGCATCGATATGAGCTAATGGCTATCATGCTAGCGATGCTAACTCGGTTCTACAAACAAATGTGGCGTTGAGCAGAGCTCTATTATCCAAACAATTTAGAAAATTGTATGACAAAATCAATTAAGAGGGGAAATGAAGTAACGTTGATTGTGTTTTGGGAGTCCACTCACACGACAAAGGTGCTCGGTGCCACTGAACCTTTAGAAAACAGGTCCCATGGTGCAAAAGATGCATTTCACTTGAAACTTCATGAAAATGGGGCCTTATTTTTACGTGCTGATCTGTATGCAATGAAATAGACTTGTGAAATACTTCGAGTAAAAAAAGAAGGATGGAACATAATAATAAAATATAATGACACCTAAACAAAATCCCATAAACATACATGCGGCTTGTTTTAGATAGCAGGACTAAACAAGGCAGAAAAGACTGGCTGGCGATGGCCAACCGTTTATATCATGTTTATTACCAACTTAACTTGACTTTTTAAAGTTTTTGCTTTGTCAACATCAGTTCGATTTTTTTTTCCATGAATGACTTTGACATCCCTGCAGGTCCTGAACCAGATGTTGAGAAGCTTGATTGGGATTATAATGTACTCTCTAAAAGTGCTGAGTGCAGTGCTTCACCTGAAGTTCAAGCTTTATCTCTTTCACCTTTTATTTTTTTCACTCTTCCTTATTCTCCTCCATTTTCCTCCCTGGCAATGATCTTTTTGCTGTACCTGTTTTGATCTCTTTCCATTTTCTCTGTCTCCTGATTTTTCACCCCCCCCCCCCCCCCCCCCCCACCCCTCTCTCTCTCTCTCTTTCAGGTGCGGAAGATAATGGTTGTCTTCCTACGTCTGGTTGTCCTGATGTCTGCACGTGCTCAGACGGCGTGGTGCGCTGCAGCAACAGAGGGCTGCACTCCCTGCCCAAGGGCATTCCCAAGGACACCACCGAGCTGTGAGTCAGCCGTGCACGCTCGCTAATGCACGTGCACACACACACCTAAACGCTCCTGTTCGAATATGCGGCGAGAATAAGGGTCATATTGGCGAATGTGCACATGCAAATAAACGGGTATGAACGTGTTGTGCGTGCGAAGTTGCAGCCTTCCGATGCAGACGCACTCTGCTGCAGTGCAACATTGGTGCAGCTGTTTTGCCCTCTGCTGCATCAGGAATTAGCAAATTATTTAGTGAGTGCACAAGCTCGCTCGAGTCATCCCAGATAGTTAGATCCTGTCTCCGGCACAGGCTGCAGGAGCGCTGGCGAAATAAAGCAAAATTAGACGAAGACAAAATAAAAGCCGTTGAAATTTACCGCTGGTGTAACGCTAAGAGATTTATAAAGAGTTCAGTGTCCTCTGTTTAAAATTCAGTATCTTCACCAGGGCAGCAACCATTGATCAAGTGGCTGTCAGACATCATTTTTTGGGACAAACTGTAATCACACCAATGAAGAACACGTCCATAATGAGCATAATTTGTTTCCGCGCAGCGTTAGGATGAAACAAGGGTAAAACACTGTTAATCAAAATCTGAAAATTCATCAAGAATTATGACCCGGATCCATCCATCCACCATCCCTCCATCCATCCATCCCTCCATCGAGGGTGAGGGTAGGCTGCACCCCAAACCTCACATAGTAAATGTGAATTATTGCACACGCGTGCATGTACACACCCACACACACACACACACAAAAACCCCACTCACTGTGAAATGTGCCTTTTCTGCAGGGTCAATAGCTGTGATTAGGTATTGATCAGGGTGAAGAAGACACTCCATCATACTGTCCACATGACCTACTTATGACCTGAGAGCAGGGGGGGGGGGGGGGGGACGCATCATATCAGGTGTGTGTGTGTGTGTTATATTCTCTATATAGCCCCGGAGAAAGCCAGAATAGTGCGTGTCTGTGAAATAAAGTATGTAATTTTGACCTCTGTAGAGAGGGGTCATTATTTATATCAGAAAACATGAAAGGCCGGGCGAGGAGGCGCAGGAAGGAGGTGATTAGCTTATCTTATTAAAGACTTCAAGTGAGAGGAAACAACTAGCTGCTTTTTACACACGTCCAAAAATATTCCCATTGATCCCGGTAACAGATTACTTCTGTTTAAGTCGTTCAACTCACTGTCACTGACAAAACTAATGAATAAAATCTCTTTTTTTTCTGGTAAATTGTGTCATATAAAGGTACATTTTAAATACAACACTTCAAACTGATGGAACATTTCTCACTTACCTACTTCTGCTGCACCGAATCCTTAACTCTTGTGTTCTATTTACTGTTGAATCTGCTTTATTCCAGTCTTTTGGTTTGTATATTTATGTTAAATGCAAACTATTGAGTACAATGCATGCAAAAAAAAAAAAATACATATATATATATATATAAATATACTGTATATAGTATATATATTTTGTATACATTGCCATAACATATTTGCACCAACGTGGGCAGTACTCTGATTTCATTTTACTACAGTAATTGTGTGGAATTGTGAGGATTGAGCATATCTTATCTTGTCTTTTTATGTTTGTGATTCATATCTTGCTAATTTGCTGCAATTCTGAGTTTATTTGATATGCCTTGAAACAGTAGAAACTGTTTTAATTTATCAGAAGATAGAAAAATAAAAAGGAAATAAAAGTTGACCCCCCCCCCCCCCCCCCCCCCCCCCATCGGTGAATAATTGTGTGTATGTGCCACAGATATTAAGTGTGCATGTTTCCTTGCAGTTACCTGGAGGGGAATATGCTGACATCTGTGCCCAAGGAGCTGGCAGCCCTGAAGCATCTGTCACTGGTGTACGCAACAGTCACATAACCTTGAACACACACGCACACGCACACACACACACACTGCATATACCCATACGGCTTCAAGGTTTTTTGTGGTGCGCAAGCACGTATTCACTGTATGTTGTGTGTACACAGAGACCTGAGCAACAACAGCATCAGCATACTGGCTCCATACACCTTCAGCAACATGACTCAACTCGCCACCCTGTAAGTTCCTACACACACACACACACACACACACACACACACACACACACACACACGCACACACACACACACACACACACACACACACACACACACACACACACACACACACACACACACTAAAGATAAATTAAGAGGTTTTTTTTCTCGTCTTAATTTTGATTGATCGGCTCTCCTGTCCTCCCACTTGTTTACCTTGCCGAGGTTTTACTCTGCGCTCCGTTTTCTCCTCTTACACTTTTCTTTCACAACCCTGTCTATACTTTTGTTCTCTTTTTAATCTTTTATTTTCACCCCAACACATCCACTTTTCACATCCTCTGCAGGATCTTTTTCCAAAGATTGTTTCAAAAGTGTCCCATTTTCATGCAGGACTTGTGGCTTCATGTGACTTCATCATAGGAAACCATTATTTAAGTGAAAACCATTTACTATTTATCATATATGTGATGTTAAAGTACCATCTTTGTGAGGCTGTTTGCATTATTGAGTTGAACAATTATTGAGATATATCAAATTAAAACAAAAATGAATTACTTCATTTTTGAAGTAATTCACCAAACAAGACTTGGAAAAACTATAGTTATTTTGTTGTAGCTTGGTTTTCTATACAGAAGGGTCTTGTTTTCTCATTATTTACTGCCAGATCTGATTATTTTTTTCTGTTGATTTGGAAAGAAAGATGATTTATAATGAAGCATCTTGAGTGACCTCTGAGAATGTGAGTGTCTTCTATAGGTGTGATGCTCACATATGACTTATTATAATTATAGTTAGTAAACTTTGAAATAGATTTTCAAGCAGAAAAAGTTTCTTTAATATATCTGTCAGACATCATTAGGCTTAATTTCCTTCATTATTGTATGATCATCAGTGTTGGTGATGAATTATGAAAATTATTGATTGCCTAAAACTCCATTGCACAAGGAAGACCAGAGTTCTGTCCTCAAACGTTTGTCATTTTACTTCTTCATCCATTCCTAACTTCATGTTTGCTTCATTAGCTGTTTTCAAGGAGAAGAAGTTCTCCCCTAGTGTGGGACTTTCCACAAGAATTAGCTTTTCCTCTGGCACTTTAAGTCCCCCCGCCTAATGTTTTACCCTGAACATCATGTGGCTTACTTCTTCATTTTCTATCCAAAGGTGTCCTCAGTTGTTCTCGTTCTGGTAATCTTTTATAAACAAGGTGGAAACCACGCAGCGCCATAGCTCAGATCCAAGCACTCACACACAAATAAACCACAAAAACAAGCATAAGATGATCATTTCACAGGGTTAAACGATGTATTTTTGCTTCTTGATGCTTTTACTGCATGTCAAACTGTTTGTATTCTATAACCAGGGAAGTCTTAGAGATTAGTGAATGTAAAAATGCCACAGATAAAAACTGAACCTGAGGTGGAACTCTTGTGTTTGACCTTGTGTGTGTGTGTGTGTGTGTGTGTGTGTGTGTGTGTGTGTGTGTGTGTGTGTGTGTGTGTGTGTGTGTGTGTGTGTGTGTGTGTGTGTGTGTGTGTGTGTGTGTTATCTCCCAGCATCCTGAGCTACAACCAGATCCGCTGCATCCCGGTCCACGCCTTTGACGGGCTCAAGCCGCTGCGCCTGCTGTGAGTGGCTGATTCAATATTCAACACTCTCCTCTGCTGGTTACATTACTGAGCTAAATCAAAGTTTAATCACTCCCCTGATTTCAGGCCAAGTGCCACGTTAAGACCCGGCTGCAGGAATGAGCCAGTCACACAGTCATTCGCTGTTTCAGGGCGCTGAAAGACACAGAAGTGACAGTTTCTCATTCCTTTAATGTGCCGGCTTTCTGTAAATGGAAGCTGCCCTTTCTCCCTGGTGTCCCTCTCTCTCTCTCTCTCTCTCTCTCTCTCTCTCTCTCTCTCTCTCTCTCTCTCTCGCTCTCTCTCTCTCTCTCTCTCTGTCCCTCCCTCTCTCTCTCTCTATCCGCCCAGTGTTGTGTTTGATGAATTGACCTTCAGCCTCGGTTTCTCTCAGTCATCCATTTTGTTGTCCACCCTCTGTCTCACAAATCAACACACACACACACACACACACACACACACACACACACACACACACACACACACACACACACGCATAACTCCGATGCACTCTGTACCACTGGCTACACACACATCACCGTGAACGGAAACAAATCCGGCTGAAAAAGAAGCAGGGACATTGAAATTCTCTCGTTTTCTCCAGAGAAACAACAAAATGTATTCACAGTGACGTGTTTCCGTAAATTTAAGCGGTCTGGATATTGAAAAGACGTGGCACATGGATCTTCCAGGCGGGGCAGAGATTTATAGACGTGGAGAAGGAGGACATGGTTGATGTGACAGCAGAGCAGGCAGGGGATGCAGGCAGAGAATTATCGGTGGTGACCTCTGACCCCGGGGATGGAGGGATGGACAGGCCAGCAGTCCATCACATGGACAGTCACATTCACACCTTACGGGGCATCGGGAGTCACCAGTTAGCTTCAGTCACAGGTTTTTTTTTATTGTGAGATGAAACTGGAGAACCGCATTTGAAACAAATAAAGCAACTAAGGCCCAGATTTGAGATGACCTTATTTATTTTGTGAGCAAAAATCCTCTGAGCAATCTGGCACGTATGTTATAGATATAATATAACACAACACAGTAAAAAAACAACAGAACACCCCCCCATTATCCCATTATGAGGTGAAAGGGTATTTTTCTTCTACAATTCCACTGATTACAAAACAACTGAAAACAAACACTGAAGCATGTCTTTGAGGGACACTGCAAAACTGAACCCAGTTGTACAAATTGACGAGAGTTGGTCATTTGAATTTTCATTTTTAAATTTCTGGATGTTTTACACACAATTTATTAGCCCTCTTGAAACGGCGCTTCAAAAACCTTTTACCTTTTCTACCATCTGGAAAACCCTGAGCGCCGACCGAATGCAACATCCCGAACAATTAGCAGTAGCAAAGGAGACATGTTTACTCCCCTTATGCAGATTATTTATTCATAATTTTCACCACCCGCACTATAAAAAGAATTATAACAAGCACTAAAACTCTTCATAATCTTTTTATATCTGGTTGGCAAACTCAAAGTACATGAACCAGGCAATGAATGATAGCAGTTACTTTAAGTATGACTTTCATTTGTCGTTATAAAACATAGAGTTTTGCACTATTTTCATAATATTACATATTTTGAAGTATCCACCTGGGATTAATAAACTATTCTATTCTATTCTATTCCATTCTAATTGTACTTGTAAAGGATAATGTATGTACAACTTTCCTCCCGGACCATTATAAGGAATTCCAGTTGAGTATCAGTGAGATGGAATATAAAAATATATTAGAGAGTCGTCACCAAAGATCA
Organism: Blennius ocellaris; assembly: GCF_963422515.1. Taxonomy (NCBI): domain Eukaryota; kingdom Metazoa; phylum Chordata; class Actinopteri; order Blenniiformes; family Blenniidae; genus Blennius; species Blennius ocellaris. Next base: position 23,572,141 of record NC_137658.1, read on the forward strand.
TCAGAAAAATTCATTTGAGTTTTTTTCCTCAAGCTAATAGTTTTAATTGCCCCAAATGTGACTTATTTAAAGGTGAATTATTACGCTTTGAGCAGTGCCACTGTTCTGCATTAGGCGGCAGTAGTGAGTCAGGATAATATCCAGTTTGCCTTCAGTCCTGTAAGCTCCTTTTTTTAGTTTTGTAAACCTATTTAGTCTGCAGGTCACATCATGTATCACTTTTAGCTAAAAACTTTATCTCCAGTTTTAAATCCATAAAGATGTCACATAGTGTAGATTGAAGCCAGTGACCTCGCTGATACCATTAGCTTAAATTTGGAACTTTCTTTTCAAACATGGTCATGAAATAATGATCCAGGATCTGATGCTTTCACTGCTCCTTAATCTCTGCTGGCATTTCAAACTAAACTTTGGCCGCCTTTAATTGCTCATAAGGAACAAAAGAAATCTGTGTTTTGCCCTCTGAGAGGTCGGCTGTGCGAGTTTTCTCCTTTTTTCTTTTGGCCTCGATGTATCGACTGTATCTTTTCCAAAGCTTTCACGTTGTACAAAGTTCTTTCTTCCCTTCATATTAGTTGATGTTGCTGTGGGGAGTAATCCCTCTCTGCCCCCGCATGGCAATGTCACTTCCTCATTACCCACAACCCCCTCTGGGCCAGTCTTACGCAGGGGCTGTTAGGCCACCATTGTATAGAGGCTGCACGGAAATACAGAAGCATTAAGCACAAACGCAAACACACTTTAAAGCACAGAAAGACCTGAACGTGCTCACACTGAATTAGCCACACACACACACACACACACACACACACACACACACACACACACACACACACACACACACACACACACAGACACACACACACACACACACACGGATGCACCGACGCTCACACACACACACAGCTGTGTATCCATGGCTTCAGACGACATCACATTACATTTCTTGGACGCTTACACCAACCTATAAACTATAAATACCACTTCCATTGATTGTCGGTGCCTTTTGGTCCAACTTGGTGTTGAAGGCCGGCGCTGATCCCCGCTGACTCACAGTGAAGGCAGGTCGCAGGCAGGAAGTCCTTCACAGAGCAAACACACACTCACTTTGGCATTTTTAGAATCATGATAAATCGTAAATATACTTCAGGTTGAGCTTAAGCGGAAGCTTTTAGACTGCGAGGGGGAAACCAAACCAGAACACCCCACACATGCACAGGGAGAACATGCAAACATGCAACATACACAACAATGTTTTTCTGTGAACACCCGAAACCTTTGTTCCGTTTACATGGTTTTACAACTGTGCTTGGTGCCACTGAAAACACAACTTTATGAAAATGTTTCCCAAGGTACAACCCTTTGAAAATACTACATGAAAACCCTGGAAAAACACAACTTTTCTGAAATGCTGCTACTCAGCATGCGCACTCAGGCCGTAGTAGTTAATTGTTCTGCACATGCTCAGTAGCTGGACCATCAGTTTTCTGCGGGGTGCCATGACTCCCTGTCCCCTGGACTTAGTAGTTTGCTACCAGTGGGTCAATCTGGGAAGAAATTTCCCTCTGGGTATTCATCCAGTGGTTTTAATTGTGGTTTCAACTTGTGGCCTGGCACGCTGGCGACATTGTTTTGAAAGGTTTCTGCCACTTCTGTGTAAACAGACATGATGTTCAAAATGTTGCCTCGAAAATGTGAAACTCTTCTAAAACGCAAAAATGATATCTTTTCACTTGAGACGTTATTACGTCAACATGGCTGAATGGATGAGTATGAGTTTTAATTCCAGAGCCAAATCAAGGCAGTTTATAATCCTTTGAAAATAAGCTTTTTATTTTGTGTTGTTCCTCCATAAATATCCTGTGTTGTATTATAGAGAAGGATGAGAGTACTGCTGCTGAGGAACCAGAAATACGTTTCAATAATTGAGCTTGCAGCTGGTCAGCGTTCACCAGGTGGATGACCTCGCCCAGTCTTTGGCAGCTTTGTTCTGTCACATTTAGCTGTGATGGTTATTCATTCTCAGGCTTGTCAGTAAAACATGTTGATTTAATTGAAGCCTAAACTTTTTGTAAAGCCTCCAGAGAGACAGCGGGGAGGAGGGCTCACAAACAACGGGAGAGACGCATGATAGTGACATCCCATAATAAAAGATGATTGTATGACAAGAGAGACAGAAGGAGAGACATTCAAAGCAATAATTGTAATACACTTGTAGGTCTGTGGCTTTAGGACAGGGGTAGGGAACCCCGGTCCTCCAGAGCCGTGGCCCTGCACGTTTTCCACGTCTCCCTGCTTCCACACAGCTGATTGCAATGAGCAGCTGGTTATCTGGTTTTGTGCTGAACGTGGTGATGAACCATCAGGACATTCAGGGGAGGGAGACGTGGAAAACGTGCAGGACCACAGCTTCCCTACCCCTGCTTTAGGATCTCACTCTAAATATCTGCAACAAGAGCAGCTGCCGCCACAAAGAAAAATGAGCGGTGTGGTCAAGGAAACGCTTTCTTCTTCTTCACAACAAGATAATGATTAACGTTGCCTTGCTGTGCTCTTTCAGGACTCTCCACGGCAATGACCTTTCAACCATCCCAGAAGGAGCGTTCAACCACCTGACCTCCCTGTCCCACCTGTGAGTGTCGCCTTCGTCCGTCTTCAACACGACTTCCCGGGTTGTAAACCTCCACCTGATGTGTTCTGTTCACTGTGTCCAGGGCCCTCGGTGCCAACCCCCTGTACTGTAACTGTGACCTGCGCTGGCTCTCTCAGTGGGTCAAGGCCGGCTTCAAAGAGCCCGGTAAGACCAACATCAGCGACAGCCAACGTTTGTGTGTCTGCTTTTATACCTGCGTTGTTCTATCGTGTCGATGTCAATAGTGGCTCTGGAGCTGTTTTTCTTGGAGTGTTTTCTAGCATCAACAACTTAAAAACCTTATTATCACCAAGGCCAATTCTACTGTGATTGAGTCTTTTAAAAAGGGAAAGTACTCAACAAAATGGAAACAAACACAATCTGCTACGTCCCACACACTTAGCAGAAACAGCCAGAGGTGGAAAAAGTAATCACATACTTTACTTACTTGGAAGTACAGATAATCTACTGGTGTCTATACTTTGGTAAAAGAAGCCCTTTAGGATCTTTACTAAAGTAAAAGTAAAGTATTACATAATGCAAAATATACTGGCGTTTGAAACCATGTATGAATTTCTAACATAATTCATACGTGATGCATTTTAAAGGTACGTTTTCCAGGTGTTGGTTGGGGCGGATTATATATGCATACACAGACGCTTCAGCATTTCTTGATTGACTTTAAGATTTACTTCCTAAAATGTCTTTGTTTTCAGTTGAGTCATAGTCCAGATGGAAGCTGTTCCAAAGGAGATCATTTGTATCTGGACCAGACTGTTGTAAACTAACACGCCATTGACAAATTGTGCCTTCAGGCATTGCTCGTTGCACTGGACCTCCGGACATGGCCGACAGACTTCTTCTCACCACGCCGCTCAACAGATTCCAGTGTAAAGGTTCGTATTCACCTCTCCTTCATTTTCCATTCTTCACCTCTGTCACCTACAGGGGGTGTCGAGGTCATTTTACATGAGAAACCGCATTCATAATACATAAATTATGGCAAATCTGAGGTTTTTCAGGTTATTGCAAAATGATATACAGTCTTAGTACATTGAGAAAGTGTTAAGTGTAATTTTTCATATCTGACAGTGTCATAGACAAAGCCTGTGGCTTTTTCAAGCCACAGAGGATCTGCAGTCTGCAGCTTTTACTGACACATCCAGTGTTGCATGTAAATGGAACCTCAGTGTTGCGTTATATCTGCTCATTTGTTTTCATTCAAATTTCAAAATCTGTCCCACTGAAATAATGTCATTTTTATGGAAAAATTGCCATTAGTGATTTATTTTTACTCGTGACTCTTTCCAGTGTCAGCTGCTGGGCCTTACTGGATATTCTCGTAGGTTTTGGCTCGTAAGCCACCTGTTTTAATGGTATAATGCAGTTTAGAAAACTGATTCTGTACATTAATAATCCCTTGATTCAGAACATGCGACCAGATTACGTCATAAACTCAATAACCTCCTCATCTGGATTTGGGAGCTGATACTTGGACTCTCTCACTGTCTGGGGCTTTCGATTTTTTAAAATGTGTGGAAGATTATCTGAATTGCAGATCAGTGTTGACTGAAAAGGTTTGAAAACAACCTTCACTGTCAAAATGAGCAACTATTTACATGGCAAGTTCAATCTTCAGAGACAGTATGACAGGAAGAGCTAAAGCGTTGGTGTCAGCTCGTGGTTGGAACAACACGATTAGACGCAGTCGAATTATTTTAAGTGAGCCACTTTCAGTTGCCTCAAGATGTCAGACTGTTCGATCTGCTCCATCACTTATGGTTGAAGCGTTTTATTTTCCAAGGCTGTTTTTCCTGAGAACAAGACTAACACACCTCAAACTTCATCCTCTCTGGGTCTCACTTAATATTTGTCCGGAGGGGAAAAGACCTGAGGACGAGACTTTTTACACAAAGAAAAAGAAGACATCTTGAAAAATACTTTTCTGCTGAGAGAATAAAAGCGCTTGACGTGACCGTTGTTTTCTGCACGAGTTGTACAACACGTTTTTGTTTTTTTTTCGCCTGGGAATGAGATTATAAACTGGGGTGAGGTGCTGACAATGAACTCATAGCGGGCGATATTTCTCGTCGTTGTCGTCACACTGAATCAGATCTCCTCTGCTTCTCCTTGCTCTTCCGTGCTCCAACTACTGAAACAAATCACATTAATTGCTCTTCTAAGCACTTGTGTTTCTTAACCGGTAACCACTTTCCCCCGCACACCATCCGTTAGGTGAAGTGTGGGTGCTCTTCTCGCCCACAATGACGAAACATGAATATCTCCGGCACTTTTTCTCTGTCTTCTTATCGTCTTCCCAAAGCACCTGTCTTCTCCCTCCAGCCGGGGTTCGCGGAGGGCTGGAGGCAGGATCCACCCTGGACAGGTCTCCAGTTATTATCATCCGACCCTCATCTGTTCCTCTTATCTGTCGTAGGTCCAGTAGATATCAGCCTGATGTCAAAGTGCGCCCCCTGCCTTGCAGCGCCCTGCCAAAGCAACGGCACGTGTGTCTCTGAGGCTACCGGGTCCTACCACTGCACCTGCCCCTACGGATTCAAGGTGACAATCCAGCCGCTCAAGTGCATGAAATAAGCTGAAGAACCTGTTTTGCATTCACAGAAGGGTGTAAAGACACTTTGTTACCTTACATTTTTCAGTCATTGGGTAATGATTTGCATGAATTTAATAAAAGTCATTAGTTTACTTTGTTATGGTCCAGTTAATGAGTTATATCAGCTCTTTCATTGATTTATTGGAGTTATTAACCACATCAGCTCCTCCATTCACTTTACAGGTCGTTGGCACATTTACAATCTCACCTTTATAAAATTAAAAATGTCAGTTTAGTAAGTGTAAAATCAGCAGAAATCACCCCTCAAAGGTACCACATGTTATTTTTTTATTTTTATTTCAGTTGATCAAAGTGCCTCTTAAAAAAAAAAAATGCACACCCGCTCTCCTATCTCTGATTTGAAGAGAAACGTTGGCGGAAAATGAGTTCTTACTAAAATAACACAAGCACTTTAGAGTTTATTCTTTAAGTATCTAAATATGGTTTTATTTGACATGTGCAAATCTAATTTTGATGAGTGATATCTCCTCCTGTGATATCTGTTCCTGAGGGAGACCTCAGACCACAACTTCATTATCACATTAAAACATTAAAAGCGTCAAACGAGGTCAGAGCTTGAGACTCACCTGTGAAAATAGCTTATGATAAGATCAGCAAACCAAAGTCATGGAAAGACAGTTTGGGGAATCATTTTCATCATCACAATCTCCACTTAGCACTTTTTCATGTGGAATAAATATTTATCCACCTTCATACTGTCGTACCACCTTGTCGTAGTACTTCCATACAAATGCAATAAAACCTTTATAGTAAATCCTCCTTTTGATAAATAAATCTTTATAGTATATAGCAGAGATGTCAGATTCCATTTCTTTTTTTTTTTTTTTGCAGATTTCTTTAAAGTAGCAGACACAACACTGAAACCCGAGCTTGTTGAAAACATGAAAAATCCAAAATGCTTTTTGGACATTTTACGGTGTTTTGCACCAGAAGCTTTCATTAAAATGGGATTTATGTTGAGATTGTAGCCATTTCAATAGTAATTGTTTGGTGCTGTGAAAATATATTTATATAGACATGTAAAATAAATAATAATTATAAAAAAAAAATATATATATATATATAATAAATAAATCAAATATAAACATTTTCATCACATATACTCTGCACCACAACAACTACTAATTCTACCTGTCCCACCCACTGAAGATGAAATTAGGCAGTTTGTGGCCCCTGAACTAAAATGTGTTTGACCTCGCTGGTTTATAGTAAAGTAATGGATTAACATAATCATAGCTTCCATTCTGGGAAACAAGGAGAGAGAAGCCTTAAACGCTCTGGGATTACCAAAATTAAATTTGCACATGTTAAAAAGAAACACAATAAGATACTTTCTGGATTCGAGAGCAAAGCTGAGAAAATGTTTTCTTGATTGATTAGGGGACGTCTGCACCATTGTTTGGCTTCACTGTAATCCCAAAGCGTAGGGACTGCCAGACTTCTTTTTTTTTAAGGCAATCCAGGAACCTACTACTAATATAAATGGTCATCATTTAAAGCCTCTGCGACATTTGAAATCCTTTTATTTTATCTATTTTTTTTTTTTTAATATAAAGCTGTTTTTTTATGCCAGCGACCATATACAGTAAGTGGTACAAGGGATACTTTAGAATAAGTTGCTTTTGTGAAAAGCATTCTTGATGGACAGGCCTGCTGCATAAGCCTGTGGCATTAGCCATATTATCTGGCTGAGCTCTGGCCTTGTATGCATAATGTATTTACCTGCCCATCAATAGGGAAACGACGACTGTGCCTGGCTGCATTTGAGTTACATATAATCAAAAGATTTAAAAGGGGACGTTTCTGTCAATGTACATGCCCGTGCAATAGGAATGATGAATAATTAAAGGGCAATATGCTTTTGCATTGTGCATGCATCATGTGAGTGCACACCAGAACAGTGCAGATCTAAAGTAAGTATTTAATTGAAAATGTCGTGTTTTATATGCATGTCGCTACAGGTAAATGTACTGTTTCTACATGAATCTGCAAGCTGGCAGTTAATCCACATCTATAGTTTGTTTGCGTGCGTGCGTGTGCTCAATACTGCACGGTCGGTCTGGCCTCTCTTTGTTTGCCAGTGTATTTGTAGAGATCACTGGGTTCACGACTCTGAAGGAGGTTTGGTGTCTCTGCATGTGTTTTAAAGATACATTGGAGGCTCCATGAGAGCACACACCTCATAACCTGTTGGGCTTTTACAGGAGGACAAAGCCTTAGTCCTGCTTTAATTAAAACATCACTTGCCAAGGTCACAGAGTGGGGAACACGGACCGCCAGAGTGCATGCGAGCGTGCGTTCCACAATGCCATCCGCTGGGACAACATTAATTAAAATGTGCTTGTCGAATCAAAGAAAGAGCAGCAAAGAACAAAAGCGGGAGAGAGTGCGAGAGAGAGTGAGGAGAGAGAGAGAGAGGAGACAGAGAGGGTCGAGAGAGGTGGAGGTGAAGGAAAGAAAGGGAAAGCAAATGTGTTATAAGAGACACTGAGGGAGAGATGAAGAGAAATCTCAAAGGAAAGAAATAGTGAGAATGAGGGAGCGGTAAAATGAGTCAAACGGCGATAAAGTGTGCAGGAAACAATGAAGATGAATGGAGATTGGAAACATAGCTTTGATCAGAGGAAGTGTGTGTGTGTGTGTGTGTGTGTGTGTGTGTGTGTGTGTGTGTGTGTGTGTGTGTGTGTGTGTGTGTGTGTGTGTGTGTGTGTGTGTGTGTGTGTGTGTGTGTGTGTGTGTGTGTGGCCTCCAGAGACCTTCTCATGTGGGCCTCTCAGGCCACATTTACACAGTACCTGGGTTTCTGAAAAAACTGTGATATTTCTCTGCGTTTGGGTTCATTTATACATAAACGCTGCTACGACTCACCACAAACGATGATTCCTGAAAACTCCATCCACAGTGGAGATCTGGATAAAATCTGTGTATTTGTTTGCATCTAAAGGAGGGGAGTCGGATATTTATATCACAATTCGTGACGTCCTTTTCCAGGATTGTGATTGGCTATCATGGCTTCATGCTTCTTGCTACACTGCCCCCTAGAGGTTTGACATATTCACAGCAGGTCTGAACCAGCTGTATATGTGGGTCACTGTAAATAAAGATTATTTTTTTAAATGTAGAGAGGGAAATATCCGTGCTTTTTTTTTTTTTTTTTAAACTGGGCAGGTGTAAACGTGGCCTCAATCTTGAGGACTTTTCAAACTGGACAGAGGTTTCTTTAAAACTGGGTTTTCTTCACCCTCAGTGTAATCTGAGGCTCTCTCTTCTCCTTAGCCTATACAGCCTTGGTATCACTCAGTAGATCTGTGGTGGTCCTCAGAGATTTCAACTGTGATTTTGCAAGAACTGGATAGACTGGGCCTGACAAAAGTTAGCCTTGAAGTCTTGACTGAGGGTAAAAATATTCACACTAAAGAAAATAGTTCACAGATACACAAAAATCTCTATGCATGCACAAATCCAGATATATTCACTCAACTCAACATTTGACTTTACTGCGATCACACCATGTGTACCAGTGCATTTTCTCTCTGCTAAAACTCTCTCTTGCAATCAAAACAAAATAGTGGGTGCAAGATTTAGTAATCAGACATTAACTGCTTTTTCTCGCCTTGTTCTTCCTTTTAGGGTCAAGACTGTGAAATACCGATCAATGCCTGTATTAGCTTCCCTTGTTCTAACGGAGGGACCTGCCACCTTCAGCCCGGCAACCAGGACCACTTCAGGTACAGGAACATGTTTTATCTTCTAATGTGGCGTCTGAATAGTTTTTCTTTCTGTGTGCGTTTGTGGGTGTGTGCGTGTGTGCGTGCGCCCGCTGATACTATTTAAACAACCTACTGTATATAAATGACTGAGGGGAAATAGCACGACGAGAGCCATTTCAAAGAAGTCCTTGGGGAATCCAGTTAGGTTGTAGGTCAAACCTCATTGCCCTTTCTTCACCCCACTGCCTCCCTCGATTACTGGAGACATTTTAAAAACCCTCACCCTGGATTCTCATCTGAAGGGAAAATTAAGTTTACCCAGCCCCCAGAAAAATAGGCAGCGTGATTAGAGTGGACAGTCCCGCTTCACTGGACAATACATTACCCACGATAACAACTTACTTTGACCTTATGATGCGTTTTCCTGTGTGTGTGTGTGTGTGTGTGTGTGTGTGTGTGTGTGTGTGTGTGTGTGTGTGTGTGTGTGTGTGTGTGTGTGTGTGTGTGTTACATTTTCACATCCAAACTTGTGGGAACCAAAAACAAGTCCCACCACTGGGTGACAGTAGTGAGTTGCTGTAGCATCCAGTCAGTCCTCCAAGAAAGAAAAAAGCACAATTTACTACTTTAGGGACGAACGGTTTCTCCAATAGACAATAGACTCGTAACACAAAGTTGATGTGCGTGCGTGTAAATCAGTTCCGAAACGACAAGGCTTTGTTGAGTTGCTTGGTTCTGAATGGAAACAGCTACTTAGCCTATTTACTGTTTAGTTTATTTACTGTTTAGCCCAGTACTCAGGGGTGAGTCCCAAAGATAAAGCTGCACATTTGTACATGAGTTGTAAGTTAAGGAGGAGAGAGAGAGAGAGAGAGAGAGAGAGAGAGAGACTCCATGCAGTGTATCTAATGCAGACGCTTACAGTTAATGGCCATAATGTATTATCGTGTCACAGTGTTGGATTGGCATGGATTTGCATTCTGCTTTCCTCAAGTTTAGTTTCTATCAAAAGATGTGATCCGTCATTGGTTTGTTGTACTGGGATAGTCGCACACTGTGAACACATATCACCTAAGTAATCCCTCCTACTCATCTGTATTCAGACGGATACAGCATACGACACATGTAAGCTCCTTTCAAGGAAACTCCGTTTTACATTCATGCAGTTTCCCTCACTCACACCTGGGAGCTGCCCAACACAATCACAGGGTTTGACTCGCGGCTGCCGTGCAGCTCCACTGGAGGCAGCGGAGGTCAAGAGCCTCTCAGTGGCAGTTGAGTGAGAAGAAAGCAGAACGTCACTTATTTCTGCGCCCGTCCATCCTCCGACAGCCGATCTTGGGTCTCAGAGTTGATTCTCAACTCGCTAGCTCAATGGTTCACTATCAATTCCCCCTGAGACCTGATTGTTTGAAAAATACAATAAAAGATACAACAACCGTGTTTACTGCAGTCTATTGTTACTTAAATATTTTGCGCCAATCTTTCTTTGTTATCGCTGATTTCAGCTGATTAATGCAGGTTAAACCTTGAACATGTCCTCAGTCCAACACAGAGACGTACACACATTCACCACAGCAGTGCACAGAGTCTGAGCTGCTTCCATAACGGATCGTATAAACGGTGACTCAGATGTAATATTGTAAGTTCATCTGAGGGAAGCACTGACGGCCACATCTGACTGGAGTACAAAACAAACACTCCGAATCTATTTTATTGCGTTCGCCTCCATGAGTGTAGAATATCAGGCCTGTGGATCAGGTCGCGTAGCGTGCTGAGATGACTTCATGCTCGTTGGTTGTGTAGTTCTCTCCGTTGCTCGCCGTTTTCTTTCTTCGACCAGGATTGTGGGATCTTAGTAAATCAGCCCCTAAGGGTCATGACTTAACCTCAAGAATATCATTTGGACTGAATGTAACTGGAGAAAGCCACTGTGCAACTGTTTACTGTCTAAAAGCAACTATTTATTGTTCAGTTTGTGATTTTACACTTTAGAAAGTGTCATTCCATCTTCACCAATATTCATCAGCGGAGAACGTATGTGATATTCATGTGATCTCTGGCATTCAAGCTTACTACTGCTCCATTTTCCACAAGACGACACCAAGGAACTCTAAAATAAGTTTAAAAAAAACTTTATAAAGACGCTCAGCTGTGACCTAATATCTCAAACAGTGTGTAACCGCACCCGCACCGAGTCATGACTAATTCCTGTTGGATCAGGAGGCCGAAGCCAAAGTGTTGAAGTGATATTTGGGTGAAGAAGTGCGAGGAGACAAACTAAGTGGCGGCAGACCGCAGACCAAATGTAATCAAAACGCTCGACAACTGTTTAGAAATGAAAGACAGACTTAATGTTGTAAGACATTTTAATGCAGGACTTTCTCTTTCTTTCCCCCCCCACTTTTTTTTTATTTTTTAACAAAACAAGCCTTTCTTCATTAAATTGAATAGAACCACATCAGATAAACAGTAAAAGTCTCTGAAGTGCCACAGCGGCAGCCGTTCGTAGTTAAGATGCAAAACGTGGTAAAGAATGATGATAATTCAGTTTTCTGACCATGCTCCTGAGGTTCCTTGTGGAGGACCAACAGAAGAATCCAGGTCGGTCCTCCTGGGTAAAAAAATGTTACAACAAACAGTATTAATGTGTGTGTGTGCAGGGCCGCTGTTGATGGCACCTGGCCACATTTGCACAACTATTGTCATAAATACCCTCGTCCCTCAACCCTCTTAATAAGGCCTCCGCCCTTTAGAAAGCTTTGATATGCGTCTGGCCTTTACCGCCCTCCGTGGTAACACTATTAGGGAGCTCTTTACCCTTTACATTGTCTTTTTTAATGGCAAAACCAACACAGGTGGATTGTGGTGCGCTCTGAGGGGAGCACAGGCAGAGACCAGGACTGGGCCCTTTGACATTTTAGGATGTTGACTAATCAGTTTGTGAGACTAAATAAGTCCAATTAGCCTTTGGCTTGAAGCGGGGATACATTTGTCTAACTTTGTCATTTAAAAGTCAAAACTTGGATTCGATTAATGCTGTCCGACCACTGTCGCGTTTCGATGTTTTGCCATTGGATTTCTGACGCTACGTCTTTGAGTTACGATCCATCCATACAGCTTCTCTGCCTCTTGTCTAACTTGGGCTTGCTTTGGGCTGGAGTCAGGTCTTTTGAGGATAGGAAGTTAAAGAGCTGGCCCAGCATTAGTCTACAATAAAAGTAACAATCTCATGGAAAAATTCAGTGATGGTAACAGTTAAAAATGTAGTTTTGGAACAGCAATCAATCAAAAAGCAGTTTCTTGATATTCTCTGCACCGCTTCTCTTATAAAATATGTGGTTACCACAGGTAAGTTGTCAGATGTAATAGTTTTCTGCTTCACGTTAAATGTTGTTGTTCCAGAATAATCTGTTAGAATAATAGAGTTCTCTCTTTATCTGTGAGTGAAATACAGTTCTGTCCTGATTTGGGTAAAGGCTTATAGAAGGGTGGGTGGAGTGCCCTTGTCACAGGTGGAGGAGTTCAAGTATCTTGGGGTCTTGTTCACGATTGTGGGGGGAAGATGCAGCGTCTGCAGTTATACGGACGTTGTATCGGTCCGTCGTGGTGAAGAAGGAGCTGAGCCAAAAAGCGAAGCTCTCGATTTACCGGTCGATCTTCGTTCCTACCCTCACCTATGGTCATGAACTATGGGTCATGACCGAAAGAACGAGATCCCGGATGCAAGCGGCTGAAATGAGCTTCCTCCGTAGGGTGGCTGGGCGTACCCTTAGAGATAGGGTGAGGAGCTCAGCCACCCTTAGAGATAGGGTGAGGAGCTCAGTCACCAGGGAGGAGCTCGGAGTAGAGCCGCTGCTCCTCCACATCCAGAGGAGCCAGCTGAGGTGGCTCGGGCATCAGTTTTGGATGGACGCCTCCCTAGGGAGGTGTTCCGGGCATGTCCCTCCGGTAGGAGGCCTCGGGGCAGACCCAGGACACGCTGGAGGGACTGTGTCTCTCGGCTGGCCTGGGAATGTCTTGTGGTGCCACCGGAGGAGCTGGAGGAAGAGTCTGGGGCGAGGGAAGTCTGGGTAACTCTGCTCAGACTGCTGCCTCCACAACTCTGCCCCGGATAAGACAATGGATGCCGGATGGCTTATAGAAGATGAACTGATGGATCGGCAAAGTTGCTTAAATCTTACTAACATGATATGGTCACTCTGTTTTGGACTTAACCCCTTTGAGGGCAGAGTCCCATAGCATAATGTATTTTTAAGTGAGACTTTTTTTTCCCCCAGCTGGCAGACAGACTAGGTGGGGGTAACAAATGTCTATCATGCATGGTGTGGGAAGAGAGAGCGAGCGAGATAAGTGTTTGTGTGAGAGAAAGTCTGTGAGGCACCAACGTTAGATTAGATGAGTCAAAATGGATGAGAAATAAAAAACAAAGCAGAGTTGAGTTGAGTTGCACCAGTGCAAAAGAGTGAAACGGCCCTACATCAAGACAAGAGGAGGTCAGTTAAGTAACTTTACTCTTGTAAAATACAGACAACTCGCCAGTTATGAGACGAGCAAGTTTCATAATTGGCTTTTTTTTTTACACATGACTTTTGCTACATTTCTGCTCTCTGAAAGATTTGAAGCTGTAAAGCCAGGGGTTTGATGCCCTGAGCTCAGGCTCACAGGCACCTTCATGCTGGCAGTCCACCAACACTGAGACGCTTCTGGTGAAAGGCAGTTACCATACATACATGCTGACTTGCACTGAAAGCAAAACACACACACACGTGTGTGTGTGTGTGTGTGTGTGTGTGTGTGTGTGTGTGTGTGTGTGTGTTTGCAGATGTAGAAATGTGCGTGCTCGATTTTGACAATTTATTCTGATCATAAAATGAACTAGCCTGCTATATTTTTGAGATCCAGCTCAGTGTGGCCACATGTTTTATGCCTTTGAAGACATAAATGGTGTAATAAAACCCACCATGAGCCGTACAGTGTAAGTCATGTGTTGAATTGAGGCATGATATTGTTCAAATTGTAGTTGTTTTTTTTCCAATTTCAGGTTTGTCACGTGTTGTAAAAGGGTAGTTCAAAAAGTACTTTGTACTAAAATGAAAATGAAATTTAGAGTGATAGGTATTAATAGGTTATAATGTATCTTATTATTTATTGGTAGAACCCACTTGAGATCAAATTGCACTCTTTGTGGACACTGAAAACGAGTTTCACTGCCCTGATTTAGAGCTTCTTTATTCACTGCAGTCACCTTTTAAAAGTTATTCATTTTGACAATGGACAATATGTGCAGATGAGATTACAGGAACTTTAAAAAAAAATTGGTCAAACCAAAGCTATCACCTCAGCTTCTGTAGTTAATGTAACCTGTGTGGGACATTTTGAATTGAAGGCAGTGACGGTGCCCAAGATTATTTTTTGCGGTTGCTATGGGGGAGCTACAACTTTCAGTGACGGTGCAGGGAAATGTAGGGATCTGGAGTTTATTTTCTACTGAAACGCTGACAATATGCCCACACCGCAACGCGCACATCATAGTCGTGCAAATACGGTAAAAGCTCCGCTATTTAAAACAATATTATGCGACACAATACACAAGACATTTAGCCAGAGTGATAAAGATGAAATGTTTACAAGCCGGCCACTTTAACACACCACTGAAAACCAGCCTGGCATTCAGAATAAACCCACTTGGATATACATTAAATGTTTTTTTTTTCTTATCTTAGGGAATTTAAGAACATTTGGAGTTGAAGCAGCTGATTGATCTGTATGATTGATTTCATTTTAAATTGTGCAGCAGGAGTGCACACCAGCCCAGTCGCCTTGCAATAACACATTTTCTGTCTCTGTGTATCTGCGTGTGTGTGTGTGTGTGTGTGTGTGTGTGTGTGTGTGTGTGTGTGTGTGTGTGTGTGTGTGTGTGTGTGTGTGTGTGTGTGTGTGTGTAGCTGTGTGTGTCCACCAGGTTTCGAGGGCCAGCGTTGTGAGATAAACCCCGACGACTGTGAGGACAACGACTGCGAGAACAACTCCACCTGCATTGATGGAGTCAACAACTACACTTGTGTCTGTCCACCCAATTACACAGGTATACACACACGCACGCACGCACGCACGCACGCACGCACGCACGCACGCACACGCACACACACACACACACACACACACACACACACACACACACACACACACACACACACACACACAGGGTCCACCACCACTGCTCCACACATACATACAAAATCATATTTTCCACTTTACTGGACGTTGCGTTTGTAATGACATGTTCTCTACAGTGACCTGAAATTGTTGCGGCAGGAGGTTTGAAGAGCAGCCACATGGGGGAGAGAGGAAGAGAGAGGAGGAGAGAGGGAGAGAGAGGGATGGAACGACAGCAAAGCAGCAAGAAGGGACTGATTTTGACAGAGAAACGGGAAAACAAACAGCAATGGAAAGGGTTACTAAAGGGCCAGTAAAGGGCAGCGGGGGGACAGAAAGAGAGAGCTGAAAACCAAAAGAAAAAGCAAGAGGGGCAGTGAAAAGAGATGGGCAAAGAGAGAAAGACAGAAAAAGGGTGAAGACAGAAAGAGAGGGATGGAAAGGAAGTGTGAGAGGGGTGCAGAGAAAGTTTGAAGGGGCAGAATGAGAGAGCACACTGAGCAGAGGACGGAGGCCCGTCCACACCACCACGCCGGTGCAAGTAACCACATCGTTTTTGTCCCATTATCCACACGGTGCAGCGTTTTAGGATCAGAAAACGAGTCTCTCATTCGCCAATGTGTTTGGTGTGTTGCTGTGGCAGTTACAGCGCCACCTGAAGGCCTGCCATACAGTATGTGTTTTGAGCCGTGTTCATAGTGGCTTGTGCACGGAAATCTTTTTCAGAACGACGTGGAGAAGAAAGATTGTTCTGGTTGGTGTGAACAGAGTGAGAGGAGGCGGAGAGGAAGCTCAAGAGGGGCAGAGTAGAGTGTGATTGAGAGATTTGAAAGAGAGAAAGTGCTGCCTTAGTGGAGTTCAGCAAGTTGAAGCTAAACTGCTGACCGAGGAGTTAAGTTCTTCTGTTTGTGACAGTCTCCTCTAACAGACACACACACACACACACACACACACACACACACACACACACACACACACACACACACACACACACACACACACACACACACACACACCTTTGACACTGGCTAGATTTCAGTCACCACACACACTCATCGGAACCCACTGCATGTCATTATCGTTGGCATAAAGAGTCCTCACACACTGCCAGCCACCCTCCTGCATACAGCTGTTACACACACACACACACACACACACACTGGAACCCTGCTCAGCTCAGTGAACCGTGGCTTCATCATCAGGTGTCACATTAAGAGGACGGCCCTTCACTAGTTACTCTTACACTTTCTCTAAACTCAGCAACCAGGACTTTAGTTTACACCGGGGAAAATATGACCTTCATGTCAGAAGGCCTTTCAAAACAGCTGATTTGAGGGTTCTACAAATTAAATGTCAAACCAACTTTTCGATGATGAAAAATGTATTCTGTGTGGAACTTTTGGTCTCATGAAGTTCAAGGGGGTCAGAAGAAGAAACTGCAGCTCCACAATTCATGTTTGTATACATGAGTGTGTGAGATGTTTTTAATTGAAGTTGGTAATTGACCGGTGGCTGAACGGGAATGAAAAACGATCCATCCGTCTTCCATACCTGTCATGTGGAGCCATGCTGGAGACAATCCCGGATAACACTGGGGCGACAGCCAGGGCACACCCTGGATAGATCACCAGTCCATCAGACGGCTGAACCTGAGACACACACACACACACATACACACACACACACACCCTGCAAACACGGTACATTTACTCTGGTAAAGTCTGCAAATAAAAGTTGTGGTGGTAAAAATAGAAACCATCAGGAGCAATGCAAACGTTCTCAGATGTAGTAAATCATGTGGCATCATGTTGATTTTGCGCCATATTCATAAGCGACCAAAGCACTTTCCGCACTTCGATTCCATCGTTGGGGGGGATTCTGCGTGTTTTTTTGTTTTTATTTTTCTCCAGGTACTTCCTCCCACAGTCCAAAGACATGTGTTGAGGTTAATCGGTGACGGTCTGGATGGATCGTACCATCTTCATTCAGACACGTTAGCGGTGCATGCTGCAGCTGAGTGTCTGTCCGTGGGTGGAGAAGTGGGTGTTGGAGACAGACGGGGCGGAGGAGGGAGGGGGAGGAGGGAGGAGGGAGGGGGTGGAGGGAGGGGGAGGAGAGAGGCGCAGGCAGGCAGCAGGATTAGATTAAAGCAGACAGAGAATGATGGAAATGTACTTGACCTTTCTCAATCCTCTCTTCCTCCTTATGATCGACTTCAGCTACTGCTGTTACACACTGTTAACCCTTCTCGCCCCCCGGACATGTGTGTATCTGTGTGACTTGAGACAGCCCCTGCCGTCACACAGCCTGTTTAACCCCTTCAGCTCTGAGAAAAAAACCTCATAATGCTTTCTTTTTTTTTTTCCTTTGCGTCTGTTTGCATTTCGATCTCAGGCCTCACACACAACACAGAATCATTATCCTACTCATGTTTATTTTATTCCCTTCCTTTTTCTTCCACTGGTATCAGAAGTTGACAGTTTAATGTAAAAAAGAAAAGGTTAAAAATGCACCTGTCTGCTGACGCCCTCACTAGCAATATGCTTCTTTTGCCATGATGCTGCCATTTAACACAGAGCAGTGGTTTTCTTTTGTCACTTGAGGAATATAACAGATGCATATGTCAAGAAACAATCCAAAAGACCAGTGGCAGCTGGCCAATAGAGGGCGCCAGGGGACCGCCCTCCCTGGGGTCAAGAAGGAGTGCTTATTTATTTAAATATATAAATATTATATACATATACTATACTGTAATTCTGTTGAAATATGTAATTGGCAACAAACTAACAATGGGCCCTGAATTGTATTCACTTCATTTTCTACAGATAATTTTCAATAAAAGAGAGGATTTCTTGCTTAGTATCTCACCAATGACTAATTAACACCAGAGTGACTGACATAGAATTAAATCAATCACCATCATTTGATGTCAGAGACATGGGGCGCCGTTAAAATCGCCCCTCACCATACCTGCTTGGTGATTGGCTTAAAATCAGTTCTGGTTTGTCCTGGTGTTTCGATGAGGTGTTGAGATGAAGACAACCAGCGGTGAGTCTCTGATTATTAACTCACATCTCTTCTAATTTACCAGTTTAAAAGAATAAATTTGGCTAAAAAGCTGCAGGTCAGGTTCAACTTTCTCTATCAAAGTTATTTTTAAATGCACACAAACAGAACTGTGTTCAGAATATTGCAAACATGTCCAGCTTGGTTGATCTTTATTAATGTTTAGATATGTTCATATGTATTAATAACTGAAAATGTATTAGCTTAAAAAGTACTGTTTATTTTGAAATTCTTTTTTTTGAGGTTTCTTTCAAAGCATTCTAAAATGCTCTGAAAGATGGATTTAAAAATATACCTGATATACCTTTTGTTTTCCCTAAACTCAGACTAATTGTCATTTCAGGTAAATCAGCTCCAAAACACATAAATTTTCTAAAAGGGACTAATGAAGCTTCTGCTTGTATTTGTTTACAAGTGTGTTAATAAAAGAGTCTTAATAAGTGCTCTTTATTCACTCGCTGTCTAAAAGTACAATAGATATTATAACTGGGGGCCTCTCTCAGTGCAATAAAGGCAAGATTGTTGTAATGTGGTTTATAAACTCACTGTATTTAAATAAAGTTAATATCGGCTGGAATTGAATAATAATGATGAGCCCCACCTAAGAAATTCACCACCAGCCACCACTGCTAAGAACATACATAATCCGGATGTCTTAAGTTGACTAACATAAGTCATAAATCGCCAAATGGTAAAAAAGCAAGTTCTTTTACCTGCTGTAGAGATGGCAAAAGTCCTCGCCTTGAAGTATGTATACTTGTAAAAAAAAACAGTAAACGTACTACTGCTGAAATGTTTCTGAATATACTTGCAATAAGTGCTGTAACGAATGTGGATATTCCTGTGTCTCCAGCAAAGCAATTTGAATTTGTGTGTTCTTCACCAGTCTTACTCTACTTTGCAAGAGATTTGACTTTAAAATTAGAGTGTGTCTTTGAAATTGTTTTTAAGTATTGATGTATAAAATTCTTATTTGATACAATAGACATTGTTAAAACCTTATATTAGTGTATTTTAGTGGGTCTGGTCTGCCAAAGACCAAATTATAAAAAAAATGTTTTTTAAATCAGTAATTTTGCACTATTTTACTGGTCCGGCCCGCTCAGGATGACATCGGACTGCTTGTTACTCCTGAACTAAACTATGTTTGACGCCCCTGGATTAACAGTAACACAAAGCGAGAGTGTGGCACTGTTTCCTCTCATAAACAAAAGCATGTTTCAGTCGTGTCGGAATCCAGTCAGCACGTCTTGTTGTTCCCCACCAGGTGACCTGTGTGACGAGGTGGTGGACCCCTGTCTCGCCGGCTTCGACCCCTGTCAGCACGACTCCAAGTGTGTCCACGTTGGCCGCAGTTACAGGTGAGCGCTGGGTGGAGGTCACGGCGGCGTTGATCCGTCGGGAGAGCAAAGGTCAGAAAAATGAAAAGAGGAAAGAGGTTGATTGTTGCCGAGCGCCCTCAGTCGATCACAATAAGAAGGCATTCAGAGAGAACCCAGGAGAGCGTGGCACTCGTGTTTTCAGGGTAGTTTTATTCCATAACGTGGAAACTTTGGCAGGGGCTGCCAAACCCGATACGTATACCACACAGTTTTAGGGTGTTTTTGACAAAACAGATCTTAAATTAACTCCTTTTCTGTAGGATTTTTATGTTTGGACCTTGACATGAATCCCTGCGGTTAAATCAATAGCAGGTTTTAAATCTTTATTGTAGATATGTTACGTCAGTTGTTTCAGGACACAATGATTTGTTCTGTACATTCATGTGCAATGGCTGGCACAAACAGCTTTATATTTCATGCAACTGTAGTTTTACACTATAACATCAAAGCTTTGCATGATTGAAGTGACATCGTCCCGGCCCATTTGGTTTGCATTCGCTCCTAAAAACCGTGTGGACGAGGTTTAAAAAAAAAAAGCAGCATAAAAAGAGACCTGGTCGGTGAGTTAAGTGTCTTGCAGCAGAAATAAAACAAACTGAAAACACCTGCAAGGGCAAAGTGAAAAGACCTGAAGCTGTCACCATTTTTCTGCAGTGAAACACCTGCGCTCACGTTGCACAGTAATCCTCTCCGTGTCGCCCTCTCACCCCAGGTGCGAGTGTTTACCAGGCTACGTGGGCCAGCACTGCGAGCAGGACTATAACGACTGTCTGGAGAATAAGTGTCAGCACGGAGCGGAGTGTGTGGACGCCGTCAACGGCTATACCTGCGTCTGCAAGGAGGGCTTCAGGTGAGAGGCACGGAAACAAATCAGCCGCGAGACACTGCAGGACCAGACTGGGAGGAGGATGCAGATGGCACTTCATAATCAGACACTTGACTATCTCGACCTACTGTGGGTGTGTGTGTATGTGTGTGTGTGTGTGTAGCAGCTGCAGCTCCATGTGGTTAATTATAGCAGAAACGGTTGGTGAGAGAGAAACAAATTCATCACAAGAGATGGAGGGAAAAGAGAAAGACGCAGTTACAAGCAGCGCTGGGCCCGTCGTGAAAAATGTAGCCTTTCAACAGAGTTACTAGTTTCTACCAGTTACTTTGTAGTTAGTTAAAAATAATACTCTTCTTCAAAACTCATAGATTGAAGAGGTTTTAAGGTTGTCTTAATTGTGTGCACGCAGTTTATACATTTAATGCATATTTATTTGAATTTGTTGGCTCAAGTTTTGAAAAAAACTTTTGAACAAGTTAGTTTATACGATAAATTCCATATATGACGGTGTTGTTGTACTTTTTGTTTTTATATTCATACTTATGTTTGTATGGTTGTGTACCATTTGATCCGTCTATGTAGGTAAATATTTTCAGTTAAACGTTCATTTTATGTCTCTATATTGGCCAATATGTTAGTATACACACACACACACACACACACACACACGCACACGCACGGTGATGGCGGCCATGCAAACAGTTGGCTCAGTTGGTAGAGGAGGTCAGACTGGCGGTTTAATTCCAATCAGGGTACCGGAGCAACAAACTAAATCCCCAGCTGCTCTGATTGGCCGCCATCATTGGTGTGTTTGTGTGCGCTGAACAGGCTGAAGCAGCCGACGTGTCTTAAATGGGCCAAGGAGGTAAAGAAATGGGTTTATTTTCTTCCTTCCTCAGCGGGCTGTTCTGTGAGAACCCTCCTCCGATGATCCTGCTGCAGACCAGCCCCTGCGACCAGTCCGACTGCCAGAACGGCGCCCAGTGCCTGGCGGTGTCCGGGGAGCCCATCTGCCGCTGTATACCTGGTTTCTATGGCAACAAGTGTGAAAAGACGGCCACCGTTCACTTCCTGGGCCGCGGCGCATACGTAGAGTTGCCGGGTGCCAAGCTGCGGCCAACAGCTCACATTTCACTGCAGGTGATGATGTTTGACTGCTCATGCACTGGATGTTTAACAAACACTCAACATTTCCATAAATCAGACCAGAGAAGCTGATTGAGTCTTTCTACAGTGTAAGGAATAGGTTTAATTTTATTATAAAACACACATTTTTAGAACTTACTGTTATTAACTAACACGCCATGCAGGGCAACAGCCTCATATTTTGCCATGAAATTCATCAGAAAATCATGCATCCATTGATTTGCCAGACTCATCATAGGGCAGAGGATAGAGCAGACCCTTCAGCTATGGAAAGCAATTCTTCCAGGAGGAGAAAACTCTTTCTGAAAACTGTAATAAAAAGAAACCAAAACAGTCACACAACTCGCTGGTGAGATTACCTAAATGCGATGATGGGCATCCTCTGGGGAAGGACCGGTCCAGACAGCTAAATATGGGAAAATGTGGAGAAGGCCTCCACCAACAGTGGACTGTCTGAAGTTCATGATGATCGGACAGAGCAAAACGGTCAAAATAAAACTACCAAGTTGCAGGAGAATATGGACTGGGAGTCCTGACACAATAGAGGAAACTCTGTCCTGATTGGACATTTACTGAGGAAAAGAAAAACTATTTACGACATTATGAAATACAAAGTTAAGTTACGAAATCTAAACATTAATCCACATTAAAACTCATTTTCAAAATATGAACTGGCATCTCTCCCTGTAATGCAAAAGCAGGCGGCGGCGGCGTCTTCATAATGAGAATCATCGTGCTCAAAGTAAAACAATCTGCTATGGATACCAACATCTGAGACCAAGAGTTTTGTTTAATCCTAAACATAGTAGCATGTCACAATGTGACTGAAGTCGTTTTCTTGAGTCTGTCTCAAGTGTTGGCAGCTGTTTTACTTATATTTTGAAATTTGTATATTATTTGATGTGTGTGGCCTTGAGAGATGAAGGTAGATGGAACGAGTTTATCAGAAAGGAGGGATACGTAGACCAGAGGGGTGGGGAGGTACATGCATACCATCCCTACAGCAAATCCTACCCTGACCATATGTCAATGTTTGGAAAAGCAAAACCATTTTCTGCCGCGCTCATTGGAAAACATTCTTGTGCTGCTTGAAAAAGAGCCGTGCGCTGTTCAAATCAAGCTTATAGAGTTGCAGAGCAAAGCAAACATCTGCTCCCCCCTCTGTTTCCACGGCACGCTGCTTCACACACACACACACACACACACACACACACACACACACACACACACACACACACACACACACACACACACACACACACACACACACACACGCACACTCCACACCTTTTCTTAAAACAGGAGTGTAAGTCGAGAAAAGAGAAACAAGAAAAGTCTTAATTGATATTTCCCACCTGTTTGGAGGCGAATTTTCATGTGTGTGTTCGTGTGTGTGTGTGTGTGTGTGTGTGTGTGTGTGTGTGTGTGTGTGTGTGTGTGTGTGTGTGTGTGTGTGTGTGTGTGTGTGTGTGTGTGTGTGTGTGTGTGTGTACACACATCTCCTGTTCCTGCCAAGAGCTTTCAGTGTCACTACCAAAGCTCCGTGACTCAAAGGCAAAAGAGAAACGGTACAAAACGAGTGAAAGGGCCACAGCACTTCATAAATCACTGCCAGCTTCTCCTACGTCTCTTTACCTGTTTCTCTTCTCTTTTCTCTTCAGTTCTGCTCGCTTCCTCTTTTCTTCCTCTCACCGCATCTCGCTCTCCCTTTTTTTTTTTTTTTCCCAGCAGCTTGTTAGCAGGTGTTGACTCGGCTATGCTCCATTGATGCCACGGTGTTAAGTGTTTGGCCTCGTGGCCTCATTTCCACTCGCTAGTTAGTTAGCGCTTAGTGGCGCACGAGCGCAGGTGTGACCCGTCAAGTGTGTGAGCAAAAGGCGTGAGTCACCTCATCGCCATGCAGAGAAATGTACAGTTTTCACTCTCTTTCTTGGGCCCGTTTATACGACAATAAATACGAGTGAATCCGCAAAACCTTCTTCACTTCTGGGGGGTCCGTTTACACGACGCCAGTGTGCAGATCCACTGTATCCGCAAAGTTTTTATCCCGGCTCCTGAGGTTGAAAGATTCCTTCATGGTTAGGGCATACGCAACTCTCCCCCCTCCCTCCCTTCCCCTTCCATCCACTTGAAAACAAACATGGTGGACTCATAGTGGTTTGACTCACGGAATTCTATTTTTAACATCCATATCAGTAGTTTAATAGTTGAGACTCTCCCCTGATAGCATCTGATGCATCAGGTCCATATGGATGTCAGGTTCTCTACATTTTCTCCACGTTTGTAGCGTAGTCTTCTCTGCACGCGTCTGTGTGGTTTCATTACAAAATCAAGCAACAGCGCCTTCCCATGGCCTGGCATACTAACTACATCGTTGTCAGTGTGTCATGCTGCAGTGTAAACGCACTCATTTTTTCAATGGATTACGTGTTGTGACGTGAAACGTTGTCATGTAAACGGGGCCTTAGTCTCTCTTTCTTTTGTATTTTAATCAGACATGGGCAACGGGGAGGCCCTGTCTCCATGTATTTAGAATCACAATTATCCAGAAATAAGAACTGAGTGTATTCACAGTAAAATTTATATATATATACATTTAAATGAGGGACCTATATTTAGTCCTATTTATTAAATTAGCAAACATAATTTCCAACCACATTTGAAGCAATTAGATCTTTGTAATCAATGTTGTATCTAATATTTGTAAGGCTGTCCTGCATGTTTTAGTTCTCCCTGGTTCAGCAGACCTGAATCTGACGATGATGTCATCACTAAGGTTGTGAAAAAGCCCAATAACGAGCCCCTCATTGGAATCAGGTGTGTTGAACTGGGAGGAGCTGAACCCTGCAGGACCGAGGCTGGACACCCCTGATTCACACAGTGTAAATTTAGAGACAATTACTTCTACTTTCCATTAAGTACAAATAGTACAAGTCACAATTAAACATAGTCAAGATGACATATCAATCATCACTATTATCAAGTGAAAATTCAGCATTGTAAAATATCAGGGTTAATCTGATTATGATCATTTCATGTTTAATTTTTTGAATGTATTCCAGGGATTTCCCCTTTGAATCATCAACCAAGGTCACTGAATGTTCCTTTTGTCTTGTTTTTGTTGTTTTTCTCCACTTCAGGTGGCTACGGATAAAGATAATGGTATCTTGTTATACAAGGAGGACCACGACCCGCTGGCTCTGGAGCTTTACCAGGGACACATAAGGCTTATTTACGACATCGCCAACTACCCGCCAACCACCGTGTACAGGTAGGTTTTATAGAACAGGAGAAATGTGTTTTGTTGGGAACACACACTAAATCAGGGGTGTGAAACATCAGACCTGTGGGCCAAAACCAATCTGGCCAAATCACCAAGCAAACTGTAAAAAAACTAAACAAAACATAGATTTAATTTATTTTTTAAACACATTTATTAAGAGTAGCGGACAGAACACAACACTGTTTAACACTCGTGCATTCAACTTGGACTTGAAACTTGAATACAGTCAACAGTAGGAGATCAGCAATAAATAAGCTTATAAAAAACAGGCAATTTCAATACTTGAAAAGAAACCCTAACCCCGATGATCTAAGTTATATCATATATTTATGTAGCATATATGATGGAAGAGAGTCGAGGTCAATTCAGAGCTGATTCCACTTTTCAAGTTTAAATTTAGATTAGAAGTACTTAGGAGACAGTCACGTCCCTGAGTTAAACCGTCTCCAGGTGAAACTTCAACCAACGGAAACAAAAGCCTCCATTCAGCAACAACTATTATTAATATGATGTGATAAACTGCATTCACAGCTTCATTGTAAGGGATATGTAAGATGTGGAAACAGCAGAGATAAACCACAAGAGGAGCACGATAATGTTTTCAGGCAGTACTTAGTGGGCAAACTATTCACAGTTTTTTATGCATTATGTTTTTACTAAAAACATGCATAATGTAAGCAGCCATAGCTTTTGGACAGTGCACTGTATTTTGAAGAAGGTTTCATTAAAATTAGCTTTTTGTTGAGATTGTTGTCACTTTCAGGGCGGCATATCTCAGTTGGTAGATCAGTCATCTCCCAATCGGAAGGTTGCAGGTCCGATTCCCATCTCTGCCACCTCTGCCTGCTTACATGCCGAGGTGTCCTTGGGCAAGACACCGAACCCCAAACTGCTCCCATTGGAGTGACTGCGCCTTGCATGGCTGCAGCCTCCAATGGGGTGTGAATGGGTGAATGTGATGAATCATGTAAAGCGCTGTGGGGGCTTCTCTCAATGAAACAGTGCGATGTAAGTGAAGTCCATTTTACCATTTTTCAGTAGTAAAAAAAAATTATATCTCCAAAATGACAGAGAAAAACTTTCACATTTACATTTGAAGGTTATCATGGCGTTATTTTACCGGTCTGGCCCACTCAAGATGAAATTAGAACGTATGTGGCCCTTGAACTAAAATGTACTTGTAAATGTAAATACCATATTTCACAAGCATCAATTTCATTTATTTGTTTTATCTTTATTTTACCAGGTGAGTTAGTTGAGAACAAGTTTTCCATAATGACCTGATTAATGTTCATCAGTCAACTGTAACAGCTTGGCAACAGTCAACAGCATATTCAGTGTTAGTATTGGTTTGTTTTAGCAATTGAATATTTTGTCCTCAAAATTGATGTTAGTAACAAAAAATGAGGTGGTGAGGTTTTCCCAATCTGGAGTGGTCTGTTTCTGTCAAAAGTGTCAATACTTTTGTGAACCTGTGAACCAGCACCAGGATCATGAGCCAACTGAGTTTATGAGCCGGGATCTACTTAGAAATGTCTATGTGCTTTGACTTCTGTGTTTTTGGTGTGTTTGGTGAGTCACAGCGCCCCTAAAGGCCTGGCATGTGTACTACATGCCTTGAAGCCTCATGTTGAGCAGAGTTCATAGTGACGTGTGGATGCAGGTTTTTTTGGAGAAGACTGGGGAGAAAAAAGTGGGTTTTTTCCGTTGTGTGGATGTACCCAAAGAAACCCCTGCAGCATATTGTGTTCACTATCTTGTTGTGCCAGGACCTACAAGCAAGCCGGCAGGCAGTCATAATATTATTGCTGACCAGAGGACTCTTATTTTCCATTTAATACTTTTATTATGCAACTGGAATT
Organism: Blennius ocellaris; assembly: GCF_963422515.1. NCBI lineage: Eukaryota > Metazoa > Chordata > Actinopteri > Blenniiformes > Blenniidae > Blennius > Blennius ocellaris. Next base: position 23,598,845 of record NC_137658.1, read on the forward strand.
CAATAATCAATCCATTGCTTTCTTTCCACAACTTAGTTGTACAAATTCCACTGATAAGCGACAGAAGCTGCCAACCATTGCAACCAAAGTCTAATTTTATGGTAACTTCACCAAAGAACAAAAAGAAATAATCTTATTGTGGAGTAAAAACTATTTTTTGCTTTTCAACCACTTTAAAATTATCTCGACTGCAAGAAGGACGTCTGATAGTGGAATTGAGGGAGAGAAGTCCGCTCGGGATGTAAAAACAAAATGAGAACTAATTTCTCTCCTTCCTCCAGGCTCAACGTTTCTATCAGTAACTTTTTTCAGCGTCTTGCTTCGTGCTTTTCTCTGTTATTTAGTTTCTGTGGAAAGACACAAGGTCATCGCAGGCGAACACTCTGTTGGTCAAGTGATGATATGCAGCAGGTTCATAATAAATTTGATTTCAGCATTAAGACACGTCACAGTTTGAAAACCTGAAAGTAGCTGTGGAACATAAACATTTGAGCCAAAATTAACTCCATCAGAGGCCAAACAATTATATATTCCTGACCTGTGAAATTTCCTGACAGTAAAAGCACATAGGACTGTATTGTATTTAAAAAAATTTTTTTATTTTTTAATTAAAATAAATACATTTCCTGACTGATTTAAAGGAAAAACATCTTTGCATGTTACTTAATGTTTGAACGTTAATGGCCACAAAATGAACAGCAGAAGTCCATATGGTTCTATCTACACAACATTCCGTGTCTTCATACACTGACATGTTCACACATATGTCAACACATCTGATCCACAATTCACAGTCTGTCGTCTCATAAATTTGGATGTAAAAACTACCACTTGGTCATCAGTTGAATCGCGTGTTTAGGATTGTAAGACTTTGACGGGGATGCTACTAGGCCTGTTATTGGGTTAAAAAATCACTATGTCAAATGTAGCTCATGCAAAGATCTTGCAAAAACATTGGCAGACGCCATTCCTTAATCTGAGTTACAGGTCTGTGTCCATATGTTGAATTATCTTTGAGCAATTGAGAATTGCTACCAATATTTTCTGAGTTCCTTCAATGACAGTTGTGAATAAGTGAAACCAACAAAGTAACACACTTCCGAACAGTTGTCACAATTAAAAAAAATACTACATGAGTGAAATCCATTTAGTTTGTGAGAAAACTGCTGCATTATAATCTGCCTTTAAGTTAAACCAAAGATACTGTGTGTGAGATTTAAAGGAGTCACATGGTGCAAAATGTACTTTCTAATGCTTTTCCAACAGTAATAATCCTCCTCAAACCTAGAACGAAGTCCCAGAAGTGAAGACAGTGTGTCCTCTCTCTCCCTGGCTTGTTTCAGGTTGTAAAAAGTGTGTTGCTCCAACCAGCCAATCAGAAATCAAACCCTATATAGTGTCATCGGGGGTTTAGCCAATCACAATCAAGGTAGGCTCCTCCCCTTTGACTCCTCCCACAATCAGGTAGCTCTGCTCTGGCACATGGCACCACGAGAGGATGTATTTCCTTCTCTTCCCATAGATGGGCATGTGTGGGCGGAGCCAGTCCAGCTCACACAGACACAGCAGATTCTGAATGAAGCTCCTAGGATCCAATATTCTAATGGAGGGAATTCAAGGAAAAGCTGGATTTGGACTTTGAACTTTGAATACAGATGTTTTTGGAACAACGAGACCATGTGATACTGTTGAAAAGTTTTATAATATGACCTCTTTAAGCAATGTATTTTGTTTTAACTGGGTGGCAGCACTAACCCACTGTTAACCCACTGCTTAACAGAGTTTGGGAAGTTTGCTTTAAGTTGTTTTGAAAAGCTTTGAACTACTTGATCTTGTTCATATAAACGCCTGCTCCTGTGGTGCCACTCCTGAAAGCAGAGAGGCAGAGTGACTCAATGCACCATGTTGTGGTACAAAGTAGTATTACAAGTGGTGGTTGAATTATCTTGATATGTAGCGATGATTTCGTTTCGCGCAGCACTGCTTCGGCAAATGTGAACTTCAGCTCCTGATGCAAGAAAAACAGCCATTTCAAATCACACTGAATAATGTATCTTCACTTACCAGCCGGAAAGCATGTCCAAGTTGAATTGCAGGCCTGGAGCTTGTAGAGATGCTGAACTACTCTACAAAACATGGCATTGGGTCATCTGCTTTGGAACACAGTGTTGTTTGGCCATAAGAACAACTTGCTAACCTGTCAGCGTGGTCTACTCTGCCGTACACAGTTTCTATTTCCCCCATTTCTGTCGATATTCTCATTCGATTAGTTTTTCATTTTGCATGGATCATCGTGTCGGAGCCATGCATCCCAGATATGACCTTCCCAGGAATGCATGGTCGTCTTCATATTTCATAGCGCAGTTGTGAAGACAAGAGGAAATCATCCCGAGGGAGGAAGGATCAAATGAAAGAATGGAAATGATGGAATGAATGTGATTAGGCGCTGGCACAGATGGGACGGGGTGGCGGCCGGGTTGAAAGGGTGGACTAGGAGAGGGAAGAGGACAGTCACTGGGACGTACAGATGCAAGAGAAGATAGATGGAAGAGCGGAGAGCCATGAATAGAGAGAAACCCGGAGAGACAGATGGATGGAGCCGTGCTGGACGCGAGGCAGGAATGGAAGAGCAGACGACACGATAAACAGATAAGTGAGTGGAATGCATTGCCCGCCAAAGGAGGCAAATGGAAGTGGTAAAAGAGATGGATAGAAGCAGCAGAAAGAAAAAGACCCTGAAACACGGTTGAATGGCAGGATGAATGACGGAGAGCTGAGGAAGAACAGAGGGATAGAGTGAAAGAGGGGAGGAGCAGAAGGGGAAAGTAACCACAGACTGAGTCGGGGAATTATCCTTGTCGGGTCTCGTTAGCTTGATGTGGGCCACGCCTGGGAGGGAGGCAGATGGACAGAGTGCAAGAAAAACTGAAGGAAGAGGAGAATCAAAGTGTGAAGAAAGGGGCAGATGCACACAAGGAAGGGAGAGAGATGGGTGGATGTACAGAAAAGATGAGGGACTGGAAACCATAGATGTACGAGAAGGGGAAACATTTGAGCGCAGAAGTATAAAGATGTTACAGCGAGTTTTAACGGAATTGAGTCATGTCTGAACGTAACGCGGAAAACTGCCGAGCGTTAGAAACATAGTAGCAGACGAGGCTGCGCTCCAATCTTGAGGCTGATTTGAACCACAGGACGCCGTGTACTGCGTTGAGTGTGCCATCTTTTGATTGCATGACTCTGAGCATCTTATCGGCCGTGATTTGGAGACACACTGGACACTGATTTGATCCACATGGGTCGGCAGACACAGCAGAGCGGCGTGCCACCGTCAGCACAGTCCGGACTGGTGCAAGTATTTAACTGAGCACAGCAGTCCTGGCTGCGTCCCGAACGTGGCACTCTCGAAACAGTTATTGTGGTTGTACAACTAAGGGCCAGGGAGCAGAGCCAGTCCCTGGGATGTTTCTGGTAATACGTGTGTTGGTTATCGTGTGTTGAAACCAGAGAACCAGAAATGGCTTTGTTTTTTTTGTTCACAAATGGAAACAGAGCAGTGTTGGGGAGCTGATACAAAACAGCAAATTCAAGAATCACCACAGTTGTTCAAAGTTTGCACCAGTGCAAAGATTTCATGGTTTGTCTTTGACTCCTGAATGCATTTATACGACAGATAGAAGAGATTTCAGCGACTCATTTTGTAGATGTTAGAGATGTAGATGTACTTGTTTGAAGTGGTGTTGCCATAACAGCAAAGTAACTCTACTGTGAAGATGTGTCAGCTGTGTAGTTTCATCCTGTTTTCCTGGTAGGAAAGATTCCCATCATGATAAAGAAGTTATATTTGTTTTCCCACACAGTTGTCTTGCTTCGGAGAAGCACATCGAGATCCTTTTCTGTAGCTCGATGCTGAACTCCTCCAACTGGAAGCAACGGGCACATCATTAGCGATGATGTCGTTCAACATCCTCATGTGTGCTTCTCTTGAGCCGCATTTCCACGTTGCCATGCGTTACTCGGCTTCTTGAGAATGGCAAAGCAACATTGACTCAATTAGTTTTCATCACAATAGCATAGTCATTTTCTCTATGTTCGAAGTGAAAATACACCTGACCTCACCTCAGTTCAAGAGGAACACATTTCATATGTAGTCTCATATCCTGGAAGTCATGAATGAGCAGTTAAAGAAATGACAATCGGAAATTGTACTTTAAGTCACATTTAGCTTTTTTTAATGCCCAGCTGTAACTGCATCATTCATAATCCTGAAACATACCATGAATTTTTTCCATTGTGATTTTAGCTCACGATTAGCCATCTTGATTATCTTACGTCACAAGAGCTGGTTTGGTATGAATACGCTAGTAATTGAAGGTACTTCTGTGGTACTCTAGCAACATTCTCTTGTCATACAGTGACATCTACTGGTCCCAGGAGATATGTATCAATATTTCTTTGGTTGTTTCTGAATATACAAAAGAACTGAAAAATAAGTGCCACTCAAAGTTTAGAAAATACAGTGAATGTTATCAACACTGAGTAAGAGAAAGATGCGGCATTGGTCTAAAGGTGCTTGGTGTGGCTTTCAAGAAGTCAGACTTCATTGTTATCCATTGTGTGTTACCTTGAATTAAAGTTGTATTCCTCCCTGATAAAACCTATGCACATTCAATTTCAATACATTCTTCTCCATGACACTTCCAGAGACAGAAGACAATCTCCACGCTGTCATTTTACATAGGTTTTTCTTAAAAGGAATAAAGAAAGAAAGACCAGGACAAAGGAGCGACCGTATTCAGACCCAGATACAGATAATATACTATGCATTGTACTCCGGGAAAAAAACAAACAAACCTGCAGGAAGAATGGGAATGGGAGCAAATCTATGCGCGTCTATACACCTTATAGGCAGACGTGTTCAGACAACATAACAAATACAGAGCAAAGAAATGAAACTAAGAATGGAGGAGGAAAAAAAGATGAATCTCAGCAGGCATAACAGCAGAAGTAGAGAAGAAAGCGGAGGGAATGATAATGAAAATGAAAGTCATACAAGAGATATGGAAAATGGAAGAGGATTGGATTTGATAAAAAACAGAAATAGAAGCGAGACAATGACAGGAGAGATAAGAGAAGGTGTGCTGGTCCCTCGCTGAGCCCTCGTTAGCAACACATGAACGTGGTTATTTATGTGTGTGCAGTGTTGAGAGTGTGTGTGTGTGTGTGTGGGGGGGGGGGGGGGGGGGGGGGGCTATTAATGTGGTGGCCTTTACTAAATGTCACACGAATCTCCCATCAGGTCACAGAGAGCACATCTACAGTTATTCATCAGCAAGCGACACAGTCAAGACACTGTGGAGGAAAGAAAAAAAAAAAGAAAAAAAAGAATGAAGGGTGGATGAATAAACAGAAAGAAGTCTGATGGGTGGGTGACATAATGTGCCTGCAATTATATCAGTTTGAGAAGACAACAGTAAACAGTAGTGTCCGATCAACTTCAACTTCAAAGTGTATATTGTCATATGCACAGTAAAGAAATGCTTTTCCCTGTACAATTAAATTCTTACCTTGCTGCCCACACTTTACGCCACATAAATGTAAAAAAACTATAATAATTTAACAGTGGCGTGCAAACACTGAGCAATGGAAATATAAACATATACATTAAACTATGCAAAAAAAAAAACAATTGATAAATGCAAGTGATATACAGTATATGCAAGACAATGGTGCTTGGAGCCACTGAAAACACAACTTTTCTGAAACGCACATTCCAACTCCATCATTTTCAGCATTTCTGTGTCGACGGACATCGTTTTCAAAACAAGCCACAAGGTGGAGCAAAGGACTTGTCCCAAACAGCTGGATGGACGTAGTGGTGGATCCAGCCTGCCTGGACGCCATACAAAGTAGAAGAATGGCAAAGAAGACACTTACTGCAGTTTAAGTCTCAATAGGAAGAGAACACTGAAACATAGAACTGAACAGATGATGCCGGCATAGCACAAAGCCAGACCTCATATTTAGAATAGAATAGAATAGAATAGAATAGTTTGTCATTGTACAAGTACAACAAAATTAAACAACAACTCTCATGGGGCACGGTACACATGGAATAGGACAAACGCTAAATCTATAAATATAAGGATATAAAAATGACAAATATATATACAAGGGAGCCAATAGACCCTATTAATAGGGTTTGGGGGGAAAAAACTGAAACAGGAGGAGCATCAAAACAATGTCATCAGAATGAGTTTGTGAAAATATGGTCACCATAGAAATCCTCTTTTACGAAAAGCAACATATTTTTTGACAATGTTCATCTAAAGAGAAATCCTGTGGCAGACAAGACTTTTCATTGCATTTTTTTCTTTCAAGCCCGAGGATTTTTTTTGTTTAGGAAGTCAGCTGACACCTCCCACCTCCACACCACCGTGTGGCCCAACTATTCTCTTGACATATCCCCATTCAGCCAATTTTGGATGATCCCTTAAAATGTTGAGCACAAAAAGAGTTGATGGAGCAATACATCTAAAATGTTTTTCAAATGTTTAAGTTACTTACATTTGTGCAGTGATGCAGTTTCTATTCAGACACAGGTCTCCCAAAAGGATTTTCTATCTGGATTTAGAGAAGAAAATTGACTGTAGGTCTGACCTGGTTCTGAAAAACCACAGGACTGTGGTTTCAACAGACGAACAATCCTTGAACATTATAGGTTTATAATACTCAGAAGCTATTGAGGCGTTCTAATACTGAAACCTTAGAGGCCTCCAACAATGAGCGCTCAATCCTGAGACTTCACATCAAAACGCTACGAATCCACTCCTGAGAAGCACAAGTCTTCTCGGGAACTGCTTTAATGAACTCTGGACGAGGGAAGAAGGGAGGAACACGGTGAAAGAGCTCGCCGTCCTGCAGCTGCCGCCACAGCAAGGACTAATTAAGGTTACCACGGCGATATGGAGTGAGGATGCCTGTCTGCAGAGCATTATTTTAATCAAAACAGGCTGCTATAGACAGACACACACACACACACACACACACACACATATCCAACATCTATAATACTGACTCAAACATACACACTTATATTTACATACGTTCACATAAAACCTGCAGGAAATGCACTGACGAGACAGACGATGAGGGTTGGCTGGTTGATTGATTCATTAATCGATTGAACGAAACAAAAAAGTACACACACGTACACAATTCACCACCAAATGTATTCATGCACAAACACACATCGATGCAGCAACTTTGGTGGAGAAACATGGTGAGAGGATGATATCAGTCCTAATTGAATTATGCAGTTAAGTGGATCGGCACGCTTGTTTTTAATCCATCATTTTTCTTTCCGTTGGAGACAAAGTCATTGGCCTGTAATTACCTCTGGGTTTTGGTTGAAGGGAGTACTTGTTGGCAAATTTGATCTGTGTGCATGCACTCATTTAGGATTCTGGACGGAGGGAGTTGATGTCCCCTGTGAGTTTGGCGCATGTATTGAGTCTAAAAGGAAAAGGCAGTTGAAATGTCCTATGGTTTTGCCTTCATTTGTATGTTATTTATTCCATAGTCAGATTCCTCACCAGTACACCACCACACAACAGTTGGTTATCAATATACTCATTATGTATACTGCTTTCACAAAAGATACACTTATAGATTATTAATTTGCACAATTACTAACATGCACATGTAAAAAATTCCTCTTTTTTAATCATTATTTTTTCTTTTTTACAATTTCCAGTAATATTATTTTATTTCTAATGCATCTACTCTGAGATCAAAAAATAAATAAATAAATTTAGAAAATCCACCCATAGTCATTTACTGCCATCTAGTGGTGTGTCAACGTTGGAGCATATTTAGTGTGCACATGAACGTGTGTGGTACTTATGGTGTCCAGAGATAGTGGAACGCTCCACTTTCGGCGTCTGACCTAGAATTTGTGAGCTCATGGTGGACCACGTTATATTTTATCTCTGCAGTGACATCAAATGTTGTTACGAGGTAAAACAAGGTGGTAATTAGGGTGAAGATGCAGCACGTACAGCTTTGAAAAGACGTGCGTGCGGGTGAGGGCGTGCGTCTGGGGACTGACTTAATTAAGCCTTGTGGCACACAAGCCCTTTGAGGACTCATGTAATTGTGGGGTCTGTACTGGCGAGATCAATAAATCTCAAGGTAAAGACATTTTTTTTTTTTTCAGTTTGAACTAAAATTAGGGTGTGGTTAATGTTGGGGTGAGGCAAGTGGTTGTTATGTCCGAGTTGGAGTGAGTCTGGCGGAAATGAATGTGAATCAATGCAATGCCCAGGACAGTCTCGACAACTTGTTTTATAAGCACAGCACAGCTCTGGACCGACGGCGTTTGAATCAACCTGATTCACTCCAAGTGTTCAAAGGTAAAAATGACGTTTTAGCTTAAAATGTGGTCGTGATCTTTAAAAGGTGGAATAGGTGAGGCGTTCCTCGTTGTGTATAATATGAAATGTGCAACGTCTGATAGTCTGGAACTGTTGTTACACTTCAATAGAAAATCTTTTTTTGTCAAGATTTAGTAGTTTTATTTTGACACAAAATTTGTCGCTATAATATAAATCCATTTTGGGATCCCGTTCCCACGGCAACGAATACGAGTGTAACCGCAAAACTTTCTTCACTTCCGAGGGGTCCATTTACACGACGCAGGTGTTCCTATCCACTGGATCCACACAGTTTTTATCGTGCGATAAGAATCTTTCACAGTCGGGATTCCCTCCTGCAGAGACCGCCAGAGGTGGCGGAGCGCATGCACTTCCCCTCCATGGTAACTTGTTCCTTCTGCTCATGCACGAGCAAACAAACATGGCGGTCCACTCAGTGGTCTGACTGGCGATCTGCATTCTGGTTTTATCCTCCACATCGATATTTTTCCGTTTGAGACTCCGGCCTGATATTACGTGACGCGTCATCAGTCCATACGGATGTCGGGTTCCCTCCATTTTATTCACCCTTATGTTGTATTGTTCTCTGCACACGTCTGTGTGGTTCCATTACAAAAACAACCAACAGCACCAACATGACAACTCCATGGTGTTCAGCGTGAAGAGGCAGGAGGTGGAGGAAGTGAAGGAGAGGCGACCAGTGAGGGGGGTTGGCAGTGTTTCAGGCTTGCAGAGCAGGGATTTGCTCAGTGGCAGCAGCCCGTTGGAGAGCGTTATTAAATTACATGCCTCCTAATAGAAACCATGTACGTTTCTGGGTCTGCAGTGAGGTTGTTGGTTCAGAAGCTGCCAGCTGCACGCCGTCCTGCACTGTTGTCCACAAACACCAGAGGTTTTTTTTACTGCCACTCGCAATAAAAACGACACTTTATACAATGTTGAGTTTTGAATTTATTTAGTGCAGTGCTGCGAGGAAGTGATCTCAAAGTATATGTGACCAGGGAACCTAAATGCAGAACGTGGAGCAAAGCAACCGTCGGCAGGCCGGTGGAACCGTGGTCCTGCTCCTCTCGGCGTTTGACTTTGGGTCGGCACTTCCAGTGAGAGTCACGCTGGCCCGCCTCCAGAACTCACAGCCCTGCTCCATTGGCTGTTAATGTGTCGTCACTGTAATCTGAACACTTTATAAACAGCTGTCAGTCAAAGTGGACTCCAGGCTCCTCCACTGCTCAGCCGACCAATGGCTGCAAACAAAGGGAAGTATTGTCTCGGTGTTTTAACTGTGGGAGTCTGGAGCCGACCACCAGCGGAAAGAGTGGCTTCACTGCTTCTTTTCTGTTTTTCATGTTCTGCAAGAACTTAGGGGAGGGGGTACAGTGGAGTTTACGGCCCCACCAGCTACTGCTCCCTCCCGCTGTCTCTCACTCATGCGCTCTCTCTCTCTCCCCCTTTCCCTCTCTCTCTCCCCTCTCTCTCTCCCTGTCTTTTGCCTTTGCCAAACCACTGTCTCTATAGCTGTCTGTCTCCCCTCCAGCAAAAACCACTTAGCAGAGACTCTCATACACACACACACACACACACACACACACACACACACACACACACACACACACACACACACACACTCTCTCTCTTCCCAGGGTCAGACAAGGTGTAAAAGGTCATGACCCTGCTTTACTGCAAATGTGTCTTCTATTGGAGCTTTTTTTTGTTTAGAAAGGACAAAACTGTTTTTTTTTTCTCTCATTGCATTAACTCAGCTGTAAATCAGGTTTAATCCAGAGAACCGCACAGAGATTACATGCAACCTTAAGTGAAAGGCCATGGACTCAAACCAGGGTCCTTGTGACGAGGTGAGAGTGCGAACCGTCACAGCAGTGTGTGGCTCATGTGTGTAATGTGCAAATGACAATAAAGGAGCCTGAATGATGAGCTTCAGCGCACATTGTTCCGAGCCGTGATCAAAGCTATATTTTCCACTCCCCACCCAAAAAAAAACCCAGGATGTAATGAGTCTGTTTTATGTCTGCATACTATTTCAACACAGATTTTTCTTTAATTTTGCCGTCGTTTATTTGTTAACACAACAAAACAAAGAAAAAAAGGTTTGATATGAAAATGTTTGCAGTCTGTTTTGTGTCTGGCATTTCTTTATAACCCCCCTCATTATTCCCCCGTCTGGTATAGAACTCCACAGTCATTTCTCGTAATTGTAACCATATTGAAAATCCCCTCTCTTCCCCGTGTTTGTTGCAGCATCGAGTCGGTGAACGACGGGCTGTTCCACACCGTGGAGCTGCTGATCCAGAACCGCTCGCTGAGTCTGGTGGTGGATAACGGCGCCCCCAAGAGCCTGGGCAAGCTAGCACGCCAGCCCTCCGTTGACCACAACACCCAGCTTTACATAGGAGGTATGCACACACACACACACACACACACACACACACACACACACACACACACACACCATTTTTTTTGCCATCATCTTTCTATCTCTCATTGTTATTTTTCATCATTGTTCTTCTTCTGTCTCGTTCGGCTTCCTTCCCCAGGTGTCCCTCCCCAGGTGGTGGCCTCCGGCCTGCGTCCGGGACCTGAACGCTCCCCTCAGGCTTTCAACGGCTGCATTCACAATGTTCGAATAAACGGGGAGCCTCAGGACCTGAGCTACAGACCCTCCGGAGGAGGACGGCCACAAGGGGTGGAGAGCAAGGTGATGAGTGTTCTGAGTCCGTCCTGTAACGTCATCAACTCTGTCATGCTTTGGGAGGCAGACATCCTGTATAATATTGATTTTGAGAGACTGTTGGTGTAAATACTGATACTGTGATATCACGGCCAACTCTTCTTGACCCAAGAGCAGACCAGGTTTGTAAAATGAAGTCAAACTGTCAAAATCCATTCAAGAGAATAGAGAAAAATTCCATAGATGACTGGACAGCCACAGGAATTCACTTCAATTAATGAAACTAACTTGGAATGTGAGACGGAGGCAGTTACACACACGAGGAGTTGAGAGTTGAGAAGACAGAGATGGAAACAATCACAGTACGCAATCAGGACACACTGGGGGGAAGAAATGAGAAGGAAGATGATGTTTATGAACAGAAATGAAATAAATTCAACCAAACACAACAGCAAACATGAGGAGAAAAACAACAACCTGAAAACACACGTCCAGGACAGACACAAACAAAACTCCCATGAAACGTTGTGTGAACAGGGACTAATAGTCCTAAAGTCCTGCCTTCTGTTGGAGCTTTTAAAGGTGGCTGACAAAAACACACAAAAAACATTGCACACGTACACAGATACACAGTATGAAAGTGTGTTCATGCTCTCACACACACACACACACACACACACACACACACACACACACACACACACACACACACACACACACACACACACACACACACACACACACACACACACACACACACACACACACACACACGCACACACACAATGAAACGAATGAAGACTTGAGTGTTGTTGTGAGGTGTAGCCTCACCGTTGTGCTCTCTGGTTGGATCACCAGGCTGATGGGATCCTTGCAGGCTGTCACACCTGCAGTGTGTGCGCTCAGGGCGCCTGCAGAGAGGGCGCCGAGACCGGGGTGACCTGCGACTGTCCTCCGGGACGGACCGGCGCTCTGTGTGACCAGACCACGCCTCCCAGCCCCTGTCAGAGCAGCAGGTGTGTGTGTGTGTGTGTGTGCGTGCGTGTAGTAATTGACATGGACTTAATTTTTTTAGTATCTGTATTTTATTTTGACACCTTTTTGCTTTTTCCCCTATCACACTCTGTTTCACCCTGCCTTCCCTCTCCCCTTCCTTCCTTCTTTCCTTCCTTCCCTCTCCCCTTCCTTCCGTCCTCCAGATGTGTTCACGGCGTGTGCGTGCCAAAGGGTCAGTCCTACAGTTGCCAGTGTACGGAAGGTTACCAGGGTCAGTACTGCGAGCGGCGGCAGGAGCCCCCGGCCTGCAGGGGGCGGCGCTGCGGCCGCGGAGAGTGTCGCGTGTCCGAGGCAGGAGAGGCTGTCTGCCACTGTCAGCCCGGGTACACGGGTCCCGCGTGTGACACGGGTAAGACACGGGGTTGGAGGGGGGGGGGGGGGGTTCTGGGGTCGTTTCCCCACGTTTGTGTGGATGAGAGTCGTTTTTTGTGTTTCTTTTCTCACGGTGTCCCCCTGTGTGTGTTTCCACGCCGCGGCGCAGAGCTCACGTGCCAGGGGGAGATGTTGCGGGAGCAGCTGAAGCGCCACCAGCCTCTGAGAACGTGCACGTCCACCAGCAAGATCCCCCGCATGGACTGCCCCCGCTCCTGCCAGGCGGCGGCGCCGCCCGGCGTCTGCTGCGGCGTCACCAAGACCCGGCGGAGGAAGGTGGTGTTCCGCTGCACCGACGGCGCCTCGTACTCGGAGGAGATGGAGACGGCCCTGGAGTGCGGCTGCTCCAAGTGCCCGTTGTAACGGCGCCGCCGCGGCGTCTCCGCGCCCGCGACGCTCACTGCTGCCTTCCTGTGAATCCTCCACGCTGCTCTGACCGTTTTCCAGAGCGCCAGCATTTTTGGTCTTTTTTTTTTTCAGTTTCCACTTTTTGTTTGACCGCTGCCGAGAGAAACCACAAAACAAAGCAAAAGGGACAATGTGCGTGTTTTTTTTGACAGAGAGAAAATATATTGTAAGATATAAGTAAGAAAAAAAACATAGAACTTATTTTTATTATGGATTTTTTTTTCTAAAAGATGATAAAAGGACTGATGAGTTATTTTTTTGTTTGTTTTTTTTAATATGTTGGTGATATAATGTGTTATATAGTATAAAAAGTTATTTTGTACCTTATAAGAAGAAAAAGTACACAACAAAAATAGATTAACATTCCTTAAAAGTATATGAATTTTATGTATGTATAAATCTATATAAATATGTACCCTAACCCAGTGAGTTTTATATCTCCTGAGTGTGTTTGCATGACGTGAGTGGGATGGAGTGGGAGACACTGAGAGCGAGAGAAGAAGAGCTCCACCTGGAAAGGGTGTCAGGCTGTTGTTGTTGTTGTTGTTGCTTTCTCTCTCTCTCTCTCTCTCTCTCTCTCTCACACTCTCTCTCGCTCTCTTGCGGAGCCATAAGGGAATGTGTGCCGGCTCACCTGCTTCACTATGTAATGGACGTCATCCTCACATGTGAGTTCAACCGAAAGACTGTGGCCACAGGAACAATCCAACAGTTTGTTCTAATACTGTGGTGTTTTTGTTTGGTTTTCACTGTTGCACGCAGAACTCGGAGCCACGTGAGATTTGACAACGAAAAACAAAAGTCCGTTACTCATTATTAATCACAAAGTCCGCCTGAAATCAACAATAGGAGAGGAAACAGGAATTTCCTTTCCTATAAAGGGACCATATTTGTCTCAATTAGTGACAGAGAATATAAGACATATCAATTATTTTAGCTTCTTCTGATGCCGTAATACTAAAATGCTGGAAATGTCAAATCAATATATGGGAGCCAGAGGTGGATTATGTGCTTTTAGCACATAAAAGATGTATTTTGAACACTCGTACTCAATCGCATATACACAATCTTTTAGGAATCATTTACAAAAAAAATATAAGAGAATGTATTGGAAGTGTAGAATTGGAAAATGGGCACAACACGTCCCACGAATGCACGTCCCTTACAAATATACACTCAGGCTCTCCAGTGGTTCATTTCTCCACATGTACAAGAAATGATAAACTACCAGTCATTTAGGTCAGTTTTTAACTCCCCAGCAGTTTTAATCGGATACATTTACTATCTGATCAAAACAAATTGTGGTGTTTCTTTATTTTAAAAACTGCCAGCAGTAAAACAATGAAGGACTTGACGTTGACATGTTTGAAGTATTGCCCTTCCAAGTGGCGGAGGCAGAGAGAACCGAGCCGCTCGTCAGGGTGAGGACCATGTGAGTTGATCAACCTGATTGTCACGTGAAGATCACGACTTCTGGAGCTCCTCAACATTCCTGAAACCTTTTCTTTCTTTCCTACATTACTGCATTTTGCAAAGAAAAGCAGACAACTGAAATTTGTGATGTGAACAAGTGTCTGTTTTTGTTTTGTTCGGGGTTTTTTTCAACAGTTGCATTGAATTGATCAATAATTTTGGGTCACGTTTGGCGAATGTCTCCCGCCTACATGATGATGCCTCTTTTAGTTCCCAAAGCACACGATCAATCGTAACGTGATTAAAAGTCAGAATAAAATGTATTGTTCATTGTGTAGTAAGAAGTTAAACGTGCTTTAATGTCTGTATGGAGGAAATGAACGTCCAGCATGAAGAGAAGCGTGTAGCATTCACCATCATATCATTGACATGACTGTGGTTTGTCAAATCAAACATGAATTGATGCAGAGAAACATTTTGTTCTGAATTAGGGAGATAAACGGATATGGGGAAAGAAAATTACATGAAATACTGAGAAATGTCAACCAACAAATATTTAAAAATCTGATTCTGTTTTTCTAAACTCTCATACATTTACATGGGATACATATCTTTGGCTCTCTTTGTATAAATTGGGTTGATATAACTCCAATACGTCTTTATACTTTGTTTTCCTCAATTAAAAAGACCAAAATCTAACAATATTATACAGTATTTATATTTTTTAAACTTACATGAATTAAACCCTTTTCCCTCTGTCAAAATTAGTGAGTAATTTAGAGTAATTATTTTGAGGCTCTCTTTTTCTGAATTATTAAGGAGCCCACAACATCCCCCCCCCCCCCCCCCCCCCACACACACACACACATTACTCAGATGTGGAAATGTTTGTTTGTCTAAGTGACTGTGATTAACCTACAATATTATTTGTTTTGACTTTGTTTTTCCGAATTAAAGAGACAAAAACTTTTCATTTTTTTGGAAAAACATTGCGCTCATGTCGAAAAATATTTCTTGGCCTTGTTTTACACATGATCTGAACCATGACAGAAATCGTTTATAGATAATAAATAGATATATTGATAATATCCCCATTTGGTTTTGAATTGTAATACCATCATAATTCCAAACTTAAATAATATTTTACATAGGATAAACCTTTTTTGCCATTTTTGTAAAATTTGCATTAATATTTGTATCATGATCTCAGTGTTTTTGAATTGAGGATATAAACTGATACTGAACTAATTTTGTTTAGGTTCATGATATTTTACGATAAACAGCAAAACAGTACTTTAACGGTAGTTTATTCTACGTCAGCATGACCAGGAGCTGCATTTGTGGGATGCGTTGAGTGAAGCTTCAAAGCATTATATGAAAAGCTTCGACCTTTGCATATAATAAACATATAAAATAAACACTTAGTTTGGGAAAACAGGAAAATGAAAATGGAATATAGCCCTAAAAATACAGCTTGTTATTGCGCTGAAGGACTTTTCATAAAAAGTAAATTATAATACAATGAGCCATTGTTTCAGAAAAACAGACTCTTTTTTTTGCTGTGAATAATAATAATTTAGATTTGTTTAGGGTGTATCTGATGTCATGACGTGAATGCTATACGTTTCTGTTGAAATCTGACAGGTTGATGTGAAGAGTTAAATTGACATTTATTTTTAAAAAAGTGCCTTTCAGTTGTTGCCTGCAGCGTCTCAACACTTTCCCTCCAATGTGTAATGAAGAACCACAGAATCACTTCAGTTCTGTTTAAAGGCCCATAGCTGACTAATACAATTAAAGGTATATCAAAAAGAATATGATGT
Source organism: Blennius ocellaris (assembly GCF_963422515.1). NCBI lineage: Eukaryota > Metazoa > Chordata > Actinopteri > Blenniiformes > Blenniidae > Blennius > Blennius ocellaris. The sequence goes on from NC_137658.1 coordinate 23,615,038, forward strand.
TACTACTACTGTACTGTTTACCTTGTATTCATTGCTGTTTTGTTTACAACAGATGCGAATGGTTGCTACATTTGTGCAGTGAACTTGCTGCCCTGCTATTTTATGTTTTAAACATATCAGTGTTATGTGATTTAAAAAAAAAAAAGAAAATCACTTCACGCTTCACAATCTGATGTGTCTTCTCACTTCTGCTTCTTTCTCCTCTACATTTTCACAAACCTTGACTCTTGTGTTTCCCTTCATCACTATTATGAACCGATTCAATCACCTCCGTCAGCAGATACTGGCAGTGTGACAACTGTAAAACCAGCCACTTCCATTGTAGAGGGCCGAGGTTCAAAAAGCAGGATTATGTGAGTGATGATAATTGATACTTATGTTGAATGTTGAAATAAAACTACCAATGAAACTATAATAACCACTCGTGTCTAAGTTCTTTAAATGATGCCGAAAAATAAACCCCAGCAAGAGAAAAACCCTTCGGGAGAATGGGAGAAAACAAATGTACTGAAAACAATGTAGTTTTGATGCTTGGCCACATGTGGGCGCTGTAGTTTGTTATTTAATAAAGCCATGCACACAAGCATGAAGCATGAAAATCTCTTTCAGACGTGATCCATGAGGGCCAAGATCTACCAATCAGCCATGGCATTGCTTGATTGGTTGAAAAATCAGTCCACAGAGTTCATGCCTTAGACATAAGAAGAAAAATTTAAATGATTTGTGTTTGTTTGACAAACACTGGATCAGAGTGTCCAAAATTGCTTTCGTGGGCTGTTCCTCCTGTGCTGTGGTCGAACGTAACAGAAAGGTGGTCAGAGAGTCAGTGAGGGAGTAACAGCGTGTCCTTGTATGTACATGTAGTCATAATGGCTGGATGGTGTATAAACCGAGAGTCTGTTTCCCACCAGAAGAGGTCAGTAGAGGTATGGGTAAAATAAATTACAATTTGAAGTGAAACTCAAAAAGGACATTACCTTCCTACCAAACAGCATTAAGGCCAATCACGAAAAAAAAGGAGGTAAAAGATGATAATAATATATAATATAATATAATATAATAACAATAACAACAACAACTATAATAATAATAATAATAATAATAATAATAATAATAATAATAATAATAATAATAAAAATAATTCATTCATCTTGCACTTGGGCCGTCCACACGAGTGTGCCAGTTAACCTAAACTGTCATCCACATGAGGCAGTGTTTTAGAAGTGCTAAAACAGGCTTTTTTTAACACGGGTCCCAGAATGGGCAAATTATAAAACGCCGGTAATCAGCTGTGGAAAAAAGATGTTAAATCCAAATCCTATGGTGTAGGAATGGGACGTCACCCTCTTCATATACTTATGGCAATATAGTGTATTCATTATTCATTATATTTTCTTTATATAATAACGAAATATGCCACTATGCTAACGAACATGGGGCTCAGACCCCTGGAAATTGTCTCCAGACATTGTTTCATTAAAGGTCCAAGTCCACTTTTATTATTTAACATCACTACATAATGAATGAATGAATGAATGAATGAAAAAATTGCTTTATTATTATTATTATTATTATTATCATTATTATTATTATTATTATTATTATTATTATTATTATCACCATCAATAATAATACATACCAAATTCAAATGCATACTGAAAGGGGAAAAATCATGCATATATATATATGTGTGTGTGTGTGTGTGTGTGTGTGTGTGTGTGTGTGTGTGTGTGTGTGTGTGTGTGTGTGTGTGTGTGTGTGTGTGTGTGTGTGTGTGTGTGTGTGTGTGTTGTAAGTTTGGTTTGTGTTGATATAGTTGTTTGAAATGTAACAAGTTCTCTTTTGTTGATGTTTTGTTCTTTCTTTAGCAGTAAAATGTAAAATGAGTTTTTATTGCACTGAATTTGGGGGAAGGCGCACATAAGCTTCTTGCTTCAGCCCACTCCTATTGGGCACAATGTATACTGCTAAAACAAACAAACAAACAAACAGACAAACAAACAAACACACAAATAAATAAACAAACAAACAAATTAACTAATTAATTAGATACTGTGGTTATCATATATGTTTACAAATCTTGTAGTTAACAGTTCTATAGTAACAGAAAACATCTCATACAGTGAATATGGAGAAAATTTAATATTTCTAAAATCAACATTTCCATGGCTAAGAAAACAACAACAACAAGAAAGAGACATTTCCTGAAAAGGGCTTCAGGGTTGAAGGGAGTGTTTGTCTCCCTCTAGTGTCAAAGTCTGCACCCTACAGCTATGAGCAAATGTTTTGAGTTCAAATGACAAAACTGATTTAAAAGACAAAGCAATTCCCCTCCATTGTTGAAAATGACAGTTGAAATGGACAAAACAGCAATGATGGCTGAACTATTGAGTGACACTAAAGCAGAGTTATTCTCCGAGCGAGCAAAGCAAGTGAGGAGACTTATCTCATTTCAATTTCACTCTGAACTACCATCTAGCCCAGTGGTCGGCAACCTTTAATGCTCAAAAAAACATTTGGTCCCGTTTAACACTGAACACAACACCCAAAGAGCCGCACGCTTTTATTTTGACAGTCCCACCGGCAGACCACGCCAGCAGGAAACGACACACGGAACCTTCTTCACTGCTGGTTGCCATATTTACAACTAATAAACTTAACTACATGAACTAAGTAACAAAAACACAACACAACACAATTATTACCGACACTACAAACCTAATATAACCCTCAATAATTACATTTAAAACACGACAAACAGAAACTCCAATATAATGCATTGCAGCTCTCAGCTGGGATTTTTAGAACCATGAGTGTGAGTGGTATGGCTTTCAATCTTGTTGAGCTGTTGCATTCAATATGGACTGTCACTCTCTTCAAGTTCACAATTAATCTCTGTGACCTGCTGGCACTTCACAGTGCTGCAGTTCTACTGTGAAAGGTACAGGAAGATCTCACCTACAGGAACCAGTTGAGCTGCTGTCTAGCAATTCAACATTCTTCATACTATTATTGTTGCGTAATTGCAGCCCAGTGAAATCAAACAAAAGTGATCGAACCACATGGATTTCAGGTACCGCAAGGGAAAGAATACCAGCAATAGCCGAGTCGAGTCGAGTCAAGTAAAGTAAAGTAAAGTAAAGTAAAGTAGAGTAGAGTAGAGTAGAGTAGAGTAAAGTAAAGTAAAGTAAAGTCGAGTCGAGTCGAGTCGAGTCGAGTCGAGTCGAGTCGAGTAGAGTCGGCTCGGGTCAAGTCATTTGAACTTACTGGCATAGGAAGCGGGGAAGCTGGCTGCCACAGTGAATTGTCTTTCAGGTTGTGACTCTGTTGATTCATCAAAATTGACAGAAGCTGAAGTACAACAGCAACTTCTAGCTCATGGAATTGAAAATGATCATTATCTTGATAAGCAGAACACAGAACTGAGAAAGTGTCTTGAAATGGGACATCCTATGAAATCTGAGTTAGTTGGTTTGACCCAAAATGATCTGGCTAAATTGTTGGTGTTGAATGGAAAAAGGGTTGGAAATGGTTTTGAGAGAAGGATAAATGCATTGAAAACACATTATTTTAACCCTTAGATGCACACGTGGAGTCAAAAATGACCCCACGAGTTGTTATTCTTCAACATCTTTAAAATGGAAAGTTGTAATATATTCATATTCCAGAAATTACTCAAAAAACATGTTTGTGACATGAGGCCATTTGCATTTTTATAAATTTTTCCATTAATTTTAAGAAACTGCAGTTTTTGTGTCATGACCCTACTCTTCCACAAGTGGGGTCAAAAATGACCCCAAGCATTTCCTATGAAATCTTCTATGAAACTATAATTCTTAGCAACTCTGACAGTCCTACTTACACATCTGATGTCATCTTATACAGCTAATGCAACTTTGACTGTCAATTACCCACTTACACATCTGATGTTAGCAGTTTCCCCACCCTGGAGGTCATTTTACCCAGCAGTGTACATGTAAGTATTTTCTCCATTTATGAACTTTCACTGACAGATTATGATGTGTGATCAAACTAGTGATCAGACTAGCCTACTTTGTTGTTATCTAACAGTATTGTATTTAGGTAGGTAACACAGTATTGTGTTCGTTTACAGTAGCCAACTGTATTGTTAGCTGTATCTATATAATTAATATTTTTCTGTGCATTCATTGTCCTTTCTAATGTTTTTTTAAATGTATCTAAAGTAACATGGCTGCTAGGACACCAGTGAGGATCCCTGTGGACTTTCCATACAAATGATCCAGGACAGATTGGATGAAGAGCCCATCAGAGGCATTGACTCAGAATGTGACATCCTCATGTAGAGGACCCAGACTGTTGTAACCCAGTAGAGAAAATGGGTCGTTTTCTCTTCTTTTTGTTGTATTTTACGTTTGTGCACTTTTATTTTGAAAACAATTTTTTCTGAAAATAGGAAGTGTGATCCCCTCGCTCAAACTTTATTTTCCTATTTTGACGGTCACATTGGGTGATCGTGACCTTTTGATTTGTTAGAAATAATGTTAGATCCGCCTCCCGAGCTGTGGACTAAAGCACTCACTAGTTTATCGGCCTTTTGCACTCTGGGAATGAGAGAGACAGGCTGTAGATGGTCCGAGCGAAACATTTTGGGTCTGGTGAGTTTTACTGAAAAAAAAACAGTGATGTAAACATATTTACACTATTCTTGAGTTGATTTGGATTATTTGTTGTATTAAGTGGAAGGAGCACAAACTGGAGAGGCTGTGCCGTGGTGTTCCTTGCTCTGTTCCTCGGATACCTCATCTTGGTAAGTCAATGCCATGTGCGAGTTAGACAAACATGCTAGCGCTATGCTAATATTAGCCGATGCTAATGCTAATCGCGAGTGGTATTTTTCTGTTAAAAAGCAATGAAAACACTATTTTTGGGCAAGATATGGTGTTTACCCACTTATATGTTGGTGCGTAACAATGCAAGGATGCACTTTTGGTTATTTTCACAGTTTTTGACTAAGCATAATTATTATTTTGTGGTTGAATGTACACACTGGTTATTTTCTATGCAAAAAGTCTGCAGTAACTGCTGTGATGTTCAACCCAGTTGCACAAGTGGGGTTTTGCTGGTTGAAGTTTTTATTTTAAAGGAGAATATTGTAATTTATGATCCATCTAATGTCATAATTCACAAAAAAGGATAAAAAAGAGAAATTCATTGTTTTACATGGATAAAACTATTTTATGTACTAAAAAATGATATCCTGATTTAAAAACATGCATGTAAAATATTACTGTATATTTTGTAATACAGTAATGAGAAAAGATAAAAACAAAGCTATAGCATTGAGATAAGATAATGGACTTTTGTTCAGTGTAAACAATAACGCATTATTATTGTGCAGGCTAGTTTTTCATGGCTAAGAAAACCCTGGACGGAACCACCTTGGATACTCTCCGGACGGAGATGGCGAGCCTGTGTCCAGAAGTGAACTTTGAAGAGCAACCGTCGTCATGCATTGCAGAGTGGTAACACCCTAAGCTGCCACTTAAAGGACAGGAAATCGAACACTAAAGACAATTGACTTGACGAAAACGACGAAAGAAGACAAACTGAAATACACTGAGCTCAGTAAGACTTGGGGGTTTATATTCCTTTTTGTTGCATATGCCGGCTATGCCTACTGTTGTACATTTAAAATGTTCATTGTTATGTTTGAAATAATATTTCTTTGTCATATTCACTTGTTGCCTCCAGCCATTTCATCACATTCACTTAGTTCCTCTTGTAATCCTTTCGAGCCTAGCAACTGGTCTATACTTTAGATTATTCTGTATCTCCATAACGTGAGTCAGGGGTTACACTGTCGTCCCCCACTGAACAAGGCCAGTCAGACACAGGTATCATTTTTAGATCTGACTGGGTGTTGACAAGGCTCAGTTCCTTTTCCTGGATATTAACAATATCCATTTCCTCTTCAGAGGACTCATCAGAAGACTCCTCTGTTTTTAGCACATATATAAATTGAGACTTGTTAAAGCATAATTAGCTTTAGTTAAGTAACATAATCATGTTTGAAGATGAACTGCCACCGCAGCAGAAGAGAAATAGAAGCTCTCAGTCATACAGGAGTTGTCCATCGTACATGAAGGTTCTTCAGCTGCATCAACAGGAACTCAAACTAATGAACATGAGCCAGAAGACTCTGACTGTTTCAAAGCTGCAGTCTATGAGGTTCCTCATTGTTCCTCATGGACCTGAAGCATTTAGCTCTGACCACTACCTGTCCTCCACAATATTTCATACTATAAGCATGCAGAAGCAAAGCAAAGCAGGGTTAATAACTAATAACTATATGTATTTCATTAAATAAATAAATAAATTCATTCACTTTTCAGATTACCTTCTCTCCATTAAAATTCAGTTTTACGATTCAATGTTTTGTGCCACACATACTGGACTCTGCACGAGGCTAAACTAGTCGAATACAGATGATAAGAAATGGCTTTTATGACAGTAATTAGGATTTTCACCTGGCATAAACTCCTCTGATACAAATCTTAACTGGAAATACGATGTTCCCGGTGGTCAACTGGCCGGCTGGCATCCCGGTACAAATACCAGGGGTCATCATGACTTTATTGTGATTCACATTCAATAGATTCAATTTCAAATTAGACCATTACAATTGAGATTTAATGAATTCAAATTCAGTTCCTGCTGGACCAAGGTTTATCCCATATCTATTGAAGGTTGTTTACCAAACAAATGATGCTGCCTTCAAATGAAAATAGGAAAGTAGATGAGGAAACAAGGAGGAAGGAAGGAGTCCAGTCTGCTTTCCTTTATTGCCTCCAGCGGCAGGACAGTTCACCTGTCAAACATTTTCACCTGCGTGACTGGACGTCCTCTTTTAACACCTCCGTCACCAACACACCCACTCCAGGTGCTCGCCACAATAAAATATACAATAATGCTACTCCTCATATGGTAATTAAAACAGAATGATAGAATGAGAGTGATTTTTGTTTTTTAATTTTTATTTATGTACAGGTGAGGCAGAGGCAGGGACCTATGTCTGGGGGAACAGGACAGGAACAGGAGGGGTATTCAAGTGGGCTTTGGGCCTCTGGTGTTTTCACCCTCATTCCTGCTCTGACCTCGTTTCCGTGGTCTTTTCCTCCCCTAAAAACAGAAAATACATTAACAACCAAGTTGATTAATTTTTTTAAAACAAACTTTTGAGCAGTTCTAGTGACGTCTTGTGAACATTAATGAGTTTAAGGTGAGGAGAGAGTTCATACATAGTTATTTGAGGGCGACCAGCCTGGATATTTAGCCTCATGACGCTGTGCTTCCGCCCTGGCTGCCTCATAATACTTCTCCTGATGCGCTTTGGATAACGACTTCCACTGTGGACAGACGACAACACATTGTCAGCACACACACACACACACACAGACAAGCCAGCTTCTAAACATGAGTAATGAATTTGTGTCTCCAACATGTAGGAGCCGACAACTTACCCTCTTTCCCGCTTCTGCAGTTACAGCGGCACTTCCTGTGAGCCCCAGCTCGGTGGCAACAACGGGCCGCTGCTCCTTCAGGAACAGCATGTAGGCGTTAGGTGGCTTTTTGATGTATGGGCCCACATCGCCACTGTTGTTGCCACGCTTTCGTTTCCTGCAGGCACCAAAAACAAACGTTCAGCAAGCATTCAGGAAGGTTTCAAACATAAATCGACATGTAATAGGATGTTGTGGTGTGACACCCTAACATGTGATTCACACTCAGACTGAGACTCCATAAACAGAGGTTTTCTAGCTGTGCAGTGACTCAGAGCTTGAAGTAAAGCTCTGGTAAACAAGCTGAATGTCATGATGTTCATGTAGGTACAAACAGCCAGAAGTGTATTGAGAGCCAGAAGTGGACAGTGAACTCACCTTGAAGTGCCGCTGACAGCAGGAGCAGCAGGGGGGGTGGGAGCCACGCACCGGAAGAGCTTCACAACACACTGTAGACAAAGGAAAAGTGTTAAATGCACAAGTTGAGAGAGTGTTAAGATCGACACCAGATCACGTTGATTGATTATGAGGCAACACACATGTGTAGTGAGGTGATATTTAAAGGCTAATTGAAGGAGGAAAGGTTAGTTTTTGTGGACTGATTAAAGGGTTAAATAATCCCTTGTATTAAATTCAATGTCATTTGGATCAAAAGTGTCTTTTTTTAAAGCATATTTTGTTGTGTAATTAAAAGATGTATTTTATCGATCACAATAAACGTTTAAAACTCAATGATCAACCATCAGTTGTGGACATTTAATTTATATTTAATCTCCTGAACAGTCCCACATTGATCTACATCTTTTAACATCTTAACTGAAATTACAGTCCAGAACTACGCCCAGATTTCTGGCCTGATTTGATGTCCTGGGTGACCTGGAGTGAAGAGGAGCACTGACCTGACGCAGGACGACTGCAGCCAGGGGTTCAGGCGTCGTCTCATGAGGCTGTTGTGAATCCTCCAGCTGGTCGCATCCTTCACCAGGGAGGGACTGGACCAGTGCTTCTGGGAAGCCCTGGAGGTGCTGGAGTGGGTCTGGCATGCTCGATCTTTCCAGCAGATGGTCCAGATGGTCCAGAGTGCTCATACTAGAGATAGAAAAAGTGTTGAATATTAGAATAAGGTATACAGTCACTTTAATGCCAAACATGTTAAAAGAATAATGATATGAACACCAGTAGTTCTTAACTAACTGAATTTATTATTTCACAGCAGTATACAGTATATAAACAACTGATCACACTTCTAATGAACATAAACCACAATTAAATAGATGTAGCAACGACTTGGATAACGACTTCCACTGTGGACAGACGACTGAAAACACACTGTTAAATGTTACTTGTGAACATACTCTGCCAGGAGTTCGTCCTCCAGGAACTCCATCAGGTCCGGCAGCATCGGATCCTGATAAACCTTGAGAACTCTCATTCTAGAGATGGAAAAAGTGTTGAATATTAGAATGAGGTTCAGTCACTTTAAAGCCAAACGTGTTGCAAGAATAATGATAGAAACACTGGAACTAATAGTTCTTATCATCAGAAATGACTGAATTTATGATTTCACAGCAGTATATATCAACACAACTGGTAACATTTCTAATGAACATAAACCACAATTAAATATATGTAGCAACAATTCATGCTGAGTAAAAACACACTGAAGTTCTAATTAAGAGAGTGGAAAAGTAACATTTAACAATGTATTTGGAGTTTTTCCAGTATTTCTAAACTAAGACGTTTCTCGGTGTTTGTGTGGGTTGTCATGGAGATGGCCTGGTTTCATGCATGTTAGCTTTAGCAGCTAGCATCAAGCTTTGATGGATTTGTAGCCATAAACAAATAATTGTTATTAGATAGTCGAGTGACCAGTTTTTAAGGATTTTTTTTAACTTACAACATCAGTTTTACAGTGTGAAATTATACTTTTCCCACTTTCCTAGTTAAAACTTGGATGTATTTGGAGTCAGTATTTTTAAACTAAAATGTTTCCAATCAGAACTCTTGTTACTGTGTCAAACCATCAAACCAACTCAAAAAGAAAAGAAATGTAGCTCAAGTCATAAAGTGTAAGATTAACTTAAAGCATACAGCATAATTCCAAAGCAACATGATCTCCTATGGCGACCTCCCATGGCGACGGAGCAACATTTGCATTAAGTGACATAAATTGATCAAATAAGTTCCAATAAAGGTAAATTTCAGTGCATCATGACTTACTTCGGTTGTTCAAGGCTGGATTCTTAGTTTGGACGGGTTTTTTTGCTCCAAAGTTTACAAGTGCAGCTCCGCTCTTGGACTCGACCGCTCTCCAACGGCTTCTGCGTCACTAAATGCTAGCTCCGCTATCAGCTAGCAGCGTTACGTCAATTAAAGTATAACGGCTCCTTATTAACATGGTAACAGCTTCCGGAAGCTCCATCAGCAGCATGTCTCCACAGTGAATGTGTCAAAAACATTGGTTTTCTGTAACTGCAAAGTCAAGCTTATTTGGGAAAAATTCTACTTTGAATTATTTATATTTCTACCATTTTAATGTTTGTTTAAAAATGGAAACAATTACAAATATTAATTAAATTAAAAAATGTCAATTTTTAAAAGTTTGTTGATATATATGTATATATTGATAATTATATTATTTGTATTAATTAATGTGTTATTATTTTAATTCATTATGTATTCATTATATATAGTTATTAGGTCATATTTGCGAGATCGCTCTGTCGCGTAAAGCGACGCCGCGGACTGGTGTTTAGTATTAACTGGTTCCCGTGTTAACTGGTGACAGGTAGCACGTGATCATAGGATATTCTAGGATATTCTACATAGGATATTCCAACCCCGACAGAACTAGTAACTGTCATGGCCAGCGCCGTTTAACCGCATTTACAATTGTTGGTTACAAAGTTTTGAAGTGAGTCTTATTTGAACATCTGCAGTCACGAGCAATAACGACTCAAAGTAGTAGGTCACTAGTTAACAGGGACGCCAGATAATCCAAAAGTTACAGCGACACGTTATTCCTGTCAATTAGCGCAAAATTATTAATCCCTATGGGTGGGAAAACCAAATTAAATAAAACGGAGGAAGAAGGACAGTCAAAGGTAAAGGTAAGACCTTTATAAGATAAAGCAAGATATGAGGAGGTTTAACACTGAGTTTATTTGTCCCGGACACATGTTGGCTGGATGGTTGGATTGGTTTGCTTAATGGAAGTTGGATGATTTAAAATGCATATGTCACATGAATAGACAGCCTGTGGCCATGAGACCGACTGACTGCCTGCCTGGGGGGTAGTTGATACTCTTCCATTGTTCACTGTAAATTGTCTCTCAGTATTTTGACTCTTAAAATTATTTTGTCAATATTTAGTAGTGCTGTAACAATTGTAGTGTGTATTACATAGGTCTGCAATTACACGTGTGACGTGTAAAGCTTTATTTTGAAGTGAATGTTTACTATTTGGCCTATTGATATTTATTTTATACTCATGGTCAGTGTCACGGCTGCGTGCCGGTGCATGGATGTCTAGAACCCAAAAGCAGACCAGGAGGCAGAATAGGTGCAATTGTCAGTGATTTTATTGCAGGGAGACGGGGACGCATCCAGGAGCGCTGCCTAGGCAGGAGAACGGCCGCAGGGAGGTGCGCTGCACCCGGTGGAGGAGTGCGGATGGCGCATGTGGAACTCTGCCGGGAGTCCTGCGCAGACAGGAGACACATACAAGGGACACCACACCCCCGAGGAGGACACTACACACCACCACAGGGAAGACACACACAACACACCACGTGAAGGACACACACAACACACCCCGGGAGGAACACATACACACATCTCGGACTGGGCCCAGGGACTCTCGGGCATCTTGGACTGGCCCACCCCGGGGAGGACACTCACACCCCGGGGAGGACAAACAACAGACTTACAATAGACAGACAGTCGACAATCCTCTGGCACCGGACCCACCTCACTTCAGGGCTTCAGAGCTCGGAGCAATCAATTAGCTGATTACCTGCAGGAGTGTCCGTGAGGATCCGGTGCCTCCAGGTGTGTGAATCGTCACAGTCAGGGCCAAGTGGGGGCCCTAAGCAGGATTTATTTTAGGCCCCCTTCCAATAACATAATAATAATAATAATAATAATACATTACAATTACTAACGAATCAAATGAACAGCCTCTATCAACAGTGGAACAATGACTTTATAGATCAACAGTGGAACAATGACTTTACAGATGCACACGTCTGCATTTTCTGGATGCAAAGTCATCAATGAGCTCATCATATGACAGCTGCTGTGCCACTTCTGAGTTTATGCTAATCACAGCAAGGCCACTCAACCGTTCTTGCGCCATTGATGAGCGAAGGTAAGTTTTGATGAGCTTCAGTTTTGAAAAGCTTCTCTCAGCAGAAGCAACTGTAACCGGGATAGTTACTGCAGTACGGAGGGCAAAGGATAGATGTGGGTACAGTTCTTGCAGATTATTTTCATGGAGAAATGACAAGATCTCCAGAGCAGTTGTTTGTGTTGGCAGGTCTGGAAGGTTCATGATTTCCTGGGCCATCTCTGCACCATCACTATCAGACTCTCCCCCTGCAGTCAACGTCTTCTCCACCTTGCTGCAGTGTTTTTGCAAGGTGTCTTTGGCAATCCCTTGAAGCTGTCTGAAATCAAGCAGCACACCAAATTTCTCCTTCACCTCAGTAATTGTCTCAAATCTGTCTTGCAGTGATGTGAGAGCAGATGTGATGTGATGTGCTGGGCGTTGGCTCCTTCTCACCCTTGCTAACAAACTTTAGCATTGTTCCTGTTACGACAAGAAATCCATCATACAAGCAGATTATTAACATTTGTTTTGGTTTTCATGGTAAACTACACACTGAAACTATTTTAAATACTAGCCTCAGAAAAATAAATTCCAATCAAGGCAAATATGATTACAACTAATAATATTCATTATGATTGAATTTGATGATATTTCATTATTGAAATGTTGTGTAGGGACCATTATGTCCTCATATGGATCACTATTTATGTTTTGGTTGGCTATCGATAATGATTAATAATTATCAAAGATAGTTATTAATAATGTTGAAATTTAATCTGATCTGTATCAGATACCTCGGAGCTCCACCTGTCTTAACAGGAAATGATAGCCAATTCAGTTATATCAGTCTCATAAGATATACTAAACAGTTAATCAGGAATTTGAATTAATAGTTAAATTAATTACAATTACCAGAATTAACAGTAAAGCTTGAAGGATTTTGGAGTTCTTAACACAGAAGAGGTCGACATTTGATTCACCTTTGTGCTCATTAATAAAACAGCAAGTATGATTCCAAAAATATATTTATTAACAATGAAAACAAATAAAACACAGATTCTAACTACGGTACCTATATACAGCTGGGTGTGTGTAGGTGCATGTGTGTGTGTGTGGAGAGAGAAAGAGAGAGAGAGAGTTGGAGGGAGTGTGTGTGTGTGACGTGTGATGGAACTACAAAACAAGATGGCGGATCACAAGAAACTACATTCCAAATGGAGGTTGTCAGAGAACAGGAGGTCTGTCCTTTACAGCTCGGCCATGTGCTGATAGCAAAAGAACAATAGAAGCTAGCCATAGCGTCTGCTTCTGTGTGTCTCTGCTAAGGGACCATTTCTAGAATGAGTTTATGTGACTGCGATTTGTCTTGTAAAACGTCAGGAGTCGTCAGATGGTGTTCGGTTACGGTGTGATGTTGTCTTTGATGTGATATGTGTAGGGTTGTGAGTTAACAAGTTAGTAAAGCAAAGATTAGCATGCAGACCCTGTGTCTGTGGCAGAGCTAACGTTGGTTTACAAGTTGATAACGGCTCCTAATATCATAATCAGAAGAACGCGATCACGGTAACAGAATCAACACATCTTCATGAAAGTTAAACAGTTCTATGCATAGCATCAGGTTTAACTAATCTCAGGTAAATGCCCAGTTGTTACCACTTCCTTGAAGGAGTTCAGTTGTTGTCCTGCTGGAGGGAAGCTAGTGTCTTCTCCTGTAGTTAGCACCTCCTGCTAACTGTGGTTGCTAGTTCTGCAGGCTGAGGAGAAGAAGATGGAGTTGATGTTTCAGGAGCTGTCCTTCTTACAGCTCCTGGTTGTCCCGTTGTTCAGACTGAGGAGCTGGTCGCTCAGGTCTGTGATGACTTTCCTGCTTGTTCAGGAAAAACACAAAGAAGCTCTGTGAGGGTCCCTGGTCCCGTCCTGGAGAAACCGGTTGGTTTCCCTGGAGATCAGACTCTGGGTGCTGGTCTCTGGATCAGGGGAAGGCCTGACCCTCGTGGCCGGGTCAGCAGATGAGTTGAGGAGTGGAGGCCTCTGGTTGCCGGCCTCTCGTGTTAGCTGTGTGCTAACACTGGATGAGCTGCTCTGCAGCAACCCACCTCCTTGGAGTTTGCTTTGCAAGAGTCTTTGAGAGAGAGTCTCCGAGTGGAGGCTGGGTGAAAGCCTTTTGTCCACGTATGACTTCAGAGGTGTCGAAGCCTGAGAGCTTCAACCAATCAGTGACTGGCTGATTGCATGGGGGAGAGTCTTGAGCAGAAAGGGGGGGGAGGAAGGTCCTGGAGAATGTCCCCCCTTCCCCACTCTAGGTGTGAAAGGCCATCACATTCCTGGGTCAGAATTCATGTCATGACTGCGTCTCATGACAAATGAATATTGTCTCTCCCCAGAAATGAACAAACTTTCTGTGGTCCTACAGATCCCAACAGTTGTATATACTTACTTTCACATGTTGCACTTAGGTTCTACATTTCTACACTGCTGTTTACTGCTGCAACACATTAAAACTGTTCATCATGGGTGAAATAAAGGATTATCTCATTTTATCTAATCTTGTATGACTTATGAATTAAAATCACCAAAAGATGGTGACATTTTGCCACCATAAAAATACTTCTATTAAAAGCATAGATTGATAGGCTATATACCTGGGCCAACATATGACCACCAACTGGTCAATTAAAAACTCCTTTTTTTCAATAAAGCTGAATATATTCAGTTAACAAGACATTTAATAAATAGTCATCAGGGCCGCTTGAAAATGTAATCTCCAGTCCATCAGATGTGTCAGTAGGACTGTCAGAGTTGCTAAGAATAAAAGTTTGATAGAAGATTCCATAGGAACTGCTTGGGGTCATTTTTGACCCCACTTGTGGAAGAGTAGGGTCATGATACAAAAACTGCAATTTCTTAAAATTAATGAAAAAATAAATAAAAATGCAAATTGCCTCATGTCACAAACATATTTTATGAGGAATACTTAGAATGTGAAAATACAACAACTCTTTGTCCATCCATCCATCCATTGTCTACCGCTTATCCGGGGCCGGGTCGCGGAGGCAACAGTCTGAGCAGAGTTGCCCAGACTTCCCTCACCCCAGACACTTCCTCCAGCTCCTCCGGTGGCACCCCAAGGCGTTCCCAGGCCAGCCGAGAGACATAGTCCCTCCAGCGTGTCCTGGGTCTGCCCCGAGGCCTCCTACCGGAGGGACATGCCCGGAACACCTCCCTAGGGAGGCGCCCGGGGGGCATCAGAAATAGATGCCCGAGCCACCTCAGCTGGCTCCTCTCGATGTGGAGGAGCAGCGGCTCTACTCCGAGCTCCTCCCTGGTGACTGAGCTCCTCACCCTATCTCTAAGGGTGCGCCCAGCCACCCTACGGAGGAAGCTCATTTCAGCCGCTTGTATCCGGGATCTCGTTCTTTCGGTCATGACCCATAGTTCATGACCATAGGTGAGGGTAGGAACGAAGATCGACCGGTAAATCGAGAGCTTCGCTTTTTGGCTCAGCTCCTTCTTCACCACGACGGACCGATACAACGTCCACATAACTGCAGACGCTGCACCGATCCGCCTGTCGATCTCACACTCCATCTTTCCCCCACTCATGAACAAGACCCCAAGATACTTGAACTCCTCCACTTGGGACAAGGGCACTCCACTGACCTGGAGGGGGCAAGCCACCTTTTTCCGGTCGAGAACCATGGCCTCGGATTTAGAGGTGCTGATCTTCATCCCAGCTGCTTCACACTCGGCTGCGAACCGTGTCAGTGCACGCTGGAGATCCAGGCTTGATGGGGCCAACAGAACCACATCATCCGCAAATAGCAGAGATGAGATCCTGTGGTCCCCAAACTGGACCCCCTCCGGCCCCCCGCTGTGCCTAGAAATTCTGTCCATATAAGTAATGAACAGAACCGGTGATAAAGGACACCCCTGCCGGAGGCCAACGTGCACTGGGAACAGGTCCGACTTACTGCCGGCAATGCGAACCAGACTCCTGCTCCGGGAATACAAGGACCGAACAGCCCTCAACAAGGGACCCCGGACTCCGTACTCCCGGAGCACCCCCCACAGGACATCTCGGGGGACGTGGTCGAACGCCTTCTCCAGATCCACAAAACACATGTGGACTGGTTGGGCGAACTCCCACGAACCCTCAAGCACCTGGTGGAGGGTATAGAGCTGGTCCAGTGTTCCACGACCAGGACGAAAACCGCATTGTTCCTCTTGGATCCGAGGTTCGACTAACGGCCGGACCCTCCTCTCCAGTACCCTGGAATAGACTTTCCCGGGGAGGCTGAGGAGTGTGATCCCTCTGTAGTTGGAACACTACAATGGAAGACGTGGTGGCGGGATTGAGGAGGTCCTCGAAGTATTCCTTCCACCGCCCAACGATATCCCCAGTTGAGGTCAACAGCTCCCCACTTCCACTGTAAACAGTGTTGGTGGAGAACTGCTTCCCCCGCCTAAGGCGCCGGACGGTTTGCCAGAATTTCCTTGAGGCCGACCGAAAGTCCTCCTCCATGGCCTCTCCGAACTCCTCCCAGACCCGAGTTTTTGCCTCCACCACTGCCCGGGCTGCGGCTCGCTTGGCCTGCCGGTACCTGTCGATTGCCTCGGGAGTCCTATGGGCTAACAGTGCCCGATAGGACTCCTTCTTCAGCTTGACGGCATCCCTTACTTTCGGTTTCCACCACCGAGTTCGGGGATTGCCGCCACGACAGGCGCCAGAGACCCTGCGGCCACAGCTCCGAGCAGCAGCTTCAACAATGGAAGTGGAGAACATGGTCCACTCGGACTCAATGTCTCCAACCTCCCACGGGATCTGTGAGAAGCTCTCCCGGAGGTGGGAGTTGAAAGCTGCGCGGACGGAGGGCTCGGCCAGATGTTCCCAGCAGACCCTCATAACACGTTTGGGTCTGCCGAGTCTATCCGGCCTCCTCCCAGTCCAGCGCATCCAACTCACCACCAGGTGGTGATCAGTTGACAGCTCTGCCCCTCTCTTTACCCGAGTGTCCAAGACACGCGGCCGGAGATCAGATGACACGACCACAAAGTCTATCATTGACCTCCGGCCTAGGGTGTCCTGGTGCCACGTGCACTTATGGACACCCCTGTGCTCGAACATGGTGTTCGTTATGGACAAGCTGTGACTGGCACAGAAGTCCAATAACAGAACACCACTCGGGTTCAGATCGGGGAGGCCGTTCCTCCCAATCACCCCCTTCCAAGTCTCACTGTCATTGCCCACGTGGGCGTTGAAGTCCCCCAGGAGAACAATGGAGTCCCCAGTTGGGGCACTATCCAGCACCCCTCCCAGGGACTCCAAGAAGGTTGGGTACTCTGACCTGCTGTTCGGTGCATAGGCCGAGACAACAGTCAGAGACCTGTCCCCTACTTGAAGGCGTAGGGACACAACCCTCTCGTTCACCGGGGTGAACTCCAACACATGGCGGCTGAGCTGTGGGGCAATAAGCAAGCCCACACCAGCCCGCCGCCTTACACCGTAGGCAACTCCAGAGAAGTGGAGTGTCCAGCCCCTGTCGAGGAGCTGGGTTCCAGAGTCCAAGCTGTGAGTGGAGGTGAGCCCGACTATATCTAGCCGGTATCTCTCAGCCTCCCTCACAAGCTCGGGCTCCTTCCCCCCCAGCGAGGTCACGTTCCATGTTCCAAAAGCCAGAGTCTGTCCGGGGATCAGGTCGTCGAGGCCCCTGCCGTCGACTGCCACCCAATCCACACTGCACCCGACCCCTACGGCAGCCTCTGTAGGTGGTGGGCCCACAGGAGGATGAGGAGGAGGGGCCCGCGTCGTCCCTTCGGGCTGAGCCCGGCCGAGTCCCGCGGGCAAGAACCCGGCCACCAGGCGCTCGCGTGCGAGCCTCCACCCCGGGCCTGGCTCCAGGGTGTGGCCCCGGCTGCGCCAATCCGGGCGACGTCTCCATGCTCCTCGTGTGTATGTTCATAGGGGTGGTTTGAACTGCTTTTGGTCTGACCCGTCGCCTCAGACCTGTTTGCCTTGGGAGACCCTACTGGGGGGGCAAGCCCCCCGACAACATAGCTCCGAGGGTCATTCGGGTGCTCAAACTCCCCCACCACGATAAGGTTGCAGTTCAACTCTTTGTTTTAAAAGATTTTGACGAATAACAACCAGTATTGCAAAAACGCATTGATTTGAATTGGGGTCATTTTTGACCAATATTCCAAGATCGGTTGGAACAAGAAGAAAAGGAAAGATTAAGTGATGAGTTATTGTGTCAAGAGTATGAAGAATTTCTGTAAAGGTGACAGAGTACATGGTGTGACAGAGTACATGGTATGGTAAATGTATGAGTAAAGGTATTGGTATGACTGTCAGACCAACGACGTACGGAGCCAGAATTTTTCTGGATTACTTCCTTCAATGGAAGTGCGTCAATTTTGCCTCCCAAATGCGAGGAAATCTTAAATTCTATAAAAATTGAAGTAAATAAGAAAACTGAGTAATGGTAGAGTGGTTTTTAAAATGGTTGTTTGTGTATTTGGGAAAGGTATTGAAATTTGTAAATGCATGCTTTTAAATTGGTATTTGTCAATCAATGTACGGTAAAGTGTGTAATCCCCTTGCCAACCTCAGTCTATACTGAATTTGATTTGATGTTCATAGTATTTCTTGAATATTGGCAACGGCTCCAAAGGCCTCCTGGAATAGTGTTGCAATGTCATTATTTTGATTTTGAAATACTATGTGGCCAGGAAACTGGAGGTGGCACACTAATGTTAATATCTAAACCAAATGCCCAAACAACTTTCTCCAATGCCACTCTACCAATACTCTGTTCTATTTGCGTAAGATTACTTCTTTTACAAAATAGTATTCCTGTTTGCCTCCTGCATGAGAGGCAACTCTGCTTATGCAAAAGGCCCTTTTAAGAATGGTGAGAGTGTTTTCTAACAATGGAGAAGACGCTGGACAACACAGGTGGACCACTTGAACTTCAGAAACCATTGATGACCAGTTGGAATTGTGAAGAAGCCACTGGGGGAGATGTTCAATGTCAGGATTTCAAATGTCGTATCGATAGATATATGAGGATGATGTTCCAGGTAACAATATGTTCTGTTCATGAGAATATACATCTTGTGCTCTGCTTGGTTCCACACAATGTCTGGGGAAATATTTACCAATGATTCAACAATTACACACATTATTTTTGATCTGGAAGACGAGGCATACAAGAAAATTGACATATCGCTAAGGCTCGCTCAGAGGCATTCCACAACGTAGTGTGGATGTCTATTTACTGGTTTGAAAAGTATTCATGGACAAAATATAATCAACATCTGTGACTCAGATCTTTTTCTTAGGCCTGCAGAGAAGGTCTTGAAGACCCTGACGGTCCACCTCTGGATCATAGTAGGTGTGTGAATAATATTATTAGCAGAAATAGAGGACCCCAAAATCAAATTCTACTAAGGGCCCCACGGAGGCTTGGGCCAGCTCTGATACAGATGTACAATCTAGACCAGGACACTTCTGATCGGGGTGATGTGAATGATAGATACAATAATCTGCAGTTTAATTTTTTATAATAAGTGTAGTAATAAAAAAAAATATAGGATTACTACATCAACAACACATTATCAGTAGGGTAAAAATAAACTGTCTCATGACGGTCTAATCAGCTCACGTTCCCTATTAGTGGTGAACAATCCAACGCTTGTTGAATTCTGCTTCACAATGATAGGAAGAGCGACATCGAAGGATCAAAAAGTGACGTCGCTATGAACGCTTGGCCGCCACAAGCCAGTTCTCCCTGTGGTCACTTTTCTGACACCTCCTGCTTAAAACCCCAAAAGTCAGAAGGATGGTGAGGCGCCGCTTTCACGGTCTGTATTCATACTGAAAATCAAGATCAAGCGAGCTTTTGCCCTTCTGCTTCTTCCTTCTCCCTACAGGGTGTCCGCTCCCATCACGTTCCCTCGCCAGAGCTTCTCTGTATCAAGTATAGGGATAATTTATGATATGATTTGTGATGAAAATGAACAGTTATGTCCACGATGTTAATGTCTATGTACTTGGATGGTTGAATGTGTAGGAGTCCATCTGATTGGCTGAAGTATTGACATGCAGGCAGCCAATCGTTGACATGAACCACTGATGGGAACTCGTGCAATGTGCTGCAGGTTTCTGTTGTTTGAGGTGCTCACAAGCTCACAAATCTGATTGCATAAAATACACATGCACACGGTGCTTCCTTTTTCTCTAATCAAACTTGTGGAACTCCATAATATCCTGATTTTTTGTGACATGTTTTAAATGTCAGGAATCAGTGTGAAGATCGTTTTAGTCAAAACTAAAACACATTTGCTTCTTTTGTTGTTGTTGTTGTTTCCCGCCTGTGAAAGTAAAAACCAAGTACTACAGCGACACCTGCCTGACAGGAGAAACATGTTCGGATGGATGGGAAGTGGTGATCCAAGTTGTGGGCATTCATCCCTGTGACGGCTGGACGAGCATTAATAAGAGCACGACTGTGACTACGGAGAAGCCGGGAGGTAAAAGTACAAGAGTATCAAGCATATGTACTATACAGTGATTTTTTTTAGGTGATTTTCTATGTATCGGTCATCATATTTGGGTGGTATTTTAGAGCCTGTCTGTACTGCATGTGCTTGCACAGGTCGGCTGGTGGAGGGTTTTAAATGTGTGACCGAGCCCAGTGGAATAAACTGTTCCTGGATCCCGCTGAATCTGGATCTTAACATGTCCGTGTCCTACAGGTGAGGATTAAAATATATGGAAACAGAAAAAGGAAAAGCTGTACAGTATGTGCAGAAAGAAGATGATTTACACAATATCCCTTCCAGTGTTACTTGGAAACTTGTTTGTAGCTTCATTTGGTGGAATTATAAAAGCGACAAAATGATCCGAGCCTCATTTCCTTGCTAAAACTGAAAACTTCCCCATCATCGTTTCAGGAAATTTTATATTTTTTCCCATGTTCTTGCAATTTTATTGCAAGTTGCAACATTTTAAATCATGGAGTCCATAAACTTGGATTTTCTGGACGCTGGAGTTGGTAAAGCCTTGTTTGAATAGTATTTATATAATCATGACTAAAAGACATTTTCTTTGCTCTGTTTTTCTCTTTGTCACACATTATATCCATTTAAGAGCAAACAGCAGTAGTTAAACTACATGGCATCTTTTTATTTCTGTTTGCATACCAGACTTTTACACTCTATATCAACAACTGTCAAGATCCAAACTGCAGCCGTGGATGCACTAAAGGTTATTATATAATTACAATCCCCATCACCTTTGTATCAAATTCAACAGCAAATGTTTTGATTTGAGGTAAAAACGGGCATTGTAGGAACCCCTAGTGGTGAAAGAAGGAATTGCAGAGTCATCAACAGCAAGTAAAGGATGAAAACCTGTCTTGACCCACTCCCGTCTCTGTAATTGCAGGCTTTGTGAAACCACAGAGGAGAATATTAAAAGTTTAAAAAGATGCCATCACGGTTACAGCGATGGGATGAGGAACGGTTGTTACCTGAACGGTCTCAGCACAGAGGTCTGTGTCCTCGTGGAGACCGACCTTCAAGCCGACACTTGGTTGGTGCTTTTAATCACATATGTCTCGTCACGCGCTTTTGAGACACAAGTAAAGTCAAGTGTGGACGACTCGCTTGTCGTCTCCCATCTCCAGTAATACCTTTGCCAGAGATGAGCGTCAGAGAGGACGGAGAGCGTCTCAGTCTGACGTGGACGACCCCGGAGCTTGGAACGAGTAATTGCTGGGATTACCAGGTCTGCTACAAAGAATGTGAAATAAAACAAGTAAGATGCTTGACGTGTGTGATCTCCTCTCACATTTAACTATTAATGCTCCCAGCTGCAAAGAGATGGCACTTCATGTCCATTAATCGAAATTCTTTCCTTTATTTTTTCCCCAGCCCTGCCAGACCATTCAGACACCCCCTGAGCTCACAGAAGAGCGCTTATTGCATTTCATTATTGACTATAATAATGAGTGTCGCTATGAGTTTGTGTGCAATGTTAAGTCCACTCATTACTGCCCGGACATGCGGAGCGACGGCCCGGGATTCAAGACTTACGGTAAGAATCTTTATTTGAAATGCAACGTTTTATCGCACACACACGGGTGTGTGCAAGTGCTTTAAGTGCAACCGGTCCAATTAGACAGCTGCTTCTCGATTTGTATCAGATCTGCTCACTGTGGTGAAAAGTGAAGGTTGAAAATAAAAACAAATCATCATGCAATCTTTCGTCTGGGCTGGTCTGGACTCTCTTTAGGGAAGCGTTGGCGCCTCCTGCTGGTTGTACACTAAAATACACTGGAGGGTCTCGCTTCACGTGACACACATCTGAAGAACAAGTAGATCTGCCCAGAAGTGAAGAAGTTAAGATCACATTGCTTTTGAGATCTGATAAGTTTGTAGGATGAGACTGTGTGGAGTTCAAGTGAACAAGCGAATGTGTGTTGTCGTTGTCACAGGTAGTAATAGAGTGTCTGTCCAGCCCATGAAGTCTACCGTTGTGATCGCCAGCATCCTTTCCATCGTTATGTCTATCTGCTTGGTTCTGGCCTGCTACTGCTTCAAGAGGTGCGTCTTTTAAGAGTCGTCTGTGCGTGTTCCCGAAATGCTCCCAGAATTGGCCTGAATTGCAACGCGCTTTTCTGTTTGTTCCGTAGATACAGAGCCGTCTTCTGTCCCAATATACCCGATCCTTTGGCGATATTCAACGGGAACAAAGAATGGAAGGTACAGTAAAGGGAAAAACAGAAAGTGTTTTGTGTGTCTCTCTGAGCAGGAACTTGAGCCCACGCCTTTCTTTTTTTTTGACAGACCCCGATAAGCCGCCTGTACACGCCGGTGCCTGAAGCCACTGAGCAGTGCAAACTCACACTGGTGGTTGAAAACAGCATCCGCCAGGAGAACTCCTGACAGGCTCGTGGTTCACCCTGAGCACCAGAAGGCTTTGTCTCGCTCCTCTCTTCTGATTTGAAGATTGAAATGCGTCGCGTGTCTGTGGCGGCGTCGGTCACGTCTCATCGACAACTTCGGCCACAAAGTAGATTTCAGCCTGCTGAGGAGTTGCTCTCTGACGGGCGTGCGATTCACGCTGAGACAGGAAGTGTTTCCCGGGACAGGAAGTGAAAACTTTGGCACCGCCTTCCAAAGATCTGTCGGCGCAGAACCCTGGATCTTGTGTGTGAAGTTTACTGGGAAACGTGTGCGCCATCATTTCTTTTTGTATGCAAGTTATTCTTCTAGAAGCTGTGCACTTTTCACAGTTCCAAGAACTCTCAGGAGGGATGGTACCTGATCACATCAAGAAGAACCTCGTCAGTTCACAGAACTGGGTTTTTAACTCGCTGTTTTCAAGTGGATACGTTGCTATCTTGCTTTCCCTATCGTAAGAATACTGTCCAACACTTGAATGGACTGGTAATGGCAATGGACAAGTTAGAAATTGGTTACAAATATGGCACAAAATGAAAGTCCAGACTGAGAAAAGTCTTTGAAACAACTTCCCCCAAACTACACAAAAATTAAAAGGTCACTTTTCCGTTTGGATCCCGGGGAAACTGGCCTCAGTAAATAAACGCCACTCCTGCTGCTCCCGTGGTCTCTCTCTAATAAATGAATGAATAAAGCTGGTATTTAAGTTGACCAGTGTCATTGTCAACTGATATCTGCATTAGTGGTACACTGGCGTCTACTGAAGTTAGCGGACAAGCTTGGGCTGCGTTGCGATGCCCGTTTGTGCCACAAGGTGGTGTCGAGATCCAACAAAGCAGGAAGAAGCAACACAACAGTGACCAAGGGTCTTGGTAGCTACCAAATCAAAAGCTAATTTATGAAATTCGAGAAACAGATGCGACGCTTTTTATCCACCTCATCTGGGGGAAGAAGAGGGGCGTTTATTAATTCCTTATTACAACATGTTGGAACCATCAACCTGCTCGAACTTTACTTAGAGAAACTTCTGACCTGAGCCACAGATTGTTTCTGTGACTTTGATGGGAATTTGGGACTTAAGTGTGTTTTTCTTCAAACAAAAACAAGCAATGATGAAAACTGGGGCCTCTCCAGACTGGATTATGAAGTAATTCAACAAACGTGGATGTCACTTAGTTGATTCTGTGTGAAGTGATGACATGAGTATTGACATTTCTACTTGCTTATTTACAATGAGATGTTTCACCCTGGGTTCTCTGCTGACTGTGTTTTAAGGAGTTAATAAAGACAATCTGAATTATTTGATTATCAAGCAATCTTGTGTTTTCTTGGCAGATGTTTGAAGGAGATTATGTTAGTCTCAAGTTTCAATGTAATCTGCAGTGAATTGTACTAAATGCTCTCAAAGTTCTTCTTCTTCTACGCAGCTTCTCTTCAAAACACTTTTCAGTTTGTGCTTTGTTCACCCACATACAAACATTCAACGTCACAATACGGAAAGTGTGACATCAATCAATCGAACCAGGCGAAGGAGAGAAGAAGCAGGGCTTTTCTCCTGCCTCCAGGGACGACCACGCTTCTCCTCACATGAAAGGCTGAATGTTCACATGTTCCAAACCACTTTTCAACATGATTATCATTCAGCCATTAACACAGGACAACCTGGGGTTTCTAACCCAAACAGAACCATGTGAACAGGACGATGTGAGCGTCAAACCATCAACCCTGATGAGGTCAAATGTGAAAAAGTTTCTTTGTTCAAAAGGTTTCAGCTCAAGACTCAACGTGAGTCAGAGTCATCCGTTCATAACGGATACTGAAACCGAAGTGGCGTCTTGTGAGGAGGACGCATGGGTCAGAGGATGCCTGAGGAGAACGGCGCCGAGTCCCTGGAGGCGCTCGTCCGTTGATCATGAAGGAGCCGAGGTGCCAAGTGAGAAGCCATTCATCATCTGGACCAGCATCCAGCCCCCACCTGGTCCTTTTACGTATATGATTTCAGTTTCCCAAGGGCCACACACTTCTTCTAAAGTCGCACGTTTAGAGCATTTTTTTAATAGACAGCGCCACCTACCATGCCCAACTTACTTTAAAGGGACTCAGTTTGTGTGAACCGTAAGTTGTGCATGGTATTTAGCGCTGTCTTTCAAAAATGCTCAAAACGTGCGACCTGAGAAGAAGTGTACAGCCCTCCGGCTCTGCAGACACATCCTCATTGTAATGGGAAAATAAAAGTCCTTTTTTTTTTTTTTTAAACTTCAAAATGTATATTTGATCAATATTTAAATGGGCCAGAGGCCATGATTGAGCTGACCCCGATGGTCCAGAGGCCAAAGTGTGAGCCTGACCCTGACCTGACCCTGACCCTGACCTGACCCTGACCCCGACCCCGACCCCGACCCCGACCCCAACCCTGACCCCGACCCCGACCCTGACCCCGACCCCGACCCTGTCAGGGGTACGTCCAAAATGTCCCTCCTCACCCCTTATCTATCGACTTTCACTTCACCCCGGAAGTGTTTTGTGTAGCGGCCATGATGAAAAATGTCTGAATTTTAAATGAGCAAAGAAAAGGAGGCTCGTAGCTTCCTTTAGAGCCTCCTTTAGCCTAGGAAACACTGATGCTTCCTTTAGCGAAGGAGGCGAGCTCATGCTGCACCACAATTCCTTGCGGCAACATTTAAAGGGACCTGCTCATCTGAGCGTTGATGGAAAATCACGATGGCGGAAAAAGGATCATGTAGGTGACAAAGGCATTAATCTGCCTTGAACAACTTTAAATCATCAAAAACCCAAATGCGCTTTTTGTAGTCCATTTTCGGAAAGTTGTAGTTCTTTCCCCCACATGTGCTGCTTTGGGCTATCTTTGGGCGATATTTGGACAATCGTGCAGAGGTTGAACTGTGACTTTGTCTCTTCTTGCGAGTATAATGTAATAAGTGATTTATGAATAAAGGGAATAAATCAAATGTGTGGTGTGGACATGAAATGTTTGGGGTGTGGCTGCAAAACAAAACAGGTGAGGTGAGGTCAGTGAATGGCAGCACCTTCAAACTGTGTCCGTCACACAAGGTTGGACCTAAGCGTGGCTGTTTTCTTTATATTTTATAAGGTTTTGGACGTGTCCGCAAAAAGGATTCCTGCATATACATGAAAAAAAATGCACATCTGTTTAGGAAAACTAAACTAAAACAAGATAAATTCAGCCAAAATATCTTTAAAAGCATTATTCAGTCATGATGGCATAAGTGCATATTCAAAGCCGAAAACTGAATGAAAATGCGAGATTATCGTTAACAAAACGGCTGAAATGTAACATTGAAGGTCTTTTACACAGACCCATTAATAAATGTGTCCAATTGAGAGTTTTATAGCAATAAAGTAAGGTTTTTGATCAGTTCAATGGTTCTTAATTTACTATGTTGTACTAAAAAAAAGGTATGTCGGGTGTTTATCTACACTTCAATGACAGGATGAGTTGAAATTTTCAGGTATTTAAATGAGTGTCTGTATATAAATCTAAAATAAATCCACAAGGTTGTTAAATGATGATTGTTCTTTGTCAAATCTGTGAACAATGAAAGAAGAACGAAGTCAGATGGATTCATTCCATGGTTTTGTGTGGATGTTTTATGTGTTTCTTTATTGTTGAGCAAATTCACACTTGACTGTTTATAAATATTGATTAAACGTTCATTAAAATGAGGGATGTTCAGGGGTCCAAAGTTGTGGTGATGAAGGTGGGAACCGGTGTTGGTTTTCACTTTCCACTGTGAAATCTGATGTTAAACAGACTGATGTTAAAATATAAAACCTCAAAACTACGTTGTAATTACCTTTCGCCTTTCTATTAAATCAATGCATTTGCCGAATATCAGAAAAGTGAGCAGGCTGTGTGCGGAGGTCATGTGACTTTGATGCTGGTTGTCATGGTGATCAGATGGTGGCTGGGGGTATGACATCACAAAGCATCCTTAAGTTCCTTTCATGTCTGCTTGACTGTTGGCCAGTTCATAACCTCAAAGCTTGAGAGAGTTCAGTTGTGAGTTTTTTTCCACACTGAGTGCTTCAAAACCTGCGACGTTGACCTCCAGACCTGAGATAATCTTTGGTAAGTTGATTTGATCTTTATGAAGCACTTGGTCCAAAAAAGAAAAGTCCAAACTAACTTCTATGTTGAGGTCAAGTTTTCCTACATAGTTTACTGGTAATGTGGAGCTGTAACTAATATCAAATGCTTGTTTTATATTCAGAAACATGTTCTTCTACACATATTTACTTTAACGTCAGCTGCAATTTAAAACATTTAAAAAGTCTGAGCTTTTTGATGTCCAGCTTTTCTGGATCAGATCGGAGACAGTATGTCGAGGTACAGGCGCTTTTGTAAAGAATTTGAGTTTGTTTGTTTTCTTTTTCTTAAATTAAACATTGAAATTGAAACATTTGAGGACTTTTTTGTTTACTGTTTGTCGATTTAGGCATGAATGTGTTTCATAATCATGTTGGATTTGATATTGTCCTTTGATCACATGACTGAAAGGGACTCAGCCAACTTAAAAAAGAAAATATCACACATCATTGCCAGTTGGCTTTGATATTTTCCTTTTATCACATGATTGAAAGGGACTCAGCCAACTTAACCTGAATAGACAGAAGTGTGTGGCATTGTTTTTTGGAGTGTGAGTTGGATTGGAGACGTTAAATCCTGAAGTTCATCGTTCATTTCTGTTTTCTCTTGATTGCAGCGCACAGGAAAGAATCTGCCTGCAAACAATTACACAGACATTTGTCCGCACTGTTAACCCTTTGACCCCCTGTTGTGCGAACACCTTTTGGTAAGTATCAAAAGAGTAACATTGAAGGTGGTAAAGGACAAGCTAAGTTGAAGTAATAATGAAAAGGAATAAAGTAGCACTAATAGTGGGAAATAAAAATTAAATTAGCGCTAACAGTGAAAGAAATATCAATAAAAACAACAATCCGGCATACTACTACTACGGCTACTACTACTACTACTATTACTACTACTGATAATAATAATAATAATAATAATAATAACAATAAAATACAGGGCCTTATGTTAGTAATATTTGCCTCATCTAATACAAAGGCATGAATACAGTAACTGAATGTGGTCTGAGGATAGTAGTCATTGCGTTTTGCCTTATTCAGAAGCAGGTCCACACAAAAACATATCTACTTTAATGCAAGCTTGTTCTTTATGAATGAACCTATTCTATTTCAGGTTAGACTGACTTTAACTACAGTTTTAATTGGATTCTCGATGTTTCATCATCATGAACTCTTCTCTTAAAGATCGGAACCATGTTAAAGGTTGGAGACACAATCTCCTCCCCCACACGCCACTACTTGGTAAAAGACATCCTGGGCACCGGGGCCTTTGGGACGGTCGTCACGTGCAAAAAGAAGGACGCCACCAACTTGGTGGCTTTGAAAATAACCAAAATGGCGAATGCCAAAGTTGACTGCAAGAACGAGGTACCGTACAAGAAAAGTCACTCACATTTCAGTTGTATGACATGAATCTAAAAGCAGTGTGTAACATGAGATTTTCTACGATGTGGTGTGATTCCAGACCAAGATCATGAAACTGATGAGCGAACTGGGCTCTCAGAATTTCAACATTGTTTTGTGGGCTTACTCCTTCAAGACCGAGAATCTTTTTTGCATGGAGTTGGAGAAGCTGGACATGAGTATCCATGGTTATATGAAGAAAAAAAAGTTCAGTCTGAAGGAGATTCGCCCCTTCATCCAACAGGTATGAGTTTCTTATCTTCTTAATTGAAACAATTGCTCTGTATCTCTTTCATATGTCGGTTTACTCAAAATTCAACCTGAAGTGTCATGACAGTTTCTTTTTAGAGTCTGAGGAAAGTGTTCCAGTCAGTTTATTGATTATGAATCCATTTGTGTCTTTGGATGTTTGAAACGTTTGGGACACGCAGGTGATTTTCTAGTGTTGTTCTGTTCTTTGTCTCAGATGAGCGTAGCCCTTCAATTCCTCGGGGCCAATGGGATCGTTCACAGCGACCTCAAACCCCATAACATCATGCTGGTCGACCATCTTCGGGAACCGCTGAGGTTCAAACTAATCGACTTTGGCATAGCTCATAGTGTCCCGCTGAAACGTACTGGTCGGGTGAGCGGAACTCTTCCGTACATGTAAGTAACCAAACTCTTCTGCAGATGTGAACAGCTGTGTCAGCACTGCAAGCTGGCATCTCAGTTTGTCAGTCAAGCTCATGTTTGATCAAGTCATGGTGACGAAAGTCTATTTGTGTCCTCATCAGTGCTCCAGAAATGCTGCTGGGAGCCCACTATACCAACGCCATTGACATCTGGGCTTTGGGCTGCATCGCAGTTGAAATGCTTTGCAAAAAAGTTCTGCTAATGTGTCGCAATCAAGCTGACCTGGTGAGTGTTACATTTAATATGATCATTTAACCCACTTTGACTCGACTTCTATTGAAATCAGAACTTCTATGGGTATGTTTAAACATATAACATTGTGTTTTGCCCACAGTTGAGACTCATCATTTCAATTATTGGAGATATCCCCGACCATGTGATGGACGGTGGATATCACACCAGAAAGTATTTCTATAGGGCATATGACCGTCAAGCCAAGTCCCTCACTTTGCGTTGGAGGCTCCGACTCATGGTCAGTTTGAACAGTGTTGGATCACAGTCGATTGTTGTTTCCATTTTTCAATCTGACGTCATTGAGATGTGAACTAAATTAAATATTTTCTCTCCACAGTCAACCGGTGTGGACAATGTCCCATCAAACTGCATCAATTCTTTGAAGGACCTTCTGGTGGTGAGTGGTAACTCCACTTGTTTTTAGGATTTTAACGTGTAGGTTTATGTCTCGTCTGACTGTTTTTTTCTTCTGTACCTCCAAGGTACCTAAAGGTACAACAGTTGAAGACTACCAGGCTGAACTGCTTGACCGAAAAAGCTTTGTTGATCTGATCGCCAAGATGATCAATGTCGATCCCTCAAAAAGAATCACAGCCTCAGCCATCCTCAACCATCCTTTCGTGACGCTCAGCCACCTGGACAGCACATGTGACAGCTAGTAAGTGTCTCTCTCTGATGTTTGGTGCTTCATCAGCCATTAAATCAAGATGTTGAATTCAATGACTTATTGTCTTACAGCCGACAAGAGTCCATCAATATCATGAGAGTCTGTCGCAAATGGCATGCCGATAAGAAGAAACATGCTCCTCCATGTTCTGCTGCCACCAGCAGTTCTGAGCAGAGCAGCAGAGAGCATCCTGTCCTCCAAAATAACAGGTCAGGACGAAAAAGACCTTCTGATCCTTGTTTCTTTGGGTATGCATTTGAACTTTCTTCCTCCGCTGATACTTTGCTGTATAATGTACTGAGAAACCGTTTGTTATCTTGTTAATTAAAGGTCTTCACAACAAACTGATGGAGCCATATTTGGAAACACATGTCACTGCAAGGCTCCACCTAATAAAGTTTTGAAAATCAACCATGGTGGAACTGTAAGGAGGAGCATGTCCAGTAAGTCCACTGATTTCAAGCACGATTTGATCAGTTAGATGAGAATTATTTCAAATGAGTGCTTCACACCTATCATCTGAGCAGCATTGTTTCAACACAAACGTCATGTTGTTTTTCAGAAAAAAGCAGCAAGTCAAAGACTCCAACAAGTCAAAATCAATTGAAGAAGAGGACGAGGGAGGAAATGGAGAAAGACAATGACCCGTCCCCCTGTCTCAAGACAAAGATCCCCAAAATGAAGAGGACGAGTGACGAAACGGAGAAAGACAATGACCCGTCCCCCTGTCTCAAGACAAAGATCCCCAACATGAAGAGGACGAGGGAGCAAATGAAGAAAGACACTGACCCGTCCCCCTGTCTCAAGACAAAGATCCCCAACATGAAGAGGACGAGGGAGGAAATGGAGAAAGACACTGACCCGTCCCCCTGTCTCAAGACAAAGATCCCCAACATGAAGAGGACGAGAGAGGAAATGGAGAAAGACACTGACCCGTCCCCCTGTCTCAAGACAAAGATCCCCAACATGAAGAGGACGAGAGAGGAAATGGAGAAAGACACTGACCCGTCCCCCTGTCTCAAGACAAAGATCCCCAAAATGAAGAGGACGAGGGAGGAAATGGAGAAAGACAATGACCCGTCCCCCTGTCTCAAGACAAAGATCCCCAACATGAAGAGGACGAGGGAGGAAACGGAGAAAGACACTGACCCGTCCCCCTGTCTCAAGACAAAGATCCCCAAAATGAAGAGGACGAGTGACGAAACGGAGAAAGACAATGACCCGTCCCCCTGTCTCAAGACAAAGATCCCCAAAATGAAGAGGACGAGGGAGGAAATGGAGAAAGACACTGACCCGTCCCCCTGTCTCAAGACAAAGATCCCCAAAATGAAGAGGACGAGGGAGGAAATGGAGAAAGACAATGACCCGTCCCCCTGTCTCAAGACAAAGATCCCCAACATGAAGAGGACGAGGGAGGAAACGGAGAAAGACACTGACCCGTCCCCCTGTCTCAAGACAAAGATCCCCAAAATGAAGAGGACGAGAGAGGAAATGGAGAAAGACACTGACCCGTCCCCCTGCCTCAAGACAAAGATCCCCAAAATGAAGAGGACGAGAGAGGAAACGGAGAAAGACACTGACCCGTCCCCCTGTCTCAAGACAAAGATCCCCAAAATGAAGAGGACGAGGGAGGAAAAGGAGAAAGACACTGACCCCTCCCTCTGGGTCAAGCTAAAGAGCCTGTGGCCCTTTTCACACTTATTTTAACATGTTGATATTTTCAAATTATTATTGTCCAAAAACAAAAACAAAAATAAAAAAAAAATACAAAATTACACTCTCCAGCTTCCTCAGAAGTGAAGAAAGTCTGTCGTATCGTTCTCTGGCAGGTTTTTTCTAAAGTGTGTGCGAGCGAGTCGGAAAGCAAACCCTCGGTCGCGTCATCAGGTTGTTGTTTTTTTAGCCAACCACTATCCAGGTAGACCCTCCTTTGACCCGCCCACAACCAGCCCGCTGTGGGCTCAAGACCTCTGTGATGAAGAGAAAGAAAAAGGGCACCCGTCTGTGTGTTGTCTACTATTCTGACACAGCCCTCCAACAGACCATAATGTCTGAATGTATAGTTCCATATTAGGGAATAGAATACACAAGAGTGTCCCGCCATTTTAGGAGATGGAATCCCACCCCTATTTGGGGATTTATTACCTCATAAGGATCACTAGGAACCATTTTTTTGTGTTTGGCTATCGATAATGATTAATAATTATCACAGATAGTTATTAATTATGTTATTGAAAATGTAATCTGACCTGTATCAGAACCTCGGAGCTCCACCTGTTTAACAGGAAATGATAGCCAATTCAGTTCTATCAGTCTCATAAGATATACTAATCAGTTAATCAGGAAGTTGAATTAATACTTAAATTAATTACAGTTAGCAGAATTAACAGTAAAGCTTGAAGGATTTTGGAGTTCTTGACACAGAAGAGGTCGACATTTCATTCACTTTTGTGCACAACAAGTATGATTCATAAAAATTATATTTATTTACAATGAAAACAAATAAAACACAGATTCTAACTACCTATATACAGACTGCGGTCAAGCCAGCCCGCAAGTTCAAAAACGAAGTCAGGTGAGCCGGTCGTGCGGCTGTCGGTTTCTGTTAAATTTAATGATGCAGTGTACTACTTCCGCCAGCTGATTTCAAAATAAAACCTCCAATCACCTCGCCTGGAATGGTTGTCAATTTCTAAAAAGAATGATTTATTCAGGCTAAAAACTATTCATTAAAGAATTCTGAATTGATTTTTTTTTTGTATAGAATGAAGGTTTATTTCATGCGTGGACACAAATTTGATTATTCAAATCTGTAACAACAAAATTAAATATATTTAAATAGAAGCACAGAAAACATAATAGAGCAAAGCAAAGCCAAATGTAAGTAATTAAATTAATAATTCCAAGCCAATTGAGAAAAATAGTGGAACAAAAGGTTAATTTAATTAAAGTTGTGTGATATTAAGTAAAACTTTATTTTTATTTCTATTTTTGCTAATATGATGTTGCATTTCAAAATAAAATACCTTTTAAAATTTGAATATATCAAACAATCATTGATTATGAGTGATAGTACACGTTGCTAGGATGCCACTCTGTCAGTATGAAGGAATTCTGAAGTATAATTTCAAAATTAAACAACTTTGAAAATTGGACTATGAAACCTGATTTTGAAGTGAAATAACTCCGAAATTCCTAGTTGTCCCAGGGTCATTCCACCTCACAGTAATAGTACACCATCCCAGCATACCACTCAGTTAGTTTGAAGGAATTCTAATGTGTCGTTTCAAAATAAAACAACTTTGAAAATTAAAATATGAAATCTTTTCACCTGATTTTGCAGTAAAATAACTCCACCTCATCAATAAATCATTCCACCTCACAGTGATAGTACACCTTTTCAGCTGTGTACAGGGTCATACTTTTCTTTATTTCCTGTTTTGTGGTGCACCGGTGATGAGGGTTTTGTGTCTATTCCTCCAGTTTACTCTTCAACAACATCTCAAGAAGAAGAAATCAACCCAAGCAGAACATAAGAATCAATTGAAAGGTTAAAATCAACCTCTTGTCTCCTGTGTCCACGAATATGTTCACTCTTTCATTTATAGATACTTTTACTTGTATTTAAGTACAATTAAAGACATTTAACAATGGCTGTATTTAAATACACATTTTCAGTACTCGAGTCGTAAGGAGCCTGCATATGGATTGTATGTCATGTCTGAAATAACAGAGTGAATTATTTTGAGCTTGATTTAGCTTTGTTGTAATTATGAATTGTAATTATGAAATATAACTCAGTTTGTTTCCTTTGATGCCGAGAGTCTATCTGGAAGTTCTAAATATCATCCTGCTAATTCTGGACTAGAGTGTTTTATTCATCAATATTTTGTTTTCTTTGTTGATGTTTGTCACAGTGCGTTGAAGGTTTCATGACTATTTTCATCTGAAACAAGGTTTTTCTGAGACTCTTCTGTTGGATGCGACACAAACCGATGTATACAACTAGTATTTTTTATTTTTGCAACGCTTTAGACCTTGGAAATAATTGTAATAGACAAAACATTTTGGCTTAATTTGTAAGACCGTCTACCAGTCACTTTTTGAAAACTGAAGAAACTGGCCAAAGATTTGGAATAAAATGTCTTTACATTTGCATCTTGACAGGAGGAGGCGGAGTTTAACTGACAGTCTGCAACAGAAGCAGAGTGTGTGTGACCTGTGTGTGACCGTTCTCTAGGATTCTGATTGGCTCTGTTTGGCTGCTCACAGTGGCTCCTCACAAGCTTTTATATGGGTTTGTGATTTAATTTTGGTGCTTTTAAACGGGGGGGGGGTATTAATTTTATACAATCCAAGTCACGTGTAAACCCCTGAAATAGGTAAATAAAGAGAAGACACAGGAATCAAGAAACAATCAAGGTACTTGCAGCAAGGGAAGACACCAAGTTCACCTCACAAGGCTCACTCAGCAGTCTTCACAGAATGCTCTCTACCAGCCTTCTTTATTGACAGCTCAGTGGGCGGGAACACAAGTTGTCAACACACTGGTTCAAACTGGTTCCTGTGGTCTGTCTTCGAAGGGGGGAGAAACACAAACAATTAACAGATACAGATCTCATGTGAGGTGCAGGGCTGCAGGCCGCTGCACTCAAAAGTCTGCACAGAATTTGCACAAGCATGAACAAATGATCATTAAATATTTCCCTGACAGAGGCCAGTTCACACGGTCGAATGAACAAGACCCCCTTATAAAAGATTCAGCTTGGAGACACTTCATCATCAGAGACCTCTGCAGTTCAGGTAAATATACACCACATACTGACTTTCAGAGGAGAGAGAGGTTTGATGTGTAACAGCAAACATTACAGCAGTCATGTTTTGATTCCTTTTGCAGGTACATCTGAGTAATCAACAAGAAGAAAGAGAATCTTCACATTTCCAAAGGTTTGCAGTCCTTTTTTTTGTTTTTTTTAAGTCAGTCAGTTTGTAGTCATATCATGTTGTGTGTGACGTTTTCACCTCAAATCTGAAAATAGAATTGTTCTGTTTTATTACTGTTAATTTAGCTGGTGATTGTTATTATCATCATCATCGTCGTCGTCGTCGTTGATGCAACAATCTTGCATTGTGTGTTGTCAGGATGACAACTGTGAGGTGACTCCCTCCACCACCTGGTTCACCTCCACCCAGCTGACCCCCACCACCATCAGACTCTCTATCGCCCGTGGCGAAGGCGACCAGGTGAAGCTGAGCTCTGCTGCCTGTCAGCTGATGATCAAACTGGATCCAGATACAATGAGGGACTTTATTTTTTATTACAAACATGTTGAATGTCTCTGTCATCACTTTATTTTCTCTCTTTCAGACTTTCAGAGAACCAGACAAAGAGTCCATGAGGATGATGGTAAGATCACTGATCCTGACTCTTTGTTGTTGTTGTTGTTGTCTGAACACTCAGTATGAAGATGCAACAATCTTCCGTTGTTGTTGTCAGGATCACAACTCCACCACCTGGTTCACCTCCACCCTGCTCACTCCCACCACCATCAGGTTCACCAGAGAGCCAAATAGAAAGAGGCAGAGGAGTGACGGTGGCTGTGAGAGTCCAGAGAGCCAGAAGGTGAAGATGAGCGCTGCTCAGTGAAGCTCAGATCAGCACTTTTCAGGTGTTTCATTGTCCTTTTCATCCTTTGTTGAAGAAGAGATGATCAACGACTGGGAGAATGAAAGTCACTGTTCCAGTGAGGAGGACACTCCAGAGTCCTGACGTCCCCCGAGCTGCTGTCCAGTGGTACCAACATCCTCCTGCTGGATTCTCACCAACCAGCAGAACTGAGCTCCTGATGCTGCTGTTGACTTTCCCTGTGTCCTTGTTTCATGTTGGACTTTGTAACTTCCAGCTTCTGGACACTTTTGGTCGCCGCTTTCCTGGACCTCCTGCACCAACACCGCCCTGACCTCCACCCCCACCCAGCCCCTCCACAACCAACGCCACCCTGGCCTCCACCCCCACCCAGCCCCTCCACAACCAACGCCACCCTGACCTCCACCCCCACCCAGCCCCTCCACAACCAACGCCACCCTGACATCCACCCCCACCCAGCCCCATCACCCAGCCCCTCCAGAGATAGAAAGAACACACACACACACACACACACACACACACACACACACACACACACACACACACACAATTATTTCTATTTTCAGTGTTTGGAATTCGTTATTTAATTGCAGGTGTGAAGAGAAATGCAATTTCAGTTCTCTATATGTGTGGCACAGACAGACATAAACATTTAACTATATTGGTAAACATCTAAATGATTCATTGCATTATCTCATACATTAAAATTTCTCTCATAACCTTTAATAATTTTCTCATATGAATGCACTGATAAAAAGTTTCATCCAAGATAGATGCTTCCTATGGAGATGCCTTATTATAATAAATTAATTATTAGTCACATTTTAGTGACCAAGGATGAATAGGAATGTAATTTTACACATAAAGACACATAGTTCCTTTGAAAAAGTGGGAAGAGAAAAAAATGTTGCGGAGTCCATCATAGAAAAGACGCTTGAAATGGAAAATGATATGTGAAGGCGACGGGAGGAAACAGGGAAAGAGACTCAGCACAGATGAATTCCCAGACACTTTCCAGCACCTGGTTGCACACGATTAACTAGAATGAGAAATAGTCTGGATTCCTTCAAGTGGGAAGAGAAGTCCGAGAAAGAAAAAGCCTGTTCCCCATGTCTGATGCAAACCTTCACAGAAAAGACACATTTGTATAAACCCATTAATACAGTATGATATGATTACTGGTGAAGTTCAATGTCAGCACATTGGTCTCTTAAGTGTTAAGAGACCAATGTGTTTCCCAAGTGTTCATGTCGTCTCCGTACGTCCTGCATGTTTGGTCGGAACGTAACTTACTGTGACGTACTGGATGAGAGAAGAAATAAAAAGTACATACAGTAGAGAAGGAGAGATTTCTGTCCTTGGGGAATGTCACAGCGAGGAGCTAGGGTTTGTCCATGAGTCTTACATCTTCTGCCAGGTTGAGAAGTTTCACAGCAATCCTTTTCTTCATGTGTTTCAGTGATGAAAGGAATGAACACAGTTCTTTGTGAAACACATATAAATCTGGTTTACATTTTAGAAATCAATTTTTATGTACAAAAAAAGTTGCTAAAATTACAATAGTATTGATGGACATGTGATAGGAATTCTAAATTACAAAACTATATAAATTGTTTTTTTACATTTTATATGGTATGGTCACATTTGAAATCAGAAGCTGGTACACGTTTAGATAACCAATGATGTAAATCATCCCAAAATGCATTATAGAAGATACATTCATGAAATATATGGTCTGTAGTTTCGACATGTCTATTACAAAAGGAGCAATTACTGTTCTCAAATCCAAAACGTTTATTTAGGAAATCAGCAGAGGGATATATTCCATTAAGGACCTTAAAATTATTTTCTTTGACTTTGGGTGGAACCGGAAATGTGACAAATTTTGATCTTAAAATTTGAGCTTCTTTTTCTGAGAAAATGTTTTTAATTGAAGTTCCAGAGAATGAAATTGGGAAGCTTTCTTTGCTAAATAAATTTCTGAGAACAAAGTTTCGAGTCACAAGCTGAGACCATTCACTATGAGCATAGAAGGTTTGCTGGGACGTGATTCCTGTGTAGCTCTGGCGCCATCAACAGGACTGCCTGAGGTACTGCATCAACCACCTGATTATACTGATATTCATCAGTTATATTACATTTAGCACTAAAATGTTCAAATATTTCCTGCACAACCCAGTAAATGTAATAAAGACTAAACTCCCTTCTCAATCCAGCTTGTTATGAATATAGATTTTTGTTTATATAGTACATATCTACAATTCCATAGGGGTGTCATGTGGGGACTGAAATTATGTTTGTACATTAATTTCCAATATAATGAAACCTGTCAATGAAATGACGATAGTTTGCAGGGGAGATTTTTTAGGTCATAATCACATCTGAGAAGGAATTCAATGCCTCCTAGTTTGGTGAATATTTTATTTGGAATGTGAAACCAAAAATGTTTGGGATGTTTGAGAAATTGCTTCAGCCAATTTATTTTGATAGTACCATTAATACATTCAAGGTCTATTGCTTTAACGCCACCTTCCTCATATTCTTGGATCATAGTACTCTTTTTAATATGATGCCGTTCACCAAATGTAGTTAAAATTGGTTTGATTACGGTAATAGCTTTAATTGCATCTTTGGGCATTGATAAAGAGTATGCCGGGTAAATGAATCTGGAGACGCATTCTATGTTTGTAAGAAATGTTCTTCCTATGATGGAAATGTCTCTCTGAGACCAAGAGTTCAGATGTTTATTAGATTTCTCTCGGCAATTCCACATATTAAGCTTGGCTAATTGGTCTGGTGAAGTTCTAATGAAGTTACTGCTGGCCCCCAGCAGAGGAAAGGAGCTGTGATGTGTTTAGAGGACATAGGAGATTTGACAGCCACAAAATAGAACCAGTCATCTTCTGGATGAAGTTGCTAAAGTTACTAATTGATTCCAGACACATATTTCAGAATCACTTTTTAATTATTAAAAAAAAGTATACTCATTTTTGACAGGGCTAACTCTGCTGCCCTTGACTGTACACCCCTGAGTGTTCACCACAGCAGGTGATATTGACAATATCACTATATTATTGTGACAGCAGAGGCAGTCTGCTTCTTCGTGAGCATGTGGACTAACTAATCTTCCTTAAAAAAAACAACAACAACTGGAAAAAAACATGAATAAACCACCAAGTTAGGTGTTAGCACTGAAAGTGGCATTTACAGACAGATGTTTTCAAAAGTGTGGTTTTTATTTACTTATTTGATCTGTTATTTACATTGAATATGACTCAGTGAGTCAGACACTTGGTTCGAGTCAGTCTGTTTACAGCAGCTACTTCTGCCAAATAATAGTTTGCATTTTGTTGCATAAACAGTTGTGAAAGACCTACCATAATTTTGAAAGGTTATTATTATTTGTATTATTTATTTTAGAAATCTTAGTTAAGTATCTATGTGACAGACTGGAATATGGACATTGCACTATTGAAAGTGTCACTTTAAGTTACTGATTAATTGTGATTGTTGTTGTCTTACTGTTTACTGTTTTAGTTGTGACATTGTGATACAACTAGTTCCAAGGTGTGTGGTCAGGTGCAGGTGTGTGTGTGTGTGTGTGTGTGTGTGTGTGTGTGTGTGTGTGTGTGTGTGTGTGTGTGTGTGTGTGTGTGTGTGTGTGTGTGTGTGTGTCATAGTAAATTATTGCCACTTTGTTTATGTAATAAGTTTCTAGAAATATTCAAATTCTCAAAGTAGTGGACCTGCACTCTAACAATTCCCAGACTGATGTTTGATGTTTATTTATTTATTCATTTATGTTTTCATTATTTTGCTAATCTTGGAGACAAACAGTTTCATGCAAAGGTAAAAGGATGTTCTTAAAATCAAAGTTTTTGAATTTAAATATAGCCTGTTTGTGTTGAGTCGACATTAAGTGGTTTTCGCTTCAAGAAATATCCATTACAAGTGTCAGTCTTCAGTAGAAAAACAATGCAATTAATCGCAATTAATTACAGAAAGAATCATTTATAAATTATATTTTGTTGGTGTTGGTGTTTACAGTGAGCCAACTACAACCAATAACACCACAATGTCATGAAGGGTTCATATAGGAAGAACAAAACTAACCCGTCCCCTCCTCCCTGCTACTGATCATATCACAGAAAAACAGGTACAGTCTTTTCAGGACACACACCTTTCCATCAGTGGTGAGAAAAATGGCAGAATATGTCACTTTTACCAAAAGTACCGTAGTCATAAACAAAGTAAATCTGTGTTCCTTCTGCCAGGAGAGCAGAAGGTGGCAGCAGAGTAACATAGAGCTTAACATAACAACACAATAGAAAACTACAAGCCACCACGTCACTTCTTTTTAAAAATACAAAACACTATGTTTCCTGAATCATGAGTGAAAATGAAACTAACATATATTTTATAACAAAATTTCATGACCCCCTGCAGTCTAACAAGACATTCAGATTATCACAGTGAAAACAACTTAATACTGTGAGTAGTTTTAGATTAGATGCCAACCAAATTTAAGTTTGTCACACTGTACTCACATTGCTTTGAGGCGGCCCACCTCCATCCTCTTATTTCCTCTTAATTAACCCAAAACCCACTGAAGTACTTTCAAATGTTCCTTGTTGTTATGAGTCTGCACATGTGACCTTATTCCACACCAAAACTAGGATGCTGCCATATTGCATCATTTTGTCTGCTGTGCTAATTGTGTGTAGCATTACATGCTCTGTGGCTAGCTAGCTAGCTGTGTGTAGCATTACATGCTCTGTTGCTAACTAGCTATCTGTGTGTAGCATTACATGCTCTGTGGCTAACTAGCTATCTGTGTGTAGCATTACATGCTCTGTGGCTAACTAGCTAGCTGTGTGTAGCATTACATGCTACATGCAGGGCTGTCATAACTAGATAATGAGGAGAAGGCAGTTGAAACAATGTTCTGAACATAAACAGGACTATTGTGGAGCAGCATACGAACTGTAGATTTGTGCAGCACTGTAACTTTTAAAACAACATAACCTCTGATGTAGAAGATGAGTGAGTGCGGTGTGTTGCACATCTGTCCACATGTCTCACTGTGTAAGCTCATGATGGTAATAAAGAATAACAAGCTTGAAAGTATTTCATCTTGGTATATTTCATGAGATTCGAACCTTCCACAATGTTGAAGCTGCAGGAACAGCAAGTTGCTCTGCTTCACCCACTACAAGTGGTTCGCATGGTGCTTAGCATGGTAGCTAGTGCTAGCTGACCGGCTGGGACTCGACTCTATCTTCAAAAGGTAGATTTTCAGTCACTGGATGAGAGCAGATGGCTCACATTTCCACTGTGTAGGTACTGATACATCTCAGTACTCTTAAAAGTTTATCATAGCTCCATGACGTCATCGTAAGTTACCATAGTCTTTTCTCATGTCGTCCTCTCAGGTAAAAACTAAGGAAGGATGAGGCAACATGATGCCGTCCGTTCATCCCATCTCAGTTTTCATGTGTTTCCACTTAATATCCTGGCAGCAGCTTTGTTTATGTTTCATGACAGTTTTATTGACGAGATAAAAACACCGGGCTGCCGTCCACTACAATGTATTTTGTCAGTAACCACAAATGCCGACACAAAATATGGAAGAACAGAGAATTGAAAGTGGGTGAAGAGGAATAAGCTCAATAGAAAAGCCATTTTTAAATTCTTAAACAACAACTCCATCAGTAACGAAATTAATGGAAAACTACAAATATCAGGCCTATCAGGTTTACGCTGCTTCAATTTGAAAATTATGGCAGAAATGCTGACAACAATTTATGATTTATAGTTTATTTATATTTTTCTCTATTTGTTTATTTTAGGTTACTTGTTTTTAATTTGTGATTTCTATTCAAATTCTAACGTTTTCTGAAATCTCAAACTATGTAGTTTTTATATAAAGCCACTAGTTGATGCTGCCTTGTGATTTTGTAATGAAACTACACACCTGCACAAAAAAACAATACACTATAAACAGTAACAATGGTGTGACAAGGTGATGCTCCCTTCTCACTGGGAAATGCCACTTTTGCACACAGTTACACCCAGACATGAGTCCCATGGTGAGACATTGACTTAATATCAATATGCTGGCTTTTTTCATCTGAGAACTGTGATGTGGGAGTGTTCATGGACAGTGGGAGTTTGGGTCAGGGTGGGTGGAGATGTGGGTGGAGCGAGACTGAGCGTTTTGCTAACTAACAGACTGAACAACATCCATCATCACGACTGAAGGTATTTAACAACATCCTGGGCCTGTAGTGTGATACGCTCCACCTCTGTCTTACTGGCAGACAGCAGTGATGAGAAACCCGACTCCCTAAACTGACTCAAGGGTTTTTGAGTCGTTCCTCAAAGTGAACCGGGTGTCTGAATCATGAGTTATTTGAGTTAGTTGTGCATGTGCACAATTTCCACCTGGACGCTTAGATGAATGAGGGGTGGGGCAGTGGGGGGGGGGGTCACGAATCAATAGGAAAATGCTGAAAGACTTGTGAGACAAATAAACACTTGTTTTTAGTGGCACTGGTCTGTTTATTCTACATTATTTGTGTTTTTTTCAAGGTTTATTTGAACTGACAACCAAATTGAATCATTAAACAAAGTAAATAGCAGGTATCTGTCTATCTGTCTGCCTGTCTGTCTGTCTGTCTGTCAAAGGCTGGAACTATTTAAATGTGACACCTATAAGCTGACTCCAGCATATGTGCTGAATAGGGTTGCCAACTCCCTGAAAGAAAAATAAGGACACCTCACTGGCAGGGCCGGCCGAACCAATTGCCTTCACCATTACTGGCTGGGTTAATTGTTTTTAGCTCTTTTTTCTGTGTGAAACTTTTTTTTTTAACTGTTTGACTTGAACCTGAATTTTAAGATCCGTATTATTTTTTGCATGAACACATTGAAAACAAATTATTTCACAATTTAATTTATTTGCAAAATACCTAAATTAACAGAATAAAATCTTTATTTTTCTTAAATTGAAACCTGTTTTCTTGCTTCCTACATCTTTCTTTAGCAGAACTCTGTCAGTCTTAAATTACAAAATGAACTTAACACAAAATATGTGTTCCTCCAAGTGAATGACAGTCGGCTACAGTTGAAGTAAAAAAGCAGTACTAGCACTAGGGACATGGCTACTTGCGCTAGCAGCCACACCATAGTGCTAATAGCGCAAAAAATTTGCGCTGAATGTTCGTAACTTACTGGCAACACTTGTTGTTCCTGCTCGGTCTGACTGTCCAGACAGGACGTCTATGTCAATGTCCAGGAAAGACGTACAAAAAAACTCTCATTCTGGCCTCCCTGAAGACGTCTAAAAGATGGTGGTCCATTTTTGTATTTCAAGATGTGATGATCATTTTCCTTGAGATTTTGGTTCAGTCCAGCCTGTCTTATTTAAGGGGGCCTCCATCCTTTGTCAGAGATGAAGACTGAGAGGATGAGTCTCAGGCCACGTTTACACGTATCCAGGTATTTACAAAATGCTGATATTTCTCTATGTTTGGGCTTTGCATTAACACATCAGTCACCACAATTTCTAAAACATCTTCTGAAAAGATTCTGAAAAACTCTGTGTCTCCAGCTGAATCAAAAAATGAAATATTTATGTCGCAATTTGTGACATGTTTTTCCAAGGTTTCTCATTGGCTGTCATGGCTCTGTGCTTCTCGTTACACTGCCCCCTACAGGTTTGGCTGCTCATAGTAGCTCTGATCCATACACTAATGAAGAGGTGCAAAACAATATTACACCATGTGAAACACTTTTGCAAAATGTGAAACAAATTGACATTTTAGAAAACATGCCTACATATCATTAAACAAAATTACATTATCATAACACATTTACATTTCAGAAAACAAATGAACAAAACATGAAACTCTTACAAACTGTGATACAAATGTACAAATACAATCACTACTGGAAAGGGAGGGTGAGCGGTGATCCGGAAGTGATAATGGGAACGGCTCAATCCAGCTTGTTAACGTTAATGGACCGAGATAGAAAGCGGCGGAGTCAAGTTTTTCCCATTTTGTGAACAACATAAGGACTGATTAACGTGGTTTTGTTGTTCGTGTCGTCGGTCTCTACATTGTTTGTGGGGCATTTTTCTTTCCACCTTCAATCAAATCTATGAACAACTTGCAATATTGTGCCAGAAAATATTAACTTTCACTTACATAATTTGTCAAAGGACAGCGTCTTTAGTTTAATCAACTCGAGTTGCATCCATTGCATAAAATTACAAAGTAACTAAAGTAACTATCTCTTTTAAACGTGGGGGAGGTGCATGTGCCCCATGTTTGGTTCAATTACAGATGACATCTTGTCTTGTTGTTAATATCCTGCTGCAAATTATGTTTAGGCCAAACATGATTCATTAAAATGTTTTTGTTTGAAATGAATTCATATCTGCAACTGACTACTTCCATTTCATGAAAATAATAAAAAAAGCATTTTAAACTGTTTAACTACTATTATTATGTCACATAAATTGGATATGAAATGCAGTGAATCATTATTTAAGGGTTCATTGAAACATTCAAATACAGTCAAAAGGCTACTAACACAACTTATCACTGCAGATGTTAACTTTCATTCACATTGTGGTGATTATTTCCAACTGCACTTTAAAATCTCTGTAGGTGTTTTTTTTGGCAATTTGCAGATTGGAAACAACAAAACATCTGCCGTGAAGGTTAATTATAGAAGTGACTCACACTGACACACATCAGTTGTTTTGCTTGGTTGAAAGTATAAAGCCAGATGCAGAAACCAATGAAAGTCTTCTAAAATAGTTCCCTCCCATTTCATTGTTTCTTTCTATTTCGAGTCCTGCCGTCAGATTCAGATTAACAGGGGTCTCAGGTTGATGGAACAGAAAATGTTTTTCACTCTTTCTTTGGCTCTTTTTTTCTCAACTGTGCGTAAGTATGCATGAAAAC
Source organism: Blennius ocellaris (assembly GCF_963422515.1). Lineage (NCBI taxonomy): Eukaryota > Metazoa > Chordata > Actinopteri > Blenniiformes > Blenniidae > Blennius > Blennius ocellaris. Next base: position 23,659,610 of record NC_137658.1, read on the forward strand.
TTAACTTTCACTTTATTTAAATGGCTGTTGTCTCTATACTCTTTTCTGTGAACGTGTCATATCATATTTATTTCTCAGGATGCGGAGACGTCCAAGACTTTACAACAAAGACCCTTAATGTCGGACAAGATGTGAATCTTAAATGCAAATGGAACGCAACGGGAGCAGTTTTATTCTGGAAGAAACTTGTTCCTGGAAACTTGCCTGAAGTCTTAGGAGCGACTTATACTTATAATCACGTTGGTGTTAATAGACGACCTCGTACGGAAACCAAACAAGAGTCTGGAACCTTTGTTCTCCGTATTACCCAAACACAGCTGAGTGATACTGCATTTTACTACTGTGAAGAAGTAATTGAACTGAAAACGACATTGTGGAATATCACTCTTCTGAGAATCAAAGGTAAATGGGTTAATCATTTAGTCCAACTAAAATCATGACACGTTTATGTTTCTTCTTGATGTGAGGAATTTTCTCTTGGAAAATAAGTTGTTTTGTCCTCATTTCCCAGAACCAGAGACTGAAATCACGGCCATTATTCAGTATTTTGGAGTTGATCCGGTTGGAGCAGAAAACTTAGTGAAGCTGCAGTTTTTAATCCTCTCTGATGTCCAGAAGAACAAAACATGTCCAGGAAGTCACAAGGTGCTCTGGACCACTCCTGAATCCAAGAAGAGTCGCCCCAGTGTGGTTTATGTTCATGGAAGCAGTAAAGAGGAATGGGATTTGGGTCCTGAAGCCGGCCATCCACACAAATGTGTCCACCTCCTGTCACGGCTGGATATCAACTCCTCCATTGCCGGGATGTTTTACTGTGCTGTTGCGACATGTGGCGAGACACCATTTAGAAATGGAGTGACAGTGGAAAAGGGCAATGAAGGTAAATACTTCATTCTCTACTATATCCTGGTATTTTACATGTGATTTTCCCACGTGATGAATCTTGGAAAATAAGCTAATACCTTCTGCTGTCAAAGTTAAAGATTCATGATGAGGCATGGTGGTGTATTAATTAGTTTTTAGAAATCACAGAGGGAATATCCTCTATTCAAGTCTGGGCTCGCGGTTATGTTAAGTCTAAAGGACCTTCAGTTGGTTGTTAATTCAGGTCATGCCTCTGAATGTCCTCAGGCCTGTTAGAGCCCCGTATCCAATGACTCAAATTGTTATAAAATAAAATGTAAAAAAACCCATAATAACTGGTTGATACTGTAACAAAAGTGCTGAGCCCAAAATGTAATAATAATAAAAGATTATAATAAAAACCAAAATGTAAAAACTGGTCATTAATATAACAAGACACTGAGCCCAAAACTGGAAAAAATAAAAATCACAATTACATTATGGGACAGGCAAAGATATTTTTTCCTCTAATAGTGTAATCATTTTGAACTTAAAGTGCTTCAAACTTAATAACTCTAAATAAATGTTTGGACTATTTGTTTATACATATATATCAATGCAGTTTATGGTATTTATGTATGATTACTGTTGCTCAAGTCATTTATGGTCTGTTCTCTATAATTTGTAATCCATTTATCCAGTCATCAGTATAAAATAATATATAAGCATTAAACACATTAAGATCACATTTAAATTCCTGTTCATTTTTTTAAAATTATTGACCAGTTATTACAATTCAGGTTATATATTTTTATTTCTTTTTAAATGCTTTGGGCTGTTGTTACATATCGGGCTCTAACAGGACAGCAGGTTGTTGGGGTCAGGGTTAGATGGATTAGATTCCATTTGATGTTTCTTTTGAACAATTTCCACTTTAGAAAAATATGTATTCAGCTTCTGATCATCATGTTTGTGTGTTAGTTAGTGTTCTGAACTCTTGTTGAGATTATCCCCGTTGTTCTGTGTAACATTTGCATATTCTGTCATGGGGCTTTTCGTCATTCATAAAGGTTAATCCATTAAGCTGTCTGAAAAAGCATTCGAGGTTATTGTTTGCCTTATGTTGGCTGATGACCTGTGCAGGGTGTCTACCCTCCCTCTTCAGTTTGGATAGGGTTTGTGCCAAGAGCATAGACAACAGATGGAAGATGGGTGGATATTCCTCTGCTGTTCATTAACTTCTGTTTGGAACTTTATTTCAATTAAGTCGTGCCCAAAAGCGCCTCTCCAGCCGTGGCCCTGCTGTCTGCTGCTTTGGCTGTCATTTTGATTGTCAACATCTCACTGCTTCATACCATGAAGAAGAACCACTATGGATATTTTAAAGGTTTGTCAATAAATAATATATTAAATTTATAGCATAAAGTGATTCCCAGCTGATTATTATTCTGTCAATATCACCAGCTGCTGCCCCACAAGAGGATGTTGAAACATCGGCCGTTCATCAGCAAAGTAATCAAGTAGGTTTGTTTCAAAGAAGAAACGTCTTGCTGTCTATGTCTGCACCTGCTTTTTAGTCACACTATCACATGTATCTCCAGACAAATGAAGAAGGCTTGGTTTATTCCGTGGCAAATTTCACAAAGAAAAAACGAAGCCACAGTGAAAGGAGAGGCGCCAATTCTGCCGAACATCAGAGCATCTACGCTGAAGTCAAGAATCAGGAGTAACAACGTGCTGAAGGTTCTGATTGCTGTCAAACTTTGTGGTCAAAGTCAAATGCACAATGTTGGCCATCATGTTACAGCTTTCAATGTCTATTTTTATTACGAGACACAGGTGGAAAGTTTTAGCTCTCCTTATATATATAAGACTCTTTACAGCGCTTGTTAAAGCTGTGGGTGTTTCTTAAAGTTCTATCAAATTAAAGTTAAGTTAATGTTTAAACTGCAGCACATCGAGTACAACATCACCTTATTTTGTTTCTTGTGCGCTGTCTTCAACTGTGGAATGTTTTTTTTCTTTACCTTTTTCTTTCATGAATATTGTGTCATGAATAAATACTCTTTGAAGAAATGTGTATGTGTAGCCTACATTTGAAAAATTGTGTTGCATCATAATGTAAACATTAGGAAATATTTGGTTTGATATCACACTTCACCCAGGATGCATGAGTGGATGGATGGATGGATGGATGGATGGATGGATGCATGAGTGGATGGATGGATGGATGGATGGATGGATGGATGGATGGATGGATGGATGGATGGATGGACGGATGGATGGAAATAAAGATAACTATGTGTCCTGCTTTATTATTTTCTCAAAGTTGCGGACTTTGACATCAGGATAGTTTATTGAGGTGAAAATTATTGCTACATTGAATCAATCGTTGTTTTCTGTGTTCTGCAATGTTGCCTGCAATTATGTGTTGCTGGGCAGAAGGTCTGATCAGTGCTGAATAAAATTGGATCAATCAATCAATCAATCAATCAATCAATCAATCAATCAATCAATCAATCAATCAATCAATCAACTAGAGAGTGAAAGAAAGTGTACAAAGCATTGTAAAGTATCATCCTTCCTCTATAGGTTTCACTTCAAAGTCATTCTGGTGGGACTGATTTAAATCTACAGTGTTGCCCGGTAGCGTAAAATAAAGCCCCTCCTGGTGCCCCACAGGAAAACTACTTTGTTTTCATTGTTTCTGTCCCATAAACATGAAACAAATCTGGAATGAAAACACAAAAACAATGTGATTTTACTCGAAATATTGTTTGGTAAATGGGGTATTTTTGTCTAGATTACATCGTTTTATGTTATTATTTTTTACAAAACTTGAAATTGTGAATAAAGCTTTTTAAAATCAAAATAGCTCCACAATTATGTATGGCATTTTTCTGATGTCGTTTCAATTTTGTAACCTCCCTCTTTTCCACATTATCAAAGCCACTCACACTTCAGTTTTTTACAACAAAGTGCCACCTGAAAATAGCCAACTCTGCGCCATGATAACAAGATATTCCCTGTGATTCCCTCCACCCATCAGTGATCATATTATGGCTCATCAGTGTACATTTAGCAGATATTTGTGAGTTGATAAGTTATATTTTACCATTCACAGTGACAATTGTGCCAGAAATGAATCTCTCCCCAAACCCTGCTGGACTGAAGTATGTTGCTTCATCTTCTTTGCTCACGTTTCTGATTTTCAGAGAATAAACATGACCAACATGTTGAGAAACACATCTTGAGTTGTTAAATGGCCCAAACGGTTTGAAGTTCTCTAAAGCTGCCAATGACTCTTTCTGGACTAAATGCCCTAATTTAATTTTATGCCGGTAAACCAATATGGAGTCATCCTTAGGGGCTGTACATCTCAGCGTCAAGTCATCACCAGCTTCAACCACAGTCAGAGAAACATGTTTGGTGTCAATGGCTTCAATCACACCTGAGGAAACAAAAACAGCTCCATTATCATACCTGAACAATACATGGACAAATATAGTGTAAAACATAAAACTGGTAAAGATCAACATGCACCTTTTTTCACACTCAGTCCTTCTTTTCCTCACAACAACACAAAAACATCTCATTACACATTTTACCCCTCTTTTTGACTTTATTCTTTTTTATCTTGAGGTTCAAGAGAATGAAGATGAAAAAAGATAGAGCGATAGATGGAGATAGAGATAGATAACTTTTATTGTCATTCTGACAATTTACATCAGAACATTTACTGCAGAACATTTATACAAGCTTAATAACAGTGAAATACACAGATTAATTAAAATACCGACAATGAAAAACAAAACGATGGAGAATGTAAGTGTCTCACAGAGTAACTCAGTCAAGTAGACAAGCACCCTGAGACATGCTGGCGAATCCAGTCCTGGGGACAAGGAAATTGTGTTTTCTAAATATATCCCAGCACATCACAAACAGCATCCGAGGTAAGAAAACCCCCGTGTGATTGATCCTGATGGTGCTTGAGTCACCATCTTTTTGCATGCTTCATGCAGGACTTTAGGAAATGGGATTAATCCGTCCTCAACACCTCAACAATCAAAGAGGTGACAGTCGACTGCAGGAGGAACCAAATGGACATTCAATCATGGCTGCCTTCACATTCCTGGATGTCACCTTCAAACACCGCTGCAATATCATCCTCTTGTCTTTTTAAGGGTTGCTTTGTGGATTGGAACGATTGGATAATGAAAAGGGGAAAAAAAACAACATATTGGCCATTTTTTCATTTTATTCATTTCACACTTGGTACATTTTTTTGAGGTGCTACCCAGACATTTTGCTGTGTAGCTCATTTCACCATAACACAATCATTACAAATTATATGTCGTTGTAAAGGTGACTAATCAAGCTTTTCAATGATATATAATACTGATTGTTAGACAACTTGTCAACACAACTGCAACACTGGACAACTCATCCATGGACAGCACCCTCAGCGGAGATTTCAGAATTTTTTTTTAAGAAAATAAATCCTGTGCAGTCTAGTTTTACATAATCTAGTTTTTAATTGATATTTTATCTATTTTTCATATATCTAAAATATGTAGCATAATAAGTAGCATATAAATATTCTGAAGTCAAAATTAGCCCAAAATATTGGCAAAATGTGTGACATCAGATCAGTATTTAATCAAAATTCACTCAACTTATGTGTGGAAACACAGGGAAATAATTACAAAACAAACATTGATCCTATTTTGTTTTACTTCAAAAGAAGGCCATTAGACTCATAAATCAAGCTGATTCTTTTGCTCCAACAAATCCTCTGTTTGTGTCAGGGTGTAGGTTGAGGTCCCCTTTAAGAGTGGGCGGGCCATAGGTCAACCTCACCTGTTGACACTTGTCTGTAATCACCCTGCCCTATATATGTCCTGTCTGTGTGTTTGTTCAGCGTCGGGTTGTTTGTTATTGATGTCCTGTCCGTCCGGTCCAGTGTTAGTCGTCCATGTCTCGTCCGGTCTGTCCAGGGCGTTGGAATCAAGTCTGCTGTGCTCCTCTTGTCAAGGAGCATCCGGCGGTTCATCTGTCTGTGCTGTCAGTCAATAAAAGACTTGTTTGGGGCGACCGTGGCAGAGTGGTCGTCTTCGGAGTGAGAGGTTGGAGGTTCGATCCCAGTCTACACCGGTCTATTATGTCGAAGTGTCCTTGGGCAAGACACTGAACCCTAAATTGCTCCCAGTGGTCGACTAGCGCCTTGCATGGCAGCTCTGTCCCATTGGTGTGTGAATGTGAGCGTGAATGGGTGAATGAGCTGATATGTAAAGCGCTTTGGGACTACCTCAGTGTGGTTAGAAGGCGCTATATAAATCTAGACCATTTACCATTTTGTTTGAACTCAGCCTGCCTCCAGAGTCCTGCACTTGGGTCCTGTCTGTATCCGTGACAGTTTGCTATATAAAGATGCTAAAAATGCACAATATTGTCGACTTTAATGCACAAGCATGTTTTTGTATCAAATATTTTTAATAATCCTTCCAAATGTGTCAAATATACTTTGAAATCCAATCCTTCAAACCAATAATGCTGAAAAACTTAGTTGTGGATGAGTTGTCCAGGGTTGCAGTTTTGTGGACAAAAGCATTTTTAAATGGGACAAATAATTAACTGAAATAATGTTTCCAGACTTTTTTGAGGAGTTTTACATGCTTCAAAAATAATCCAGGAATGTAGAGAGAGACTTTTCTCATCCTGGTCACACGAGGTTCAGGCCACAGGAGGAACAGGATTCCCAAGTCCAGAACCTAGAAGAGTTTGAATTTTGGAGCCATTGTTGCTCTAAATTAAGCTAAACGGACACACACACACGCACGCACGCACGCACGCACACACGCACACACACACACACACACACACACACACACACACACACACACACACACACACACACACACACACACACACACACACACACACACACACACACAGCTCACTTGCTCTCCACTTGGTGGAACACTAGTATTGCACACGTCTCCATATATGCATCACCTGAATATATTAAGAGTCCAACCATTCTCGTCCACAGTCCCGCCCAGTTTTGTCCCTACAATGTCTTGTTTAAAGCTCTCGACCCTTCAGTTGCAGCAGCACCACTGCCATGGACCCAGAACACCTGCAGAGGACTCCACTTCCCTCCTGCAGAGCACAATCCACCGCTGAGTCCACCACAGAGCTGCCTCCCCCCTCCAGGACCCCGCCCCCCCTCAGCATGGGCCGCTCACACTGAAGTGTACAAACGAGTGAAATGCAGGACTTCCACATTCAAACACTCCCTCATCCCCACTGCCAGCCGACTCCTAATCTGTTTCTTCTCGACACGGCTTCACAAATAAAAACACTACACAGAGGTGATTGCCCATATTCATTCTATTGCTCTTGTTTCATTTATATAAACATACATGTACATTAACTCTTCCCTAAATAATGTTGCTCTACTCTGTTTACACACTGTACAAACATTTAAATAAATTACAGGAACTCATTGTAAACCTTCCTCTATAAAATATGTTAGGATACTTCAAATTTGAGTGTTTTGTTGCTCATTGAGTAAATGTAACACGTCACATACTAACTAGGATTTAATCCAACAATACAGCTTTTACAGTTCACAATGATATTGGTCCAGTCTTTTATAGAAATAGACCTATTAGAATCACTTCTTAAGCAGGACTCCCACAAGAGAAAAACTAGTCAAAATCACAAAAACTCAATGCAACAGAAGCAATAAAAACATTTAGAAAGTCACTTGAGTACAAGTGGATGTTTAAACTTTGAACACAGAACCAACGTTGCAGTGCGTTGTCACCAAGCACTGTGTATTGCTCTGCTACATGCACCGAGCTTCACAGTGCAAACAAAAGGAAAAGAGCCGTCTGTTGAGTTAACGCGGTCCACCACAGAGTGAAAATGTGGTTGAGGATGTTTCCATTGGGCCCTGGTGGCACGTCTCTTGAAACAAAGGTCAGTTCTCTTTGGAACTGCTCATTGAGCCCAAGGTTTTAGTACAGAAATAATTTTGATGCATTTGTATGTATAAAGATGAATATAAAACAAGATTAAAACACTTGTGTTACTTCACGTTTTGGTCACGTAAGACAAAGATAAATATGAATTTGGAGTGTTTTGGGAGAGTTTGTGTTGCGTTTGTGAGAAGACCACAGTGCTGCAATAAAGATCTTGTTCACTACAAAAACACAATGCGAGATCACAGCAGGCTTTAAGTGAAGCATTCAAACCAAAGTGTCAATATGCTCTGAATATGGACTCGACACTCTGGAGGCTTGTGTTTTCTGCACACAGCAAACTTCACGTCTTGGCTTCGTTTATGTCGCACAATGTTGTGGGCTGTGTATTATAAGATTGTTAAAATCAACACAACTTTTATGAAATCCTGCTATTCTGTGTATGTGCACCACGGCTATGAAATAGTTCTGCACACGCGTGAGTAGATGGACATTAACACCAATGGCGGCCTGCAGAGTGTCATGACTCCCAGTCCATATTCTCCTGGGACTTGGTAGTTTCATAGTTGAGAGTCTCCAGTAATAATAACCCAACTTGGTCATCTGTTCACTAGAATGTCCCTATACTTCAATCAGAACAAACAATTCATGGTCTAAGTGTGCCCTATTGTTTCTCCTCCATACGTTTAAGATCGATTATAAAAGACTCATGTAGACAAGAAATGAAACTGACAGAGGTTTTCATTAACTACCTTTCATGACGCCTGTGAACACACAACGCCTTTAGGTAGACGACACGAGTCAAAGCCACACTGAACATCTGCGCTGGCAGGCACACTGCGGTGAGCTATTTCTGCACCGTTTGACCAACCACTCAAGTTGTTTACTCAGAACTGACATGGCTCTGGGCTTCAACAGGATATGGTGTCAGGGGAAGACTGACATGAAGAGAAGAGCTACTGAAACCTTTTCAGCAGGCTGAGTTTAATATAGACTCAAAGGGCTGCCACTTTTTCTACGTTGTTGTTGTTGTCGTTATTGAATTGGCAAATAAACTGTATACATGTCATCTACAAGGTGGCCGATCAATCAGACGGTCAGACTGACAGTCATTTAGAGTTTCACAATGAGCTGCCTGTTCTCCACTGTGGGAGGGATTCAAGGTCAAGAGCAAAACGAACCTCACACAACAGGATGCTAGATTTTATTCACACTGATACATGCAGTAGATTCTCATCATGGGGTTTTGGTGTATTAAGTCAAGTGAAAAGTCTGCCAGATTAAATATTTCTGAAGTTATTAAAACAGCTGGTTTCTCAATGGGATTGTTTCAGTAAAACTAATTCCTGTTCTCTTGTTGACATTTTCTATTCGCAGCCATGTCGTCTGGTTGTACTTACAGCAGAGGGTAAACCTCACTGTGGCCGAGGCTCCAATCAATGCTTTCCTCTCTTTTTGTTGCAGACACAATAACATTTAGAAAAAGTTAACATTTAATATATATTTTTTTTTACAAAACCTGAACCAGTTGAAATCAACAAAACATCCCAAAGAGCTTCACAGTTTGATTTCACTACTCTTCAAAACAAAGACATCCAGCATTTACTGCTAATCTCTCAGAAAGTCTCCAGTACATGAAGTCAATGAAAAAGTAAAAAGTTCTGTCAATATTGTCTTTGTCATAAAAAGTGATTATTATACAGGCTGAATTCGATCAACTGTCGGGCTTCAGATTTCAAGAATTTCTCTTTTGTCAGAATACAATTGATTTGATTGCTCTGGAAAGCAAACGTTCAACTGTAGGTGTTCAACTCTCCCTTCACTGTATCTCTGTCCTGAGCTGCATTCATAGACCTGTGAACGGCTGGTGGTTGGTCCCTGGCTTCAGTGAGGGCGTAGAACCACACTCTTTTGGTTTGCTAGGTTTTTTTCAGGCTTGAGACGACAGCGGAGAGTGGGACAGGAAGAGGACCCCCCTTTGACTTCACACCTTTTTAGAAGCACAGTCACCACTTAACTTTCCACACATCTACACAGCTGAGAAACTACAAAGCACCAACAAGTGGTTCCTTTCCATTATCATCCACCTCTCTCTCTCTCTCTCTCTCTCTCACTCTCTCTCTCTCTCTCTCTCTCTCTCTCTCTCACACACACACACACATCTATAAAGTGCATGGTAAAAGAATACAACTGATTAAAAGTTGGACCAACAGAGTGTAGAAGCATGTGGTGTAAGAGACCAGTCGGTGGTGGACAGAGGATTACCTGACTGGGCTGTGGAGGCACAGCCACAGAGGAAATGGAAGCCCGACAACAAATTAGAGTGTGTCCACAAAACGTTCCTCACTTTTAGGGCGTCCGTTTACATGACACCAGTGTGCAGATCCACCATTTCTGAAAAAGTCTTTATTTCCAAGGTGGAAAGATTCCATCACGGTCACGATTCCCTCCTGCAGAGACTTCTGGAGGCTGTGGAGTGCTCTTACTGCACATGTGCAGCTCTCCCCCCTCCGCTCCTTAATACTAGTTCCTTCTGCTCATGTACCAGTAAACAAACATGGCAGACTCATAATGGTATGACGCCCGGTCCGTATTCTTCTTTTATCATTTATATTGGTAGTTTACTAACCTGATAGCATCTGATTTGTCATCTGTCCACACCAATGTCTGGTTCTCTCCATTTTGTTCATGTTTATTGTGTACAGTATTGTTCTCTGCACACGTCTGTGTGGTTTGATTACAAAAACAATCAAACCTTGTGTACCTTGTGATCCATATCTGAGAAAGGTACTATACAGTATAAATAGATTAGTTTACTTACTTCACAATGTCCATAATATGAAGATACCACAGACAATTGATGCTATAAAAAACAAAATGCGTTCTCTTGAAATGTGTGATTCAGAGGATTTGGAGAGAATAGTTTTTGGGGAAAAAGAAGTGTGTCATAAAAATGCACCATGAAGAGAAGTAACAGAATTAAATTCTAAAAAGATCTTTGGAGGCCATTGAAGGCTGGAATACATTAGTAGGCCATTGATTTGTAGTTAATTTGATTGTAGATGGATTAATGGATATAAAAAAACTAAATATATGCAACGCCGTTTGAAATGAAAATTTAACAAGAGTTGAAATTTAGATCTTGTTGAAAACCTATTATAAATTGTAATTGAACAGGTAAATAAAGTGAACATTTTGATATTTTAAAATGGAATCCTTCCACTCATTTGTTTATCATTATTCACCAGTTTTAGTCAAGTTGGCGTCGGACTTCACCAAAAGTACCCCTGGGCAAAAGGCAAGTTATTCTCATAGAGTTTTCACCGACCCAGGAGAGAAATCTACTTTAAGTTGAACGCTCGCTTCATCTTGATGTTCAGTATGAACAGAATACAGGCTGAGAAAGAGGGGCCTCCTTTTGACCTTGTTGATTTGAAGCAGGATGTGTCAGAAGCTCTACCACAGGGGGTTCCTTGTCAGAAGCTCTTCTGATCACTGAGAAGCAAAATTCACGACACGTTGCAGTGTTTCCCCACAAATAGGGAATATGAGCTGGGCTTAGGCCATTAGTTTCAACCTATTGATGGAATATTAATGGGAATGAGTGAACACCTAACATACTGTAAGTCAGGTAGAGATAGCAAATGCGGAACAACAAAACATCAGATACAACACCATCAAAAAATACTCAAAGCCTTGGATGAGCCTCTGTATTCTCTGTAAACGAATCAATGAAAAATAGAGGAATTCTGTTCATGACCACAGAAACATAAAGTCACTTTGTCAGAGTAAAAAGAGTGAAGTTGACAACACCTCCAACAGTGACAAATAATCCAGGACAAAGTGCGACAGGAAATGTTCTCTGAAGGAAACGCTCTGCAACGTCCAATCACATGTGTTTCAGCTCAACTCCTTCAGTCTCTGAAACGTCTTCAAGAGTCAAGTCCACAAGAGACGATGTCAAGATGATCATGTTGTGGCTCGCTCTGCTTTTTCTCCATCCTGGACGTGAGTGTTTACTTTCTGCAATGTTTCTCTGAATCGCACACTTTGTAAATAATTCCACGTGCTGTTTGTCTTTATGAAAAGCAGATGCTCTGGCCCCAGTGACTTGGGTTCATCTTGGTGAACCAGCGACCATTTCCTGTGCTTTTGCAGAGGTCAGCCGGATGCAACTCCACTGGTACAGGCAGCGAGTTGGGGATACTCTGGAGAACATTGTGACGCTGTGGCAATCCACGAAACCCAAGTATGCACCCAGGTTTTCAAACTCCAGATGGGAGGTTACGATCGGCAAAAATCATAGCAACTTGACCATAGTGAAGACGGTTGAAGAGGATGAAGGGATGTATCACTGTGGGTTCGTGGAGTGGATTAAAACTGAGTGGACGGCCACATATTTGCTGGTAACAGGTAATTATGTGACTAATCATCAGCTTGCGTGTCTCTATTTTCTTTTGCAACAATGTCCAAACCCATACATTTTACAAATTTGCCAACAGGTCACAGTCAGAGGACACCGGACGACACCGTTCAGCAGTCAACGGTGTCAAAATCGGTCGTTCTCAGAGAACCAGTGACGTTTGAGTGTTCAGTCTCCTCTGAGAACAAAGCGTGTTCGGGAGATGTCAGGGTGTTCTGGCTCAGAGACGGCTCGCCAGCGTCTCATCCAGACCTCATCTACACCGACGCAGACAGCTGGGATGAATGTGAGAGAAGATCTGACGCTCAGAGAAGGTGCCTTTATCACTTCTCTAAAAACGTCACGTCCTCCGACGCTGGGACTTACTACTGTGCTGTGGCCACATGTGGGCAGATATTATTTGGAAATGGGACTGAACTGGATTTCAACGGTGATGAAATATCGAGAGAAAAAACAAAACAAAAACATGTTATTTGACCAGTTTGTAATTTTTATTTTTGAACTGTTTCAGGAAGCAGTATGTGTTCACAGCAAGCCCATACAGTGGTTTTCCTGTGGTGTGGCGTCTTGGCTGTAAGTCTGACGGTCACAGCCTTCCTCGTCTACATCGTCAAAAGCACATGTGATCACTGCAAAGGTAACGGTGAGAGTGTGTGTGTGTGTGTGTGCCAACATGCGTGCGTGCACGTGTGTCTGACTACCATTGCTTGTGTTTTGTTCTCATCCAGCATCTCGTGACCTGCAGAAGCACAACAGTGGTTGGAGAAGTCATCAGGTAAATTACAAGTCATTGAAGTTACAGTTAACCTTTGAAAACATAAGAGCATTGACAGCATTTTCTTTCCATAGAAACATGAAGACACGTGGGTTTATTCTGCAGTTGTCTTTAACATCATGAAGCCCAGTAAAGGTTCAAACAGAGTCCATGAAGCAGTGGAGAGAGAGAGAATCTACACTGCTGTCAAGGCCTTTGGGCTGGATTAGTGAGTTATACTGATGCTATACATGTAGCAACTGAAGTTTCAGTACTGAAGGACTTTGTACAGACATTTTCTAAACTACACATATACCGGTACTTTGAATAAAAATGAATGTATTACCACTGAAGCTTTGTTGCTTTTGTCAAAGTACATGTCCAGATGTGTTGAGCTGATGAATCCTCCTCTGTAACATCCTCCATCATTCTGCTCCGCTCTGCATGACAGGCCTCCGTGAAACATGCAAACATCCTGAACAGGATTTACGGGGTTAATTTAGAAACTATTGCATGAACTTCATTCTCAGGTCTCGTTCATGCAACAACATTTTGAAGTCATAACTAAAAACCTTTGTTGAGTTTTGGGCTCAGAGCCACTGAAAATGCAACTTTTTGAAAAAGTACTTTGCCTCTTTTGACAATGTCAAAAACACAACTTTTTAAAAAGAACATCTACATATAGACGGAGGAAAACACTTTTCTGAAATGCTACTACACCATATGTGTCTGCACTGTAGTAGAACTATAGTTTCCTGCACATACAGGACAGTCAGAACAACGTTTCCTCCATGGTACCATGACTCCCAGTCCATATTCTCCTGGACTTGGTCGTTTTATTTTGACAGTCACTGTACTAACAATCCAACTTGGTCGTCTGTCCACCAGAATGTCCGTGTTCTATCATTGTTAATGTTAAGAGCGTATATCTAAGTGCATGTGGTTGGATTTTTTCTAAACTAATCAATTTAAGAATTGATGAGTTTTGTTTGAGTTAATTGTAAAAGTGTCTTATCCAATCCAGATCAATATCAGTCTTTAGATTTTCTTATTTTATCAGCAAGTGGTAAAATATTCCAGCTGAATGGAGCAGAGCCATACGTGCTTGGACCTCACAAGTGATATTTCTAACTGCACTTTTGGATGAAGCCTAAAGCGTCATCTTAAACGAAGTTTAATAGAATCCTGAGAAAATGTAAACTAACCGCTGGCTGGGCCTCGACGCACAAGTCGTGTATCTGCATGAGGTTTTCATTGCATTGTGTGGCTCAGTGTCTCGAGATGACAGATTGAACAGATAACTCTCACATTAAAAGACGACTTCCCCGGCGCAACCACAATCACCCCAGGAATCTGGGTCATGTGTTCACTGCTCCCTCATAACACTTATTGAAGTAGTGAAGCTTCCATCCGCTTCTGCACTCAAAATCTGTCACTATTACATGTCACTACCCTCACACAATTCACAATTAACTATGAAGTCACACCTTCATAGTTAACGTTGTGTTTCATAGAACATATCACATTGGTGACAGTGTGGTTTTAAAACGTGTGTCCACCACGGCATGCAGGGGAAACAGCAGAGAGGACTGAAAAATAAACACCAAACAAACATGTCATGCCTCAGATATGATTATCTGTCAAAAAGAAAAGTTACTAAATGTTTTTTTAGAGTGATTCATGTTGTTTTCCTGGTTCCACAGGACTCTGCGTTTCATTTGAACACTGAGCAGCAGAGCCACATGCGGCCGCTTCACCCTCACATCAGAGCTGTGGTTGGACATTTCTGCAGCTTCTAACCATCTCTGGAGCTGTTTACTGAGAACACATTGGTGATTTAACCACATATAAAGTGAGTGGGCTGCACAGAGGTTCAGCTTCGCAGATTTAGAAACAACTGTTTAAATTGTACATGTTTGTTAATGTGACTTGAAAAGCAACTCTATAGGCACAGACCTATATTAATATATCACTGCTATTAGACAAAAGCTGAATGGGTCAGCCAGTTCAAATTGTGGTGTACACATATTATTTCAAAGCTCTAATCAATCATTCATTAAAAAATCCACTATTTTTATATGCAAGCATTCTATAACAAGCTGCCACAAGGGTGACCTCAAGTTCTGCACGATTGTTGAAAATGCCATAACGCCTGTTCTTCACAGAAATGGAACAATAAACTTTAAAGAAAAAGAAAAGCATCAACAATACAGTAGTGATACATTACCATTATACACACAGCAGCAGCCAGTGGCTTCTTTCTGTGTGGAGTTTACATGTTATCACTGTGTGTGTGTCAGTTTCCTTTCACTATATCATTATTCTTCTCATCCCAAAGTGGTTGGCTTCCAGTAACACGTTATATTATTGACACAGGAAGTAAAAGTGATGCCTGGTGAGTTTTTTGTTTTGTTGCTATAAACAAGATGGTATTCATACCCTCTGGCAAATCCTGCACACCAAATTATAGTTTCAAAATCCAGGCCTTTGCAGATAAACTTATGATAGAACAAGTGAACGATGAAGACCTCCCCTCCATGTGTCAGGAGCCACCACTGAAAACCCAATTAAACAGGATTATATGTAAAAAAAAAAAGAAAAGAAAAATGTATCTAATGTGTCTTTGAAAAAATGGTGCATGTTCAACTTCCTGAAATGTAACCAGAGGGTGAGACAGGAAGAAAAGCCGTCCGCACTAAATGAGTGCAAAGAGCGTCTCTAAAAGCTCGACCACAACAAAGATCTGCTTCGGTCTGGAGTTTCAAGTTCAAACAACACTGTTAACACACAATCACCGTATGGACAGAAGTACAATGAACTAATTATAAATTGGTTCTCCATCAAGGGGGGTTCAGTGTGATGACCCCTCCCCCCTCTAGTCTTGAGCTCGATGTCAAAAGTTCTCTATTTGTAATTCCACCGTTTTTTTTTTTATTTTTTTTTAAACACTATATCAATGCCACTTTGTTCATGTAATAAGTTCATAACTTTGTTTCTAGAAATATTCAAATTCTCAAAGTGGTGGACCTGCACTTAAACAAAACCCAGACTTATGTTAGATGTTTATTCATTAGTTAACTGTCACTTTATTACAGCACAAAGGTGTCGGGCTGAACTTCTTTTCGTTTAGATTCTCCATCCAGTGGTTTTGAGTTTCTCTTGTGTGAACGTGTTTTCTGTTGGAATATTAATTCATCACTACGACGGGACGAGTAGATCGACATTCCATAAATTCATGTTTCTGCAGTTTAGTTGAGATCATTAATGTCATTATTCCAGATCAACCCTCATGACATAAACAGTCTTGGAACAAGTAAAAAAAAAAAACCTTCTTGAAAGCCTCAGTGACCAGGATTTATTTTATTATGTCAAAAAGAGCACTGTGAATGAATTCCTCCTCTCCACTGCAGCCCGCCCACCAATCACCATCAGGAAGAATGGGCAGGTCACTTTCCAAGAGATCTGATTGGTCAGGAGGCGGAGCTCTGACCTCTAATCAAGATCATATCCTGGTCTGGAGCAGGTTAGACGTTCAGCGTTAGTTAGAATTATCCTGGTGAGAAGAGAGCGAGCGTCGTAGTACAGAAAACCCAGAGTTAATCGTTGAAGTTATCTGGATAAGAGAGAATCCAGCGTCGTAGTACGGAAAACCCAGAGTTAATCGTTGAAGTTATCTGGATAAGAGAGAATCCAGCGTCGTAGTGCAGAAAACCCAGAGTTAATCGTTGAAGTTATCTGGATAAGAGAGAATCCAGCGTCGTAGTGCAGAAAACCCAGAGTTAATCGTTGAAGTTATCTGGATAAGAGAGAATCCAGCGTCGTAGTACGGAAAACCCAGAGTTAATCATTGAAGTTATCTGGATAAGAGAGAATCCAGCGTCGTAGTACGGAAAACCCAGAGTTAATCGTTGAAGTTATCTGGATAAGAGAGAATCCAGCGTCGTAGTACAGAAAACCCAGAGTTAATCGTTGAAGTTATCTGGATAAGAGAGAATCCAGCGTGGTAGTACGGAAAACCCAGAGTTAATCGTTGAAGTTATCTGGATAAGAGAGAATCCAGCGTGGTAGTACGGAAAACCCAGAGTTAATCGTTGAAGTTATCTGGATAAGAGAGAATCCAGCGTGGTAGTACGGAAAACCCAGAGTTAATCGTTGAAGTTATCTGGATAAGAGAGAATCCAGCGTGGTAGTACGGAAAACCCAGAGTTAATCGTTGAAGTTATCTGGATAAGAGAGAATCCAGCGTCGTAGTACGGAAAACCCAGAGTTAATCGTTGAAGTTATCTGGATAAGAGAGAATCCAGCGTCGTAGTACGGAAAACCCAGAGTTAATCGTTGAAGTTATCTGGATAAGAGAGAATCCAGCGTCGTAGTGCGGAAAACCCAGAGTTAATCGTTGAAGTTATCTGGATAAGAGAGAATCCAGCGTCGTAGTGCGGAAAACCCAGAGTTAATCGTTGAAGTTATCTGGATAAGAGAGAATCCAGCGTCGTAGTACGGAAAACCCAGAGTTAATCGTTGAAGTTATCTGGATAAGAGAGAATCCAGCGTCGTAGTATGGAAAACCCAGAGTTAATCGTTGAAGTTATCTGGATAAGAGAGAATCCAGCGTCGTAGTACGGAAAACCCAGAGTTAATCGTTGAAGTTATCTGGATAAGAGAGAATCCAGCGTCGTAGTACGGAAAACCCAGAGTTAATCGTTGAAGTTATCTGGATAAGAGAGAATCCAGCGTGGTATTACGGAAAACCCAGAGTTAATCGTTGAAGTTATCTGGATAAGAGAGAATCCAGCGTCGTAGTACGGAAAACCCTGAGTTAATCGTTGAAGTTATCTGGATAAGAGAGAATCCAACGTCGTAGTACGGAAAACCCAGAGTTAGTCGTTGAAGTTATCTGGATAAGAGAGAATCCAGCGTGGTAGTACGGAAAACCCAGAGTTAATCGTTGAAGTTATCTGGATAAGAGAGAATCCAGCGTCGTAGTACGGAAAACCCTGAGTTAATCGTTGAAGTTATCTGGATAAGAGAGAATCCAACGTCGTAGTACGGAAAACCCAGAGTTAGTCGTTGAAGTTATCTGGATAAGAGAGAATCCAGCGTGGTAGTACGGAAAACCCAGAGTTAATCGTTGAAGTTATCTGGATAAGAGAGAATCCAGCGTGGTAGTACAGACCTCTGGTGAAGAAGCTCCAGCTCAGACTGAACTTACTCAGAAGGTTAAATCAAGTTCTCCTCCCCGTCACCTGACACGTGGCTCTTTAGCCCTTCTGTAGTGGCACCTTTGAGAATATTATACCTAAACTAATATTTGATCTTGTTTTCATTATAGTTACGCACACATTTTCAAAAGTACTTTTAACTCTTAACTCAAAAAGGGTTTTTAAAAAAGAAGGTGGAAACCTTTAAAATCAAGTACAAAAACAGCTGAAAATGTAACGAAGTGTTTCTACATTTTAATCGAAACTTCATAAATGCAACATATGACACAGTGTTTATGTTTATATGGTTTATATGTCAAAAGTACACAGGTGGCGCTCTCACCTCACAGTGAGAAGGCCCAAGTTGAAATCAAGCAGGGGCCTTTCTATGTGGAGTTTGCATGTTCTCCCTGTGTGTTGGTTTCATCCCACAGTCCCCAAACCTGCCCCTGAGCAAGACCCTGGACCCGCCAGCCCCCCAGAGCGCCACGCTGTGTGGCTGCTACCCATGCGCCATTCAGTCGAAAATTAACCCAAGGGATCCATACAGTTGTTAAAATGAAATAAATGAAATTTAAAAAAAAGAAACTTTAAGTGCATTAGCTTTATTTTAAAAGTTAAAGTTGTTTCCACTTAAAATGGATTTGGTGGAAATGGACAAAATCTTCTCTTTTGGTCCTAAAGGTTGCAGAACTCTGACCTCCAGCTAGTGGACACAAACTAAACAGACCACTTCCTCCCCTCAGAGACTTTAACTACTGATGAAGACCAATGGTATCATCGTTGTCGTCATCATCATCCTCATCATCCTCAGCAGCAGCATTACTGGCAGTCACTCAAAACACATGAGTCCTGGACGGCTGTGTTCTGGTGAAGTTTGGACTGGAGAAGCGGTGGTGACGGTGGCAATGGAACCTTTCTTTACTCTTTTTCTGTCACTTTGTCTCACAGCCGAGCTGCTGCTTCTTTACGTATCATTTATGTCCATTGGTCTTGCTGTTGTTGGTCTTGATCTCTTCCAATGCAGCACTCCTTTTCCCCGCCAAGGGCTACTTCCCCTTTCATAAGAATAATATCTGTTTTGGTAGATGTGTTCAACATGTGTGGCTGGTGTTCAGAGATAGTGCTTTCTAATTATAGTGGATGTGCAGCTCATTGTCTTGTGCAACAAGAAAAGTACTTTCATCAGTACTCAGTTGTCCTACAGGTCAAAGCAAGCACTATTTTTAAAAAAAAGAAGAAAAAAGCATTTCAGCATCTAGAAAATCCTGCCATCATCATAATGTTTGGCGAATCGCTGCTCTTGATTTCCAGAGTCAAAGCCAATCCCCTCAGCACAACGCCGAGCCACGGCAACAACACATCTATGTGTATGTTGTATTAATTCACATTTCCAGCCGGGAGCTATTAAACAATGTGCTTTTCCTCTAAAGGTGACCTAATACTTCCTGTGATCTATTCTACGTTTGTTCATGTATTCGTGTTTGGTGTGTTTAGATGTCAAACAGATGAACACGCCTGCTGTTGATGTTTCATGTGTCAGTTGTAAGACGGTCACTATTCCACTGTGTGCTTCTCGTCACCTTGAAGTCTGAGCCAATCAGATCATTGTGATAGCTGATCCTCCCACTATGAGATTACAAATAAAGTGGAGACGCTCTGGTTGAAACAGTCAGCGGTTGTTGTCAGAAAATGTTCGTCTTCTTCTGTTCTATATTGATGATCAGTGTCGGGTGTAAGTATTTGTGGAAAATTTCATACACTAAATTGTGACGCATTTGAAAATCTTGTTTTATGTTTAATGTTTTTTTTCCCTTCACAGATGAGAAAACGTTTGCTGCAGCTCAACAAAATATGATGTTTGTTTGTCCTCGTCAGAACCAAGAGGAAACTTATAGGATCAAAATGATCTTAAGATCTCAGACTGGAATCTTGGAAGGAACAATCAGCTGTGACTCCAGTGAAGTTGATCAAACTCATTTAACAACCAAACAAGAATGTGGGACTTTAGCTCTGCACATCAACCAAACTCAGATCAACGATAACAGACAAACTGGAATGTCGAACATGAGACTTGTATTTCTAAAAGTTGAAGGTAAAGTTAGTTAGCGTACATTACATTTTATGAAATGTATTCAATAACCTATTAATTTAGTTTTTTTTTAAAGTTCTATCTACTATTATACACACTCATTTTTAAATGACTTATGTTTTCACTTATTCACCAAATTATTAGCTTAATTATGTATACACTACTTGTCTAACGACGGTCTAATCTCAGCTCACATTCCCTGTTAGTGGGTGAACAATCCAAAGTTTGGTGAATTCTGCTTCACAATGATAGGAGGAGCCACATTGAAGGATCAAAGAAGCAACATTGCTGTTGTACATACTTAACTTATTATTTACTTCATAATTACATTATTTCCCTCATTAGTTCAACACACATTACGCATTCCTTTACTTAAATATGTATTACACTGATTTTGTCCCCCATGTAACTATAATTTTTAATTGTGATTATTATTTAGTTATATTATTTTCCAGGACCACAAACTGGCATCACAGGAAGTAAGTGAGGAACGTTTCTTCTTGTAAATTGGTTTCTAAACTCATCTGGAGAAATAATAGAAGTAAATGTCATTTTTTCAGAGTGTGACAAGGACGATCGGAAGCGTGCCAACACAGCCCTCTTTATTCTCTGTGCTGCGTTGACCGCCACTGTGATTGTTTCAGTTTATCTCATTTGGACCAACAAGAAGGAGTCTGACAGTGGTAATCCAATATTCATTGATGTCAAAATATCTCACACTGATCGCAGCTTGAAGTGAACTAACGTCACGTGTTGTGTTGGATTTCTCTGCTGCAGTTGAAATAGACACTGAACCTGCCAGCAGTGAACAACAGGTAAAGTTACAGAAAGAAAATAAAATAGAAAAGTCGTAGAAATACTATCTCTGGGTTTCTCGTGAAAATAAGGTTTTGAAATCTCTCCATGTTTCCTGATGTTTCTTCAGAGAGACGAAGCTTTGCTGACATATTCTACAGCAACATTCAGCAAGAAGAAAGTCACTGCAGCCGACGGAGGAAACATCCTGTCAGATCACAAGGAGACCATCTACAATGGCGTTCGTACTTAAATACCATTCACACCATGTGATTTACCAATTCGTTTACCTGTATGTAGTTTGTATTTCATGTCTGAGATGATCATAAAACAATTATATTGAGTGAGCCTAAAGATCATTTAAATATTTTCTGCTCAGTTTTATATGATGTTGATTGTTTTTCTTTCTTGTTACTTTGGAAAGCTTAATCAGAATTTTTTTTTTAAACTCTGTTTATTGTGTATTTGCATTTATAGTTTGTTGTTTCTTTGAGATTGTCAATACATACGTATATCTGCTTTATATTCGAGATTGTTTAAATGTAATATTCAACTTGCGTGCTTATTTTTATACTTGAAAAATAAATGATTTGAAGTCTTTTTCTTGTTTGTTTGTTTTTTTTGTGGGTTTTATTCAATGAACAACACATTTGACCAAGGTCTTCTGGTAGGTTTAATCACCGTGTGCTAATGATGATGGAGCAGAAGGGAGAAACAAAACCACTTTATTGGCTCCTGGTTAGTTGAAGCAGCCTCCTGGACGGAGGAGTCGTTTCATCAGGAACACTGAGCAGGTGGAAGAGAGACAGCAGCTCTACAGCCGCCACCACGGCCACATGAGTGATGTTAGGAATGCTGTGTACCTCAGACACTATCATTTGAACAATACAAATCAAATTTTACACACACATGTCTGAGTTCTCTGGAACAAACACACAGGTGCAGGAAACACAGGAAGTATGACGCTGCTGCCTCATGAATCAATATGGCTGCTTCACTACGGCGACACAGGAGGTCAACACTCAAAGTCACAAATCACATGAGGCTGTACATAAAATGACCACTAGGGTGGAAACCATATCTGCCTTAGGAGGATAGTACAACACATTATTCTCAACAGGAGTAATGGCTGGTATTTTATTAAAACATTATTTTAACTTTTGCAATATATTGGTTCTTTAACTACTAATGTAACTGGCTGTTATTCCACACTCATGTTGATCATTGACTCTACAGAAAGGTTATTCATGATTTTGTGGAACTTTGATTATAATGCTGTTTGTAGATATGATCAGGGGAACAAGTGGAAGCGCCTCCAGCACCACATTCCCAATAAAAACCCAAAAGCAATCAAATGAGACAAGAAACACAAAACAACTTGGAACCCAGCAAGTTTGACTTCACAGTAATCTCTCATTTAGACCTTCTTCTAACCAGTTCTGAAATTAGCATTGATCCAAACAGTAGGGCATCATTACATTCTGCAAACACAAGCTTTAAAGAGCAGAGACGAACGAACAACTTCCTGAAATCTGCACAGAGGCTGAGACAGGAAGACAAGCCTTCTGCACTCATGTCCTTGTCTCAACGCCCAACCACAACAAATGCCAGTTCTGGTGTTCCTCAGATTCAGGTGCAAACAATGCTTTTAGCACAAGTACAATGTGTGTAGAAATATGAGGAATGAAGTATGAAGAAAAACACTCATGGTCACACAGGAGACTATATAGCATGAAACATCCCATCAGTACATACTGTGTATCCTCTGATGGAAAAGTACTGAGTGTGCCCTCTGTCACCATGGGTTGTTGTGAAAACACCTTTGGAGCCACAACCATGTATGGAGTCGTTCCTGTTCTGTCAAGATTTCCATGATCTTACATCATTTGATAAAAAACAATGTCTGCAGCACATTGGGCTTTTTTCTGCTCCGTTTACACTCTACAATTGAAAATGCAAAACTTTCACTGCATTTGTTGTGTCTATTTACATGACAGTGGTGCTTGGAGCCACTTAAAATCTGAGTGTTTTTAAAACACCCCCTCTTAGAAGGAACTTTTTGAAAATGCTCCAAATCTGTCTCCATGTAGACGTGGGACATTTTTGAAGATGCTGGGGCTCCGTCTTCCTGTAGATGGTGAAACACTGCTACTGCACACCATGGCTGGAGTGAATAGTTCTTCTGCACATGTGTGAATATCTGGACAATAACAACTATAGCCAGTGTGTCATGACTCATGATTTATTTATTTTTATATCCGTCTTCTATGAGGCTTTGTCCAACTCAAGGTCACGGCTAAAGACTCAGTGTTAGATAAAGACAACATAGAGGGTGAAGGTATGGAAGGGTGGAAAATTGGATAACTTATTTCTCATACTTGTCGTTTCTGCTCTTCTTCATAATTAATATCCACCTTCCTTGCACTTGAAGACCAACAAACCATTATCCCTCTGAGCCTGCTTCTCTCTTTTGCTCTTTCTGTGTAAAATTCCAAAAATAAGAAATACATTTCCTTTCTTTCTTTATTTCTTTTCTTTTTTTTAAAGCAGGAACATCAGTTTTGTTTGTGTACATTGGAATAATAAATACAACAGAAGTGTAAATCCCAAAAGACCTATTTGTCTTTTTAAATGAGCATGAAAACATAAAATATAAATGAATAAAATACTATAATGCAGAATAAGCCAGAACATTTTTATAACTTCATGTTAGATTTTTTTAATGGAATAACAAAAGCAACATGATAACAGCCTGATTTGTATTTAATATTCGATTTTCCAGCAGGAATATACAAAATAACAAAATAACATGATTTTGATCATTGAATGAATGGCAGAAAACAAAAAACATCAGCAGCAGACCCAGGGAGGCCCCCCAACCTGGAAGGCACCAGACGGAGAGTGCAGAGAAGACCCCCCCTCACGCACACACACACACACACACACACACACACACACACACACACACACACACACACACACACACACACACACCACCCCCGCAACTCGGCTGGACAGAGAAGGCCCCAGCCACCGAGCCCCGCATTTTAAATGAAAATGAATAAAATGTGAATAACTGTAGACATGAAACTTGGAAAAAAAAAAAAAAAACTTTAACATTTACAAAAATTCAGATCAAAAGGTTTTAGAATCAATAAAAATTGAGCGTCCTCAGTAAATATGTTTTTATTAAAAAGGTTTAAGTACCCTAAAACCCTACTTGATTTGATTCATATTGTGCTTCCCTTTTTATTGATATGTCAAAAGCTTTCGACACTGTGGTTCATGCTATTTTAAAGCATAAGTTTCTTTGTCTAATCATGTTGTTTCCTGTTTCACATATTATTAGAGTGACAGCAGTCAGTGTATTAAATGTGACGGCCATCTTACAATTGCAACTTAATCACACGGAGGAGTGTTGACTCTAATAGTTTATGTTCTAATGATCATTTCTTGCTCGCTGTTCTATTTGCCCGTACAGAACTGGGGAAAAAGGCTTTTGTTTACTTTGCTCCTTCAACATGGAAATGCTGCAAAAAGACTGGAAACACATCACTGAGCTTATAATGAAATATAAACATCAATACGTTTATTCAGCAGATTAGGAGTATAAATGATAAACCAGGTGTGAAAACTCGTCAGTGTAGATCGTCTCTTTCTGAGCCAAATGTTTCCTCTTTCTGCTTTGGGAACTTTTCTCCTGCTGAAGGTCGGTGCAGAATAGGTCAATGAAGCTTCTTCTCTCTGAGGAAATAGAAGAAAATATTATGATTTTATTTTCAGAAGAAATTACTTTTAAAATATCATCAGTCTGTGACTTTACCTGCCGATCACTGCTGGCTGGAGTTCCATGTTTTTCCTTCAGATTGAGACAGACGGGTGAAAAAGACCACCGTCTTCACTCTGTTACCATCATTTTTGTCGTTGGTCCAAATGAGACTGAAGCAAACAATCACAGTTGCAACAAAAGCTGCAGCGACACCATAAAGGGCTGCGATGGCACTTTTTTCCTGCTTATGTTCTAAAGAAAAAAAGAATAGACATTTAATACTGATGATTATTTTGACTTTAAAAACCATTTTCCTAGTAAACTAGTCTGTACTGACCTTTAATGTCCAGTTTTGCTCCATTTCCAACCATGATCTCTCCACATGCAGCCACAGCACAGTGATAAGAAGCAGCATCAGAGACACTGACCTTCTTAGAGAAGTTATAGAAACATTTCTGTGAAGCGTTTCCACACTCTGCACCGTCTCCAGCAGTATAAATGAAACTGGGGTGAGATTGATCTGATCCGGCTCTGAACCAGTAAACTGTGGAATGTTCTGGACATGTTTTGTTCTCAGAGTCAGAGAGAACCGAACACTGCAGAGACACCGACTCTCCTGGAGGGACCGACTCAGACGGAGGAGCTTGACTGATGCTAGAGACGACAGACTGGGGTCCTGGAAGTACCAAATAAGGTTAAAAAAAAGTTTTATTTCCAATATAGATTGATAAATAATTTCCCAATTAAGTCAGTAAAACATTAAACGACCAAATCAAATAAATGAAGCAAGAAAAGTATTTAAGCAACTTATTACACATTTAAAAAACTTCAATAACTGAAAGCGTTTTAGTAGTTAACATTTCTATACATTCATTACTAATATATAAATAAGTAATTAAGTGAAAGCGGAAAAAAGTTAATATAAGTAAATGACTAAGGAAACAGAAGATTGAAAAAACAATCATGAATATTTTGAGGAGATAGAAGCAGAAACTCACTTTACCTTTAACTGTTAGAAACACTGCACTCAAGAAGGTCATGTCACGGCTTTCAGTTCGTATGCAGTAGTAAAGTCCAGTGTCGGTCATCTGAGTTTGATTAATGTGCAGAATAAAAGTTTCAGGTCCTTGTTTGGTGGTAAAATGAGGATTTTGATTAACTCTTTCATGATCAAAGCCAAATGTTCCTCCCAGGACTTCAGGCTGGTGTCCAGAAATGATTCTGATCCAAAACACCCGCTCTTTCTGTTGAAACGTACGAGGACACGTAAAGGTCACACTTTGTTTGACATTAACAGACTTTATCTCAAAGTTGTGATCCTTCAGGCAGCCTGAAAGAAACAAGCAAATTCAATCATTAATTACACAAAAACAAACATTCCTTCATTCGATGTATGTACATACGCTGAAACAGAGTTGTGTAGAAATACTTACAGCCGGCTGCCATCATCAACAGAAAACCTAATATGACAAACATTTTCTGAGAAATCCTCCACTGACTGTTTCAATCAGAGCGTCTCCACTTCTTTTGTCATCTCATAAAGAGGGAGGGTCAGACTCCACGGCCATCTGATTGGTTCGTCTTCACACTGAAGGACGTGATGAAAACAAGTGAGAGGAAGACGATGGACGACGTCTTCATCAGAGAGCACATGGAGGAGCTGCTGCACAACGTTAGACCTCAAGCTCAATCGACACATTTCATTCTGTTCTTAATATAAAACAGAGGCAGAAGCTGCTTCCTTGTGACAAAATAGGTCTTTGTATTTTCGACCAAAGAAACTCATGTCAATATTTAAAAAAATTATTATTTCCATGACAGATGGCTGTTCAGAATTTACAAAGAACAAGAAAAAACATGGTTGAATTCCCACAAATATCAGAAGAACGAATCTCAATCTTTACCACTGAGATTCTCTTCATATCTGATTACTGACATTTTTCTCTCAGTGTCATAAGGAAGAAGAAATGTGTGAGTCTGCGTGGAGGGAGTGTTGATGCACTCATCATCCTCCATGGTCGTCCTCACCACCTGCTGCAGGTTTGGACTGAACGGCAGGAGGAGCACTTGGTGCAGCAGGAGGTCAGAGGTCAAGCGCTCAGGAGGCTTTCTCTGGCGTTCCTGAGCTTCCTGAGGACGTTCGGTCTTCGCTGGCTCTACTTCTCTTGATGTTGGTTGTCCAGACAAGGTCAGACGTGATGTGGACACCGAGGGATTTCAGACTTTCTTCTTCTGTTGGGTTTAACGGCAGTTTGCATCCATGAATGTTGCATTGCCGCCATTTTCTGTTTCTATTTCCCCATGTTAGTCTGTTAGTTTCCACTGCTCTAAGAAAGAACGAAAGAAAGAAAGAAAGAAAGAAAGAAAGAAAGAAAGAAAGAAAGAAAGAAAGAAAGAAAGAAAGAAAGAAAGAAAGAAAGAAAGAGAGAAAGAAAGAAAACCAACTCTAAACTTTCCACTTTCTTCACCTCCTGATCAAATACGAAGTGTTAAGTGTGACTTTACCTTCTGTTTCTAATCTGATTGGTCTTCAAGGTGCTCATATCTTATGTTAGAACATCATTGTCATTGTTAACATTCCAATGTGAAATCTTTCAGCACACACATGGTGGAGTGCAACAGCAGCTCTCATGAGGATGAATATATTCAGCCACTATTTGCCAGCATCACCTGGTCCAACAGCAACCATTTGGCCAATGAAGATTGTTTATCTGACTTCAGCAAAAAGGAGCAAGATGTGGTTCAACAACCTCCAGGCTCTGTCAGAAGGTATTTGTCCAAACTTTATAGCTCTGAGGAGTTTTAGTATTTTAAGAAAAAAGACTAACTAAACTTAAACAAACAATTGTATTTCTTGCTTATTACAGATCACCACAACAAAACGAAGAGGAGACAAAGTGCACCACTTCTGACCACCCCTCCCCCGACAGAGAAGAACCAATCCAACAGTAATCTAAGTAAGAACAGCTGGATGGGCTTTATTTCCCATATAGTTCATTAGAAAGCTGTACTAACCTTGGTTGAAAGGCTGTTTGACCAGCATTGTTTTACACAACAAATGTAATTTTGTTTTTCAGATTTGGGACCTGGAAAGAAATATGTGAGCAGAAGACAAGAGAAAAAAGCAAAGAAACAGAAAAAGATAAAGCTTCTCAATGGTGAACCTGAGACAAGACCCCCCACCCTCCCCCACCAAAGCAAAGGAGAATATCTGGGAGATATTTTCAGCTTCCCTTGGCTGGGGGCCCACACTTTCAATCCCCACTGTATAAAAAAATAAAAATTTTAATTATAATAATTTATTTTTCAATTTCCAGTAGCTCACAGTACCTAAAGGTTTGAAAGTATCAGCATTTTGTGCTTTTCATAGCCCAAATGACTCAACACAGCTATTTACTGGTATGACAGAGTCACTCAGTCCTGCACTCTTATTGTGAAGGCCACATCCTGTCCTGAAGGAGGACTGGATGTGTGAGTGAGTAAATCTAGGTTAGGTGCCACTGAGTATATTTGACTAGTGTGGAACAAACTGTTTCCTTTATGGGTGCTGATGATTTGATATGATTCTCCTGCTTTTATTGGAGTCAATTAATTAATTCATATTGTTTAGTTTACTTTTCTTTTTCCATTTATTGGCTCTTTTTCCTTTTGGAAAAAATAATATTTGGTTAAAATAAGGTGTTACTGATTGAATGGGGGCCCCGCCCCAGCATACTACTCCACCCCCTCGATTTATTAGCTACCTGGAGCTAATGTTACAAACCATGAAAACCATATCATTTCAAAATGTCCAATGTTTGGTCTGACTCTGCTCCTGGATTTTACCGTACAATTTACAATCGGAGCAACCATAAAAATCTTGGAGCGGCTCACTTCACCAAACAGAAATGAGGGACGGCTGGCTTCAGCCAGGGGCGTTTCTAGACCCCCTGGGGGCCCGAGGCAAGAAGGACTATGGGGCCTCCCGGCCCCAGAATAATGATGAATGAAGTCCAGGATGACAGAGCAGTAAAGAAATACTTTATTAAATGATTAACATATAAGATCAATATTTCAAACTTTACACACAATATCTAAATGCCAGAAAAACAAACAACTGAAATGTGCAAAGTTTTAAGTATGATAAAAATGCAACCAAGCCAAAAAAAAAAAAAAAAGACAAAAAAACCCCAAGGAATTGAAGTGGAAAGTAAGAATTGTGACACCTTGGTCTTATATCTATAGTCCACTTGTAATGCAATGTTTTTTTTTCTTAAAAACTGCTGTTTGCAGGCCTTGGCGTCTGTAAATGAAGAAACAATATCTTCCTTATCGAAGGACTTCTGAACATTTCTCTCTATGAAAACCAGTGCTGGTCCTGTGAGCCTCTCCTGGAACAAAAACAAGACTTATGGCATACTGTGTAAGAAAAGCTGGACAACTTCTTCAAATAAAGCTGTTAAAATTCATGTAAATTAAGAATAAATATGTGCTCTAAGTTTATCATACCACAGAAGTGTGTTGTTACTGTCAAATGTCAGTGATATAGATACATATATACACACTTTATGAATGTGTTTCGAAAAAAATAGCTGAATTGACTTTAATGTGCTAAATGTGCAGTTAACTTTTCTGGTGTTTGGTGGATGACTGGGAGTTTGAGACAACGTGTCTGGGAGTAACTGGGACTAACCTTTTTATAATGTAACACACATAGCTGACACACTCTCGCTTATCACGCTCACATTTTTTCTTTTCTTTTCATTTCATGTGAACTGAGAGATTTGTCCACTTATTTTTTTTCGGTGTGTTGATGCGCGGTAGTAGTGGGGCCCCATTAAGGAGATTCCCGAGGTGTCATTGACATGTGTCCAGGGGTTTCAAGTTGTCGCTGATAGCTGCCGTCTCTCAGGGGCCCCTATTGGAAACTAGCCAGTGACGACTCCCAAAGGGCCCCGTGTGGGGGATTTTTGATGTGCTGTCATTGCAGCGTGTAAAGCAGTTACATTATTTTGTCATTTAAATTGACTAATATGAGCCATTCCTCGGGGCCCCTTTAGCTTGCAGCCCTTGGCAATTTGCCTGTGTTGCCTACCCCGTTGAGACTCCTCTGTATACTCGTGTGAACTTTTAAAGCGTTACCTGGTCAAACACCTTTTTATATTGCCAACCTGCTTCACCTGCATGCCCCAAACAGAGCACTCAGACCAAGTTCAAAACCGGATTCACTCACAATGACAAGCACTACTATCCGCTCTAACTTGACACCTGGAAATGTGACACCATCCATTCCCCCAACCCCAGTACCAACATTCTCTCACTTCATCCTCCCCACACATAGAGGTTGTGGTTCTCATAAACAATATGAGACCCTCAACATGCTCACTTGATCCCCTTCCTGCTGCCCTGATCAAATCAAATATTACTTCCTTAAGCCCTCTCATTACCAGAATCGTAAACTCTTCCCTGCAATCTGGCCACCTGCCACCCGCTCTGAAAACTGCACTTATTAACCCCTTATTAACCCCTGAAACCCTCCCTGGACCCTGATGTTTCATCAAACTAACTGCCCATTTCTAACCTCCCATTTCTCTCCAGTCACTGAAAAAGTTATTGCCACTGAAATCAATACCCACTTACACTCACACAGTCTCTACAAAGAATGTCAGTCCGGTTTCCACCCCGCCCACAGTACAGAGACAGTCCTGGTCAGGGTCACAAACGATGTGCTTGTGGCTGCTGACCAGGGCTCTCCAGCCCTCCTACTGCTCTTGGACCTCTCAGCTGCCTTCGATACTGTTGATCATACCATTCTTCTTCACCGTCTGCAACACTTTACTGGCATTTCACACACCGCACTTCAGTGGTTTCGGTCCTACCTGACTGATAGAGATGAGTATGTGGCCCTGGGGGGGGCAGGTCGAAGCCGCACACCATCACCTGTGGAGTGCCTCATGGTTCTTGGCCCCACCCTCTTTTCCATCTAAAAGCTCCGCCTGGGCCACATCATTATCAGGCATGGAGTTGGAAAGACCCAGTCAGAGACCCTCCCCACGGGCGACGACGCACCGGCCACGTCCCCGTCACACTCGCCAACATGAACCAAACTCAGACATCACTCACTCCTGGGAGCTCTGGACCCGCTCGGCCAGGTTGAAAATCCTCGTGATCTGCACTTCCTCAGCCTGGTCTGGACACCAGCCCTGGATTCCCTCCATCACCTCCTCCCTCCCCAGCACCCTGCTAGCAGCAGGAGCCCGGCGGTGACGTGTGGCACTCCAGTTTTGGAGGGAAAGAGTGCGTACCTGTCCCAGAAAGTTGCTCCATGCTTGACTTGATGTAGAACAGCATGTGATGTTGATAGGGTTGACACAACAAAGAATAATACGAGAGAAATCACGAACCAGTGAGAGAGGGGGGGGGTTGCTTCTTAAGAGTAACATTTTTCCTTTTGTCATTTTATCTTAGAAATAAAAATCTTTATTGATCATAGGTCCGTATAATTAATACCACCTGTGTGGATTCTGCAAATATTATTCCTCAGCATCTTGGAAAGGAAAATCCTCCTTTCTGCTTTAGCATTTGAACTCATCAGTATGAGTCTGAGTGTTACGAACCAATCAGAGGCTGCCTTTCAAAAGGTATAGACCACATGGAATCAATTGACCAATCACGTTGCTCATTACTGGGCATAATACCAAACCAGAAGTCGGGTGTGTGTTGTGTACACGAGAAGATAATTTGCTGTATTTCCGTGAAAAAAAGATGAATTGTGGAAAAAAGACGGTGACAAGTAGTGACAAGCTCGATGGCTTGCTGCCTAAAACCATGGGCCACATGCAGTTTCATCTTGAGTGGGCCGGACCAATAAAATATTACTAAAACAACTTTCAAATCTCCACTTGAAAGTTTAGCTTTGTTGTGGTGCCCATTGTATGTAATGAAATCTTCTAGAATTTTGCAAGATCAAAAAATTTGCACTGAAAATGACTACAATCTGAATGTAAAGCCGATTTCAATGAAACGTTCTGGTGCAAAATACAGTGAAACGTCAAAAATCCCATCCGATGAATCCCATATAACCACCTGACTTGGTGGTTTGAGGCTGGATTGGAGCCTGTAGAGGCTGGTTCTGGCCCACGGGCCTTATGTTTGATTCCTGGTGTATTAAAGTGAAAGTGAAACCTCAGTGGATTCACAGCAGCACTTCCTGCAGTCAGAATATCCACAGTCCATTTACTAAAATGTGTTAAGTTAAAACCTCTTCATGCAGGATTTGTCCGCTCAGTACCGGGTGTCCACTCTTATCAGATCCCCTCATCTGAGGTTCGACTAGACACATATTTGACCATCCAAATGACGGCCGGGAGCAAACTGCTGAAAGCTGTGCATGTTCCCAACAGATGCACCCTCAGGCTTGAACTCATGCACTGTGTCTATTGGCTGCTATACGGTAGATTATCAGAGATGTGGATCAGATCACTGGGAGTTTATGCTACCTGCTTAATGTAAAATGTGCTTTACTACCTCTGAAAACATTTACTGCGTTTGAACAGGAGATAATAACCAGCTCTGTCTTTAATATATATGTCCCGTTACTGTGATGAGCGCCATTTCCTCAGCTGGTTTTGCAGCAGATAGTCATTCATAGAGTTCTTTTTTTCCGTTAAAATTTATATCTATTTCCTGAAACGCACTGATATGTTTACTAACTTCAAACTACACTGCGACTGCAGGTAAATAAAGACAGAAGTAAGGCAGTTTCCAGCAGATTGTCCTGGTCTAAACTGACCTAATGCACCATAAACCCTCATTTGTGTCCTTGTGTTTGTGTGTGACACCACTCATGGTATCATTTTAAGTAAATAATCCACTAACTTGTTATTACAGCACATTACTTCTGGTAGTGAGGAAAAAATTAGTAAAGGTGAAGAGTAAAGGTCACGAATTGAATAAAACAATTAGTGATTTAAATTCCCATGAGCTGTAACTTGTGACATTTAGAGACCAAAAGGTCTTCTTTGCCCCGACATGAGCGATAGCAAAGCAGGTTGAGTAACCTTCGACAAGCGGATCAGAGTTTTTGACTTTTCTAACAGAAAGATGTTATTTTGTTGTACAACAGAATTTTCTATCGGAAATGGAGGCTTAGTCAAAATATTAAATTAGAACTACATGATATGTTCAACCAACTCAACATATTCCATAAATGTGTGTGCACTGTGAATTCATTGCTAATTTAAAACATATAGAACATTTAAACGATGGTTTACATCATAAGCTTGGATGTTTTACCAAAACATTTATTTCAGTAAGATTAAATTTGATTAAGTATAAAACATAGTTTTTAGAAAAGAGAAAGTTAATATGAAGCAGATAGAAAGTAAACATTTGTGAAGATACAAAATAAAACAGCTTTGTTTGAATGATTCAGTTTTCAAAATTTGTATGAGGTAGAAAAAACCCCATGATATATACAAGAGAAGCAAATATCTTAGAATCTTTCACAGATAAAAAAGGCAGAAACCTTCAACACGAAGTTATAAACATCAATAATAACCAAAGGATTAATGAATAAAAGACAATAATACAGAATAAGGATTAACATTTCTGACATCTCTACATTTAAATCAACATGATGTGTAAAACCAAGTAGAGAATAATTAAATGTAGATAAGGTTTAATGTACTTTCTTTTAATCAATTCAAGTCGCATGCAAACATAAGACGAGTACTGATGATGAGTATTAAAGTTGTTATAGTTTAGAATTACTACTTAATCACAAGTAAAAGTATCGTCATTAAAATTACCCATGTAAAAGTGCCAAATGATTTGCATTTTACTTTGTATATTTATATTTTCATTGGCAGTCGCAGGCATTCAGTTTAATTTACATGTAAGACATGTGAATGTTCAAGGAGCATTTCTATCAATGTCTATGAATATGATAAACACATGTAAATGAAAAGCAATAATTTTTTTAAACTAATTTATGATCTGCAAAATAAAAATAAAAAACGTTTGAATATAATTTGAAATAGTTTTTTTAAGCAATATATTTACTTAAAACAACAATTTCAAATTATATTCAACATGTGTAAATTGTGCTCAAGTACTAGTACGTGGAAAAATACGTGGAAATAGTACAAATAACCCTTCTTAATTACTGTTACTATTTCTTAATTACAGAAATATGAGTGAATGTAATTGATTTCTTCCTAATTGTAACTACATTTGCACTCAAGTGCCATCAGCAAAAAAACAAACAACAAAATCACACCACCGTCATTTATCAGATTGTAAATGATTCAGTGAAAACGCACGTCAGTGTAGATCGTCTCTTTCTGAGTCGACTTTGTGTTTCCTCTTTCTGCTTTGGGAACTTTTCTCCTGCTGAAGGTCGGTGCAGAATAGGTCAATGAAGCTTCTTCTCTCTGAGGAAATAGAAGAAAATGTAGAAATGTTACAACTTTATTTATATAAAAATAGCTTAAAAGAACTTTTCCAGTTATTTCATCCTGAGACTTTACCTGCTGATCACTGCTGGATGCTTCAGAGTCTGTTTCAACAGAGACGTTTAATGGAAAATGTGATTAATTAATTGAACGCCACACTCAGATTTCACATTATATTAAAGAAACTTGTATTACCACGGGTACAATCCTTCTTCTTCTTGGTCCAGATGAGATAAACTAAAACAATCACACTCGCAGCCAAAGCAATGCAGACGATAGAAAGAGCTATTACTGTAATTGTCATAGCTCTCATGTTGGAATCTGAGAAAATAAAACATTCTATGATCATGATTATTTATTTTTTGAAATTTTAAAAACATTTTCCTGGTAAACTAGTCTGTACTGACCTTTAATGTCCAGTTTTGCTCCATTTCCAAACATGATCTCTCCACATGCAGCCACAGCACAGTGATAAGAAGCAGCATCAGAGACACTGAACTTCTTAGAGAAGTTATAGAAACATTTCTGTGAAGCGTTTCCACACTCTGCACCGTCTCCAGCAGTATAAATGAAACTGGGGTGAGATTGATCTGATCCGGCTCTGAACCAGTAAACTCTGGAATGTTCTGGACATGTTTTGTTCTCAGAGTCAGAGAGAACCGAACACTGCAGAGACACCGACTCTCCTGGAGGGACCGACTCAGACGGAGGAGCTTGACTGATGCTAGAGACGACAGACTGGGGTCCTGGAAGTACCGAATAACTTGTTTTATTCCAATGATAATATAAATTAATAAGTAAATTCACAAGTAAGTAAGAAAGGACGTGAAAACCAAATAAATATGAAGACACAA
Source organism: Blennius ocellaris (assembly GCF_963422515.1). Lineage (NCBI taxonomy): Eukaryota > Metazoa > Chordata > Actinopteri > Blenniiformes > Blenniidae > Blennius > Blennius ocellaris. The sequence goes on from NC_137658.1 coordinate 23,694,761, forward strand.
AAGTATATAATTAAGTAATTGCATATGTAAATAACTTTGAAGGTATTTTAGCAGGCAAGTTAACAATGACAAAAAATCACAACGAACACGAAAAAAAAATGAGTAATTAAGTTAGAAATTGAATAAAAAGTAAATAAATGTGTAAATACACTGCTAAGGGAACCGAGAGTACATAATAAATACATAAATCTGTCAAAAGTAAATAAGCCAGCAAGAATTCCCCCCAGAGATTATTCTATTCTATAAATGAGTAACAATGTGACCAAAACAAATGTAATATGGAAAATTGAAAAAGTAAAAATATAAATAAATATTCAAATGGCCAAATAATAACTTGTATTACTATTCTGAATAGAGATAGAAGCAGAAACTCACTTTACCTTTAACTGTTAGAAACACTGCACTCAAGAAGGTCATGTCAAGGCTTTCAGTTCGTATGCAGTAGTAAAGTCCAGTGTCAGTCATCTGAGTTTGATTAATGTGCAGAATAAAAGTTCCAGGTCCTTGTTTGGTGGTAAAATTAGGATTTTGATTAACTCTTTCATGATCAAAACCAAATGTTCCTCCCAGGACTTCAGGCTGGTGTCCAGAAATGATTCTGATCCAAAACACCAGCTCTTTCTGTTTAAACGTACGAGGACACGTAAAGGTCACACTTTGTTTGACATTAACAGACTTTATCTCAAAGTTGTGATCCTTCAGGCAGCCTGAAAGAAACAAGCAAATTCAATCATTAATTACACAAAAACAAACATTCCTTCATTCGATGTATGTACATACACTGAATCAGAGTTGTGTAGAAATACTTACAGCCGGCTGCCATCATCAACAGAAAACCTAATATGACAAACATTTTCTGAGAAATCCTCCACTGACTGTTTCAATCAGAGTGTCTCCACTTCTTTTGTCATCTCATAAAGAGGGAGGGTCAGACTCCACGACCATCTGATTGGTTCGTCTTCACACTGAAGGACGTGATGAAAACAAGTGAGAGGAAGACGATGGAGGACGTCTTCATCAGAGAGCACATGGAGGAGCTGCTGCACAACGTTAGACCTCAAGCTCAATCAACTCATCTTATTCATTTGTGAGAAGAGGATTGAGGTTGAAGCTGTTTTTTTCAGGTTGTAAAGTGTCTGTATTGTCAACACGGCAGCAGGAAGAACAGGCGGAGTCATTAAAACAGATTCACTCCAACACAAGTTGTGACGTTTTGTTAAGCTGCATCAACAAATCAGATGTTGACTTACAGCATTTTCTTGGTTAAAAATTAACTTGGCGAAAAAAACAAAAAAAACATGAGTCTGTTTAAATGTTTTGTGTTTCTGTTTGTGTAGTAATGTGTTTTTTATTTGATGCACATTATGAGCAAGCATGTGGCTGTATAATTAATGCATATAGAGAAGAATAGAGAGATTATATCTCTGGCTTAGTCTGACTGGTTTATGTTCCCAGAAGAGCAGGAGGAAGTTGTGGGTGACTGAAATAGCTGAGCTTCTTTTCTTGTTGACTGTCACTGCGACCCCAAACAAACTGAGTGGGACCAAAAATAAATAGATGGAGAGAAGCACATGGTCCATTCAAAGATTGTGTGTGTTTAATCTTAGTTTTTCCCAGGGAGAAGGACCAGTGGGTGATGAATGAAGATGAGAATGAAGGTGTGTGTACTGTGGTCTCCACCTCACTGTGTGGATTAGCAGCTACCTGCATGTGTTGGCATGACGCCAGTCAAGTAGCTGAATATGAATAGAGGAGCACCCATCAGGAAACCACTGCAGCTTAGTCACACACAAGATAATCCAGATCCACTGTACAACATCCAGCCACTGGTAGATCTTCTCACGTCCACAGTGAAAATAATCCCAATGGGTGAGAAGCTCGCTGCAGATAAACAAGATGAAATGAATATGACCTTTTCAAAATGAGGAACTAGATAAACCAGAACCTTCTAGTGAAACCTCATCAGTGGGGTTAAGAAAGACTTTTCTTGGCCAGTTCTGCAGGTATTTCACACGACACTGAGATGTATACGGAGATAATTAAACAGTCTCCAGAGCTGGGAGGTGTTTGGAGCAAGTGACAACGTTGTCCTCCACCTGGTCCACAAATGGTGTGAAGATGGATGAAAGTACGGACAGATTATTTTGTATCTGCACATTTCTCCACACTTTACAAATGTTTTCTGTGTCAATAATATTAGAGCCCAGCAAGACAAAAGTCCAACTTTGTTGGAGTTTTAAACAAGGCCCTAGATCCAGAGGCCTTTAATCAAAATGAAAAATGAAAGTAGTACACTTGTTACATACAGATGTCTTTAAGAAATGATAAAAAAATAATCTACTACATCTACTTCCTGAAATTTAACAAGCGAGCGAGTGAAGAAGAAAAGTTGCCCTCCTGCTCTCATAAAGTAAAAACCACAACAAAGTTGGACTTTTGTCTTTCTGTGATTCAGGCAAACGCAAGATTATTAACACTCACAATGAGTACAGGACACAAGGCCAGCAGGAGGAACAAATGAACATACACCTTTCTATTGATTCATACATTCATCAGTTCCTTCAGTGAGTTGTATCCAAGGTAGCAGCAAGTTTCCGAGGTCTAAGGTGAGGAAAACATCCTGGATTTATGGGTCTGACATGTTGGTGACTTCTTGTGAGGTAGTGACATTCAGAGAGGACATAGAAGTGTTTTAAATCAAGTTGTCTCATTGGCTGATGACGTCCATATAGGACTGATACAGTATCAGGCAACTTTGAAACAGGAAGTAGAAAAGAAAGAGCGTTGGACAAGATGATGCTCTCACACAACAAGGACATGGACGCCACGGAAATGAGACTCGAGTGTGAAGATGGAATCACACTGAGCATTCTGCACAAAGACTCATGAAGTAAAGAGAGTGTAAAGTTTTAAATTCCTTGTTGTCCACATCTCAGCTGACCTCACACCCTCGGTGCACGTATTATTTTAGGTCCGGCCCACCTGTTTTGACCAAGCTTTTGACCAGGGCTATAGTGAGTAGTGAGTGATTTTCATTCTAGTAGTTCATCCAATAAGCAACCTGAGGAAAGCTTTGAGTGAAAGCTTCTCAGCCAATCAGCAGCTTCTCCCCACATGTGTATCCCCACATGCAGTGTGCAGTGACGTCAACATCGTCATCCGCCCCTTTACACAGGGTCCGCTCTGCAGCCCCACTGCGTTCTGGCGCTGGAGATCTTTCGTCTCCCGTCTGAACAACCACTAATTAACAGCAAATAAAGATGGACACGTGGCTCAAAACCCCTGAAATGTTGTTGTTTTTTGGGGCTTATTTTCAGAGGCCCCCCCACAATCAAGTGGCGCCACTAATGTCTCACACATTTCCAAGCAGGTGACGAAGGCCCAGCAACTACTGACGTTGCCTCTTTCCTCTTCCTGCTGATTCACTTCGATCTCTCAGCCTTCTGAGTCCTCAGGTCCAGACTCATTTGTCTTATTTACACCTCAAGGAACAGACACACTCCTTTAATTACAGTCCTGCTCACATCTTGTTCAGAGAGGAAGATTTGACAGAAGCGTAGAAGAGGTCATCTACGTGAAATTGAAAAACCTTTAAACCACCATTTCTTCAGGTTTGGTTCCAAAACGTTGTGTCCTTCTTGGGTTGGTCTCTTTGTGTTCACCGTGTGAGGTTTACACAGATACAACCATACAGCCTGCTGTTGATGTTGTTTCATGTGTTTCAGGTGCATGGTTGCTACTACAAAGTATTTCCTCCACGTGTTTCTCATCACATCCTTCAGTGTGATGAGAAGCCAATCAGATGGTCGTGACGTCTGACCCTCCCACTTTATGAGATTACAAATAAAGTGGAGACGCTCTGATTGTAGCAGTCAGTGGTGGACTCCTCAGAAAATGTTGCTCATAGTTTGTTTTCTGTTGATGATCAGAGTCGCGGGTAAGTATTTGATGAAGTGTCACATTCTGTAAATAGACACTGAATGATGATGGTACATTTAATATTCTCTTTGTTTTATTCACTGGCAGATTTTGCTTGTTTCTTTCAGGCTGCACAGGTGATGAGAAGGTTGAGATAAAGTCTGTTTCTGCTCAACAAAATGTGACTCTGACGTGTCCTCGAGGGAAAGACCAGAGTGGCAAGACGCTGTTTTGGATCAGAATCATTTCTGGAAAACAGCCTGAATTTTTGGGAGGAACAAAAAGCTTTGATTATGCAGAAGTCAATGATAAAGAGGTTAATCAAACTCCTCATTTTACAACCAAGCAAGGACCTGGAACTTTTATTCTACATATTAATCAAACTCAGATGATGGACACTGGACTTTACTACTGTGTACAAACCTACAGGAATGACATGACACTTTTGAAAGGAGTGTTTCTAAAAGTTGAAGGTGAAGTGAACTCATTTTATATGCAGTCTTTCATATTCATTCACATGCATTTGATTTCTTTATTACACACTTAACTCCTTAATTACTTATACATTTAATTGTTATTTATTCACAATGATGTTCTTACTTGCATATTTATTTGGTTACTTGTGTTCTGCTTACTTTTCTAATCACTTTTTCTCACTTCCATATTGATTAAGAGATATACTTACCAACTTATGTATTCATTTATATATTTTCTCAAACTGGTTTCTTACTTTTTATTTGGTACTTCCAGGACCCCAGTCTGTCGTCTCTAGCATCAGTCAAGCTCCTCCGTCTGAGTCGGTCCCTCCAGGAGAGTCGGTGTCTCTGCAGTGTTCGGTTCTCTCTGACTCTGAGAACAAAACATGTCCAGAACATTCCACAGTTTACTGGTTCAGAGCCGGATCAGATCAATCTCACCCCAGTTTCATTTATACTGCTGGAGACGGTGCAGAGTGTGGAAACGCTTCACAGAAATGTTTCTATAACTTCTCTAAGAAGGTCAATGTCTCTGATGCTGCTTCTTATCACTGTGCTGTGGCTGCATGTGGAGAGATCATGTTTGGAAATGGAACAAAACTGGACATTAAAGGTCAGTACAGACTAGTTTACCAGGAAAATGGTTTTTAAACTTCAAAAAATAATCATAGAATATTTTATTTTCTCAGATCCCAGCAGGAGAGCTTTGACGGATACAGAAAAAGCTCTTTCTATCGTCTGCATTGCTTTGGCTGCGAGTGTGATTGTTTTAGTTTATCTCATCTGGACCAAGAAGAAGAAGGATTGTACCCGTGGTAATACAAGTTTCTTTAATATAATGTGAAATCTGAGTGTGGCGTTCAATTAATTAATCACATTTTCCATTAAACGTCTCTGTTGAAACAGACTCTGAAGCGTCCAGCAGTGATCAGCAGGTAAAGTCTCAGGATGAAATAACTGGAAAAGTTCTTTTCAGTTATTTTTAAATAAATAAAGTTGTAACATTTCTACATTTTCTTCTATTTCCTCAGAGAGAAGAAGCTTCATTGACCTATTCTGCACCGACCTTCAGCAGGAGAAAAGTTCCCAAAGCAGAAAGAGGAAACACAAAGTCGACTCAGAAAGAGACGATCTACACTGACGTGCGTTTTCACTGAATCATTTACAATCTCAGTCTGATAAATGACGGTGGTGTGATTTGTTTTTTAAATACAATACCTGATTGTAAATATACGTAGCTACCAGGGTGCAAGGAAGAGATTATGTGTACTGTATTTTCATTTTTGTAATCAAGTAGTAATTTGGGTTACTTGTGTTATACTCCAGTACAGTTTACATCATGTTATGTACTTTTTATATTCAATGTAAATTGCTACCAAACAAGGCCACAGTCTAAATTAAAATGCCAACTTTTTTAGATGACATCACCTTGAACTTCATTATTTCATGAATATCCAGTCAAGTTTAATGATTGCCTGCTATTAACCAAAGTAAATAAAAGTCCAGGAAAAGAAACTGATGTTTTGATGCATTGTGATCAATTAAAAAGTATAAAAAGTAGCAGGAGCTTCACTTCAGTGTTCATCAGTTATTTTCCGCCTCTGATAAGTAACCAAGTATCTGACTTGAATTTCATGTCTGTGATCATAAAGCAATCACAATAAACTTTACTTCAGTTGGTTCATTGAAAATATGAATATGTTCTGCTCATTTTACTCTTTAGGCCAATTATGATGTAACTTCTTCAAAAAAATGTAATCCACCATGAAGTTTTGAAAATATTCTCCATTGTTCTGGACGAGTGTGTATTTTTAATCAAGGTTTTTTTTCTTGATGCTTGTGACAGCGTGTTGAAGGTATCCTGCACATTTTCACCTGGATCAGTTCATTTTAAACTAATCAAAACTTAAGTTTCTTTTTACATCTTGTTTTTCTGCTTCTGTCAAATAAAACACAATTATTCAAACATGTGTTCTTTTGTTACATCGATTTGCTTTTATATCAACTTTTTTTTTATTTAAACATGGTTGATAAGTTTCAAATGATGAATTTTCAAAACTGATTTCTAAATTGACAAAATATTATCATTTTGATATAAAACCTCTTTTAAATGTATTTTATGTGTTAAAGTACATATGAATACACGGTGCTCTGTCTCAATACACCACAATGTGATTAGTGATAAAACCAGACGGGGTGTCATGACCTCCACCTCTGGCTCTGCCTAGTGCAGTGCTTCTCAAATGGTGGGGCGAGCCCCCCTGGGGGGGCGTGGTGGGGTGTCAGGGGGGGCGTGAGGTGGGCGCGACTTTCAGTATTAGTGTCTTTATTCATGCTTGAATGATAAAAAAAGGGCCTCCAGCTCATTTTATTAATTTATTTTGATAATCAGGCGATTGTATGCAGAATGCTGGTGCCAGCAACTCATACAGTGGTTTATACAGATACATAAATAAATATTATCAGGTTCTCAATGGTAGTACAATTCGGGGGGGGGGGGGGGCTGAAAACATTTTTGTCCTCTCGGGGGGGCATGACAGAAAATAATTGAGAACCACTGGCCTAGTGGCAGTATTTGTTCCCTTCCCCCTCCCTCCTTTCCTTTTTTCCAGGTGGGCGTGTGCTGCATGCTGTGTGAGGTGGAGGAGTGCAGTGCTGATTTCCTGAGTGCACTCACCTGCGGCGGGGTGTGGCGTCACTCAACATGCACCTCTCTCTCTATAAAGCTGGCGTCAGACCGTAAAACTACCTACCGTTAGTTGTACTCTGTTCTGCCTGACCTCGCCTCAGTCTGTTTTGTCCTGCGTTAAGTTTGTCTCTCCTCTGCTGTAGCTCTTGACCCACCCTGCTGCACCAAGCTCCTGCATGAGACTCTGCTCGCTGGCCCGTTCCTAAAGCTTCAGCACAAGACTCCCTGACAACCTTCCTTCTGGCTGCAGCACACGCCACCTCCATTGGTCTCCAGTGTCGACCACGCCATTCATCCCGCTCCGCTTCGTACCAGGCTGTGTGCTTCCTCAGTCTCCCGCTGGGTCCTGATAGTTTGTTTGGGGTGGTTCCTTAGTCTGTGTAGTGGTTCTGTATTGTTTATTCTGGAGTTCTGTTTTGTTGGGTTCAAGTTTGTTGTTTCTATGTTTAGTCGTTTGGGCTGGTTCCTTGGGCCCCGTCTCCACCGCACAAAAAGTACCAGCCTCGACGGGTTTAAACCGCTCCGGCTCGCGTGTCACGACATGGAATGCGGTCTAAACTGCTCTAGACCGCTCCAAAGGCGACCGCTCTTCCGCTCCCCTTCCGTTGGGGTGCCGGGGACCATGGAACGGGTCTGAGGTTGAGCTGCTGTCTGCTGATTGGTCAGTGCTACACGCCCTCAATATTTTAATGTGCCGGCTGGATGAATCCTCTGCTGTCAGTGTGGTCAGCTGCGCACTGGTTGTTTTTATTTTCATTTTCTTTTCTTTGCTGCTCAACTTTAGTGTTTGTTGTGAAAGAGCGGACTTGAGGCAGGGGGAGACCGGGGGGAGGGACTTTGCATCGCGTTGGAGTTTTCTGTTTGCAGCATAGCGCTCGCCGTGGCGCTGATGCGCGTCCGGGACACCGGAGTCTGGAGCTTTCGTCTCCGGCGCTGACTGCGCTCCGGCAGCTCCGCTTTCCAGAGGCGGTCAGCGTTCTGTTCAGCCGCGGTCAGTGGCGCTTTATCGCGGTGACGGACCGCGGAAGCGATGCAAAGGAGCTTGGAGCTCGGCGCCTCCATGGAGGCGCCGGAGTGGAAAACCTCCTGCGTTTGAGCAGAAAGCTCAGACTACCGTGTCTGTGCCTCAGCCAACCGGGGGGAACGTTCCGCCCACTTGCCCCGCACCCGAGCGCTCGAGTGCGGGGCACGTCGCTGGCAAGTGGCCAAGCGACTCGCTCTCTCAAAACAAACACGGAAGTTGCGGCTGCAGCTCTCCACTGCAAAAAATGACTGCTGCAAAAAGTAACTTTTTTTTTTTCCGCTGCAAAAAATAACAGTGCAAAGTGGAGAATTTAAACAACAGAGGATTCATAAGATCTACATCTGACGACGTTCTTTTCTGTTATAATGTCACATTTCTGCGGAGCTCATAAGCCCCGCCCCGGGTCCTGATAGTTTGTTTGGGGTGGTTCCTTAGTCTGTGTAGTGGTTCTGCATTGTTTATTCTGGAGTTCTGTTGGGTTCAAGTTTGTTGTTTCTAGGTTTAGTCTGCACGTCTGTAATTCTGGCTCTTGGGAGTTCTGCTTGCTTGTGTTTCTGTTGTGTGTTCATTGCCACGTCAGTTATTAAAGTACTCTGAGAGTACCCCTGGTTGCTGTGTTTCTGTCCGCAACTGAGTCTCTGAGTGCGAATCGTGACACGGGGATCAGTGTGACTTAAAAAAGCCATGATTAAAATAATGATGACAACTCGGAGCTTTACAACTTTGACATTTTCACATTTTTATAAACGTCAAACTGAAAAATAATGTGTAGCACCCGCCCATGCATCAACCTATGGGGCGGGGCCTGGGTAAACTTATGATATTCCCTTTGTATTTATGCTCAAAAATAAAATATGACGCAAGTAAAGGAAAACCACACACACAGTACTTTAAACATAAATACCTTTTAGTAACTGTATTTTTAGTTCAACAAAAAAAAACAAAATAAGAAATAAATGAACTAATCACTCGGATTCAGTGACAACAAAATTAATACTCAAACAGAAATTATACCCGTTCAAATCACTCCAACTGATGGAAATCACTGGCTACTCAGATATACTGAAACATAAAATGAACCAAACCTGTGATGGGCCCACACACACACTTTCACTCACACACCCCACAGTTCACAGAAGTCCAGGAAAAACTACCCCTACAACCCTGTTGCAGGCCTGTTTCGTGCTTGTGTGCGTTGGACCTCAAACACTGGTCTCTTCACTCTCTGAGCGGAAAAAAAATGTAGCACCTGCAAAGCAGTGGTTAGTCACGGCTCCCATCACAGTCCATGCTGTCCGCGGGGAAACGGGGAAAATGGCGCCTCGCCGGCAGGTACAGCCACAATGCTCAGTCCGCTCGGTACGGCTCAGTCCGACATCTCTCGTCCACACCGGAGGGCGCAGATCCTCTCACTGAGGCACAAAAGTCCGTCTTAGCAGGTAACAGTCCGTTTACCTCACAACAAAATTTTCAGCCTCCAAAAATCTCAATAGCATGATGCAGTTTGGTCAACTCCGTCTCTCTCTCCTCCCGGACACACAACACCGCTCTCTCCCGCCCCCTCACATCAAACTGCTCACGCCATTGGCCGGAGTCTCCTGAGCTCTACACGAGCCAATCAAATCAAAGACATTTTAGATAGACACTTCTTAAAACCAACAATACTGTGTATATAACATTGTACTTCGAAACATTGAACACAGGTGAACTTACTCTTTTTTTACCTTTTTGCATGACATGAACTCTTAACACATACTCTGTAGATTTTTTTACTTTTTCTTTAAATTGTATTTTAAGAAAACACAATCATAACCATATTTATACATCATCAGACCGCGCATAGATGTACTGGCATTTGCAGACACCTTCCTTTTTGAGCGGTACCATTATGTACATCCACAGTTTAATCGCTCTGTACATTAGCAACATCACCAGCTGAGCGTCGCCCTGACGTCATAGCAGATATTGTGTGTTGCGCTGCGTTTCCTCGCAAATGGCAGAGCTGTCAGAGACACCCTATGCCATCATCACTTCGGGGTCTGATCACCACCACCACCACCAAATAAAGACATGATGCACAATTCATTTGGTCTTTTTTATTTCCTACAAATACAAGAGCTGGTTTAGTTAATGTAGTTAGTAGTTGGCATAATTCACCTGGGACTGTACACCCACCCTTAACTTGTGCTCCAGTAGTTCAATTTCCACATCTGCCTTTCTAATCTGGCGGTCCAAGTACTGCATTTCCTTAGCAGTTTTTTCCATCTTCTGGAGCAGGTGGAGTCTATAGATCTGTTTTACAGATAACTGGGAGGACATAAGGAGGACATTCAATTATTACAGTTGGACATGAATTCCACAGAATGAACCTCTGGTGTTTACTGAACATCTGTCTCACTGTGTCAGTCCTTGCAGTGGATGTTGAGGGACCCTCCTGCTGCTGCCCAGCCAGGCCCTGTTAAAAATTATGTGTCAATACTTCAGTGTAGACAAAATATCTTTATTCCACCACAATGTTTCAGAAATGTAAACGGGATGAGAACTATCATACCTCTATAGGCCTTTGAGGATCCTCCTCTGTAAAGGCAGCAGACAGGGTTTCCTCGTACTCGTCATCCTCGATGAATAGGTTTCATTATATTTAAACTACCATTTTGCAAGATCTTTGGAGTGTTGCCTACTTACAAGGTCTGTTGTGGCATGAGGGGGTCCAGCAGGCAGAGAGCACCATCACAATCTGTTGGGTGACAAAAAAAAAGACATGATGGGGAAATAAAGATGAACAAAAATAGGCTTAAAGAGATATATAGGCCTCGGCATATTATATATTATGAAGGAAGTGGTATCTTGAGGGGTGAGCTCTGAAGAGGAGCTCCTCCAGGGATTCCCTCAGCCACTGGCCTCCCAACATTCTGGCTTAGGGCTCCTCTGCTTCTGTTAAAGGTGGAGGTGCTGGGCCACCACCCGTTTTACAGGCATCTGCCTTCTTTCTGTTGGCTGAGTAAAGTCTGCGTTAGTTTAGCATTAGTTATTTGACAGCACATGATATGAGTGAGAAGACATTTATGTGTTTGAAAACAGCATTATGTTGGGAATAAAACACCTGCACAGTCAAATGGCCACTTGATATTTACTGTACAATGTCACACATGATCGAAATTACGTTAAGAAATGTATTGATTAACAATTAAATTAGCAGCGGTCTTACCCGATTGGACAATGTTTTTATATTTCATTTTCAGCCGCTGCTAAGAGCGCTTCTCCCCCGCGGAATTGAACCCAAAAGAAATAAATTAATAAGCTACCATCCAAGCAGTATTCCCTTGCAATAATGTTGCGATGACCAAGACGTTTGAACTTACGCATTCACTTGAGCAGCAATCTTCTTCCACGCCGCCTCCCTCTCTATAGCAGCCGCTGCGCTGTTGCATTTTTTGTTTAAAAATATGTTCATATTCGCCATATGATGGGATCAATACTTCCTGCTCCACTGGCGTAAAAAACTCCGCCCTCCGCGTCTCAGTTGTCATGGTGACTCGTTGAATCGGGGCTCCATTGATGCGGTCTTTTTAGAGTCGGAGTGCACGCGCTTGACTCCAGGTGAAACTACTCCGAGTTCATCAAACTGATCAAAATCCGGTGTCGTGAAACCGAAAACTCTGCGTTTTCTGTCTCAGTGTAACTCAGAGCTCGGTGTTAAGCTCATGGCTTGTTAAACCTGCTTCGTGAAACGGACCCCAGGTCAGAGCCGGCCCAAGCCATAAGTGAACTAAGTACCTGCTTGCACCCCATGGACACTAGGGGGCCCCCAAGAGCACTTAACAAAAATTATATCTCAGTGGCGCCAGACCTTCACTGCTGGTCTGAGTCAATCCAACCCTCAATAACTTTTTATGGCTACAAAAACCATGCTACTGCAGAAATACCATATAAAAAGCGTTTGCATCACAGATAATACTCGTGTAGCCAGAATAAATACCTTTATGAATGAAAACAATCCAAGTTCACGTCTCTTCTCCTGCTGCAGCTGCATAAAAAAGCGGCTGTTTTTCCAGAAACTTCTGGAGGTCGAGGAGGGAGACAAACATCAGCTTTTTTGAGGTCTTGAAAACAATAAAATTGTAAATAATATAATCCTGAATCCTGCCATGGAGTTTGTAGTGAGCCTAGTAACTTACACCAGGGGTGTCCTCAGAGTGCTGTGGTGCGTTCAATGACCTCTTGGAAAAGTCCTGCTTCAAAACTGTTATTTTAATAATTCCAACCAAATGTATTTATCTTCTCCTTTAGTTATTGTAGGTTGACAAAACCACTATTAAATAAACACAACTATATTTTTGTTCGTGCAGCTCGCTACAGATGCAGCTAGCTAGCGCGAGAGAGTGAACTCTCTGACCATCCAATCAGAGGGCTTGAATACACTGACGTCACGCTCTGCCTTCGTTAAGGCCCAGATCACCAATATCAAAATCTGATTAGTTGAAACAGCAGCGTGCCCGACACTAGTTTTACACTGCAGACTCCTGCAGAGTTGAATGTGAAGGCCTCAGGCAGATTTCTTTACCCGGCAACAGATGATGGCTAAAATGTGATTGGTTACAAGCTTTAATATGGAAGCAGCGAAGCCGGGGGAGAAGGGAGGAGGAGAAGGAGACAGACCACTTGGAATTATTTAAAAAGTATTCATGGACAAAATATAATCAAGATCTGTGGCTCAGATATTTTTCTTAGGCCTGCAGAGAAGGTCTTGAAGACCCTGACGGTCCACCTCTGGTTTATAGTAGGTGTGTGAATGATATTATGGGCAGAAATAAAGGACCCCAAAATCTAATTCTACTAAGGACCCCACAGAGGCTTCGGCCAGCTCTGATACAGATTTACAATCTAGACCAGGACACTTCTGATCGGGGTGATGTGAATGAGGGATACAATAATCTGCAGTTTAATTTTATATTATTGTGGCGGTTGCTAGGATCCAGGCCTCTCACCCAAAGGAACTATGGGAAAAGGGGCGGGGTTTGAGCTCTCCCGCGCTGGGGCTTTTGTGGGCTGTTCCAGTCCAGTTCTGTGTTCGCTACAATAAAGACGTGTTCCAAGATTCAGCTCTGCCTCATCCTTCGTCCTGCCATATTGGTGACACCGTTATGGACATGTTCGTGGAAGTAGAAGACTGCGACGTTGATCCGTCCTCGTCTCCTCAGCCGCGCCGGACGGCGGTTTTCGCTGCGGCTCCGAGGCTTCCCGAATTCTGGCAAAATGACCCGGCTTCGTGGTTTGTGCATGTCGAGGCGCTCTTTCGACTGCGAGGAATCACGGAGGATGAGCAGAGGTACTACTTGACCGTCGCAGCCTTTGACCAGCAGTCCACCAGGCGAGTACTCCAGCTCCTCCGCTTCCCCGCGGCTCGGAAAATTCACCGCGCTGAAGCAGCTCCTGCTGCGGAGGTTCCGCCTTTCTGCCCCCGAGAGGACGGACAAACTCCTCTCCCTGCCTGGGTTAGGGGACGGCTCGGCCGTGGACTTGATGGACGACATGCTGTTGGGCAAGGACGAGGGTGGATTCCTTTTCCCTCACTTGTTCCTGCGCCAACTCCCGCCGCCAGCGCGCGCAGTTTTGGCTAACTCCCGCTGCTTGGCCGAAGGCGACTTCCGTGGTTTTGCCGAGGAGGCGGATCGAATTCTGCTGGCGACAAGGAGATTTGCGGTACAAGGTGTGGGAGCGGAGCCCTCCCTCCCAGACACTGCAGCGGTGGCTGGAGTCACCGCCCGGAGACAACGCGGGACCAGCATCTGTGTTTTTCATCAGCGTTTTGGCGCCAAGGCGCGACGCTGCGTCCCTCCTTGCTCGTTCGAGGCACCGGGAAACGCCAGCGCCAGCACTCAGTAGCAGCTGTGGATGCTGGTGGACGATGTGAGCTGCTTTTCGTCAAAGACTCGGTGTCAGGGAAGCGTTTTCTGGTGGACTCCGGCTCGCAGCTGAGCCTCCTCCCTCCAGCCGGCACGGATTTGCCAGCCCGGGACACAGGACCTGTTGAGCGCGGCCAACGGTTCCCCCATCTCATCTTTTGGCAGTAGGTCAGCGACTGTATGTTTCCACGGACGCCAGTTTAAGTGGGACTTTGTGATCGCCTCCATTACTGTTCCCATTATCGGTGCTGATTTTGTCTTTGCTCATGATTTGCTGGTTGATGTCGCGAACCGCCGGTTGATCGATGCAGTGTCATTTGCTACCTTTCCGTGTGAGACCGGGGGACCTGGGCCGTTAACCCGCGCTAATTTGGTCGCATCAGAGAATGTGTTTCAGCGTTTGTTGGGGGAGTATCTGTCTTTGACCAAGCCTGTATTTTCCACCACGGTGACAAAGCACGGTGTCGAGCATTTCATTGCTACCACGGGCCCGCCGGTTTTTGCGCGCACACGTCGCTTAGACGCGGAGAAGCTAGCTATAGCTAAGGAGGAGTTTGCCAATATGGAGCGTTTGGGTATCGTGAGGCGTTCTAATAGCCCGTGGGCCTCGCCGCTTCACATGGTGCCGAAGGCAGACGTTCATGGGGGCCATGTGGAGATTTCCGCTGCCTTAACAATATCACGGTGCACGATCGCTATCCCGTTCCGCATATTCAAGACTTTTCTGTGCGTTTGGCACGTCTGTGTTTTCTAAAGTGGACCTGGTGCGCGGTTATCACCATGTTCCTGTGCGTGCAGATGATGTGCCTAAGATGCAGTGATTACCCCGTTCGGGCTTTTTGAGTTCCTGCGCATGCCTTTTGGCCTAAAATGGGAAGCACAGACTTTTCAGAGGTTAATGGACTCGGTGCTGCGCGACCTTGCTTTCGTGTTTGTTGACCTTGACGACATCTTGGTGGCGAGTTCTTAAGTTGAGGAGCATTTGTCACATCTGAAGCAAGTTTTTCAGCGTCTTGAGGAACATGGCCTTATTGTTAATCCTGCTGAGTGCCAGTTTGGTCTGCCTGTGATTGACTTTTTGGGTCATCGGATTTCAGCTCAGGGTGCCATTCCGTGGCCTTCTTAGGTGCAAGCGGTGACGGATTTCCCTCGTCCAGCCTCGGTTAAGGCCCTGCAGGAGTTTTTGGGCACGATTAATTTCTACAACCGTTTTCTTCCGCGTGCCGCCCACCTTCTGCAGCCACTTTATGGGGTTTTGCATTTGAAGAAAGACTCCAATCCGGTTGACTGGACACCAGATCGTGTCCAGGCTTTTGAGAGTGCTAAGACTGCTTTTGCTGATGCAGCTCTTTTAGCCCATCCAGCACCTTTAGCACCCATCTCTTTAACGACTGACGCGTCTGATATAGCGGTGGGGGCTGTGGCGGAACAGCAGGTGGATGGTGTTTGGCAGCCTCTTGCATTTTTCCGCCGCAAGTTAAGAGATAGCGAATGGAAGTATAGGGTTTTCGACCGCGAGTTGTTGGCGTTATATCTTGCAATTCCTCATTTCCGTTTCCTTTTGGAGGGTCGTTCATTCACTGCTTACGTGGATCACAAACCGTTGACCTTTGCGATGTCTAAGGTGACGGAGCCGTGGTCTGCTCGCCAGCAGCCCCATTTGGCATCCATTTCCGAGTTTACGACCGATATTCGACATGTGGCTGGTGAAGCGAATTGTGTCGCTGATTGTCTGTCCAGTGTGATTGTGTGTCCGGTGCATCTGGGAGTGGATTTTTCTGCTATGGCTGCTGACCAATCCGATGACTCAGACATTTTGACCCTCCAGTCTGCGAGTACGGGCCTTAGGCTGGAGAATGCGGCTTTGGAGGAAGGTGGTTTGTCTCTCCTCTGCGATGTCTCTACGGGTCGGCCCCGCCCCCGTAGTTCCAGTTTCTTGGCACCGCCGCATTTTCGATTCTATTCATTCCCTCTCTCACCCAGGGGTGCGGGCGTCGGTGAAATTGGTCGAGGCTAAGTTTGTGTGGCCGGGCCTTCGCCGTGATGTTAAAGAGTGGGCGGCTGCGTGTGTCGCGTGTCAGCGTGCTAAGGTCCACCAGCACACTAAGGCAACCCTGGAATGGTTCCCCATTCCGGCGAGACGTTTTGATCACGTGCATGTGGATTTGGTGGGTCCTTTGCCTCCTCCGCAAGGTTTTACCCACCTGCTTACAATGGTGGATCGAACCACCAGGTGGCCAGAGATGGTTCCTCTGTCCTCCACGACTTCCGTAGATGTGGCGCGCGCGTTCCTTTCGGCTGGGGTCTCGCGTTTCGGTACCCCGTCAGATACTACCTCTGACAGGGGCCCCCAGTTTGTGTCACAGCTTGTGTGAGCGTTTTCACCGGTCCCTTAAAGCAGCGCTGCGTGCCGCATTGTCTGATGGTAACTGGGTAGATCGTTTGCCTTGGGTAATGCTGGGGTTACGTTCGGCTCTGTTGGAATAATTGCACATAAACTATCACATTTATGCTTAATCCACATTTATGCCAAATCATTTGAAGCGTTTCAGTCGCCATGCAATAAGAACAGTGCCCTTGCTGTTTAATCTTGTATTTGGAATACTTGCAGGAACACGCTGACCAAGACTGATAAGGATCCAGGCCTCTCACCCAAAGGAACTATGGGAAAAGGGGTGGGGTTTGAGCTCTCCCACGCTGGGGCTTTTGTGGGCTGTTCCAGTCCAGTTCTGTGTTCGCTACAATAAAGACGTGTTCCAAGATTCAGCTCTGCCTCATCCTTCGTCCTGCCACATTATTAATTATTATTATTATTATTATTTGAACTTGAATTCTTCCATGTAGTGTGTCATTTCAGGTTCACTGTCAGACAATAGGTCTACATTGAAGCCAACATTTTCCACCATGTTGGCTTCACTGACACTTGTGAACAAGAGGTGTTGAAATGTAAACAAGGACCCACTGGAGCCCACCTCAGAGGACAGGAGCCATTGTGATTGGCCGGAGTGGTCAAGGGGTCAAGGGTCACAGGGAGGACCTGGATATAGGAAGTCTGCTTCTCTCATTCAAAAGTCTGTTCCTTCAGTTTCACTCTCTTTCTTCTGGCCTCAGGTTGGAGAGAACATGTCTGTCTTGTGCAGCTGACCATGTGGTGAACGTCTTTGTGTAATTAACTACTGTGTTCATTCATAACAGTCTCAGATCTATTGTTCTTAGGCCAGCCACAGTAAATGAACATGCAGAATCCAGAGAGAATAATAATAATAATAATAATAATAATAATAATAATAATAATAATAATAATGATAATATATTTTAGTTATAAAGCACATTTCATTTAAATCTCAAAGCGCCAGAAGCACACAGTCAAACAAAGTGAAGCCTTTTTTTAAAGTAAAGTCTTCCAGTGATTTTAAAAAGCAGCCACTGTCTGAGAGGTTCTGATGAGGGTTTGTTTAGAGTTCTGTTTAAAACCAGTAATTTTTTATATCGCTGTAGTTTTGTCATTCATGTCCTGCATGTTTGTGATATTAAAATTATAACAGCTTTTACCAGAGTAGATGTGGAGAGAATGGTGAAATAGGTAAGCTGTGTACAATTTTAAAATCCTCTGAAAAGAGGGGTTTAAACCACCATTTCTTCAGTATCGGTTCAAAACGTTGTGTCGTTCTTGGGTTGGTCTCTTTGTGTTCACCGTGTGAGGTTTACACAGATACAACCATACAGCCTGCTGTTGATGTTGTTTCATGTGTTTCAGGTGCATGGTTGCTACTACAAAGTATTTCCTCCACGTGTTTCTCATCACATCCTTCAGTGTGATGAGAAGCCAATCAGAAGCCGATGGTCGTGACGTCTGACCCTCCCACTTTATGAGATTACAAATAAAGTGGAGACGCTCTGATTGTAGCAGTCAGTGGTGGACTCCTCAGAAAATGTTGCTCATAGTTTGTTTTCTGTTGATGATCAGAGTCGCGGGTAAGTATTTGATGAAGTGTCACATTCTGTAAATAGACACTGAATGATGATGGTACATTTAATATTCTCTTTGTTTTATTCACTGGCAGATTTTGCTTGTTTCTTTCAGGCTGCACAGATGATGAGAAGGTTGAGATAGAGTCTGTTGCTGCTCAACAAGATGTGACTCTGACGTGTCCTCGAGGGAAAGACCAGAGTGACAAGACGCTGTATTGGTTCAGAATCATTTCTGGAAAACAGCCTGAATTCCTGGGAGGAACAACTGGCAGTGATTTTCGAAAAGTTAATCAAAATCCTCATTTTACAACCGAACAAGGACCTGGAACATTTATTCTGCATATTAATCAAACTCAGATGATGGACACTGGACTTTACTACTGTGTACAAACCCAGTGGACTGACATGACATTTTTGAAAGGAGTGTTTCTAAAAGTTGAAGGTGAAGTGAACTCATTTTATATGCAGTCTTTCATATTCATTCACATGCATTTGATTTCTTTAATTACACACTTAACTCCTTAATTCCATATACATCTAATTGTTATTTATTTACAATTATGTTCTTACTTGCATATTTATTAGGTTACTTGTGTTCTGCTTACTTTTCTAGTCACTTTTTCTCACTTCCATATTGATTAAGAGATATACTTACCAACTTATGTATTCATTTATATATTTTCTCAAACTGGTTTCTTACTTTTTATTCGGTACTTCCAGGACCCCAGTCTGTCGTCTCTAGCATCAGTCAAGCTCCTCCGTCTGAGTCGGTCCCTCCAGGAGAGTCGGTGTCTCTGCAGTGTTCGGTTCTCTCTGACTCTGAGAACAAAACATGTCCAGAACATTCCACAGTTTACTGGTTCAGAGCCGGATCAGATCAATCTCACCCCAGTTTCATTTATACTGCTGGAGACGGTGCAGAGTGTGGAAACGCTTCACAGAAATGTTTCTATAACTTCTCTAAGAAGGTCAGTGTCTCTGATGCTGCTTCTTATCACTGTGCTGTGGCTGCATGTGGAGAGATCATGTTTGGAAAACTGGACAATAAAGGTCAGTGCAGACTAGTTTACTAGGAAAATGTTTTTTAAATTTCAAAAAATAAATAATCATGATCATAGAATGTTTTATTTTCTCAGATTCAAACATGACAGCTTTGACGAATACAGAAATAGCTCTTTCTATCGTCTGCATTGCTTTGGCTGCGATTGTGATTGTTTTAGTTTATCTCATCTGGACCAAGAAGAAGAAGGATTGTACCCGTGGTAATACAAGTTTCATAGATATCAGTCTAACACTGAATGAAGTTTTAAATTTGAATGAATTTAAAACAACTATTTTTGAAAATATCTTCTTTGAAAACAGACTCTGAAGCGTCCAGCAGTGATCAGCAGGTAAAGTCTCAGGATGAAATAACTGGAAAAGTTCTTTAAAGCCATTTTTAAATAAATAAAGTTGTAACATTTCTACATTTTCTTCTATTTCCTCAGAGAGAAGAAGCTTCATTGACCTATTCTGCACCGACCTTCAGCAGGAGAAAAGTTCCCAAAGCAGAAAGAGGAAACACAAAGTCGACTCAGAAAGAGACGATCTACACTGACGTGCGTTTTCACTGAATCATTTACAATCTCAATCTGATAAATGACGGTGGTGTGATTTTGTTGTTTGTTTTTTTGCTGATGGCACTTGAGTGTAAATATAGTTACAGTTAGGAAGGAATCAATTACATTCACTCATATTTCTGTAAATACATAATAGTAATAGTAATTAAGAAGGGTTGTTTGTACTATTAGGAGTATTTTTCCACGTACTAGTACTTGAGCACAATTTACACATGTTGAATATAATTTGAAATTATTGTTTTAAGAAAATATATTGCTTGAAAAAATATTTCAAATTATATTCAATCATTTTTTTATTTTCATTTTGCAGATTCTAAGTTAGTTTAAAATAATTATTGCTTTTCATTTACATGTGTTTATCATATTCATAGACATGATCACTCATGATAGAAATGCTCCTTGAACATTCACATGTCTTACATGTAAATTAAACTGAATGCCTGCGACTGCCAATGAAAATATAAATATACAAAGTAAAATGCAAATCATTTGGCACTTTTACATGGGTAGTTTTAATGATGATACTTTTACTTGTGATTAAGTAGTAATTCTAAACTATAACAACTTTAATACTCATCATCAGTACTTGTCATATGTTTGCATGCGACTTGAATTGATTAAAAGAAAGTACATTAAACCTTATCTACATTTAATTATTCTCTACTTGGTTTTAGACATCATGTTGATTTAAATGTAGTGACGTCAGAAATGTTAATCCTTATTCTGTATTATTGTCTTTTATTCATTAATCCTTTGGTTATTATTGATGTTTATCACTTCGTGTTGAAGGTTTCTGCCTTTTTTATCTCTGAAAGATTGTAAGATATTTACTTCTCTTGTATATATCATGGGGTTTTTTCTACCTCATACAAATTTTGAAAACTGAATCATTCAAACAAAGCTGTTTTATTAATTTGTATCTTCACAAATGTCTACTTAATAAAATGTAATCTTACTGAAATAAATGTTTTGGTAAAACGTCCAAGCTTATGATGTAAACCATCGTTTAAATGTTCTATATGTATTCAATTATCAATGAATTCACAGTACACACACATTTATGGAATATGTTGAGTTGGTTGAACATATCATGTAGTTCTAATTTAATATTTTGACTAAGTCTCCATTTCCGATAGAAAATTCTGTTGTACAACAAAATAACATCTTTCTGTTAGAAAAGTCAAAAACTCTGATCCGCTTGTCGAAGGTTACTCAACCTGCTTTGCTATCGCTCATGTCGGGGCAAAGAAGACCTTTTGGTCTCTAAATGTCACAAGTTACAGCTCATGGGAATTTAAATCACTAATTGTTTTATTCAATTCGTGACCTTTACTCCTCACCTTTACTAATTTTTTCCTCACTACCAGAAGTAATGTGCTGTAATAACAAGTTAGTGGATTATTTACTTAAAATGATACCATGAGTAGTGTCACACACAAACACAAGGACACAAATGAGGGTTTATGGTGCATTAGGTCAGTTTAGACCAGGACAATCTGCTGGAAACTGCCTTTCTTCTGTCTTTATTTACCTGCAGTCGCAGTGTAGTTTGAAGTTATTAAACGTATCAGCGCGTTTTAGGAAATAGATATCAATTTTAACAGAAAAAAAGAACACTATGAATGACTATCTGCTGCAGCTTCACTTCAGTGTTCATCAGTTATTTTCTGTCTCTGATAAGTAACCAAGTATCTGACTTGAATTTCATGTCTGTGATCATAAAGCAATCACAATAAACTTTACTTCAGTTGGTTCATTGAAAATATAAATATGTTCTGCTCATTTTACTCTTTAGGCCAATTATGATGTAATTTCTTCCAAAAAATGTAATCCACCATGAAGTTTTGAAAATATTCTCCATTGTTCTGGACAAGTGTATTTTTTTATTCAACATTTTTTATCTTGATTCTTGTGACGGCGTGTTGAAGGTATCCTGCACATTTTTACCTGGATCAGTTAATTTTAAACAAATCAAAACTTAAGTTTCTTTACACATCTTGTTTATCTGCTTCTGTCAAATAAAACACAATTATTCAAACATGTGTTCTTTTGTTACATCGATTTGCTTTTATATCAACTTTCTTTTTTTTTTAAATGTGATTTTGATCAATTTCAAATGATGAATTTTCTAAACTGATTTCTAAATTGATAAAATATCATCATTTTGATATAAATCCTTGCTTTAATTTATTTTATGTGTATAACTACATATGAATCTACGGTGCTCTGTCTCAATAAACCACAATGTGATTCGTGATAAAACCAGACGGGGATCAGTGTGACTTAAAAAAGCCATGATTAAAATAATGATTACAACTCAGAGCTTAACAACTTTATGACGTTTTCATGTTTTCATAAAAGTCAAACTGAAAAATGTAATGTTATGAAGGAAACAAAATCGAATTTAATTACATATTATTACTTAATTAAAATATTTATTATGTATTATTTTTCCAGTGTGTCAGCTACAGGGTCTCACAATAGATTCTACTTTTTTTTTTTTTTTTTTATTGTGAAAGCATTTTAATAGTTATTGATGGACAAAATATAATTAACATCTGTGACTCAGATATTTTTCTTAGGCCTGCAGAGAAGGTCTTGAAGACCCTGACGGTCCACCTCTGGATCATAGTCGGTGTGTGAATGATATTATGGGCAGAAATAAAGGACCCCAAAATCAAATTCTACTAAGGGCCCCACAGAGGCTTGGGCCAGCTCTGATACAGATTTACAATCTAGACCAGGACACTTCTGATCGGGGTGATGTGAATGATGGATACAATTATCTGCAGTTTAATTTTTTCTAATAAGTGTAATAATAATTTTCTAATAAGTGTAATAATAATTTTCTAATAAGTGTAATAATAATTTTCTAATAAGTGTAATAATAATTTGTATTATTGTTATTATTATCATTATTATTAGTGTTATTATTATTGTTATTTGAACTTGAATTCTTCCATGTAGTGTATCATTTTAGGTTCACTGTCAGACAATAGGTCGACATTGAAGCCAACATTTTCCACCATGTTGGCTTCACTGACACTTGTGAACAAGAGGTGTTGAAATGTAAACAAGGACCCACTGGAGCCCACCTCAGAGGACAGGAGCCATTGTGATTGGCCGGCAGGTTGCTTGTGTTGGGATTTCTTACATCATAAGGAACTATTATTTATGTTGTGGTTGGCTATCGATAATGATTAATAGTCATCAAAGATAGTTATTAATTATGTTATTGAAATATAATCTGATCTGTATCAGAAATCTCGGAGCACCACCTGTCTTAACAGGAAATGATAGTCAATTCAGTTATATCAGTCTCATAAGATATACTAAACAGTTAATCAGGAATTTGAATTAATAGTTAAATTAATTGCAATTACCAGAATTAACAGTAAAGCTTGAAGGATTTTGGAGTTCTTGACACAGAAGAGGTCGACATTTCATTCACCTTTGTGCTCATTAATACAACAGCAAATATGATTCCAAAAATTATATTTATTTACAATGAAAACAAATAAAACACAGATTCTAGCTACCTATATACATCTTGGTGTGTGTAGGTGTGTGTGTGTGTGTGTGTGTGTGTGTGTGTGTGTGGAGAGAGAAAGAGAGAGAGAGAGTTAGAGGGAGTGTGTGTGTGAGACGTGTGATGGAACTACAAAACAAGATGGCGGATCACAAGAAACTACATTCAAATGGAGGTTATCAGAGAACAGGAAGTCTGTCCTGAGTCTCCACCATGTGCTGGAGAACAATGGAACATGGAAGCTAGTCTTTAGCGTCTGCTTCCTGTGGGGAATGTTTTACTCGGACACCAGCCTGAACACAAGACAAGGTAAGTGGAAACTCCTCACACACCACAACACTCATCTTCAAACATTCACAGCACACACATCAACAACCAAAAGAATAAGATCATCTTAAATACACATATTGGACATTGCTCCATTCATTGTTGTGTTTCTCCACAGGTGGCCGGACCTATCCACAACAGAAGACTCAATAAATAAGTTAAATGGTGCAGCTGCCATACCATGTTGTGATGCAGTATGTCAGGACGCTCTCAATGGATGAGTGGTAGAAGGTCAGCAGCAGGTTGGAGTCCAGTACAACCTGGACTCCAACCTGCTGCTGACCTTCTACCACTCATCCATTGAGAGCGTCCTGACAAACTACATCACAACATGGTATGGCAGCTGCACTGCTGCAGACAGGGAGAGGCTCCAGAGAGTGGTAAAGACAGCACAGAAGATCGTCGGCTGCCCTCTCCCCTCCCTGACGGACATCTACACCTCCCGCTGCCTCAGCAGAGCCATGAACATCATCAAGGACAGCTTCCACCCTGGCTCTGACCTGTTTGACCTGCTGCCCTCAGGAAGGCGCTACAGGGTCATAAGGTCTAAAACAAACAGACTCAAGAACAGTTTTTTCCCCAAAGCCATAACCACTGTGAACTCCCATATGCACTGACCTTACAGTCTACCCACCACCGTCATATTTATTTCCTGTAATTACACACAACATTATTATTATGTATTGTTCTCAGGACTGAACTGTGTACCTTACCTCCTCTCCACCCCCCCCCCCCCCCCCCCCCCACCTTGCACTTATTCTGCACTTTCTTCTTGAAATGTTTTTAACATATGTTTTGCACTGATACTGGAGTTGTTTTTAATCTCATTGTACCTAGGTATAGTGACAATAAAAGGCATTGATTGATGAAAACAATTGTGTGCAAATTAATTTATCTATGTGCAAATATCTTGATCTTAAAGTGTCGTGTGCTTCTTAAAATGCTGATGAACATTTTAAAGTGCTGAATAAAGTGCTGTGAGTGATCAAAATAAAGGAACGAGCTTCCTGTTCGTTACACAGATGTTCCTTCAGGTGAGACGTCGACTTCCTGGACGTTCACGTCACTTTCACTGCTGGGAGGCGTCATTAGCATCGTACAGAGAGGTGAAGAGACTCCTCCCACTTTAACACATAGTGATGAGGGCAGCTGGCTGCAGTATCCATGGCAACGCATCAGGAAGTGTCGCAATGTCAGTGGACGGATCATGTGACACTGCAGTTCTAGTTTATTCCTTCTGATTTTCTATTGTAATCCTGCTCAGGAATCCCAGTTTCTATTCAATATACCTGTAACAAGATTAACATTTTTTTATGTACTGTGACGGATTACAGTTAAAAAAAAATGTGTATCCTAATTACGTAACACTGTTACATGTAATCCATTACTGCCCAACCCTGTTGGCCGGAGTGGTCAAGGGGTCAAGGGTCACAGGGAGGACCTGGATATAGGAAGACCACTTCTCTCATTCAAAAGTCTGTTCCTTCAGTTTCACTCTCTTTCTTCCGGCCTCAGGTTGGAGAGAACATGTCTGTCCTGTGCAGCTGACCATGTGGTGAACGTCTTTGTATAATAAATTATTGTGTTCATTCTTAACAGTCTCAGGTCTATTGTTCTTAAGCCAGCTACAGTAAAGGAACATGCAGAATCCAGAGAGAATAATAATATAATAATATATTTTAGTTATAAAGCGTATTTCATTTAAACAAATCTCAAAGTGCAAGAAGCACACAGTCAAACAAAGTGAAGCCTTTTAAAAGTAAAGTCTTCCAGTGATTTTAAAAAGCAGCCACTGTCTGTGAGGTTCTGATGAGGTTTTGTTTAGAGTTCTGTTTAAAAACAGTAATTTGTTATACTGCTGTAGTTTTGTCATTCATGTCCTGCATGTTTGTGATATTAAAATTATAACAGCTTTTACCAGAGTAGATGTGGAGAGAATGGTGAAATAGGTAAGCTGTGTACAATTTTAAAATCCTCAGAAAAGAGGGGTTTAAACCACCATTTCTTCAGTATCGGTTCCAAAACGTTGTGTCGTTCTTGGGTTGGTCTCTTTGTGTTCACCGTGTGAGGTTTACACAGATACAACCATACAGCCTGCTGTTGATGTTGTTTCATGTGTTTCAGGTGCATGGTTGCTACTACAAAGTATTTCCTCCACGTGTTTCTCATCACATCCTTCAGTGTGATGAGAAGCCAATCAGATGGTCGTGACGTCTGACCCTCCCACTTTATGAGATTACAAATAAAGTGGAGACGCTCTGATTGTAGCAGTCAGTGGTGGACTCCTCAGAAAATGTTGCTCATAGTTTGTTTTCTGTTGATGATCAGAGTCGCGGGTAAGTATTTGATGAAGTGTCACATTCTGTAAATAGACACTGAATGATGATGGTACATTTAATATTCTCTTTGTTTTATTCACTGGCAGATTTTGCTTGTTTCTTTCAGGCTGCACAGGTGATGAGAAGGTTGAGATAAAGTCTGTTGCTGCTCAACAAGATGTGACTCTGACGTGTCCTCGAGGGAAAGACCAGAGTGACAAGACGCTGTATTGGATCAGAATCATTTCTGGAAAACAGCCTGAATTCCTGGGAGGAACATGGAGCTTTGATTATAAAGAAGTGAATCAAACTCCTCATTTTACAACTAAACAAGGACCTGGAACTTTTATTCTGCATATTTATCAAACTCAGATGATGGACACTGGACTTTACTACTGTGTACAAACCTCCTGGACTGACATGACATTTTTGAAAGGAGTGTTTCTAAAAGTTAAAGGTGAAGTGAACTCATTTTATATGCAGTCTTTCATATTCATTCACACTTGACTCCTTAATTCCATATACATATAATTGTTATTTATTGATTTATTTATTATTATTTATTTACAATGATGTTCTTACTTGCATATTTATCTGGTTACTTGTGTTCTGCTTACTTTTCTAGTCACTTTTTCTCACTTCCATATTGATTAAGAGAAATACTTACCAACTTATGTATTCATTTATATATTTTCTTAAACTGGTTTCTTACTTTTTATTCGGTACTTCCAGGACCCCAGTCTGTCGTCTCTAGCATCAGTCAAGCTCCTCCGTCTGAGTCGGTCCCTCCAGGAGAGTCGGTGTCTCTGCAGTGTTCGGTTCTCTCTGACTCTGAGAACAAAACATGTCCAGAACATTCCACAGTTTACTGGTTCAGAGCCGGATCAGATCAATCTCACCCCAGTTTCATTTATACTGCTGGAGACGGTGCAGAGTGTGGAAACGCTTCACAGAAATGTTTCTATAACTTCTCTAAGAAGGTCAGTGTCTCTGATGCTGCTTCTTATCACTGTGCTGTGGCTGCATGTGGAGAGATCATGTTTGGAAATGGAGCAAAACTGGACAATAAAGGTCAGTACAGACTAGTTTACCAGGAAAATGTTTTTAACTTCAAAAAATAAATAATTATGATCATAGAATGTTTTATTTTCTCAGATCCCATCATTAGAGCTTTGAAGAATACAGTAATAGCTCTTTCTATCGTCTGCATTGCTTTGGCTGCGAGTGTGATTGTTTTAGTTTATCTCATCTGGACCAAGAAGAAGAAGGATTGTACCCGTGGTAATACAAGTTTCTTTAATGTAATGTGAAATCTGAGTGTGGCGTTCAATTAATTAATCACATTTTCCATTAAACTTCTCTGTTGAAACAGACTCTGAAGCGTCCAGCAGTGATCAGCAGGTAAAGTCTCAGGATGAAATAACTGGAAAAGTTCTTTTCAGTTGATTTTATATAAATAAAGTTGTAACATTTCTACATTTTCTTCTATTTCCTCAGAGAGAAGAAGCTTCATTGACCTATTCTGCACCGACCTTCAGCAGGAGAAAAGTTCCCAAAGCAGAAAGAGGAAACACAAAGTCGACTCAGAAAGAGACGATCTACACTGACGTGCGTTTTCACTGAATCATTTACAATCTCAACCTGATAAATGATGGTGGTGTGATTTGTTTTTTTAATACAATTCCTGATTGCAAATATACGTAGCTACCAGGGTGCAAGGAAGAGATTATGTGTACTGTATTTTCATTTTTGTAATCAAGTAGTAATTTGGGTTACTTGTTATACTCCAGTACAGTTTATATCATGTTATGTACTTTTTATATTCAATGTAAATTGCTACCAAACAAGGCCACAGCTTCAATTAAAATGCCAACTTTTTTAGATGACATCACCTTGAACTTCATTATTTCATGAATATCCAGTATAATTTAATGATTGCCTGCTATTAACCAAAGTAAAAAAAAAGTCCAGGAAAAGAAACTGATGTTTTGATGCATTGTGATCAATTAAAAAGTATAAAAAGTAGCAGCAGCTTCACTTCAGTGTTCATCAGTTATTTTCCGCCTCTGATAAGTAACCAAGTATCTGACTTGAATTTCATGTCTGTGATCATAAAGCAATCACAATAAACTTTCCTTCAGTTGGTTCATTGAAAATATAAATATGTTCTGCTCATTTTACTCTTTATGCCAATTATGATGTAATTTCTTCAAAAAATTGAATCCACCATGAAGTTTTTAAAATATTCTCCATTGTTCTGGACAAGTGTGTTTTTTTTTCAACATATTTTTTCTTGATTCTTGTGACAGCGTGTTGAAGGTATCCTGCACATTTTCACCTGGATCAGTTCATTTTAAACAAATCGAAACTAAAGTTTCTTTACACATCTTGTTTATCTGGTTCTGTCAAATAAAACACAATTATTCAAACATGTTTTCTTTTGTTACATCGATTTGCTTTTACATTGATTTTATTTTTGTTTAAAAATGAGATGTTTGATAAATTTCAAACGATGATTTTTCTAAATTGCTAAAACATTATCGTTATGATGTAAAGATTTCTTTTAAATTCATTTTATGTGTTAAACTACATATGAATACACGGTGCTCTGTCTCAATACACCACAATGTGATTAGTAATAAAACCAGACGGGGATCAGTGTGACTTAAAAAAGCCATGATTAAAACAATGATTACAACTCAGAGCTTTACAACTTTATGACATTTTCATGTTTTAATAAAAGTCAAACTGAAAGATGTAATGTTATGAAGGAAACAACCGTCCACTTTCTGCTGCTTCTCCGGGCCGGGTCCCAGAGGCAGCAGGAAGTGTCAGTTACAGGGTCTCACAATACATTCTACTTCTTTTTCTTCTTTTTTTTTTTTGTGAAAGCATTTTACTATCATGTGTCATCAAATGTATTCAATTATAAATTGATCCCCCATAAACAACAATGTATTTTATACTGAAAAGTTCAAGGTGTACTGATGTACACAATGTACTGATACAGTGGCTTGTAAAAGTATTCAAACCCCTTGAACTTTTCCACATTTTGTCACATTACACGCCACAAACATAAATATATTTTATTGGAATTTTATGTGAAAGACCAACACAAAGTGTCACACAATTGTGAAGTACAAAGAAAACTATACATGACTTTAAATTTTTTTCACAAATAAAACACTGAAAAGTGCAGTGTGCAAAAGTATTCAGAGTCAATACTTTGTGGAACCGCCTTTTGCTGCAACTACAGCTGCAAGTCTTTTGGGGTATGTCTCTACCAGCTTTGCACATCTGGAGACTGAGATTTGTTCCCATTGTTCTTTGCAAAACAGCTCAAGCTCAGTCAAATTAGATGGAGAGCGTTTGTGAACGGCGGTTTTCAGATCTTGCCACAGATTGTCGATGGGATTTAGGTCGGGACTTTGACTGGGCCATTCTAACACATGAATATGTTTTGTTTTAAACCATTCCATTGTAGCCCTGGTGTCATGTTTAGGATGATTGTCCTGCTGGAAGGTGAACCTCCAGTCTCTAGTCTTTATGTTTAGGATGGTGGTCCTGCTGGAAGGTGAACCTCCAGTCTCTAGTCTTTATGTTTAGGATGGTGGTCCTGCTGGAAGGTGAACCTCCAGTCTCTAGTCTTTTGCAGACTCCAACAGGTTTTCTTCCTAGATTGCCCTGTATTTGGCTCCATCCATCTTCCCATCAACTCTGACCAACTTCCCTGTCCCTGCTGAAGAGCAGCACCCAGAGCATGATGCTACCACCACAATGTTGGACAGTGGGGACGGTGTGTTCAGGGTGATGTGCAGTGTTCAATTTCCGCCACACATAACGTTTTGCATTTAGGCCAAAAAGTTCCATTTTGGTCTCATGTGACCAGAGCACCTTCTTCCACATGTTTGCTGTGTCCCCACATGGTTTCTGGCAAACTGCCAACGGGACTTCTTATGTCTTTCTTTTAACAATGGCTTTCTTCTTGCCACTTGTCCAGAAAGGCCAGATTTGTGCAGCCCAATAGTTGTCCTGTGGACAAATTCCCCCACCTGAGCTGTGGATCTCTGCAGTTGGTCCAGAGTCTCCATGGGCCTCTTGGCTGCATCTCTGGTCACTGCTCTCCTTGTTCAGCCTGGAAGTTTAGCTGGACGGCCGTGTCTTGGTAGGTTTGCAGTCATACGTACTCTTTCCATTTCTGGATAATGGATTGAACAGTGCGCCGTGAGATGTTCAAAGCTTGGGAAATCTTTTTATAGCCAAACCCTGCTTTAAACTTCTCCACAACTTTATCTCTGACCTGTCTGGCATGTTCCTTGGACTCCATGGTGATGTTTGTTCCCCAATATTCTCTTAACAAACCTCTGAGGTGTCACAGAACAGCTGTATTTGAACTGAGATTACAATACACACAGGTGGACTCTATTTAGTCATTAGGTCAACATTCAATCATTCAGCAGTCACCAGGCAACTTCTGAAGGCAATTGGTTGCACTCAGAGAAAAGGAGCTGAATACTTTTGCACGCTGCACTTTTCAGTGTTTTATTTGTGAAAAAAATGTAGTCATATATAATTTTCTTTGTACTTCACAATTGTGTGACACTTTGTGTTGGTCATTCACATAAAATTCCAATAAAATATATTTATGTTTGTGGCGAGTATTGTGACAAAATGTGGAAATGTTCAAGGGGTATGAATGCTTTTGCAAGCCACTGTATATTTTGTACAAAATAAAATGGACCTCTGCATTTCAGGTGAACTGTTTAAGTTTAGAGTGAATTGTGAGTTCTACTGTCAATGTGTGAGAGGTAACAGATCTGCTTGAACCCAATTTTCCTGATTTTTGCCCACTTCAACCAGACTGCAGGTCTAAAAGTATAACTTCATCCCCTCCAGCAAATAGGACCCTGTAAAACACACTGGCCCAAATACTACATCATTATATTACTAAATGCCTCCACTGCATCATGAAAATATCCACTTACATAACAAAGCTGTTTTAAAATGTTATTAATTTCATAACATTAATCATTAATGAGAACATGACTGCTAGAAATAATTGCTTCTGTTACACAATACTTTATGACACTTTGGTGTTATTTTTTAAAATCCTGTGTGATGATAATTTGCACACTCCTGCAAATATAAGATAATATTATACGCCATAATCTATAATAATAGATGGTTGGTGTCACAATAAAACATGAGTATATGAATGAAGGTTTTGTGTCCAACTGGCCCATTTTCTCAAATCTAGTTAAGTCAACTTTTCTGATAAAGTACATTTAAAACCAACTAAAGCCGACCAAAGTGCTTTACAGTTCAAATGGAAAAACAAAACACAAACTGTGGGGAAACGTACAGGTCAGAGCCGGCCCAAGGCATAAGCAAACTTAATACATGCTTGCACCCCGTGGACACTAGGGGGCCCCCAAGAGCACTTAACAAACATTATATCTCAGTGGCGCCGTGCATTTCAGAGCCAGACCTTCACTGCTGGTCTGAGTCAATCCAACCCTCAATAACTTTTTATGTCTACAAAAACCATGCTACTGCAGAAATACCATATAAAAAGCGTTTTCATCACAGATAGATACTCGTGTAGCCAGAATAAATACCTTTACGAATGAAAACAATCCAAGTTCACGTCTCTTCTCCTGCTGCAGCTGCATATAAAAGTGGCTGTTTTTCCAGAAACTTCTGGGGGTCGAGGAGGGAGACAAACGTCAGCTTTTTGTGGTCTTGAAAACAATATAATGGTAAATAATATAATCCTGAATCCTGTCATGGAGTTTGTAGTGAGCACTAGTAACTTACACCAGAGGTGTCCCCAGAGTGCTGTGGTGCGTTCAATGACCTCTTGGAAAAGTCCTTCTTCAAAACTGTTTTGACAATAATTCCAACCAAATGTATTTGTCTTCTCCTTTAGTTATTAGTTCTGGAGAGTGAACTCTCTGACCATCCAATCAGAGGGCTTGAATACACTGACGTCATGTTAGGCCTTCCAGAAGGCCCAGATCACTAATATCAAAATCTGATTAGTTGAAGCAGCAGTGACCGACACTAGTTTTACACTGCAGACTCCTGCAGAGTTGAATTTGAAGGCCTCAGGCAGATCTCTTTACCCGGCAACAGATGATGGCTAAAATGTGATTGGTTACAAGCTTTAATATGGAAGCAGCGAAGCCGGGGGAGAAGGGAGGAGGAGAAGTGGACAGACCACTTGGAATTATTTAAAAAGTATTCATGGACAAAATATAATCAACATCTGTGACTCAGATATTTTTCTTAGGCCTGCAGAGAAGGTCTTGAAGACCCTGATGGTCCACCTCTGGTTTATAGTAGGTGTGTGAATGATATTATGGGCAGAAATAAAGGGCCCCAAAATCTAATTTTGCTAAGGGCCCCACAGAGGCTTGGGCCAGCTCTGATACAGATTTACAATCTAGACCAGGACACTTCTGATCGGGGTGATGTGAATGAGGGATACAATAATCTGCAGTTTAATTTTATATTATTGTGGCGGTTGCTAGGATCCAGGCCTCTCACCCAAAGGAACTATAGGAAAAGGGGCGGGGTTTGAGCGCTCCCGCGCTGGGGCTTTTGTGGGCTGTTCCAGTCCAGTTCTGTGTTCGCTACAATAAAGACGTGTTCCAAGATTCAGATCTGCCTCATCCTTCGTCCTGCCACATTGGTGACCCCGTTGTGGACATGTTCGAGGAAGTAGAAGACTGCGACGTTGATTCGTCCTCGTCTCCTCAGCCGCGCCGGACGGCGGTTTTCGCTGCGGCTCCGAGGCTTCCCGGCTTCTGGCAAAATGACCCGGCTTCATGGTTTGTGCATGTCGAGGCGCTCTTTCGACTGCGAGGAATCACGGAGGATGAGCAGAGGTACTACTTGACCGTCGCAGCCTTGGACCAGCAGTCCACCAGGCGAGTAATCCAGCTCCTCCGCGCTCCCCGCGGCTCGGAAAATTCATCGCGCTGAAGCAGCTCCTGCTGCGGAGGTTCCGCCTTTCTGCCCCCGAGAGGGCGGACAAACTCCTCTCCCTGCCTGGGTTAGGGGACGGCTCGGCCGTGGACTTGATGGACGACATGCTGTCGCTGTTGGGCGAGGGCGAGGGTGGATTCCTTTTCCCTCACTTGTTCCTGTGCCAACTCCCGCCGCCAGCGCGCGCAGTTTTGACTAACTCCCGCTGCTTGGTCGAAGGCGACTTCCGTGGTTTTGCCGAAGAGGCGGATCGAGTTCTGCTGGCAACAAGGAAATTTGCGGTTCAAGGTGTGGGAGCGGAGCCCTCCCTCCCAGACACTGCAGCGGTGGCTGGAGTCACCGCCCGGAGACAACGCGGGACCAGCATCTGTGTTTTTCATCAGCGTTTTGGCGCCAAGGCGCGACGCAGCGTCCCTCCTTGCTCTTTCGAGACACCGGGAAACGCCAGCGCCAGCACTCAGTAGCAGCTGTGGGTGCTGGTGGACGATGTGAGCTGCTTTTCGTCAAAGACTCGGTGTCAGGGAAGCGTTTTCTGGTGGACTCTGGCTCGCAGCTGAGCCTCCTCCCTCCAGCCGGCATGGATTTGCCGGCCCGGGACACAGGACCTCTGTTGAGCGCGGCCAACGGTTCCCCCATCTCATCTTTTGGCAGTAGGTCAGCGACTGTATGTTTCCACGGACGCCAGTTTAAGTGGGATTTTGTGATCGCCTCCATTACTGTTCCCATTATCGGTGCTGATTTTGTCTTTGCTCATTACTTACTGGTTGATGTCGCGAACCCGCCGGTTGTTCGATGCAGTGTCATTTGCTACCTTTCCGTGTGAGACCGGGGTACCTGGGCCGTTAACCCGCGCTAATTTGGTAGCATCAGAGAATGTGTTTCAGCGTTTGTTGGGGGAGTATCCGTCTTTGACCAAGCCTGTATTTTCCACCACGGTGACGAAGCACGGCGGCGAGCATTTCATTGCTACCACAGGCCCGCCGGTTTTTGCGTGCGCACGTCGCTTAGACGCGGAGAAGCTAGCTATAGCTAAAAAGGAGTTTGCCAATATGGAGCGTTTGGGCATCGTGAGGCCTTCTAATAGCCCGTGGGCCTCACCGCTTCACATGGTGCTGAAGGCAGACGGTTCATGGGGGCCATGTGGAGATTTTCGCTGCCTTAACAATATCACGGTGCACGATCGCTATCCCGTTCCGCATATTCAAGACTTTTCTGTGCGTTTGGCAGGCACGTCTGTGTTTTCTAAAGTGGACCTGGTGCGCGGTTATCACCAGGTTCCTGTGCGTGCAGATGATGTGCCTAAGATGCAGTGATTACCCCGTTCGGGCTTTTTGAGTTCCTGCGCATGCCTTTTGGCCTTAAAGGGGAAGCACAGACTTTTCAGAGGTTAATGGACTCGGTGCTGCGCGACCTCGCTTTCGTGTTTGTTGACCTGGACGACATCTTGGTGGCTAGTTCTTCAGTTGAGGAGCATTTGTCGCATCTGAAGCAAGTTTTTCAGCGTCTTGAGGAACATGGCCTTATTGTTAATCCTGCTGAGTGCCAGTTTGGTCTGCCTGTGATTGACTTTTTGGGTCATCGGATTTCAGCTCAGGGTGCTATTCCGTTGCCTTCTAAGGTGCAAGCGGTGACGGATTTCCCTCGTCCAGCCTCGGTTAAGGCCCTGCAGGAGTTTTTGGGCATGATTAATTTCTACAACCGTTTTCTTCCGCGTGCCGCCCACCTTCTGCAGCCACTTTATGGGGTTTTGCATTTGAAGAAAGGCTCCAATCCGGTTGACTGGACACCAGATCGTGTCCAGGCTTTTGAGAGTGCTAAGACTGCTTTTGCTGATGCAGCTCTTTTAGACCATCCAGCACCTTTAGCACCCATCTCTTTAACGACTGACGTGTCTGATATAGCGGTGGGGGCTGTGGTGGAACAGCAGGTGGATGTTGTTTGGCAGCCTCTTGCATTTTTCAGCCGCAAGTTAAGAGATAGCGAATGCAAGTATAGCGTTTTCGACCACGAGTTATTGGCGTTGTATCTTGCAATTCGTCATTTCCGTTTCCTTTTGGAGGGTCGTTCATTCACAGCTTACGTGGATCACAAACCGTTGACCTTTGTGATGTCTAAGGTGACGGAGCCGTGGTCTGCTCGCCAGCAGCCCCATTTGGCATCCATCTCCGAGTTTACGACCGATATTCGACATGTGGCTGGTGAAGCGAATTGTGTCGCTGATTGTCTGTCTAGTGTGATTGTGTGTCCGGTGCATCTGGGGTTGGATTTTTCTGCTATGGCTGCCGACCAATCCGATGACTCACATTTTGACCCTTTAGTCTGCGAGTACGGGCCTTAGGCTGGAGAATGCGGCTTTGGAGGAAGGTGGTTTGTCTCTCCTCTGTGATGTCTCTACGGGTCGGCCCCGCCCCGTAGTTCCAGTTTCTTGGCGCCGCCGCGTTTTCGATTCTGTTCATTCCCTCTCTCACCCAGGGGTGTGGGCGTCGGTGAAATTAGTCGGGGCTAAGTTTGTGTGGCCGGGCTTCGCCGTGATGTTAAAGAGTGGGCGGCTGCGTGTGTCGCGTGTCAGCGTGCTAAGGTCCACCAGCACACTAAGGCACCCCTGGAATCGTTCCCCATTCCGGCGAGACGTTTTGATCACGTGCATGTGGATTTGGTGGGTCCTTTGCCTCCTCCGCAAGGTTTTACCCACCTGCTTTCAATGGTGGATCGAACCACCAGGTGGCCAGAGATGGTTCCTCTGTCCTCCACGACTTCCGTAGATGTGGCGCGCGCGTTCCTTTCGGCTGGGGTCTCGCGTTTCGGTACCCCGTCAGATACTACCTCTGACAGGGGCCCCCAGTTTGTGTCACAGCTTGTGTGAGCGTTTTCACCGGTCCCTTAAAGCAGCGCTGCGTGCCGCATTGTCTGATGGTAACTGGGTAGATCGTTTGCCTTGGGTAATGCTGGGGTTACGTTCGGCTCTGTTGGAATAATTTCACATAAACTATCACATTTATGCTTAATCCACATTTATGCCAAATCATTTGAAGCGTTTCAGTTGCCATGCAATAAGAACAGTGCCCTTGCTGTTTAATCTTGTATTTGGAATACTTGCAGGAACACACTGACCGAGACTGATAAACAGGAGACCAATGTCCTGTCGAAACTGCCACACAGCAATGTCTCGTGCATACTGAATGTTCCGACTTGTGCTTGTCTAGTGATTTTCCACTACAGTGCCTTTCTTTCACCTTTCTTCCACACCCCACCTTCGAACCCCTAATAACAAGAGAGGAAGTGGATGAGAGTCTTCAGAATGGGTTGGAGGTTGTAGCTGAAGCACTCCCTATCCATTCTCCTCACGAGTTAATAAGAAACTTACCCTTGTTGTCTTGTTCTTTCTTGCAGATTTAATAAATGTCTATAGCCTGAACCTGACAGGCTCCTAAGGAGGATCTAAATGTGTCGCCTGCCGAGCTCGTGCTTTGTCAGCCGCTTCGTGTTCCTGGGGAATTTTTGCCTGTGAGTTTTGCGCCGCGACCCCAGTCAGTCGTCGGTCCATTTTCCTCCAGCGGTTTTTTGGCTCCGGGCCCCATTCACCACTGTTTTCCACAGTCATTTGCTCCGGTGGAGCTTAATTCGGCCAGTTTCATTTTCGTACGACATGACGCTCACCGATCCCCCGTATGATGGCCCCTTTAGGGTCCTGGAGAGGGGTCCTAAGGTTTTTGTGCTGGATATGGGTGGGCGGAGGGAGTGCATTTCAATAGACAGGCTGAAGCCCGCTTTTGTGATGGCCGATGAGGTCATGTGTCCGCCCCAGGTTCCCCGTTGTGGTCGCCCTCCTTCAAGACCCCCTGTGTTTTCTCCTCCTCATGGACGACCTGATCGCCGAGTTTCATCTGAGGTTTCGCATGAGGGGACAACGCAGCCGTTATGGCCGACCGTTAAAGCCTCCTGTGAGGTATTGACTGGTTTCCCAGATGTGCCTTCTGGGTGTCCGGGAGGGGGGGGGGGGGGGGGGGGGGGGGGATCCAGGCCTCTCACCCAAAGGAACTATGGGAAAAGGGGTGGGGTTTTGAGCTCTCCCGCGCTGGGGCTTTTGTGGGCTGTTCCAGTCCAGTTCTGTGTTCGCTACAATAAAGACGTGTTCCAAGATTCAGATCTGCCTCATCCTTCGTCCTGCCACATTATTATTATTATTATTATTATTATTATTATTATTATTATTATTATTTGAACTTGAATTCTTCCATGTAGTGAATCATTTTAGGTTCACTGTCAGACAATAGGTCAACATTGAAGCCAACATTTTCCACCATGTTGGCTTCACTGACACTTGTGAACAAGAGGTGTTGAAATGTAAACAAGGACCCACTGGAGCCCACCTCAGAGGACAGGAGCCATTGTGATTGGCCGGAGTGGTCAAGGGGTCAAGGGTCACAGGGAGGACCTGGATATAGGAAGTCTGCTTCTCTCATTCAAAAGTCTGTTCCTTCAGTTTCACTCTCTTTCTTCTGGCCTCAGGTTGGAGAGAACATGTCTGTCTTGTGCAGCTGACCATGTGGTGAACGTCTTTGTGTAATTAACTACTGTGTTCATTCATAACAGTCTCAGATCTATTGTTCTTAGGCCAGCCACAGTAAATGAACATGCAGAATCCAGAGAGAATAATAATAATAATAATAATAATAATAATAATAATAATAATAATAATAATAATAATAATAATGATAATATATTTTAGTTATAAAGCACATTTCATTTAAATCTCAAAGCGCCAGAAGCACACAGTCAAACAAAGTGAAGCCTTTTTTTTAAAGTAAAGTCTTCCAGTGATTTTAAAAAGCAGCCACTGTCTGAGAGGTTCTGATGAGGGTTTGTTTAGAGTTCTGTTTAAAACCAGTAATTTTTTATATCGCTGTAGTTTTGTCATTCATGTCCTGCATGTTTGTGATATTAAAATTATAACAGCTTTTACCAGAGTAGATGTGGAGAGAATGGTGAAATAGGTAAGCTGTGTACAATTTTAAAATCCTCTGAAAAGAGGGGTTTAAACCACCATTTCTTCAGTATCGGTTCAAAACGTTGTGTCGTTCTTGGGTTGGTCTCTTTGTGTTCACCGTGTGAGGTTTACACAGATACAACCATACAGCCTGCTGTTGATGTTGTTTCATGTGTTTCAGGTGCATGGTTGCTACTACAAAGTATTTCCTCCACGTGTTTCTCATCACACCCTTCAGTGTGATGAGAAGCCAATCAGATGGTCGTGACGTCTGACCCTCCCACTTTATGAGATTACAAATAAAGTGGAGACGCTCTGATTGTAGCAGTCAGTGGTGGACTCCTCAGAAAATGTTGCTCATAGTTTGTTTTCTGTTGATGATCAGAGTCGCGGGTAAGTATTTGATGAAGTGTCACATTCTGTAAATAGACACTGAATGATGATGGTACATTTAATATTCTCTTTGTTTTATTCACTGGCAGATTTTGCTTGTTTCTTTCAGGCTGCACAGGTGATGAGAAGGTTGAGATAAAGTCTGTTGCTGCTCAACAAGATGTGACTCTGACGTGTCCTCGAGAGAAAGACCAGAGTGACAAGACGCTGTATTGGTTCAGAATCATTTCTGGAAAACAGCCTGAATTCCTGGGAGGAACAACTGGCAGTGATTTTCGAAAAGTTAATCAAAATCCTCATTTTACAACCGAACAAGGACCTGGAACATTTATTCTGCATATTAATCAAACTCAGATGATGGACACTGGACTTTACTACTGTGTACAAACCCAGTGGACTGACATGACATTTTTGAAAGGAGTGTTTCTAAAAATTGAAGGTGAAGTGAACTCATTTTATATACAGTTTTTCATATTCATTCACATGCATTTGATTTCTTTATTACACAATTAACTCCTTAATTCCTTATACATTTAATTGTTATTTATTCACAATGATGTTCTTACTTGCATATTTATTAGGTTACTTGTGTTCTGCTTACTTTTCTAGTCACTTTTTCTCACTTCCATATTGATTAAGAGATATACTTACCAACTTATGTATTCATTAATATATTTTCTCAAACTGGTTTCTTACTTTTTATTCGGTACTTCCAGGACCCCAGTCTGTCGTCTCTAACATCAGTCAAGCTCCTCCGTCTGAGTCGGTCCCTCCAGGAGAGTCGGTGTCTCTGCAGTGTTCGGTTCTCTCTGACTCTGAGAACAAAACATGTCCAGAACATTCCAGAGTTTACTGGTTCAGAGCCGGATCAGATCAATCTCACCCCAGTTTCATTTATACTGCTGGAGACGGTGCAGAGTGTGGAAACGCTTCACAGAAATGTTTCTATAACTTCTCTAAGAAGGTCAGTGTCTCTGATGCTGCTTCTTATCACTGTGCTGTGGCTGCATGTGGAGAGATCATGTTTGGAAATGGAGCAAAACTGGACATTAAAGGTCAGTGCAGACTAGTTTACTAGGAAAATGTTTTTTAAATTTCAAAAAATAAATAATCATGATCATAGAATGTTTTATTTTCTCAGATTCAAACATGACAGCTTTGACGAATACAGAAATAGCACTTTCTATCGTCTGCATTGCTTTGGCTGCGATTGTGATTGTTTTAGTTTATCTCATCTGGACCAAGAAGAAGAAGGATTGTACCCGTGGTAATACAAGTTTCATAGATATCAGTCTAACACTGAATGAAGTTTTAAATTTGAATGAATTTAAAACAACTATTTTTGAAAATATCTTCTTTGAAAACAGACTCTGAAGCGTCCAGCAGTGATCAGCAGGTAAAGTCTCAGGATGAAATAACTGGAAAAGTTCTTTAAAGCCATTTTTAAATAAATAAAGTTGTAACATTTCTACATTTTCTTCTATTTCCTCAGAGAGAAGAAGCTTCATTGACCTATTCTGCACCGACCTTCAGCAGGAGAAAAGTTCCCAAAGCAGAAAGAGGAAACACAAAGTCGACTCAGAAAGAGACGATCTACACTGACGTGCGTTTTCACTGAATCATTTACAATCTCAGTCTGATAAATGACGGTGGTGTGATTTTGTTGTTTGTTTTTTTGCTGATGGCACTTGAGTGTAAATATAGTTACAGTTAGGAAGGAATCAATTACATTCACTCATATTTCTGTAAATACATAATAGTAATAGTAATTAAGAAGGGTTGTTTGTACTATTAGGAGTATTTTTCCACGTACTAGTACTTGAGCACAATTTACACATGTTGAATATAATTTGAAATTATTGTTTTAAGAAAATATATTGCTTGAAAAAATATTTCAAATTATATTCAATCATTTTTTTATTTTCATTTTGCAGATTCTAAGTTAGTTTAAAATAATTATTGCTTTTCATTTACATGTGTTTATCATATTCATAGACATGATCACTCATGATAGAAATGCTCCTTGAACATTCACATGTCTTACATGTAAATTAAACTGAATGCCTGCGACTGCCAATGAAAATATAAATATACAAAGTAAAATGCAAATCATTTGGCACTTTTACATGGGTAATTTTAATGATGATACTTTTACTTGTGATTAAGTAGTAATTCTAAACTATAACAACTTTAATACTCATCATCAGTACTTGTCATATGTTTGCATGCGACTTGAATTGATTAAAAGAAAGTACATTAAACCTTATCTACATTTAATTATTCTCTACTTGGTTTTAGACATCATGTTGATTTAAATGTAGTGACGTCAGAAATGTTAATCCTTATTCTGTATTATTGTCTTTTATTCATTAATTCTTTGGTTATTCTTGATGTTTATCACTTCGTGTTGAAGGTTTCTGCCTTTTTTATCTCTGAAAGATTGTAAGATATTTACTTCTCTTGTATATATCATGGGGTTTTTTCTACCTCATACAAATTTTGAAAACTGAATCATTCAAACAAAGCTGTTTTATTAATTTGTATCTTCACAAATGTTTACTTTCTATCTGCTTCATATTAACTTTCTCTTTTCTAAAAACTATGTTTTATACTTAATCAAATTTAATCTTACTGAAATAAATGTTTTGGTAAAACGTCCAAGCTTATGATGTAAACCATCGTTTAAATGTTCTATATGTATTAAATTAGCAATGAATTCAAAGTACACACATTTATGGCATATGTTGAGTTGGTTGAACATATCATGTAGTTCTAATTTAATATTTTGACCAAACCTCCATTTCCGATAGAAAATTCTGTTGTACAACAAAATAACATCTTTCTGTTAGAAAAGTCAAAAACTTTGATCCGCTTGTCGAAGGTTACTCAACCTGCTTTGCTATCGCTCATGTCGGGGCAAAGACGACCTTTTGGTCTCTCAATGTCACAAGTTACAGCTCATGGGAATTTAAATCACTAATTGTTTTATTCAATTCGTGACCTTTACTCCTCACCTTTACTAATTTTTTCCTCACTACCAGAAGTAATGTGCTGTAATAACAAGTTAGTGGATTATTTACTTAAAATGATACCATGAGTGGTGTCACACACAAACACAAGGACACAAATGAGGGTTTATGGTGCATTAGGTCAGTTTAGACCAGGACAATCTGCTGGAAACTGCCTTACTTCTGTCTTTATTTACCTGCAGTCGCAGTGTAGTTTGAAGTTATTAAACATATCAGTGCGTTTTAGGAAATACATATTAATTTTAACAGAAAAAAAGAACACTATGAATGACTATCTGCTGCAGCTTCACTTCAGTGTTCATCAGTTATTTTCCGCCTCTGATAAGTAACCAAGTATCTGACTTGAGTTTCATGTCTGTGATCATAAAGCAATCACAATAAACTTTACTTCAGTTGGTTCATTGAAAATATAAATATGTTCTGCTCATTTTACTCTTTAGGCCAATTATGATGTAATTTCTTCAAAAAAATTTAATCCACAATGAAGTTTTGAAAATATTCTCCATTGTTCTGGACAAGTGTGTTTTTTTATTCAACATTTTTTTATGTGATGCTTGTGACAACGTGTTGAAGGTATCCTGCACATTTTTACCTGGATCAGTTCATTTTAAACAAATCAAAACTTAAGTTTCTTTACACATCTTGTTTATCTACTTCTGTCAAATAAAACTGTCAAATAAAACTTTGCTTTTATATCAACTTTATTTTTATTTAAAAATGTGATTTTGATAAATTTCAAATGAGGAATTTTCTAAACTGATTTCTAAATTGATAAAATATCATCATTTTGATATAAATCCTTGCTTTAATTTATTTTATGTGTTAAACTGCATATGAATATACGGTGCTCTGTCTCAATACACCACAATGTGATTAGTGATAAAACCAGACGGGGATCAGTGTGACTTAAAAAAGCCATGATTAAAATAATGATTACAACTCAGAGCTTTACAACTTTATGACGTTTTCATGTTTTCATAAAAGTCAAACTGAAAAACGTAATGTGAAGAAGGAAATAAAATCGAATTTAATTACATATTATTGCTTAATTAAAATATTTATTATGTATTATATTTCCAGTGTGTCAGCTACAGGGTCTCACAATAGATTCTACTTTTCTTTTTTTTTTTTTTTTAATTGTGAAAGCATTTTAATAGTTATTGATG
Source organism: Blennius ocellaris (assembly GCF_963422515.1). NCBI lineage: Eukaryota > Metazoa > Chordata > Actinopteri > Blenniiformes > Blenniidae > Blennius > Blennius ocellaris. Next base: position 23,737,104 of record NC_137658.1, read on the forward strand.
GACAAAATATAATCAACATCTGTGACTCAGATCTTTTTCTTAGGCCTGCAGAGAAGGTCTTGAAGACCCTGACGGTCCACCTCTGGTTTATAGTAGGTGTGTGAATGATATTATGGGCAGAAATAAAGGACCCCAAAATCAAATTCTACTAAGGGCCCCACAGAGGCTTGGGCCAGCTCTGATACAGATTTACAATCTAGACCAGGACACTTCTGATCGGGGTGATGTGAATGATGGATACAATTATCTGCAGTTTAATTTTTTCTAATAAGTGTAATAATAATTTTCTAATAAGTGTAATAATAATTTTCTAATAAGTGTAATAATAATTTTCTAATAAGTGTAATAATAATTTGTATTATCATTATTATTAGTGTTATTATTATTGTTATTTGAACTTGAATTCTTCCATGTAGTGTATCATTTTAGGTTCACTGTCAGACAATGGGTCGACATTGAAGCCAACATTTTCCACCATGTTGGCTTCACTGATACTTGTGAACAAGAGGTGTTGAAATGTAAACAAGGACCCACTGGAGCCCACCTCAGAGGACAGGAGCCATTGTGATTGGCCGGCAGGTTGCTTGTGTTGGGATTTCTTACATCATAAGGAACTATTATTTATGTTGTGGTTGGCTATCGATAATGATTAATAGTCATCAAAGATAGTTATTAATTATGTTGTTGAAATATAATCTGATCTGTATCAGAAATCTCGGAGCACCACCTGTCTAAACAGGAAATGATAGTCAATTCAGTTATATCAGTCTCATAAGATATACTAAACAGTTAATCAGGAATTTGAATTAATAGTTAAATTAATTGCAATTACCAGAATTAACAGTAAAGCTTGAAGGATTTTGGAGTTCTTGACACAGAAGAGGTCGACATTTCATTCACCTTTGTGCTCATTAATACAACAGCAAATATGATTCCAAAAATTATATTTATTTACAATGAAAACAAATAAAACACAGATTCTAGCTACCTATATACATCTTGGTGTGTGTAGGTGTGTGTGTGTGTGTGTGTGTGTGTGTGTGTGTGTGTGTGTGTGTGTGTGTGTGTGTGTGTGTGTGTGTGTGTGTGTGGAGAGAGAAAGAGAGAGAGAGAGTTAGAGGGAGTGTGTGTGTGAGACGTGTGATGGAACTACAAAACAAGATGGCGGATCACAAGAAACTACATTCAAATGGAGGTTATCAGAGAGCAGGAAGTCTGTCCTGAGTCTCCACCATGTGCTGGAGAACAATGGAACATGGAAGCTAGTCTTTAGCGTCTGCTTCCTGTGGGGAATGTTTTACTCGGACACCAGCCTGAACACAAGACAAGGTAAGTGGAAACTCCTCACACACCACAACACTCATCTTCAAACATTCACAGCACACACATCAACAACCAAAAGAATAAGATCATCTTAAATACACATATTGCACATTGCTCCATTCATTGTTGTGTTTCTCCACAGGTGGCCGGACCTATCCACAACAGAAGACTCAATAAATAAGTTAAATGGTGCAGCTGCCATACCATGTTGTGATGCAGTATGTCAGGACGCTCTCAATGGATGAGTGGTAGAAGGTCAGCAGCAGGTTGGAGTCCAGTACAACCTGGACTCCAACCTGCTGCTGACCTTCTACCACTCATCCATTGAGAGCCTCCTGACAAACTACATCACAACATGGTATGGCAGCTGCACTGCTGCAGACAGGGAGAGGCTCCAGAGAGTGGTAAAGACAGCACAGAAGATCGTCGGCTGCCCTCTCCCCTCCCTGACGGACATCTACACCTCCCGCTGCCTCAGCAGAGCCATGAACATCATCAAGGACAGCTTCCACCCTGGCTCTGACCTGTTTGACCTGCTGCCCTCAGGAAGGCGCTACAGGGTCATAAGGTCTAAAACAAACAGACTCAAGAACAGTTTTTTCCCCAAAGCCATAACCACTGTGAACTCCCATATGCACTGACCTTACAGTCTACCCACCACCGTCATATTTATTTCCTGTAATTACACACAACATTATTATTATGTATTGTTCTCAGGACTGAACTGTGTACCTTACCTCCTCTACACCCCCCCCCCCCCCCCCCCCTTGCACTTATTCTGCACTTTCTTCTTGAAATGTTTTTAACATATGTTTTGCACTGATACTGGAGTTGTTTTTAATCTCATTGTACCTAGGTATAGTGACAATAAAAGGCATTGATTGATGAAAACAATTGTGTGCAAATTAATTTATCTATGTGCAAATATCTTGATCTTAAAGTGTCGTGTGCTTCTTAAAGTGCTGATGAACATTTTAAAGTGCTGAATAAAGTGTTGAGTGCATCAAAATAAAGGAACGAGCTTCCTGTTCGTTACACAGATGTTCCTTCAGGTGAGACGTCGACTTCCTGGACGTTCACGTCACTTTCACTGCTGGGAGGCGTCATTAGCATCGTACAGAGAGGTGAAGAGACTCCTCCCACTTTAACACATAGTGATGAGGGCAGCTGGCTGCAGTATCCATGGCAACGCATCAGGAAGTGTCGCAATGTCAGTGGACGGATCATGTGACACTGCAGTTCTAGTTTATTCCTTCTGATTTTCTATTGTAATCCTGCTCAGGAATCCCAGTTTCTATTCAATATACCTGTAACAAGATTAACATTTTTTTATGTACTGTGACGGATTACAGTTAAAAAAAAATGTGTATCCTAATTACGTAACACTGTTACATGTAATCCATTACTGCCCAACCCTGTTGGCCGGAGTGGTCAAGGGATCAAGGGTCACAGGGAGGACCTGGATATAGGAAGACCGCTTCTCTCATTCAAAAGTCTGTTCCTTCAGTTTCACTCTTTCTTCCGGCCTCAGGTTGGAGAGAACATGTCTGTCCTGTGCAGCTGACCATGTGGTGAACGTCTTTGTATAATAAATTATTGTGTTCATTCTTAACAGTCTCAGGTCTATTGTTCTTAAGCCAGCTACAGTAAAGGAACATGCAGAATCCAGAGAGAATAATAATATAATAATATATTTTAGTTATAAAGCGTATTTCATTTAAACAAATCTCAAAGTGCAAGAAGCACACAGTCAAACAAAGTGAAGCCTTTTAAAAGTAAAGTCTTCCAGTGATTTTAAAAAGCAGCCACTGTCTGTGAGGTTCTGATGAGGTTTTGTTTAGAGTTCTGTTTAAAAACAGTAATTTGTTACACCGCTGTAGTTTTGTCATTCATGTCCTGCATGTTTGTGATATTAAAATTATAACAGCTTTTACCAGAGTAGATGTTGGAGAGAATGGTGAAATAGGTAAGCTGTGTACAATTTTAAAATCCTCAGAAAAGAGGGGTTTAAACCACCATTTCTTCAGAATCGGTTCAAAAACGTTGTGTCCTTCTTGGGTTGGTCTCTTTGTGTTCACCGTGTGAGGTTTACACAGATACAACCATACAGCCTGCTGTTGATGTTGTTTCATGTGTTTCAGGTGCATGGTTGCTACTACAAAGTATTTCCTCCACGTGTTTCTCATCACATCCTTCAGTGTGATGAGAAGCCAATCAGATGGTCGTGACGTCTGACCCTCCCACTTTATGAGATTACAAATAAAGTGGAGACGCTCTGATTGTAGCAGTCAGTGGTGGACTCCTCAGAAAATGTTGCTCATAGTTTGTTTTCTGTTGATGATCAGAGTCGCGGGTAAGTATTTGATGAAGTGTCACATTCTGTAAATAGACACTGAATGATGATGGTACATTTAATATTCTCTTTGTTTTATTCACTGGCAGATTTTGCTTGTTTCTTTCAGGCTGCACAGGTGATGAGAAGGTTGAGATAAAGTCTGTTGCTGCTCAACAAGATGTGACTCTGACGTGTCCTCGAGGGAAAGACCAGAGTGGCAAGACGCTGTTTTGGATCAGAATCATTTCTGGAAAACAGCCTGAATTCCTGGGAGGAACATGGAGCTTTGATTATAAAGAAGTGAATCAAACTCCTCATTTTACAACTAAACAAGGACCTGGAACTTTTATTCTGCATATTTATCAAACTCAGATGATGGACACTGGACTTTACTACTGTGTACAAACCCAGTGGACTGACATGACATTTTTGAAAGGAGTGTTTCTAAAAGTTAAAGGTGAAGTGAACTCATTTTATATGCAGTCTTTCATATTCATTCACACTTGACTCCTTAATTCCATATACATATAATTGTTATTTATTGATTTATTTATTATTATTTATTTACAATGATGTTCTTACTTGCATATTTATCTGGTTACTTGTGTTCTGCTTACTTTTCTAGTCACTTTTTCTCACTTCCATATTGATTAAGAGAAATACTTACCAACTTATGTATTCATTTATATATTTTCTTAAACTGGTTTCTTACTTTTTATTCGGTACTTCCAGGACCCCAGTCTGTCGTCTCTAGCATCAGTCAAGCTCCTCCGTCTGAGTCGGTCCCTCCAGGAGAGTCGGTGTCTCTGCAGTGTTCGGTTCTCTCTGACTCTGAGAACAAAACATGTCCAGAACATTACAGAGTTTACTGGTTCAGAGCCGGATCAGATCAATCTCACCCCAGTTTCATTTATACTGCTGGAGACGGTGCAGAGTGTGGAAACGCTCCACAGAAATGTTTCTATAACTTCTCTAAGAAGGTCAGTGTCTCTGATGCTGCTTCTTATCACTGTGCTGTGGCTGCATGTGGAGAGATCATGTTTGGAAATGGAGCAAAACTGGACATTAAAGGTCAGTACAGACTAGTTTACTAGGAAAATGGTTTTTAAAGTCAAAATAATCATCAGTATTAAATGTCTATTCTTTTTTTCTTTAGAACATAAGCAGGAAAAAAGTGCCATCACAACCCTTTATGGTGTCGCTGCAGCTTTTGTTGCAACTGTGATTGTTTGCTTCAGTCTCATTTGGACCAACGACAAAAATGATGGTAACAGAGTGAAGACGGTGGTCTTTTTCACCCGTCTGTCTCAATCTGAAGGAAAAACATGGAACTCCAGCCAGCAGTGATCGGCAGGTAAAGTCACAGACTGATGATATTTTAAAAGTAATTTGTTCTGAAAATAAAATCACAATATTTTCTTCTATTTCCTCAGAGAGAAGAAGCTTCATTGACCTATTCTGCACCGACCTTCAGCAGGAGAAAAGTTCCGAAGCAGAAAGAGGAAACACAAACTCGGCTTTTTTAAATACAATACCTGATTGCAAATATACGTAGCTACCAGGGTGCAAGGAAGAGATTATGTGTACTGTATTTTCAATTTTGTAATCAAGTAGTGATTTGGATTACTTGTTATTCTCCAGTACAGTTTATATCATGTTATGTACTTTTTATATTCAATGTAAATTACTACCAAACAAGGCCACAGCTTCAATTAAAATGCCAAGTTATGCGTTATATAAATATATAAATAAATAAATAAATAAATATATATATATATATATATATATATATATATATATATATATATATATATATATATATATATATATATATATATATATATATATATGAAATCACCTTGAACTTCATTATTGCATGACTATCCAGTATAATTTAATGATTGCCTGCTATAAACCAAAGTAAATAAAAGTCCAGGAAAAGAAACTGATGTTTTGATGCATTGTGATCAATTAAAAAGTATAAAAAGTAGCAGCAGCTTCACTTCAGTGTTCATCAGTTATTTTCCACTTCTGATAAGTAACCAAGTATCTGACTTGAATTTCATGTCTGTGATCATAAAGCAATCACAATAAACTTTACTTCAGTTGGTTCATTGAAAATATAAATATGTTCTGCTCATTTTACTCTCTTTATGCCAATTATGATGTAATTTCTTCAAAAAAGCTTTATCCACAATGATTTAAAAAAAAAATTTCTCCATTGTTCTGGACAAGTGTGTTTTTTTATTCAACATTTTTTTTCTTGATGCTTGTGACGGCGTGTTGAAGGTATCCTGCACATTTTTACCTGCATCAGTTCATTTTAAACAAATCAAAACTAAAGTTACACATCTTGTTTATCTGCTTCTGTCAAATAAAACACAATTATTCAAACATGTGTTCTTTTGTTGCATCGATTTTCTTTTATATCGACTTTGTTTTTGTTTATAAATGTGATGTTTGATAAATTTCAAATGATGAATTTTTGAAACTGATTTCCAAATTGATAAAATATCATCATTTTGATATAAATCCTCGCTTTAATTTATTTTATGTGTTAAACTACATATGAATACACGGTGCTCTGTCTCAATAAACCACAATGTGATTAGTAATAAAACCAGACGGGGATCAGTGTGACTTAAAAAAGCCATGATTAAAATAATGATTACAACTCAGAGCTTAACAACTTTATGACATTTTCATGTTTTAATAAAAGTCAAACTGAAAGATGTAATGTTATGAAGGAAACAACCGTCCACTTTCTGCTGCTTCTCCGGGCCGGGTCCCAGAGGCAGCAGGAAGTGTCAGTTACAGGGTCTCACAATACATTCCACTTCTTTTTCTTCTTTTTTTTTGTTAAAGCATTTTACTATCATGTGTCATCAAATGTATTCAATTATAAATTGATCCCCCATAAACAACAATGTATTTTATACTGAAAAGTTCAAGGTGTACTGATGTACACAATGTGCTGATACAGTGGCTTGCAAAAGTATTCAAACCCCTTGAACTTTTCCACATTTTGTCACATTACACACCACAAACATAAATATATTTTATTGGAATTTTATGTGAAAAACCAACACAGTGTCACACAATTGTGAAGTACAAAGAAAACTATACATGACTTTACATTTTTTTCCACAAATAAAACACTGAAAAGTGCAGCGTGCAAAAGTATTCAGAGTCAATACTTTGTGGAAGTGCCTTTTGCTGCAATTACAGCTGCAAGTCTTTTGGGGTATGTCTCTACCAGCTTTGCACATCTGGAGACTGAGATTTGTTCCCATTGTTCTTTGCAAAACAGCTCAAGCTCAGTCAAATTAGATGGAGAGCGTTTGTGAACGGCGGTTTTCAGATCTTGCCACAGATTGTCGATGGGATTTAGGTCGGGACTTTGACTGGCCATTCTAACACATTTGTAAAACTTCTCAAATTCTTCGATTCATCTTGTTTGCAGACGAAACAAATATGTTTGCATCAGGAGACGTTTTAAAACAACTGTGTCTAATTGTTAACTTGGAACTCAAGAGTGTCAACAAGTGGTTCAAACAAAACAAATGATCTCTAAATCTGAGTAAAAGCAAAATGACGATATTCGGCAACTGTAATTCCAATTGGCAGGAAGCAGTTCAGATAGAGGGTGGTGTTGTAGAGCGGGTGCATGAAATCAAATTCCTTGGAGTTATTATTGATGATAGAATTACTTGTAAATCTCATATTAAATATATGTCTACGAAAATTTCAAGAAACATTGCAATAATAGCAAAAGCAAAGCACATTTTAAATATCAAAGCTTTACACAGCGTATACTGTTCTCTGATTTTGCCCTATTTATATTATTGTACTGTTGGGATTTATGGTTGGTAATTAGCATTAATAATTACTGTAAGTGATAGATTACTGAAAGTAATAGATTACTGAGAGTAATTTAGGAAAAATTGGAATTACTAATGAAGTAAACGGTCATTTAGTCATCAGCAACTCCTAGAGTAATTGAGTAATTACTCAAAAGTTAATAAATTATCAAAAATAATTTATTAATGAAACATTTTTAATTTGAATAAATTGATCATTTATCAAATAATAATTGAATGGGGTCACCACCAGCTAAGCTGGAAATAGCTAATACCAAGTTTCAGTCTCATTTGTCAAAAGGTTATTTAATTAAGTTAATATTTCTGTGTAAATATAACAATCTTAAATAACAAGGAAGGTGTGAGATTCGAGCACAGACCAGTGAATTGTCAACAATAAATACACAATAATTACCAGGAATCGATCAATTCAGTTAAAATGTGTTTATTAACAAAAATTTATTTATTCATAAATAATTCAGGAACTACTCATTACAACAACACAATGAAGTAATAAACGTTTAACACGGAGATCTAATCTGCTAACAGCAACACTATGTACAAAGAAAGAGTCTGTGTGTGTGTGTGTGTGTGTGTGTGTGTGTGTGTGTGTGTGTGTGTGTGTGTGTGTGTGTGTGCGTGTGTGCGTGTGTATGTGTGTGTCGTGTGTGGAAGCCTGAGTAATGACCATGTAATGACCAGGAGTGTCCACCAGGTGGCGGCGGACCTTGGAGGGTCAGTGTGAGTGGGTGTAATGACCATGAGTGTCCACCAGGTGGCGGCGGACCTTGGAGGGTCAGTGTGAGAGGGTGTAATGACTATGAGTGTCCACCAGGTGGCGGCGGACCTTGGAGGGTCACTGTGAGAGGGTGTAATGACCACTAGTGTCCACCAGGTGGCGGCGGACCTTGGAGGGTCAGTGTGAGAGGGTGTAATGACCACGAGTGTCCACCAGGTGGCCGAGGACCTTGGAGCAAGAGATGTCAGTGGAAAATACAAGATGGAGGGGTTACGGGCGTCGCCATACTTATTTACAGGTTGCCGCCATCTTGAACTCGAGTAAGGCGGAAGCGTGACCGGAAATGACGCAAAATGACGCGCATGAAGTGACGTTCATATAAGCGACATACAGGAAGGGACGTATTCGACTGAAACGGAGGGAATTACGTTTACGGAGGCCGACCCACAGTTAGTTACGTTCTGATCGAGCATGCAGGAAGGTACGTAGACGACATGAACACTTGGGAAGTGGCGTAGCGGGACCCACTCGCCGGATATGACGCCAAAAACAAGTCATTCGCTGAAAAGACGAAAAGACGCACATTTATCGTTTCTTTCTTCCAGTCTTTCGTATGTCAACAGAAGGAGGATTGTCTTCTCATAAGGTAATGATTTCCCTTGTTATCTATATAGAAACGATCAGCCTGCTCTAATAAGAAGCAGTAGTTTATCAGTGTTAATGAGAGAAGGAGGAGTTTTGTAATTAAGTTAGGAGCAATGAAGGTTTAAGTTGCTCTTTCTATCCCCATGCCTTGTTTTGTTAAGTGTCATTTCTTGTCTTGTGAAAACTTACTCTAGTAACTTTTGGTGTGTTAAGAATTAAGAATGTGCCGACATTGAACTGCATCAGTAATCATGTCATTCTGTATTAATGGATGTATACAACGAGCTTGCTGCTGTATTTTTATCCCAGATAGATGCTGTGTGTGTGTGTGTGTGTGTGTGTGTGTGTGTGTGTGTGTGTGTGTGTGTGTGTGTGTGTGTGTGTGTGTGTGTGTGTGTGTATATGTTCACTTTGTGTCAACATGTGTCTTTATGTGTAAAATTACATTACTATTCATCCTCGGTCACTAAAATGTGACTAATAATTAATTTATTATAATCAGGCATCTCAATAGGAAGCATGTATCTTGGATGAAACTTTTTATCAGTGCATTCACATGAGAAAATTATTAAAGGTTATGAGATAAATTTTAAATCAAATGTATAACATAATGCAACAAATCATTTAGATGTTTGTCAATAAAGTTAAATGTTTATGTCTGTGCCACACATATAGAGAACTGAAATTGCATTTCTCTTCACATATGCATTTAAAAAATAATTTCACACACTAACAATATACATAATTGACGTAAAATATATACAGGCTATGAATATAAGAAGTTAAGAGAAGTATAAAAAGATAAATAATGTAAACACTGCAGTGAAATCAACACAGTAAAGTGAACAGAAAGTTATAACAAATGTAAATAATGATGATTGACTTGTTCTTTTTTCAGAGCAAATCTTTTATTTAAAATAAAATAAAACAACAATAATGTGAATACATCTCTTGTTTTGCAGGATTTTTTTATTCGAGACACAGAAATGCTGGAATGGATGCAGTGCAAACTTTGCAAAGGCTGCTGCATGTTGGTTGTGCCTTAAAATCCCACAAACATCTGGAGGAGTCCAGATCCAGCTGTGGATGTAAGACCACGAATGAGAGCACAAGGTACTACAACAATAGTTTGTACAGTTGTTCAATAGATGTGTGTCGTATGGCAGAAATGACTGAACCACTTGGTGAGATATTTATTCTGCACTCTTTGTGTTGATGGTTTGTCTTTATATGAGGTCACTGCTTTCATAAAGGTTTAATCATCAACAGTAGTTTGATGATCACATTGTCAAAGTAAAATATCAACTGATTCTGCATCTTGTCTACAGTTGGTGATTAATATTGTTTAAATCACAGAAACAATAATTCCCAGACAGTTTAAGTTTAATCAAAGTGGAACTTTCCTGCTGCGTCTTTTCATTGGTTTCCACAACGTATTTTTCTCTGCAGGATCATTGAGGCTGTTGAAGGAGGAGGAGGATCCTCACTGTGTTTTCCAGAGAGCAGATCAAGGTGAGTGAAACAAACTGTGCTGTTAGTGATTCTATTCTCTTGTGCTAATATCTGTTCTCTCTTCTCTCTTTACTCTTTGGCTTCAGAGCTTCATGAGGATCTCATGGACTCGAGGGTCCGTTCAAACAGAATGAACCTCTGGAAGATGTCGTCTGCATCACCTGCCCTCCAGCAGCACGTCATCATGAAGATGTTGTTTCAGTGACCAGCAGGTCAGAAAACATCTCTTCAGTCAACTTTGAGAGTTTTTACGTAGCATAAGCTTGATTTGTTTACTTTTATTCCTCTGTATTGCAGCAGATGTTGGAGCTACTGGAAGAGATGGAGGAGGTCACAGGAACCAAGAAGAGAGACCAGAGACTCATCAGTTATGTTTTTGATGTTATACTTCCAGATGTAAGATGATCAATCAAATGGAGGACATCATAGAAGTAGAGTGGTCAATATTTTGTGTCTATTGAAGCCTATCTACATGCACCTTGTCAGTGTTTTTCCGATCATCATCAACATCCTGATGGGCTCAGGTCACACAAGGCTGGAGGCCCAGGTCCTCATAGCCAGTGGGAGAAAGTTCTAACACTCTCACAGACTAACCAACCGTACATGATGAACAAGAGTCTGAATGCATCTGGTGATGGTGAAGTAATCTGATTACTTCCTGTTTTCACCTGAGTGTAGCTGCGCTGCTGCTGCTGCTCATTACCGTCTTATCTATTGGAATCTTTACCTTTACTTTTGGTTCTCAGAGTGCTGGTTTACTGGAGGTTCCTAGGTTTTCTAAAAGTAGAACGGAGGCGGAGCTTTCAGAGTGGATCTCTCTCTTATCTACTATCTGTCTGTCCTCTCTTCTGTCCTCTTCTCTGTCCTCTCTTCTGTCCTCTCACCTCAACAGGTCAACAGAAAAGACGCCACCTCTGACTCTGGTTTCTCCAAAGGTGTCTTCCTGTTAGAGGGACTTTTTCCTTTCCATACTTGCTCATATGAGTTTTCTCTATCAAAGTCACCTGTGCTTGTGTATAAAATAAAGAACAATGACATGATTCATGGATGTTTTATTCTTTTAAAGTTGTCAGAGGTCATTTTTGAAGGTTTGTCATGGACATTTACTCCTTTCCTGCTGAAGTAACTACAGTTACTCTCCATTCTTGTAGTTTGTTTTGCTTAATGCACCACACATTGTCAATGCATGAATGAATGAATGAAGTAGGCAGATCAGTTTAGTAGCTGAACTCTCCAGATGTGGTTCCAGCTGCAGTGTCTTGCTGAAATAGGTTCAGAGAGAGTTGGACAACTTGGTCAATCATGTCCACAGCAAGTGTCTCCAGAATAAATGTTTGCAATGTGGCTCAGCAACAATGTGGGATATAAAATAAGAGGTGCAGTGATGTGAAATGTCAATGTACTGCAGTATTTAGAAGAGAGAAGAGTAAATGTACTGCAGTATTTAGAATAGAGAAGAGTAAATGTACTGCAGTATTTAGAAGAGAGAAGAGTAAATGTACTGCAGTATTTAGAATAGAGAAGAGTAAATGTACTGCAGTATTTAGAATAGAGAAGAGTAAATGTACTGCAGTATTTAGAATAGAGAAGAGTAAATGTACTGCAGTATTTAGAAGAGAGAAGAGTAAATGTACTGCAGTATTTAGAAGAGAGAAGAGTAAATGTACTGCAGTATTTAGAATAGAGAAGAGTAAATGTACTGCAGTATTTAGAAGAGAGAAGAGTAAATGTACTGCAGTATTTAGAATAGAGAAGAGTAAATGTACTGCAGTATTTAGAAGAGAGAAGAGTAAATGTACTGCAGTATTTAGAAGAGAGAAGAGTAAATGTACTGCAGTATTTAGAATAGAGAAGAGTGGGGTTAGATGAGACTATGTTGTCCTGAAGGGAAGGAAACATGACAAGTAGAAGGAAAGCTTATTCAGGATGTCTGAAATAATTCTGCCTCATTTCATTGTCAATAATTCCTCACCAGTAAGACATTATTGCCTAAAATAGCAACGTTTAATTTCTTTTCAGAAATGTTTGTAGTTCTTCCATCTGAGCCTGGAGATCAGAGGCTGTTTTTATGATGATACATTGAATTAAATTGTTCAAAATTTGACTCCATCCTCTTCTACATTTGTAAAGTTTTCTTTGTTTATGAGAATCAGATCATTTATGTAATTGAAAAGTGATTCAGTATTTTCTTAAGAAGATGCATAGAGGTTGATAATGACACCTCCATTATTATTTTGTTCAAAGCATTCTTTTCTCTAGGCTGTGTTTGTATAAATTGAATATGTAATATAATGGGGGGGGGGGGGGTTCTCCCTCTTCAATCCACTTGGCTCTAGACCTTGTATAAATACTCTCTGAGCTTTATTCACATTGTATCCACCTGGATGTTCCTCCAGTGTTCTTGTACTTCTTCAAACTGAACATGATCATGATCCATGAAACTGTGACGTAACTGAAGCAGTGACGTCAGTAGTCCTTTTAAATATGGTGGCGACCACAAACGCACATGGCGGCGGCCAAAAACAAGTATGTCGACAACTGCAAGCCACCATTGTGATACCGCACTGGCGAGGTTTGAGTTTTGAGAGTAGTATGGCGCTGACCGTGAGCAATAATGGCGGCGTCCGCAAACAAGTATGTCGGCGTCCATAAACAAGCATGTGAGCGGCCGTACACCGCCATTTTTATACCGCACTGGCGAAGTTTCAAGTCTGGAGGAGCACGGTTGTATTGCGGATCATGTACTCTTGCTTCCCATCGACAGTGACGTTGTAATTGTGCGTCGGAACAAAACAACGCCGCGATCCACAGGAAGCAGCCATATTGCATGTACTACTGCCTCCCACCAACAGTGGAGGGTCCGTGTGAGTGGGTGTAGTGACCTCGAACGTCCACCAGGTGGCGGCAGACCTTGGAGGGTCAGTGTGAGAGGGAGTAATGACCTCGAACGGACACCTGGTGGCGGCAGGCGTCTGGTTCGAGGCAGTGGCCGTAACGACCACTAGGGGCGCGGCGGCGCACGGAGGGAGAATGCAATGACTCAGGTGTCCACCAAATGGCGGCCTCTCAGGAGATTGCAATCACCCACGCGGCCACCAGAGGCGCTCGGCGCACTCTTTCTGGACAGCGTGACGTCACTGTGCTCGTGCACGGCTCGTGAGCCTGCTTGGAGCGCGCCTGGGGTCTCTTGGGCGAGAAATCCCAGGGACAGTGAACTACACACGGTCCCAGAAGCGCTGTGGAGGAGCGCACGGTTAGTGAGGAGAGGAGAGAAAGGAGGACAGATCCTACTGTGTGTCCAACTCTGCACAATGTCTCAGCCTGTCCACAGAGTCTAGATATGCGAGTTAGGCAGGATCTAGACTCCAGGAGAAGAGGGGCAAGCTAAGAGAGAGAGAGAGAGAGAGAGAGAGAGAGCTGCACAGTGTGGAGGTTCGCGTGGATGTGAATCTAACGCGCTGACACAGATTGGTTGAAAATAGGGGATCAGCGTCCCTGCGTTCAAACAATAATAAAACACACAGCAATATTAAAGTCACGTTATTCTAATTGCCTGCCCAAACTCTAAGCCTTACTTAGTTGGACGAGGGTGAACGTGCTTCCGTGGCCGGTTGAAGTCTGTTGATTTCCGGCCGCGGGCTTGTTTCTCTGGTGTCCCAGGGAAAGGGAACTGAACTGTTTGTGGACAGGGAAAAGTCCACAGGATGATCGGAGGAGTGATGAAGCGCTTCTTGTGAGGAGGGGGAAGAAGAAGCGGGTTCAGGTCGGCATGCAGAGTGCGCGGTGGTTCTCGGCTTGTCCAGCGAGGTGAAGAACTCTGGGCCCGGTCAGTGTGTTAACATGTGGTACTTTGTCTCCGTGCGAAGAGGTGCGTCCGTCTGGGAGCACATTCGACTTGGAAGAGGTCTGTTTACCTTCGCGGGTGGATTTTATACCGCTGGTTTTTGTTCCGGGTTCCCATTGTGCTCTGGGCCATGTGGACCAATCCTGAGGGAGGGCTCGCCCCGGAGTCTCCGGCTGGTGAGGGAGCTCTTGGGCTCCCCTGCCGTTGGCCTCCAGTGTTGCACCATGCTGGGGGGGAGACCCTGGGGGAGGGTCACATGACCAATGGCGAACTTTTCCGGTCCTGAGCATGTGGTCTCTTTGTTCATGAAACGTGGTCCCCCCTCCCCCCTTCCATGAGGTTGAGTGACCACGGGACTTTGGATCCAACAGTACTGTGGTTTGCGGTAGTACTTTTAAAAACACAGTAAAACCAATAGTAATGTTGCAAAAAAGAGCTATTCAATTAATTCATAAAGTTGGTTTCTGGACCACACAAACTTGTTATTTTTCAAATCAAAGATCATGAAGTTTAGTGACATTGTTGAGTTCCAAGCAGTACAGATGTTCTATAAAGCAGGTTACAGATTGTTACCAAGACAAATACAAAGAAGGTTCCAAGATCGTACTGGTCGTTATGAATCACATGAGGAATTAAACTTTAGGACTCAGAAACACAGTACAACCCTGAAAAGTTTTAGCCCGACAGTTAATGGTGTACGATTGTGGAATAAACTGGAGATGGAGTTGAAACAATGTCCAAACATCCACCTGGTCAAATATAAATACAAACAAAAGACTTTTGAAATATACAGAGAAGAAGAAATGCATTAGGGGGACAAGTAGGATCAACTTATGTGTGTGTGAGTGTGTGTGTGTGTGTGTGTGTGTGTGTGTGTGTGTGTGTGTGTGTGTGTGTGTGTGTGTGTGTGTGTGCGTGCGTGCGTGCGTGTGTGTGTGTGTGTGTGTGTGTGTGTGTGTGTGTGTGTGTGTGTGTGTGTGTGTGTGTGTGTGAGTGTGTGTGTGTGTGTGTGTGTGTGTGTGTGTGTTGTAAGTTTGGTTCGTGTTGATATAGTTGTTTGAAATGTAACAGGTTCTGTTTTGTTGATGTTTTGTTGATGTTTTGTTCTTTCTATACCAGTAAAATGTAAAATGAGTTTTTATTGCATGAAATTTGGGGGAAGGCGCTCATAAGCTTCTAAATAAATAAATAAATTGGATAATGTGGTTATGATACAAGTTTACAAATTTTGTAGTTAACAGTTCTATAGTAACAGAAAACATCTCATACAGTGAATATGTTTTAGCCATGAAAATCAACATTTTCATGGCTAAAACAACAACAACAACAACAACAACAACAACAACAACAACAACAAGAAAGTTTTCTGTGCCTGAGAAAGAGACATTTCCTGAAAAGGGCTTCAGGGTTGAAGGGAGTGTTTGTCTCCCTCTCGTGTCAAAGTCTGCACCCTGCAGCTATGAGCAAATGTTTTGAGTTCAAATGACAAAACTGATTTAAAAGACAAAGCACTTCCCCTCCATTGTTGAAAATGACAGTTGAAATGGCCAAAACAGCAATGATGGCTGAACTATTGAGTGAAACTAAAGCAGAGTTATTACTAAAAGATTTAAGTCAAAATAAAAAGAACGAAATGAATTCCTTTCATTTCATCAATGCAACACAAGCCACCGTTTTGGTACATTTAGAAAAAAAATCTAATAAAGGTTGTATTGACTTTTCATTTTGTTGGAGGTTTTGTTTAGTGTGTCGACCTCAGTCCTGCCGCTGATCGCTGGTGTTTGTGAGGATGTCTGCTGGGAGCAGTCTGTAAAACAGCACCAGGCTCCTGGTGGAGATGACGCTCAGGCCAGCTGTTCCCAACATCAGGACATATAGAGGCAATGTTGAGTCTGACGAGTCGGCCAGCGGCTCGTCCAGCAAAGTGTGACAACGATGAACACCGCAAGCCTGAAACAGGAAGTGGAAAGCCAAGAGACACAGGACATGAATATGATGATAGAAAACACTGACAGGACAGGATTAAAATATATTTGTGTGGCTTTATCTTAGTTCTGTGAACGTGTGAATTAACAGACAATAAAAGAAACAAAGTGTTTGGATGCTCTTCCAGCAGATCGCTGACTGAACAGGTGCTTCTGTTTGTGTAAATTAATCAATAATTGGTTGACTGATGACTCAGGTTGTGGTTTTCCTCTCTGTGGAGGGTCTGAGGCCCCAAGTCTGATGAACTAGAACAGGAACATTTCAGATGTAGCTGAGCTGTCTGAATACAGTGACAGACACTGAACACTTGCAGGGAAGCTGGAGGGACGGCTGCAGCCGGCCGTGGAGAGGGAAAGGCCTCGGGCCTCTGATGGAGGAAGACACAGCCTGTATGGCTGCCACAGTTCCACATCCTGGCGCATGTGCTTCTCCTTCCCTATCGTCTTCCTTGTTTTCATGACAAGCAAAGAATTGTGTGTCCGGACACGTGGAGCCATGATGGTTTTGCTTTGCAGGCCCCCTGCTGTGCTCCCTGGAAAGAGAAGTGAGGGTCCCCTCATTGTGGAGAGCGTGTGCTCCGACGCCCTGCTACAGGATGAAGGCACTCAGACCTACAACGTTCCGTCTGCTCCGTTCCAGAGGAAAACCTCCCTGGCTGATCTGACAGCGGGGAAACGCCTGGAGCTGCACCTCCAGCTGCAGGTAGAGGGCGTCACCAGTCGTCACCACAAGGCCACTCCGCCTTCACCTTCCTCTGTGGACACACCTTCCAGAGAGTTCTGCACACACTACAAGTGAGTTGGTATCTGGAAGTCTCAATCTAAGGAGATGACTTTATTATGTGGGGAAGCTATTCTGTGTGCAGTAATCAAGATCTATGTATTGTTTTTTCAAACCAGAAACATCCGCAGTGACATCCAGATGGGTGTGAATGGATGGTTTGACCACAGAAGCCCACTGGATTATTTGGGATGAACCTATAGCCAGAAGAGGTTTCGGCCCTCAACGCATGATGCCAATGTAAACTACAAGTAAGCAAAACAAACCCTTTAGAAACCAAAACAGACCAGATTTCTAAGTCTATCAAGTGAAATGCCATAATCAACAGTGTCAAAAGCAGCGCTGAGATCCAATCAAATCAAGACTGTGAGCTGTTGGGAGTCTTGATTGTACCTGATGTCATTTAAAATGTTTAAAAGATTCTCTGTGCTGTGGTTCTTCCTAAAACCAGACTGATGCTTCTCTAAAATGTTCTTTGTAAGTTAAAATGTATTTAATTGATTAAAAATGATTTTTTCTAAAATGTTGCTAAAAAAAGGTCAGTTGGATCAGAAGGATAGTTATTAAGAACCTTGGGGTCTAAACTGCTCTTCTTCAGAAGGGCCTCACCACCACCGTTTTAAAGGCGGTGAGGGAAACACCGTCTGAAGAGAGCAGTTGACCATGTATAGAAGCTGTTCCTCAAAGAACCCATACAGTGACTTAAAAAGTGAGGTAGGAATTGATCTAACAGGCAGGTTGTTGGTTTAACTTGGGAGAAAAGTCCAGCAAGTGTTCCTGCATCAACCAGAGCAAAACAGGGATTCCTCTGGTGAAGAACCAGTCCAGGTGAGTTCAAAGGTCCAGTTTGTAAAGGATCTCTTTCTTAAGCTTTTATTCCTAATTACTAAGTAGTAATCAACATTTCTTCTGTGTTCTTTAAACTAAACCTGCTGATTGAGACTGTTTAACTCTGATGTAATTGTATTTTATCCATTATCATTAACAATGTCTTTCATTTGTTTTGTTAGATCAAATCTACATTGAAATTTAAGTTAACTATTTAAAATATTTTTCTTTGTTTTCTTCAGAGTAATGTGAAATCAATTAATGATCTAACATTGTCTCCTGCTGAGACAGAAACAAGCAGTACAACTACCAGGGTGAATCCCCCAGCCGGCCCTCCCGGCCTTGTGCACACCCCATTTTCCTAGCAACACTGACATTTCTGAATCATCAGTGCAGTTTTGCTGATCTAAAGATATCATTTAGATAAAACTACATTTATTTATTTATTTAGTCTGGATTCACAGGTTGTGTGACAAGGAATGAAGTATCTGAGCAGCAGAAGTATTCAATATGTGCAAGTCTACATGTGGCACATGAACTACACAATCGTGTGCAAGTACACTCAGTGAAGATTTATCAGTCAAAGCAACAGCGGCCACTAATCTCAAACATCTAGACATGCCGAGGACAAGTGGGCAGAGACGCGAGGAGTAATACTCCACAGCGCACCATGCTTCTGCACCAACATTCCAGTAGAAGCCAAGCACTGGAGCTGAACTCAACGTCTGCTTGAGTCTCTGAAAAGCATCTTGCATCTCGCAATGACTCCTCACACTACATGGACCTTGCTGACAAAGTAGTCACATGATTGGCTTTTGTTTTTGTCCTCTGGTGTATTTTGATGTGCTATTTTTGTTCTTATGAATGAGGAGACAATTATGTCCTTCGTTTTCCTTTCTATTGCACAGATTTTGTAGTTGCATTGTTTAATGGAAACGAAAGCCACATGGACTTTCGTGCTTGCAGCTATTCAAGCTATTTCAGGTGACAGACAGTATATGTGGGCTGTCAACAGACCTGCACCGTCCGTCAAGTGCAGTGCAGCCAGCAGAGGACAGCAGTGACCCTCATTCAAACCCCACAGTGTCCAAGCTTGTGTAAACGTGTGTATCTGTATAAGTTATGTACATATTGTGTTTCATGAAACGTGTTTCAATGCATTAAACTCTACAGAATAACATATTTTATCATGTCTAGCCCCCCCAAAAACTTAAGTGGATAAATGTAGACGCTATTAAGCACCATTGTTGTCACATATGTCATATACAAACACATAACTATACTTATTATTGGTGGAAATTAACAAATACCCCCCCATCCAAACAAAAAAGAAAAGAAATGAAAAATAAAATGAAGAGCATCAATCAAGTGTTCTCGCTGGGAGGAAAATATGCTTCAATAAGAGCTCAACACATTACAGCAGCACCTACCTCAGTGTTTAGCATGACTATGTTGTGTTCTGGATTTACAATTGAAATTGAAGAAGAAACATGAAGGAATGTGGAGGTTATTAAACAAGTCATCAAGTGACTTCTCAACATTAAGTGTTACTATCAGCCTCCAGTTTTCAGGTCTGGGCTCGTTTTCCTGTGAAAACCAAGGGGAACAAACATTTCAATGCCTTGTTATAAACAATAGAAAAAAGAAAATCACATTAAATTAATTGTAACGCAAAGTGATTCACGTGTGGAAACATTTGAACGGACCGTCAACTCTGTACACAGACTGATGCAGGTTGTGGTGAACTGTGGTTAAACCAAGTCTCTGTGAGGGAGGCCAGTTCACACGCTCGAATGAACAAGACCCCCTTATAAAAGATTCAGCTTGGAGACACTTCATCATCAGAGACCTCTGGAGTTCAGGTAAATATACACCACATACTGACTTTCAGAGGAGAGAGAGGTTTGATGTGTAACAGCAAACATTACAGCAGTCATGTTTTGATTCCTTTTGCAGGTACATCTGAGTAATCAACAAGAAGAAAGAGAATCTTCAAATTTCCAAAGGTTTGCAGTCCTTTTTTTTGTTTTTTTTAAGTCAGTCAGTTTGTAGTCATATCATGTTGTGTGTGAAGTGAAATATAAACATTACCCCTGATTATTATTATTATTATTGCTTTTATTTGATTATTTTGACGCAGAAACATATATTCAACATTTCAAAGTAGGCCCTGCTTATTTTTGTGTGACTCTTTTGTTATTGTTGTTTTGTTTGTGAATGTGTTGTTTGTCTGTCTTTTGACCTGTTTTCCACAGCGGAGCCATGAGGATCCAGGTCGTGAGTCTGCTGCTGCTGCTGGCTGCCTCTCCTGTCTTGTTGGATGAGAACCTCAGTCGTCCATCTGCATACCAAAAGTTCAAAAAGCAGCATATCAACAAGACGATGGAGACTGGTGATTGTGATTCTGTTATAAGAAAGAACAAGATCTACACCAAGGAAGACAACAAACCAACATGTAAGCTGATCAACACCTTCATCCTGGCCACTGAACGCAGCGTGAAATCCGTCTGTAAGAAGGGAAAACCACAAGGCAAATATATGAAAAGCAATGCAGTCTTCAACCTCGTTGCTTGTAAACTGACAAATAGGAAAACCGATTACCCAAACTGTCTGTATGAGGGAGTCAAACTTCACAATAAGAAGATTATAATTGCATGTGATAAAAAGAAGTTGCCTGTCCACTACCAGGGAGACATCAGATACTCTGACGCCTGATTGAACAGCTGATTGTAAACTGTCTCAATAAATAAACTCCTAGACCATGTGGTCATCTCTTCCACACCAGTCTACTGTATTTGCTCATAAAGTCACTTGAAAGTCAATGGAAGGTTTGATTTCCACCTCCGGACTTTACTCAGTTCTGATGTTCCTCTGCAAGCTGCAGTGAATTCTCTCCTGAACGCAAGACAACTGTGACATCGGCAAGCAAAATAAAACTGGACATGTCATTTATGTAGAAATAGAAAGCAATTGTGAATGTTTCATTTGTGTCTGAATCATGTTTCATAAGCTTTAATTTGTCTTTTTAGCGTAAGCAGTGTATAAAAAGTTATTCACAAACATCACTGGGGGAAAAAAGAAAAAAGAAACACGTGTAAAAAAAAAAGAAGAAGAAAAAAAACACATGTGACTGTTAAACTGGTAAAATCCTGTGGTGTTTCACTGACCAAACACACTATTGACTCACAGAAGACTTCCACAGCTATTTAACAGGATGTAGAGCCAGACCATTTGGTGCCTGAGGCCAGATTTCACCTGGTGCCTCTTCTATTGCAGCCAATTCTGCCACAAATACCATTTTTTACACACTTAAAGAAAAATGAAGTACAGCTTGACATTTACAACACAATTTCTTTATTTTTAAATAAAAGAATGTCTGTGAACAACTTGAACAAAATTGTAACATTTATATTTATCATTGAATAAATTGGAATTCAAATAAATACAATTCAAATACTTTAAAAGTGCATCTGTCAAGAGAAGATGAGATGTAAGATAATCTTTCACAAGTTAGTCATATTGTGAACAAAGAAATCTGCTGTGAAACCAGGTAATTTGACATGAGTTGCATTACAGCCTTTAACTGTCTCATGAGCAAAAACAACTGCAGGGATTTCTATATCTTTGTGACTATTGATGTTATGGCTGTGTTGTTGTTGTTATTATTGTTCACAATAAATAGTATTATTGCAAAAGTCTGGACCAATATGACGTCAATATTCAGACAATAGCCAGAAAAATATGCAAAATCTGCTGAAGATAAGCTGACTTCACGATTGATCATAAAAAAAACACTTATAAAAGCATAATTCCAGTTCAAGAAATACCATGGTACCATGTTTTCTCTACAAAGCAGCAGAGCTTTAAACTAGTAATCAGCAGGTGATGGAAAACAAAGACTTTTAATGGACTCAGCTCGGTGTAAGATTACGAGGTACACAATACATTCAATAAGAAATATATGTCGGTCTTATCCAGCCTACCATAGGACATATTTCACGAAAATAAACTTTTTCACTGTATCACTGGTTATTTGAGAACACATAACATAATATCAGTAATTAAAACACTCCTTATTTTTCTTATTTTTTATCCATTGATCTTAATTAATCAATAAAACATACAAGTTCTGGATTATCTGCTCAAATACGCCTTTGCTAAATGTATTAGTGGACACAGTGGTGGTTAATTCAAGGACATGTTCAGTTTCACTTTCACACGTTGCACTGAAACAAAACGATGCTTAACGATAGTTTGTATGAATTAGTAGCTTGATTGTGGCTCATCTGTCTTTCACCAACCTGAGAGAACAGGCAAACTCCAGAAAGAAACCAACTCTCTGTGCCAATCACTGCACCTCGCAAACAACCGTCAACACAAACTATTTCTAAGTTAGGATTTCGTCATGATCTGAAACCTGAAGGTGAAAAAAAGAGAAGGGAGATTTAGGATTTCAGGATTCACTTTGCACGAGCTTTTACATGTGGAACATGACAAACAACCAGCTGTCCCACCTCAGCTGAGGACTTCAATGTCTTTCATCTTCTTTCTCTCATGACAGAAGTTGAACATTTGGGCGCCCCCTGGTGGCAGCACCCTGAAACAGCCAGACAACAACTTCAATTGGAGCGTCGTTTCTCAGGCCACAATGAAACCTGCTGCTCTTCTAAACAACAAAACCACGCGTGACTCGAGTGATTGTCTTTCAGTCGTATGGTTGATGGTTCAATTCCCCATCTCCCCCTGTCCAAGTGTCCTGGAACAAGACACTGAATCATTAATTTCTCCCGATGGACGGATTGAGTTACCTATATTTGTGTGTGAATGGATGAATGTGAAACAGTTATAAATAAGCTGTTAATAAACAGAATGGAGAAGAGCTTTGGGGAACAAGTGGTGGAAAAGTGGTATGTAAAGTTGTATATTAGTGAAATCCAATTACTATTTACCATCAAAGAAAAGTATCTAAGAATAACAAAACTGTCACTTCTCACAATTAACTTTGGTCAATTAGCTCACACACTTGTTTGTCTCAGTTGTACAGTTTGCTAGAATTGTGTATTTCTAGTTATTTCATCTATATATATAAACTGCACCATGTTTATGTCCTGTCACTGTGAAGCAGAATTCACCAAGCGTTGGATTGTTCACACACTAATAGGAATCATGAACTGGGATTAGTGAGGCAGGCTGGTTTTACTCTACCAATGATGTGTTGTTGCAATAGTAATCCTCTTCATATAGACTTCATATGAATATAGAAATCATCTGTTTGCGCAAGAAACACAAACAGCAAAAATCTTCATTCACTCACATTATATTTATTCAATCAACAAACAACAATTTAACTGTATGGTTTCTTTTTCTCAGCATGTGTCCTCTGACCACATCTAAAATTGTCTGGCTTAACAATTCAAGAAACAACAAACAGATGCACACAGAAGCAAATGCTGTGGTTCTCCATTTCCTCACTGAGTGACTCAGCATCAGCCAGGGCCTTCAAGACAGGATGTCTGAGGTTGGAAGAGCATGATGAAGCTCACAACCTGTGGGTTCGTTTTCAAAAGAAAATGCATGAAGATAATATCACATGGCCTTATTAAAGCATATTAAAGTGGTGAGGAAGACAAATGGATGTTACATATTTTAAAATATACATGAAGCAAGGAAAAATCTAAGAAAGTGTGTGTGTGTGTGTGTGTGTGTGTGTGTGTGTGTGTGTGTGTGTGTGTGTGTGTGTGTGTGTGTGTGTGTGTGTGTGTGTGTGTGTGTGTGTGTGTGTGTGTGTGTGTGTGCGTGTGTGCGTGTGTGTGTGCGTGTGTGTGTGTGTGTGTGTCTCTTCAGCGAATTACGCAAAACACGTTGTCCAAACTTTGAAAAGAAAGGCCATAGAGCTCAATCCTGAGGGGGATTCTTGGTGTGAGATGAAAATAAAACCACTACGATGCTGTGCCGGAAATGTTTTAACTGTAATTGAGGCACAGCCTCTTGACTGGAATCGAGAAGTAAAAAAAAAAGTGTCTGAACAAGCAGGCGAGAGAGATCAGTGCGATACATCTACATTGAAAGTTACACAATCTGCTTCATGACTTTGCATGTCCTCCCCCTCATAAAAAACGTATGGTGTAAGATCACTAAGTACACAATACATTCAATAAGAAATATATGTTGGTCTTATCCAGCCTACCATAGGACATATTTCACGAAAATAAACTTTTTCACTGTGTCACTGGTTATTTGAGAACACATAACATAATATCAGTAATTAAAACACTCCTTATTTTTCTTATTTTTTATCCATTGATCTTAATTAATCAATAAAACATACAAGTTCTGGATTATCTGCTCAAATATGCCTTTGCTAAATGTATTAGTGGACACAGTGGTGGTTAATTCAAGGACAGGTTCAGTTTCACTTTCACACGTTGCACTGAAACAAAACGATGCTTCACGATAGTTTGTATGAATTAGTAGCTTGATTGTGGCTCATCTGTCTTTCACCAACCTGAGAGAACAGGCAAACTCCAGAAAGAAACCAACTCTCTGTGCCAATCACTGCACCTCGCAAACAACCGTCAACACAAACTATTTCTAAGTTAGGATTTCGTCATGATCTGATAACCTGAAGGCGGGTTAGTTTTCAAAAGAAGCTGGTAGTTGTACTGCACAGCTCCAGTCGTTTTCTCATTCACACAAATCACAGTGAAAATTAAACATGTTTACACAAATGTACTTGAGACAAAAGTCCTGGCTTTAGACACTCTTTGTCTTTAGATGCAGGAAAAAAAATACATGTGGTATTTAAATATGTTTATGCTGCTGTGTGTGAAGTTGTCTCATGTCTGCCTCGTTGTGTTTTGACAGACGCTGATGAGAAGATCAGGAGATCCTGGAGAGCCAGGACTACTTCCCTGATCCTGACGCTGAGATTGAAAACCAAGAGTAAGTACACCAGTGAATATTCAGAGAAAGATGTTGACGCATTGATTCTCTTTTCTTTAGCACACAGTTAAAAAGACAAACATAATAAATGTGGCTTTTAGTAAATACTTTTTTAAGTACTTTTTAAGTATACTGAAGCCTCTGCAATCAGTGTCCATACTGAGAATACTGCTGATGTGGGATTGTTTCAGATACAGTAAACTGGAGCATTTTCCAACCTCATTACTAATTATAGAGTCATTTTAAAGGTTTTTATGTCACCATGGTGACGCCACACTGGCACATTGTCAGTCATGTGATTTCACCATCCAGGTCATGTGACCTGTGGGCCTCTTGAGCTCAGTGAAGGTGTGGGACTAACCCACAATGCAACAGGGCCTCACTTTCAATGTAGTCAGCAGTCGGGGTGAAAGAGAGCTGAAGCCTCTCCTCTGTCTAACGGTTCCTCCACCTTCTGTATGACACCAGGAACTAAACAACTGTGAACCTCTGAAGACAAGAAACGTGTCTGTGCCTGGAAGAAACACTTCTTCTTTTGTGTTCGCAGGGACGAAGTTGAACTGGAGTTTGAGGTGGAGCCGTTCGAGACAGAGGAAGGAGCAGAACCTGAGATCATCTTCAACTTAACAATTGAAGGGCCAGAATAAAAAAACCTTCCGGTCCACTAAAATAAAGTGTCTAAACTCATAATTGATAAAAATTGCCCAATGCAAAAAATACTGTATAAACAGAAAGTGTAAAGAAAAACCACAGATGTCTAAAGGATTGTTAAATGCATCCAAGAAAAAAAATTCACTTTACAAAATGTTTATAAATAATAGATCAAAAGAAGCGGGGGACAAATATAAGAAATATAAAAATATATTGATGGGTATAATTAGAAAATGTAAACAGGATTATTATAATAAGTTGTTAGATAACAATAAGAATAATATTAAAGGCTTGTGGAATATCTTAAACAGTATCATTAGAAATAAACCGAGAACGATCAATTATCCACAGTATTTCAAAGATGAGGATAAAACTCTAAACAATATGAATGAAGTAGTTGATACATTTAATAAATTCTTTGTAAATGTTGAACCCAACCTCGCTGCAAAAATAGCAAATGATGAGAATTATAACTGTGAGCTCATAGACACAAATCCTCTGTCCTGTTCCTCCATCCTGTGGAGGAAAAGGAGATACTGGACATTGTTAGAGGGTGGAACAATAAAACCTGGACACATTATTATGACATGGATATGAAGACCTTACAAAGTGTTATTGAAAGTATCTCTAAGCCGTTAACATACATCAGTAACTTCTGGTTACAAACTGGACATTTCCTGATGGTATGAAAGTTAAAGTGATTCCTCTGTTCAAGGCAGGAGATAAACATCTCTTCACAAACTACAGGCCTGTCTCCCTCTTACCGCAATTCTCTACAATCTTAGAAAAGGTTTTCAATTCCAGACTTGACAGCTTTATTGAACGGTTTAATTTACTCTGATAACCAGTTTGGCTTTAGGAACAATCACTTAAGTCAACTCTTTGATATAAGTGAAGAAATAACTAATGCTGTTGACAACAAGAAATATGCATTAGGGTTATTTATTGACCCGAGTAAAGCGTTTGACACAATAAACTATGATATATTAATTAATAAGCTAGAACATTATGGGATCAGGGTGTAACTCAACAGTGGGTTACCAGTTACTTAAAAAATATAAAACAACGTGTGAAAATTGGCCATTATCAGTCAAGTTGTCTACAAATTGTGTGTGGAGCACCTCAAGGTTCCATTCTGGGCCCAAAATTGTTTAACATGTACATAAACCACATTTGTAAAACTTAAATTCTTAGATTCATCTTGTTTGCAGACGAAACAAATATGTTTGCATCAGGAGACGATTTAAAACAACTGTGTCTAATTGTTAACTTGGAACTCAAGAGTGTCAACAAGTGGTTCAAACAAAACAAATGATCTCTAAATCTGAGTAAAAGCAAAATGATGATATTCGGCAACTGTAATTCCAATTGGCAGGAAGCAGTTCAGATAGAGGGTGGTGTTGTAGAGCGGGTGCATGAAATCAAGTTCCTTGGAGTTATTATTGATGATAGAATTACTTGGAAATCTCATATTAAATATATATCTACGAAAATTTCAAGAAATATTGTAATAATAGCAACAGCAAAGCACATTTTAAATATCAAAGCTTTACACAGCGTATACTGTTCTCTGATTTTGCCCTATTTATATCATTGTACTGTGGTTTGGGGTAGCACTATTCAAAACACAGCAAAACCAATAGTAGTGTTGCAAAAAAGAGCTATTCAATTAATTCATAAAGTTGGTTTCTGGACCACACAAACTGTTTTGTTTTTAAAAAAAATCAAAGATCATGAAGTTTAGTGACATTGTTGAGTTCCAAGCAGTACAGATGTTATATAAAGCAAGTTACAGATTGTTACCAAGACAAATACAAAGAAGGTTCCAAGATCGTACTGGTCGTTATGAATCACATGAGGAATTAAACTTCAGGACTCAGAAACACAGTACAACCCTGAAAAGTTTGAGCCCGACAGTTAATGGTGAACGATTGTGGAAAAAACTGGAGATGGAGTTGAAACAATGTCCAAACATCCACCTGGTCAAATATAAATACAAACAAAAGACTTTTGAAATATACAGAGAAGAAGAAATGCATTAGGGGGACAAGTAGGATCAACTTATATGTGCATGTCCAAAATCAACATTTCCATGGCTAAGAAAACAACAACAAGAAAGAGACATTTCCTGAAAAGGGCTTCAGGGTTGAAGGGAGTGTTTGTCTCCCTCTAGTGTCAAAGTCTGCACCCTACAGCTATGAGCAAATGTTTTCAGTTCAAATGACAAAACTGATTTAAAAGACAAAGCAATTCCCCTCCATTGTTGAAAATGACAGTTGAAATGGACAAAGCAGCAATGATGGCTGAACTATTGAGTGACACTAAAGCAGAGTTATTCTCCGAGCGAGCAAAGCAAGTGAGGAGACTTATCTCGTTTCAATTTCACTCTGAACCATCTAGCCTGTGAAATCCAACAAAAGTGATCGAACCACATGGGTTTCAGGTACCGCAAGGTAAAGAACACCAGCAATAGTCAAGTCTGGTCGAGTCGAGTCAAGTAAAGTAAAGTAGAGTAGAGTAAAGTAGAGTAGAGTAGAGTAAAGTAAAGTAGAGTTGAGTCAAGTAAAGTAAAGTAGAGTAGAGTAGAGTAAAGTAAAGTAGAGTAGAGTTGAGTCGGCTCGGGTCAAGTCATTTTAACTTACTGGCACAGGGATTATGATATACAGATTATGATGTGTGATCAAACTAGTGATCAGATTATCCTACTTTGTTGTTATCTAACAGTACTGCATTTAGGTAGGTAACACAGTATTGTGTTCGTTAACAGTAGCCAACTGTATTGTTTGTTGTATCTATATAATTTATAGTTTTCTGTGCATTCATTGTCCTTTCTAATGTTTTTTTAAATGTATCTAAAGTAACATGGCTGCTAGGACACCAGTGAGGATCCCTGTGGACTTTCCATACAGATGATCCAGGACGGATTGGATGAAGAGCCCATCAGAGGCATTGACTCAGAATGTGACATCTCAGATGTAGAGGACCCAGACTGTCGTCCCCCACTGAACAAGGCCAGTCAGACACAGAGGAGTCCTCTGATGAGTCCTCTGAAGAGGAAATGGATATTGTGTCCAACAGAATGAGGTTCAAAGGCTCTTACTGGGCAGAGTGACCTCCCAGCCAGGCTAAAACACCACGGCACAATATTCCAAGTTGTCAGCCAGGGCCTGCACCTGGGTTTAGTACTGTCTCCCCAATAGATGCAAGGAAGCTGTTCATGTCTGATAATATAATAGAAGAGGTGCTGACTGTACCAGTCCGTGTGTTTTTTAGGAGTCCTCTACATAACCCGTCCGTCCTGGACCATTTGTATGACGAGGTCCACAGGGCTCCTCGCTGGCCTCCTCGCAGCCATGTTACTTTAGATAAATAAATAAAAAGATTAGAAAGGACAATGTTTAAAATGCACAGAAAACTATAAATCATATAACAATACTGTTGGCGACTGTTAGCGAACACAATACCATGTTACCTACCTATATACAATACTGTTAGCTAACAACAAAGTAGGCTAATCTGATCACACATTGGATCACTAATCTGATCACACATCATAATAAGTCAATGAAAAATAAGTACATAAATGGAGAGAATACTTACATGTACACTGCTGGTAAAATGACCTCCAGGGTGGTGAGACTGCTGACATCACATGTGTAAGTGGGACAGTATTGACAGTCAAAGTTGCATTAGCTGTATAAGATGATATCAGATGTGTAAGTAGGACTGTCAGAGTTGCTAAGAATTAAAGTTTCATAGAAGATTCCATAGGAACTGCTTGGGGTCATTTTTGACCCCACTTGTGGAAGAGTAGGGTCATGATACAAAAACTGCAATTTCTTAAAATTAATGAAAAAAATAAATAAAAATGCAAATGGCCTCATGTCACAAACATGTTTTATGAGGAATACCTAGAATATGAAAATGTAACAACTCTTTGTTTTAAAAGATTTTGACGAATAACAACCCAGTATTGCAAAAACGCATTGATTTGAATTGGGGTCATTTTTGACCAATTTTCCAAGATCGGTTGGAACAAGAAGAAAAGGAAAGATTAAGTGATGAGTTATTGTGTCAAGAGTATGAAGAATTTCTGTAAAGGTGACAGAGTACATGGTGTGACAGAGTACATGGTATGGTAAATGTATGAGTAAAGGTATTGGTATGACTGTCAGACCAACGACGTACGGAGCCAGAATTTTTCTGGATTACTTCCTTTAATGGAAGTGCGTCAATTTTGCCTCCCAAATGGGAGGAAATCTTAAATTCTATAAAAATTGAAGTAAATAAGAAAACTGAGTAATGGTAGAGTGGTTTTTGAAATGGTTGTTTGTGTATTTGGGAAAGGTATTGAAATTTGTGAATGCATGCTTTTAAATTGGTATTTGGCAATCAATGTAAAGTGTGTAATCCCCTTGCCAACCTCAGTCTATACTGAATTTGATTTGATGTTCATAGTATTTCTTGAATATTGGCAACGGCTCCAAAGGCCTCCTGGAATAGTGTTGCAATGTCCTTATTTTGATTTTGAAATACTATGTGGCCAGGAAACTGGAGGTGGCACACTTATGTTAATATCTAAACCAAATGCCCAAACAACTTTCTCCAATGCCACTCTACCAATACTCTGTTCTATTTGCGTAAGATTACTTCTTTTACAAAATAGTATTCCTGTTTGCCTCCTGCATGAGAGGCAACTCTGCTTATGCAAAAGGCCCTTTTAAGAATGGTGAGAATGTTTTCTAACAATGGAGAAGACGCTGGACAACACAGGTGGACCACTTGAACTTCAGAAACCATTGATGACCGGTTTGAATTGTGAAGAAACCACTGGGGGAGATGTTCAATGTCAGGATTTCAAATGTCGTATCGATAGATATATGAGGATGATGTTCCAGGTAACAATATGTTCTGTTCATGAGAATATACATCTTGTGCTCTGCTTGGTTCCACACAATGTCTGGGGAAATATTTACCAATGATTCAACAATTACACGCATTATTTTTGATCTGGAAGACGAGGCATACAAGAAAATTGACATATCGCTAAGGCTCGCTCTGAGGCATTCCACAACGTAGTGTGGATGTCTATTTACTGGTTTGAAAAGTATTCATGGACAAAATATAATCAACATCTGTGACTCAGATCTTTTTCTTAGGCCTGCAGAGAAGGTCTTGAAGACCCTGACGGTCCACCTCTGGATCATAGTTGGTGTGTGAATAATATTATTAGCAGAAATAGAGGACCCCAAAATCAAATTCTACTAAGGGCCCCACGGAGGCTTGGGCCAGCTCTGATACAGATGTACAATCTAGACCAGGACACTTCTGATCGGGGTGATGTGAATGATGGATACAATAATCTGCAGTTTAATTTTTTATAGTAAGTGTAATAATAAAAAAAAATATAGGATTACTACATCAACAACACATTATCAGTAGGGTAAAACTAACCTGTCTCACGACGGTCTAATCAGCTCACGTTCCCTATTAGTGGTGAACAATCCAACGCTTGTTGAATTCTGCTTCACAATGATAGGAAGAGCGACATCGAAGGATCAAAAAGTGACGTCGCTATGAACGCTTGGCCGCCACAAGCCAGTTCTCCCTGTGGTCACTTTTCTGACACCTCCTGCTTAAAACCCCAAAAGTCAGAAGGATGGTGAGGCGCCGCTTTCACGCTCTGTATTCGTACTGAAAATCAAGATCAAGCGAGCTTTTGCCCTTCTGCTTCTTCCTTCTCCCTACAGGGTGTCCGCTCCCATCACGTTCCCTCGCCAGAGCTTCTCTGTATCAAGTATAGGGATAATTAATGATATGATTTGTGATGAAAATGAACAGTTATGTCCACGATGTTAATGTCTATGTACTTGGATGGTTGAATGTGTAGGAGTCCATCTGATTGGCTGAAGTATTGACATGCAGGCAGCCAATCGTTGACATGAACCACTGATGGGAACTCGTGCAATGTGCTGCAGGTTTCTGTTGTTTGAGGTGCTCACAAGCTCACAAATCTGATTGCATAAAATACACATGCACACGGTGCTTCCGTTTTCTCCAATCAAACTTGTGGAACTCCATAATATCCTGATTTTTTGTGACATGTTTTAAATGTCAGGAATCAGTGTGAAGATCGTTTTAGTCAAAACTAAAACACATTTGCTTCTTTTGTTGTTGTTGTTGTTTCCCGCCCGTGAAAGTAAAAACCAAGTACTACAGCGACACCTGCCTGACAGGAGAAACATGTTCGGATGGATGGGAAGTGGTGATCCAAGTTGTGGGCATTCATCCCTGTGACGGCTGGACGAGCATTAATAAGAGCACGACTGTGACTACGGAGAAGCCGGGAGGTAAAAGTACAAGAGTATCAAGCATATGTACTATACAGTGATTTTTTTTAGGTGATTTTCTATGTATCGGTCATCATATTTGGGTGGTATTTTAGAGCCTGTCTGTACTGCATGTGCTTGCACAGGTCGGCTGGTGGAGGGTTTTAAATGTGTGACCGAGCCCAGTGGAATAAACTGTTCCTGGATCCCGCTGAATCCAGATCTTAACATGGTCGTGTCCTACAGGTGAGGATTAAAATATATGGAAACAGAAAAAGGAAAAGCTGTACAGTATGTGCAGAAAGAAGATGATTTACACAATATCCCTTCCAGTGTTACTTGGAAACTTGTTTGTAGCTTCATTTGGTGGAATTATAAAAGCGACAAAATGATCCGAGCCTCATTTCCTTGCTAAAACTGAAAACTTCCCCATCATCGTTTCAGGAAATTTGATATTTTTTCCCATGTTCTTGCAATTTTATTGCAAGTTGCAACATTTTAAATCATGGAGTCCATAAACTTGGATTTTCTGGACGCTGGAGTTGGTAAAGCCTTGTTTGAATAGTATTTATATAATCATGACTACAAGACATTTTCTTTGCTCTGTTTTTCTCTTTGTCACACATTATATCCATTTAAGAGCAAACAGAGCAGTAGTTAAACTACATGGCATCTTTTTATTTCTGTTTGCATACCAGACTTTTACACTCTATATCAACAACTGTCAAGATCCAAACTGCAGCCGTGGATGCACTAAAGGTTATTATATAATTACAATCCCCATCACCTTTGTATCAAATTCAACAGCAAATGTTTTGATTTGTGGCAATAATGGGCATTGTAGGAACCCCGAGTGGTGAAAGAAGGGATTGCAGAGTCATCAACAGCAAGTAAAGGATGAAAACCTGTCTTGACCCACTCCCGTCTCTGTAATTGCAGGCTTTGTGAAACCACAGAGGAGAATATTAAAAGTTTAAAAAGATGCCATCACGGTTACAGCGATGGGATGAGGAACGGTTGTTACCTGAACGGTCTCAGCACAGAGGTCTGTGTCCTCGTGGAGACCGACCTTCAAGCCGACACTTGGTTGGTGCTTTTAATCACATTTGTCTCGTCACGCGCTTTTGAGACATAAGTAAAGTCAAGTGTGGACGACTCGCTTGTTGTCTCCCATCTCCAGTAATACCTTTGCCAGAGATGAGCGTCAGAGAGGACGGAGAGCGTCTCAGTCTGACGTGGACGACCCCGGAGCTTGGAACGAGTAATTGCTGGGATTACCAGGTCTGCTACAAAGAATGTGAAATAAAACAAGTAAGATGCCTGACGTGTGTGATCTCCTCTCACATTTAACTATTAATGCTCCCAGCTGCAAAGAGATGGCACTTCATGTCCATTAATCAAAATTCTTTCCTTTATTTTTTCCCCAGCCCTGCCAGACCATTCAGACACCCCCTGAGCTCACAGAAGAGCGCTTATTGCATTTCATTATTGACTATAATAATGAGTGTCGCTATGAGTTTGTGTACAATGTTAAGTCCACTCATTACTGCCCGGACATGCGGAGCGATGGCCCGAGATTCAAGACTTACGGTAAGAATCTTTATTTGAAATGCAACGTTTTATTGCACACACACGGGTGTGTGCAAGTGCTTTAAGTGCAACCGGTCCAATTAGACAGCTGCTTCTCGATTTGTATCAGATCTGCTCACTGTGGTGAAAAGTGAAGGTTGAAAATAAAAACAAATCATCATGCAATCTTTCGTCTGGGCTGGTCTGGACTCTCTTTAGGGAAGCGTTGGCGCCTCCTGCTGGTTGTACACTAAAATACACTGGAGGGTCTCGCTTCACGTGACACACATCTGAAGAACAAGTAGATCTGCCCAGAAGTGAAGAAGTTAAGATCACATTGCTTTTGAGATCTGATAAGTTTGTAGGATGAGACTGTGTGGAGTTCAAGTGAACAAGCGAATGTGTGTTGTCGTTGTCACAGGTAGTAATAGAGTGTCTGTCCAGCCCATGAAGTCTACCGTTGTGATCGCCAGCATCCTTTCCATCGTTATGTCTATCTGCTTGGTTCTGGCCTGCTACTGCTTCAAGAGGTGCGTCTTTTAAGAGTCGTCTGTGCGTGTTCCCGAAATGCTCCCAGAATTGGCCTGAATTGCAACGCGCTTTTCTGTTTGTTCCGTAGATACAGAGCCATCTTCTGTCCCAATATACCCGATCCTTTGGCGATATTCAACGGGAACAAAGAATGGAAGGTGCAGTAAAGGGAAAAACAGAAAGTGTTTGGTGTGTCTCTCTGAGCAGGAACTTGAGCCCACGCCTTTCTTTTTTTTTGACAGACCCCGATAAGCCGCCTGTACACGCCGGTGCCTGAAGCTACTGAGCAGTGCAAACTCACACTGGTGGTTGAAAACAGCATCCGCCAGGAGAACTCCTGACAGGCTCGTGGTTCACCCTGAGCACCAGAAGGCTTTGTCTCGCTCCTCTCTTCTCATTTGAAGATTGAAATGCGTCGCGTGTCTGTGGCGGCGTCGGTCACCTCGTCGCGCTCCTTTCTGGTCACGTCTCATCGACAACTTCGGCCACAAAGTAGATTTCAGCCTGCTGAGGAGTTGCTCTCTGACGGGCGTGCGATTCACGCTGAGACAGGAAGTGTTTCCCGGGACAGGAAGTGAAAACTTTGGCACCGCCTTCCAAAGATCTGTCGGCGCAGAACCCTGGATCTTGTGTGTGAAGTTTACTGGGAAATGTGTGCGCCATCATTTCTTTTTGTATGCAAGTTATTCTTCTAGAAGCTGTGCACTTTTCACAGTTCCAAGAACTCTCAGGAGGGATGGTACCTGATCACATCAAGAAGAACCTCGTCAGTTCACAGAACTGGGTTTTTAACTCGCTGTTTTCAAGTGGATACGTTGCTATCTTGCTTTCCCTATCGTAAGAATACTGTCCAACACTTGAATGGACTGGTAATGGCAATGGACAAGTTAGAAATTGGTTACAAATATGGCACAAAATGAAAGTCCAGACTGAGAAAAGTCTTTGAAACAACTTCCCCCAAACTACACAAAAATGAAAAGGTCACTTTTCCGTTTGGATCCCGGGGAAACTGGCCTCAGTAAATAAACGCTACTCCTGCTGCTCCCGTGGTCTCTCTCTAATAAATGAATGAATAAAGCTGGTATTTAAGTTGACCAGTGTCATTATCAACTGATATCTGCATTAGTGGTACACTGGCGTCTACTGAAGTTAGTGGACAAGCTTGGGCCGCGTTGCAAAGCCCGTTTGCGCCACAAGGTGGTGTCGAGATCAACAAAGCAGGAAGAAGCAACACAACAGTGACCAAGGGTCTTGGTAGCTAGCAAATCAAAAGCTAATTTATGAAATTAGAGAAACGGATGCGACGCCTTCTATTCACCTTGTCTGAGGGAAGAAGAGGGGCGTTTATTAATTCCTTATTACAACATGTTGGAACCATCAACCTGCTCGAACTTTACTTGGAGAAACTTCTGACCTGAGCCACAGAGTTTCTGTGACTTTGGCGGGAATTTGGGACTTAAGTGTGTTTTTCTTCAAACAAAAACAAGCAATGATGAAAACTGGGGCCTCTCCATACTGGATAATGAAGTAATTCAACAAACGTGGATGTCACTTAGTTGATTCTGTGTAAAGTGATGACATGAGTATTGACATTTCTACTTGCTTATTTACAATGAGATGTTTCACCCTGGGTTCTCTGCTGACTGTGTTTTAAGGAGTTAATAAAGACAATCTGAATTATTTGATTATCAAGCAATCTTGTGTTTTCTTGGCAGATGTTTGAAGGAGATTATGTTAGTCTCAAGTTTCAATGTAATCTGCAGTGAATTGTATTAAATGCTCTCAAAGTTCTTCTTCTTCTACGCAGCTTCTCTTCAAAACACTTTTCAGTTTGTGCTTTGTTCACCCACATACAAACATTCAACGTCACAATACGGAAAGTGTGACATCAATCAATCGAACCAGGCGAAGGAGAGAAGAAGCAGGGCTTTTCTCCTGCCTCCAGGGACGACCACGCTTCTCCTCACATGAAAGGCTGAATGTTCACATGTTCCAAACCACTTTTCAACATGATTATCATTCAGCCATTAACACAAGACAACCTGGGGTTTCTAACCCAAACAGAACCATGTAAACAGGACGATGTGAGCGTCAAACCATCAACCCTGATGAGGTCAAATGTGAAAAAGTTTCTTTGTTCAAAATGTTTCAGCTCAAGACTCAATGTGAGTCAGAGTCATTCGTTCATAACGGACACTGAAACCGAAGTGGCGTCTTGTGAGGAGGACGCATGGGTCAGAGGATGCCTGAGGAGAACGGCGCCGAGTCCCTGGAGGCGCTCGTCCGTTGATCATGAAGGAGCCGAGGTGCCAAGTGAGAAGCCATTCATCATCTGGACCAGCGTCCAGCCCCCACCTGGTCCTCTTACGTATATGATTTCAGTTTCCCAAGGGCCACACACTTCTTCTAAAGTCGCACGTTTAGAGCATTTTTTTAATAGACAGCGCCACCTA
Organism: Blennius ocellaris; assembly: GCF_963422515.1. Lineage (NCBI taxonomy): Eukaryota > Metazoa > Chordata > Actinopteri > Blenniiformes > Blenniidae > Blennius > Blennius ocellaris. The sequence goes on from NC_137658.1 coordinate 23,773,431, forward strand.
CCATGCCCAACTTACTTTAAAGGGACTCAGTTGGTGTGAACCGTAAGTTGTGCATGGTATTTAGCGCTGTCTTTCAAAAATGCTCAAAACGTGCGACCTGAGAAGAAGTGTACAGCCCTCCGGCTCTGCAGACACATCCTCATTGTAATGGGAAAATAAAAGTCCTTTTTTTTTTTTTTTAAACTTCAAAATGTATATTTGATCAATATTTAAATGGGCCAGAGGCCATGATTGAGCCGACCCCGATGGTCCAGAGGCCAAAGTGTGAGCCTGACCCTGACCTGACCCCGACCCCGACCCCGACCCCGACCCCGACCCCAACCCTGACTCCGACCCCGACCCCGACCCCGACCCCGACCCCGACCCCGACCCCGACCCCGATCCCGACCCCGACCCTGACCCTGTCAGGGGTACGTCCAAAATGTCCCTCCTCACCCCTTATCTATCGACTTTCACTTCACCCCGGAAGTGTTTTGTGTAGCTGCCATGATGAAAAATGTCTGAATTTTAAATGAGCAAAGAAAAGGAGGCTCGTAGCTTCCTTTAGAGCCTCCTTTAGCCTAGGAAACACTGATGCTTCCTTTAGCGAAGGAGGCGAGCTCATGCTGCACCACAATTCCTTGCGGCAACAACATTTAAAGGGACCTGCTCATCTGAGCGTTGATGGAAAATCACGATGGCGGAAAAAGGATCATGTAGGTGACAAAGGCATTAATCTGCCTTGAACAACTTTAAATCATCAAAAACCCAAATGCTCTTTTTGTAGTCCATTTTCGGAAAGTTGTAGTTCTTTCCCCCACATGTGCTGCTTTGGGCTATCTTAGGGCGATATTTGGACAATCGTGCAGAGGTTGAACTGTGACTTTGTCTCTTCTTGTGAGAATAATGTAATAAACAATTTATGAATAAAGGGAATAAATCAAATGTGTGGTGTGGACATGAAATGTTTGGGGTGTGGCTGCAAAACAAAACAGGTGAGGTGAGGTCAGTGAATGGCAGCACCTTCAAACTGTGTCCGTCACACAAGGTTGGACCTAAGCGTGGCTGTTTTCTTTATATTTTATAAGGTTTTGGAAGTGTCTGCAAAAAGGATTCCTGCATATACATGAAAAAAAATGTGTTTTTTAAATCTGTTTAGGAAAACTATACTAAAACAAGACAAATTCAGCCAAAATATCTTTAAAAGCATTATTCAGTCATGATGGCATAAGTGCATATTCAAAGCCGAAAACTGAATGAAAATGCGAGATTATCGTTAACAAAATGGCTGAAATGTAGCATTGAAGGTCTTTTACACAGATCCATTAATAAATGTGTCCAATTGAGAGTTTTATAGCAATAAAGTAAGGTTTTTGATCAGTTCAATGGTTCTTAATTTACTATGTTGTACTAAAAAAAAGGTATGTCGGGTGTTTATCTACACTTCAATGACAGGATGAGTTGAAATTTTCAGGTATTTCAATGAGTGTCTGTATATAAATCCAAAATAAATCCACAAGGTTGTTAAATGATGATTGTTCTTTGTCAAATCTGTGAACAATGAAAGAAGAACGAAGTCAGATGGATTCATTCCATGGTTTTGTGTGGATGTTTTATGTGTTTCTTTATTGTTGAGCAAATTCACACTTGACTGTTTAGAAATATTGATTAAATGTTCATTGAAATGAGGGATGTTCAGGGGTCCAAAGTTGTGGTGATGAAGGTGGGAACCGGTGTTGTTTTTCACTTTCCACTGTGAAATCTGCCGTTGGTTCACAGATTTGAAGTCAATTCTTCAACATCACAGACTGATGTTAAAATAAAAAACCTCAAAACTATGTTGTAATTACCTTTGGCCTTTCTATTAAATCAATGTATTTGCCGAATATCAGAAAAGTGAGCAGGCTGTGTGCGGAGGTCATGTGACTTTGATGCTGGTTGTCATGGTGATCAGATGGTGGCTGGGGGTATGACATCACAAAGCATCCTAAAGTTCCTTTCATGTCTGCTTGACTGTTGGCCAGTTCATAACCTCAAAGCTTGAGAGAGTTCAGTTTGAGAGTTTTTTCCACACTGAGTGCTTCAAAACCTGCGACGTTGACCTCCAGACCTGAGATAATCTTTGGTAAGTTGATCTGATCTTTATGAAGAACTTGGTCCAGAAAAGAAAAGTCCAAACTAACTTCTATGTTGATGTCAAGTTTTCCTACATAGTTTACTGGTAATGTGGAGCTGTAACTAATATCAAATGCTTGTTTTATATTCAGAAACATGTTCTTCTACATATATTTACTTTAACGTCAGTTGGAATTTAAAACATTTAAAAAGTCTGAGCTTTTTGATGTCCAACTTTACTGGATCAGAACGGAGACAGTATGTCGAGGTACAGGTGCTTTTGTAAAGAATTTGAGGTTTTTTTTTTTTTTTTTTTTACTTAAATCAAACATTGAAATTGAAACATTTGAGGACAAGGCATTTTGTTTACTATTTGTCGATTTAGGCATGAATGTGTTTCATAATATCACATTTCTCTTGTTCATTTATTTAGAGACCATAACAATTAAAAGAGAAAATATCACACATCATTGCCAGTTGGCTTTGATGTTGGCTTTGATATTTTCCTTTTATCACATGATTGAAAGGGACTCAGCCAACTTAACCTGAATAGACAGAAGTGTGTGGCATTGTTTTTTGGAGTGTGAGTTGGATTGGAGACGTTGAGTCCTGAAGTTCATCGTTCATTTCTGTTTTCTCTTGATTGCAGCGTACAGGAAAGAATCTGCCTGCAAACAATTACACCTTGCAATTACAATTAACCCTTTGACCCCCTGTTGTGCGAACACCTTTTGGTAAGTATCAAAAGAGTAACATTGAAGGTGGTAAAGGACAAGCTAAGTTGAAGTAATAATGAAAAGGAATAAAGTAGCACTAATAGTGGGAAATAAAAATTAAATTAGCGCTAACAGTGAAAGAAATATCAATAAAAACAACAATCCGGCATACTACTACTACTACGGCTACTACTACTACTACTACTACTACTACTGATAATAATAATAATAATAATAATAATAACAATAAAATACAGGGACTTAGGTTAGTAATATTTGCCTCATCTAATACAAAGGCATGAATACAGTAACTGAATGTGGTCTGAGGATAGTAGTCATTGCTTTTTGCCTTATTCAGAAGCAGGTCCACACAAAAAACATATCTACTTTAATGCAAGCTTGTTCTTTATGAATTAACCTATTCTATTTCAGGTTAGACTGACTTTAACTACAGTTTTAATTGGATTCTCGATGTTTCATCATCATGAACTCTTCTCTTAAAGATCGGAACCATGTTAAAGGTTGGAGACACAATCTCCTCCCCCACATGCCACTACTTGGTAAAAGACATCCTGGGCACCGGGGCCTTTGGGACGGTCGTCACGTGCAAAAAGAAGGACGCCACCAACTTGGTGGCTTTGAAAATAACCAAAATGGCGAATGCCAAAGTTGACTGCAAGAACGAGGTACCGTACAAGAAAAGTCACTCACATTTCAGTTGTATGACATGAATCTAAAAGCAGTGTGTAACATGAGATTTTCTACGATGTGGTGTGATTCCAGACCAAGATCATGAAACTGGTGAGCGAACTGGGCTCTCAGAATTTCAACATTGTTTTGTGGGCTGACTCCTTCAAGGCCGAGAATCTTTTTTGCATGGAGTTGGAGAGGCTGGACATGAGTATCCATGGTTATATGAAGAAAAAAATGTTCAGTCTGAAGGAGATTCGCCCCTTCATCCAACAGGTATGAGTTTCTTATCTTCTTAATTGATACAATTGCTCTGTATCTCTTTCATATGTCGGTTTACTCAAAATTCAACCTGAAGTGTCATGACAGTTTCTTTTTAGAGTTTTAGGAAAGTGTTGCAGTCAGTTTATTGATTATGAATCCATTTGTGTCTTTGGATGTTTGAAACGTTTGGGACACGCAGGTGATTTTCTAGTGTTGTTCTGTTCTTTGTCTCAGATGAGCGTAGCCCTTCAATTCCTCGGGGCCAATGGGATCGTTCACAGCGACCTCAAACCCCATAACATCATGCTGGTCGACCATCTTCGGGAACCGCTGAGGTTCAAACTAATCGACTTCGGCTTGGCTCATAGTGTCCCGCTGAGACGTACTGGTCGGGTGAGCGGAACTCTTCCATACATGTAAGTAACCAAACTCTGTTCTGCAGATGTGAACAGCTGTGTCAGCACTGCAAGCTGGCATCTCAGTTTGTCAGTCAAGCTCATGTGTGATCAAGTCATGGTGACTAAAGTCTATTTGTGTCCTCATCAGTGCTCCAGAAATGCTGCTGGGAGCCCACTATACCAACGCCATTGACATCTGGGCTTTGGGCTGCATCGCAGTTGAAATGCTTTGCAAAAAAGTTCTGCTAATGTGTCGCAATCGAGCTGACCTGGTGAGTGTTACATTTAATATGATCATTTAACCCACTTTGACTCGACTTCTATTGAAATCAGAACTTCTCTGGGTATGTTTAAACATATAACATTGTGTTTTGCCCACAGTTGAGACTCATCATTTCAATTCTTGGAGATATCCCCGACCATGTGATGGACGGTGGATATCACACTGGAATGTATTTCCATAGGGCATTTGACCGTCAAGCCAAGTCCCTCACTTTGTGTTGGAGGCTCCGACTCATGGTCAGTTTGAACAGTGTTGGATCACAGTCGATTGTTGTTTCCATTTTTCAATCTGACGTCATTGAGATGTGGACTAAATTAAATATTTTCTCTCCACAGCCAACCGGTGTGGACAATGTCCCATCAAACCACATCAAATCTTTGAAGGACCTTCTGGTGGTGAGTGGTAACTCCACTTGTTTTTAGGATTTTAACGTGTAGGTTTATGTCTCGTCTGACTGTTTTTTCTTCTGTGCCTCCAAGGTACCTAAAGGTACAACAGTTGAAGACTACCAGGCTGAACTGCTTGACCGAAAAAGCTTTGTTGATCTGATCACCAAGATGATCAATGTCGATCCCTCCCAAAGAATCACAGCCTCAGCCATCCTCAACCATCCTTTCGTGACGCTCAGCCACCTGGACAGCACATGTGACAGCTAGTAAGTGTCTCTCTCTGATGTTTGGTGCTTCATCAGCCATTAAATCAAGATGTTGAACTCAATGACTTATTGTCTTACAGCCGACAAGAGTCCATCAATATCATGAGAGTCTGTCCCAAATGGCATGCCGATAAGAAGAAACATGCTCTTCCATGTTCTGCTGCCACCAGCAGTTCTAAGCAGAGCAGCAGAGAGCATCCTGTCCTACAAAATAACAGGTCAGGACGAATAAGACCTTCTGATCCTTGTTCCTTTGGGTATGCATTTTAACTTTCATCCTGCGCTGATACTTTGCTGTATAATGTACTGAGAAACCGTTTGTTATCTTGGTAATTAAAGGTCTTCACAACAAACTGATGAAGACATATTTGGAAACACACGTGACTGCAAGGCTCCACCTAATAAAGTTTTGAAAATCAACCATGGTGGAACTGTAAGGAGGAGCATGTCCAGTAAGTCCACTGATTTCAAGCACGATTTGATCAGTTAGATGAGAATTATTTCAAATGAGTGCTTCCCACCTATCATCTGAGCAGCATTGTTTCAACACAAACGGCATGTTATTTTTCAGAAAAAAGAAGCAAGTCAAAGACTCCAACAAGTCAAAATCAATTGAGGAAGAGGACGAGGGCGCAAATGAAGCAAGACACTGACCCGTCCCCCTGTCTCAAGACAAAGATCCCCAACATGAAGAGGACGAGGGAGGAAACGGAGAAAGACACTGACCCGTCCCCCTGTCTCAAGACAAAGATCCCCAACATGAAGAGGACGAGGGAGCAAATGAAGAAAGACACTGACCCGTCCCCCTGTCTCAAGACAAAGATCCCCAACATGAAGAGGACGAGAGAGGAAATGGAGAAAGACACTGACCCGTCCCCCTGTCTCAAGACAAAGATCCCCAACATGAAGAGGACGAGGGAGGAAACGGAGAAAGACACTGACCCGTCCCCCTGTCTCAAGACAAAGATCCCCAACATGAAGAGGACGAGGGAGCAAATGAAGAAAGACACTGACCCGTCCCCCTGTCTCAAGACAAAGATCCCCAACATGAAGAGGACGAGGGAGGAAATGGAGAAAGACACTGACCCGCCCCCCTGTCTCAAGACAAAGATCCCCAACATGAAGAGGACGAGGGAGGAAACGGAGAAAGACACTGACCCGTCCCCCTGTCTCAAGACAAAGATCCCCAAAATGAAGAGGACGAGGGAGGACACGGAGAAAGACACTGACCCGTCCCCCTGTCTCAAGACAAAGATCCCCAAAATGAAGAGGACAAGGGAGGAAACGGAGAAAGACACTGACCCGTCCCCCTGTCTCAAGCAAAAGATCCCCAAAATGAAGAGGACGAGGGCGCAAATGAAGCAAGACACTGACCCCTCCCCCTGTCTCAAGACAAAGATCCCCAACATGAAGAGGACGAGAGAGGAAATGGAGAAAGACACTGACCCGTCCCCCTGTCTCAAGACAAAGATCCCCAACATGAAGAGGACGAGAGAGGAATTGAAGCAAGACACTGACCCGTCCCCCTGTCTCAAGACAAAGATCCCCAAAATGAAGAAGACGAGGGAGGAAACGGAGAAAGACACTGACCCGTCCCCCTGTCTCAAGCAAAGATCCCCAAAATGAAGAGGACGAGGGAGGAAACAGAGAAAGACACTGACCCGTCCCCCTGTCTCAAGACAAAGATCCCCAAAATGAAGAGAACGAGAGAGGAAACGGAGAAAGACACTGACCCGTCCCCCTGTCTCAAGCAACAGATCCCCAAAATGAAGAGGACGAGGGAGGAAACGGAGAAAGACACTGACCCGTCCCCCTGTCTCAAGACAAAGATCCCCAAAATGAAGAGGACGAGGGAGGAAACGGAGAAAGACACTGACCCGTCCCACTGTCTCAAGACAAAGATCCCCAACATGAAGAGGACGAGGGAGGAAAAGGAGAAAGACACTGGCCCGTCCCCCCGTCTCAAGCATAAGATCCCCAAAATGAAGAGTACAAGGGAGGAAAAGGAGAAAGACACTGGCCCTCCCTCTGGGTCAAGCTAAAGAGCCTGTGGCCCTTTTCACACTTATTTTAACATGTTGATATTTTCAAATTATTATTGTCCAAAAACAAAAATAAAATAATTAAAAAAGAAAATTACACTCCAGCTTCCTCAGAAGTGAAGAAAGTCTGTCGTATCGTTCTCTGGCAGGTTTTTTCTAAAGTGTGTGCGAGCGAGTCGGAAAGCAAACCCTCGGTCGCGTCATCAGGTTGTTGTTTTTTTAACCAACCACTATCCAGGTAGACCCTCCTTTGACCCGCCCACAACCAGCCCGCTGTGGGCTCAAGACCTCTGTGATGAAGAGAAAGAAAAAGGGCACCCGTCTGTGTGTTGTCTACTATTCTGACACAGCCCTCCAACAGACCATAATGTCTGAATGTATAGTTCCATATTAGGGAACAGAATACACAAGAGTGTCCCGCCATTTTAGGAGATGGAATCCCACCCCTATTTGGGGATTTATTACCTCATAAGGATCACTCGGAACCATTTATTTTGTGTTTGGCTATCGATAATGATTAATAATTATCACAGATAGTTATTAATTATGTTATTGAAAATGTAATCTGACCTGTATCAGAACCTCGGAGCTCCACCTGTTTAACAGGAAATGATAGCCAATTCAGTTCTATCAGTCTCATAAGATATACTAATCAGTTAATCAGGAAGTTGAATTAATACTTAAATTAATTACAGTTAGCAGAATTAACAGTAAAGCTTGAAGGATTTTGTAGTTCTTGACACAGAAGAGGTCGACATTTCATTCACTTTTGTGCACAACAAGCATGATTCATAAAAATTTGATTTATTTACAATGAAAACAAATAAAACACAGATTCTAACTACCTATATACAGCTTGGTCTGTGGGTACAGCCTAGTCTCTTCGTTACCGTGGAGTGCATTTATGGAACAAACCATGTTGTGGAGATTAAAGAAAAATCAAACATGGTTGGTGCCGTAACTGTTGTATAAAATTGTGTCTGTAGATGTTTGGGCGTATGAATGCAATGACATTGGATGTTAAATTACACCAAAACTTGTTTGACTGAAGCGAATGAAGATGCAAAGGAGTGGGATTGAATACATTTACACTTCTCCCTACTTCCTTTTGAACATGCAAATCCGGATTGACACGTAAGGGATTGTGTTGTCTTCTACATTTGTTTACTCATCTGGATTATTTTTTTCCATTTTCCTTCTCCGTTTGTTTGTTGTTGTTTTTTTTCTTTACACGTTTACAATATGCAAAACATTGGGGAGAAATGCTGTAATTCACACTTAACAGTAATCGGAGCGTTGGAGTTTAAGTGTGAAACATGTTGCGCGTGAGTCTGCGTGTGCAGACTGCGGTCAAGCCAGCCCGCAAGTTCAAAAACGAAGTCAGGGTTTCTGTTAAATTTAATGATGCAGTGTACTACTTCCGCCAGCTGATTTCAAAATAAAACCTCCAATCACCTCGCCTGGAATGGTTGTCAATTTCTATAAAGAATGATTTATTCAAGCTAAAAACTATTCATTAAAGAATTCTGAATTGATTTTTTTTTGTATAGAATGAAGGTTTATTTCATACGTGGACACAAATTTGATTATTTCAATCTGTAACAACACAATTAAATATATTTAAAAAGAAGAACAGAAAACATAATAGAGCAAAGCAAAGCCAAATGTAAGTAATTAAATTATAATGCACAGCCAATTGAGAACAATTGTGGAACAAAAGGTTAATTTAATTAAAGTTGTGTGATATTAAGTAAAACTTTATTTTTATTTCTATCTTTGCTAATATGATGTTGCATCCAGTAGCAACAGTAGCGGTCCAGTACCTCCATCCTTCACTTCATACTTTTCTTTATTTCCTGTTTTGTGGTGCACCGGTGATGAGGGTTTTGTGTCTGTTCCTCCAGTTTACTCTTCAACAACATCTCAAGAAGAAGAAATCAACCCAAGCAGAACATAAGAATCAATTGAAAGGTTAAAATCAACCTCTTGTCTCCTGTGTCCACGAATATGTTCACTCTTTCATTTATAGATATTTTTACTTGTATTTAAGTACAATTAAAGACATTTAACAATGGCTGTATTTAAATACACATTTTCAGTACTCGAGTCGTAAGGAGCCTGCATATGGATTGTTTGTCATGTCTGAAACAACAGAGTGAATTATTTTGAGCTTGATTTAGCTTTGTTGTAATTATGAATTGTAATTATGAAATATAACTCAGTTTGTTTCCTTTGATGCCTAGAGTCTATCTGGAAGTTGTAAATACCATCCTGTTGTAGAATATCTAAGATCTGTTTGATTTCGGGCCTACGTATTCACTGATAATTATGCCATCTGCCAGGTCACTGCCACCCCAGGCCGGTTACGTTGTTGTTAGATTTGCTAATTCTGGACTAGAGTGTTTCATTCATCAATATTTTGTTTTCTTCGTTGATGTTTGTCACAGTGCGTTGAAGGTTTCATGACTATTTTCATCTGAAACAAGGTTTTTCTGAGACTCTTCTGTTGGATGCGACACTTCAATGTAAACCGATGTATATAACTAGTATTTTTTATTTTTGCAACGCTTTAGACCTTGGAAATAATTGTAATAGACAAAACATTTTGGCTTAATTTGTAAGACCGTCTACCAGTCACTTTTTGAAAACTGAAGAAACTGGCCAAAGATTTGGTATAAAATGTCTTTACATTTGTATCTTGACAGGGGGAGGCGGAGTTTAACTGACAGTCTGCAACAGAAGCAGAGTGTGTGTGACCTGTGTGTGACCGTTCTCTAGGATTCTGATTGGCTCTGTTTGGCTGCTCACAGTGACTCCTCACAAGCTTTTTTATGGGTTTGTGATTTAATTTTGGTGCTTATAAACAGGGGTGGGGTATTAATTTGATCAAATCCAGGCGATGTGTAAACATGGCATTTGTTGTGTCGGTGCACTCAGTGTGCATGAATGCATGGCAGAAATATATCTGATGATGAAGATGAATACAGAGTGGCAAATATACATTTTGTTGAAGAAGCATTTCAATTCCAACACGGGAGTCGTGTGTTCAGAAATCACCACTAATCAAACCGACAGAGCTTTTGCTGCACACCTACTTCCTGGAATGTAACCAGAGGGCGGGACAGGAAGAAAAGCTGCTACTCTGCACACATGTACTTCTTTAAAAGCACAACCACAACAAAGGTGGTCATTGTATTCCTCAGTTCCACGCACAAGCAACACTTTGTAAGGAATCTCACGCATGATTTTTAAAAATAAAATCCAACTCAAAGTCACACAGTAAAAGTCAAAGTCAGTTGTTTTTGCTGTTGATCTTTCAGAGTAAAAATCAAAGTGTTTTCCAGCTTGCAAAGTTGTGCTCATCTGGAACAGTGGACTCTTGTTGTTCCTGTGATGAACTGCTGACTGGTCTTGGTTCCAATCTGCTTTAACTTCAAGTCATAAAGTGACGCAGAAGAGCGGTACGTCAACAGTTTTATCTGCAATTGAAATTCAGCAAAACCAAGAGTGAAACTTTGTTGTGGTCGAGCGTTTAAGAAGAATTGCAGAGGACTTTTCTTCCTGCCTCGCATTCTGTTTGAAGTTCAGGAAGTTGGTCGTGCACTGCTTTTCAAAGAAACCTATATTTAGCACTTGTGATGTTCTGGTGATTTCAGAGCTATTGAGTGGAAAAGTAAGTGTACAAGAGTGTTGACCACACATTCAGATATCCTGACTGTTGTCTTTTGTTTATAAAATCATTTCTGTGTTGTTTGATGTTTTCACACTGTTGAAGAGTGTTGCCTTCTCTTTGGCTTCACACTACGAAACCTGAAGTTAATATTTTTTACTTTGACCTTTAGGACAGAACAAATTCATTCACAACAAAGAGTCTAAGATCTTTATTTATTCTGTTGGAGAATAAATCTATGAAATGTGTGTTTCCCGTGTTATTTCCCAGAAGAGGTGTGTGAGGAGTCGACCTTCACTCTCCTCTGATGCCCCGTTGACACGATTTAGGAGAAAATGCATCGTTTTTGTTTCAGACACATGTTCACATTTACGGCAGCTTTTTGAGAATGATGTCCGTTTCCAATGTAATGAAAGATGACATCAAGACAAACTCAGAGCATTCTTGGAAAGATGTGGTTTTCTCTGTTTCCACGGAGACAGAGGATTTAAAAAAAAAAAAAAGTTGTTTTCAATGACACAAACAAAATGTGCAGCAGCTCCTCCATGTGCTCTCTGATGAAGACGTCCTCCATCGTCTTCCTCTCACTTGTTTTCATCACGTCCTTCAGTGTGAAGACGAACCAATCAGATGGTCGTGGAGTCTGACCCTCCCTCTTTATGAGATGACAAAAGAAGTGGAGACGCTCTGATTGAAACAGTCAGTGGAGGATTTCTCAGAAAATGTTTGTCATATTAGGTTTTCTGTTGATGATGGCAGCCGGCTGTAAGTATTTCTACACAACTCTGTTTCACCGTATGTGTGATTGTGTAATTAATGATTGAATTTGCTTGTTTCTTTCAGGCTGCCTGAAGGATCACAACTTTGAGATAAAGTCTGTTAATGTCAAACAAAGTGTGACTTTAATTTGCCCTCGTGATTCTGAGACCCGAGATATGTTTTATTGGCTCAGAATCATTTCTGATCAGCAGCCTGAAGTCTTGGGAGTAACAACTGCCTTTAATTCTAGTGAAATTAATCAGACTCCTCATTTTACAACCAAACAAGGACCTAGAACTTTTATTCTGCACATTAATCAAACTCAGACGACCGACACAGGATTTTACTACTGCATAGAACTGGGCTGGAGCTTTACATTTTTGAGAGGAATATTTCTCAGAGTTAAAGGTAAAGTGATCTCTGTTTCTATGTCTGCTCATAAATGTTACAAAACAGATGACCTTTTATATGGCCTTTTATCACTTCTCTTTTCTCTCTATCTTCATTTACTGGTTTATTAATAAATTCACTTATTTATATTTTACCTAATTAATTGCTTATTACAGATGTACTTACCAACTTATTCAGATAATTGTTAATGTTCTTTATTCTGTTAATTCCCTTAATGTTCTCAAAATCTCTCACTTCATATGGGACATCAAAGCTCAGTCATAACCTACAAGTTACCCTTGTGTAGGATATAGAATCTGAGTTTTGGTGTAACACTGCAAGAACAGATTCCAAAGCTTTAGTAATATAAGAGAGAAGAACTGATGCAGGTCTTAACCTCATTTCAAATACACCATCAAGAATTCACATAGACATAAAAATTCAGGACTATCAACACCTTTCAAAGATGTCAGATTTTGGATATAACTGGGTAAAGGCCCCTGCATACTCCCAATTAGAAGCCATAAGAGCAAGAAGAAAATTCAGCAGTGAAAAACATCTATTTCGGCAGGAGAGTTCGTACTCCAGGGAGAAGCTGATGAAATCGCAGGCCACGTCCCCTCACAGCAGCCACATGTCGGTGAAGCAACATTTTATCTTTTCAACTGTACAACTTATCTCTCGCCTCCAGTGCTTTCAGAAATACATTTCTCTGAACTGTTTCAGTAATAAAAGAGAAAGTTCATGTCCAAGCCACGATGTTGGTCTGGTTTCAACTGCAGGTGTGAACTTGCAGGATCTGACAGCATTGAGTGATGCATTCAGTGGCATCGCGTAAAGCCACCCTGAGACATGTTGATGAGCTGCGGGGCTCATACAGTAGAGAGGCTACATGCTAAACAGAATAAAAATATGACTGATACAGTCATTAGTGAGCTGGAACATGCATGTGCAGCACACAGCAGTGCCGAAGTTTGTGTTGCATTAGCATGTTTCAGCTTGCTCATGACTATCAGTCATATTTTAATCATATTTAGCTTGTTACCTTGCTACTGCAGCTCGTTAAGATATCAGAGTGCAGATGTACATGATGCACCTGAACGCATCACTAAAAGCTCTCACCTCCTGTAGTTAAAACCTAAAGTTAAAAACCGGACCAACATCGCAGCTTGGAAACACACTTCTTCTTTTATTACTGAAACACATCAGCGAAGTGTATTTCTGAAAACATTCAGCTGCTTCACACAAGAGTGAGCGATGTGAGGGGGCGTTGCCTGTGAGTTCACAGCTTCTCCTCAGAGAATGACCTGTCCTGCTGAAAAAGCATTTTTTTCAGCAGCCTGCTGACGTGACAGCCAAACTTTTCTTCTTGTTCTTATGGCTTCTAAACGGTAGTACGCAGGGGCCTTGACCTCAGTTTGTGGGGTATATTGCTAAACAGAGTATTTTCAGTAGCAAGTGTAGAGAATTATCTTTGTTTAATCTTAATTCAGATCATCTCTTGCTGACCCACATGGAAAGAACCTATATAAACATGTATGTTTTAATATAGGTTTTGATATAGGTTTTGAATATATGTGACATATATAAAATTGGCCGTTTCCCTATATTTTATGCACATATATGTGCATAAAAGATAGGACATATATGCACATATTTTACATCTATGCACATATGTGTACTTATATGTGCATATATGCTGCATATAGGTTTCATATATGTGCATAAAAGATAGGACATATATGCACATATTTTACATCTATGCACATATGTGTACTTATATGTGCATATATGCTGCATATAGGTTTCATATATGTGCATATATCCTCATATAGGTTCTTTCCATGTGGGGATAGTGATTTTTTTTTCTTACTTTTTTACTCACTAATGTCTCAGAAATGGTCTTGTAGTTTTATTTTGTGTCTTCCAGGACCCCAGTCTGTCGTCTCTAGCATCAGTCAAGCTCCTCCGTCTGAGTCGGTCCCTCCAGGAGAGTCGGTGTCTCTGCAGTGTTCGGTTCTCTCTGACTCTGAGAACAAAACATGTCCAGAACATTACAGAGTTTACTGGTTCAGAGCCGGATCAGATCAATCTCACCCCAGTTTCATTTATACTGCTGGAGACGGTGCAGAGTGTGGAAACGCTTCACAGAAATGTTTCTATAACTTCTCTAAGAAGGTCAGTGTCTCTGATGCTGCTTCTTATCACTGTGCTGTGGCTGCATGTGGAGAGATCATGTTTGGAAATGGAGCAAAACTGGACAATAAAGGTCAGTACAGACTAGTTTACTAGGAAAATGGTTTTAACTTCAAAAAATAAATAATCATGATCATAGAATGTTTTATTTTCTCAGATCCCATCATGAGAGCTTTGAAGAATACAGTAATAGCTCTTTCTATCGTCTGCGTTGCTTTGGCTGCGAGTGTGATTGTTTTAGTTTATCTCATCTGGACCAAGAAGAAGAAGGATTGTACCCGTGGTAATATAAGTTTCTTTAATATAATGTGAAATCTGAGTGTGGCGTTCAATTAATTAATCACATTTTACATTAAACGTCTCTGTTGAAACAGACTCTGAAGCGTCCAGCAGTGATCAGCAGGTAAAGTCTCAGGATGAAATAACTGGAAAAGTTAATTGCAGCTATTTTTATATAAATAAAGTTGTAACATTTCTACATTTTCTTCTATTTCCTCAGAGAGAAGAAGCTTCATTGACCTATTCTGCACCGACCTTCAGCAGGAGAAAAGTTCCCAAAGCAAAAAGAGGAAACACAAAGTCGACTCAGAAAGAGACGATCTACACTGACGTGCGTTTTCACTGAATCATTTACAATCTCAGTCTGATAAATGACGGTGGTGTGATTTTTGTTGTTGATGAAAATGTATTTCAAATAGTTACCAAGGGAGGAAGTACCAAATTTTATGGAATCACATTTCTGTCATTAAGAAGTAGTTTGAGTTTCTTGTGACATTAGAAGTTTTTTAAATCCAACATACACCATGTAATTAACTTTTCTGTTTTAAAAGCTTAAATTACTACTGAGCAAAATATTTTCAATTCAAATTCTAACCTTTTTTTTAATCATTGTTTTTACTGATTACATTTTAATTACATTTTTCAAATAAAGTAGTATTCACATTTTTGATCTGCATTTGTTTGCCATTTTGTTACTTTGATATGCATTATCACCTGTAGGGTAATTTGGTATAATTAAATGCAAAAGCATTTGCACGTTTTCAGTCTATTATGTTTGATGTTGTTTCACAAAACTACATTATTTTGTAAATGTTACCAAAAAAAGCAATAATTATTTACAATTTACAATGATTTAAAAATATTCACCCCTTTTCTGAATTATCATGTTTTAGTCTGTGCTTTTTTTCATCTATGAAGTTTTTTTTTATTGTGTGGAAGGTTCCTTTCCTATATCTTTATCCCACACAGTCTTTAAGATATACTTTCTTCTTGTGTGTATCAGTTAAATGTGAAACAACGATCCAAATTAATTTATTTAAATTGGTTTGTTTGCTTCATAGGAAAAAAAAGAAATCATTCAAATCTGTTTTCGTATTTTACATTTTTGCTTTTTGTTAAAGAATGTTATGTTTTAAGCTTTGTAATAAACAGTTTTCGACCTTGATAAAACACTCAAGCAAACAGGATTTAGCCTCAAATGCCATCGATCAAAAGGCTGATTGAGATGATTGAGATTTCTACCATTTATAGTAGAAAGTGGCGTGTTGATTTGAACTTGAAAGGGTTAACACAGTATTACCTCTTATAATCAGAGGCCTGTCCTCTTATTAACCTCTGTCCTCACATTCACCTCAGGTACTTTCGGTTTGAAGAACCGGCTCAAACCAGCTCTTGTTTACCCCAAAAACTTTACCTTTGCCATGACGTATGCATTGACTCATGTAGAGACCACTATCTGACTGTGACCAATCACAAGCATGAAATACCTTCTGAGACCAAATAAGGGGTCCGCCGAGGTCGAGAGGTCAGGTTCAACTGTATAAATCTTATGCTCCGTCAAAGTACGAGGCTTCTATTCTGTACTCTTGTAGTGCATGTATGGTTGCCCTGAATGCATTCAGTACAATAAAGACTCCTGCAATTCATCCAGACAACGGTTTGACTCTTCTTCATAACCAAACGGACGCGCGGAATTGATGATAATTCCAACAAACTACATAAGAGTCCAGGTGGATTGTGACCTAAAAAAGGAAAATGCGTGCAGATGTGACACACAGTTTTACCAATCCGATTGCTTTTTAAAAGCAGACACGATTTTCAGTTTTTGGGCACATAAACACTTTTAGTAGGAATCCTGCACACGATTTTATACACGAGGCCCCTGGCATCGCGGCTCCAGTGTGTGTAACTCTTCCTGTTGTCCACCAGACGGCAGCCAAACCACATATTTCCAATCTTCCTGTAGCAAACTGAGGCCTTAGTTTCTTTTTGATGGGTTCATGTGGCACATGAAGGTTAAGGTAAGATTTCGGTCTCATATGACACCAGTTGTTCATGGAAAATGTAGAAAAACAGCTGGTTAGACTCCCAATGCAATAAGCCAACGGACATTGTGTTGTGCTGAGTGTATGCAGCATTTTTGTGGAAGCGTGTGTCCTGAGAATTCATTGATTCATTTGACGAAAGTCTTCTCCTAATACTTTGTCTCTTCTGTAAATAAGACACACACCCACTGACAGAAGTGCCTGCAGGTGAACTCTTTCTGTGTCTGTAAACTCCTCATGTGCAAACGCACGATGTGCTACGATTTATGCAGCGAGCCACGATGAGTGAACACCCGGCATAATATTAATTCAGAGCCATGACTGGACTTGCTGAAGCGGCCTACGGGGAGCTGGAAGGGACACTACTGCGCTAAGCAGATGGCGTGGAGGAGGCAGAGGCTGGAGACACACGCCGATAAAATCACACTCTCATACGAGTGTATATACGCACACACACACATACGCACACACACACACACATTCACACACACGATGATCCCTCTGAGCTCCCGCCACACCACTAATCACTCTGCTTCATCCAATGACTACAAATGCATGGATCAGTGGATCAGCTCGTGATCACGAGTGCTATCAGAGAACCACCAGAGGCTCCGACTCCATATCTGCCAAGTAGAAGTCGTCAGATAGTCAGTTCACATTGGCCCAGACTGCACTTTTATACATCAGAATCAGAAAAAGACTTTATTCATCCCCGAGGGGCAATTAGGTGGGCAAAGAGCGATACATAAAAAAGCAGGAGAGAAAAACCCCCCACAAAAAAAGACGGGTGGGCGAAAGCAGGAGATGGTGTGCAGAGGCAGACCTGCCTGCACAGTATAAGTAACAGTACAAGTAGTTGCTGCTGAGGTAGTGAATACAACATTCATCGACATGTGAGAAGAGAAAAGAGCATTTTTAAACTTTCAATTTAATGTTAATTTTCACTTGGGTTGTTTTATTCTTGTAGTTGTTGGAGAGTGTACACACAAGGGAGAACGCACACAAAACCACCAGGGGCACCACAAAACTGGAAAAAAGAAGTATGAACTGAAGGATGGGGTAAAAAAACCAAAGAGGTGCGGTACTGGGCCAACCCTGTACACGGCTGTGGAAGCCAGTACCGGCACCGGGTTGAGGAAAAACCCAATCGAGACCCAGATCAAAATGAAAGTGAAAAACCTCGGCCGGTCCAGCCAAGTGAAAACTACTACTGCTAACAAAGAAAGGCTCTCGGCTACCAGGAAGTAAGAACAAGCAACATGGCACTGCTGACGGAGGGAGAGTGCACGGAGACGAGACGCCTCCAGGAAGTGATCGTCGCTGAGAGAGAAAGAACTATATTTGTAGGTGGAGCACCAGCATTTAAATAAGAAAATACTACAGAGAAGTAAACAGACTCACCAAAAAAAAATAGGCTCAAGCCATTTAATATATAAATGCCCTCAAGAAATTACACACCCCCATAGCACCCTCAAGAAATTAGATTTTTTTTTTTCCTACAAATTTGTTTATATGTGAACATTATAATTTTTCATCTGGCTAATTAATAAATATACCAATGAAACATCTATCTATCTATCTATCTATCTATCTATCTATCTATTTGTATATTTACTAAAAAGCAGTCTGATTCAGCCAATCGGTGCAGCTCTTGCATTAACCTTTGAACTTCCTGTAAATGAGAGCTCATTTCACCTGGTGACTGTATAACTTATTTATAGTAATACAGCTAATTAAATGTTATAATAATATGTGACAAAATCATTGATGCCTTTGCTCTCAAGCACAACAACTGACATGTCGATTAAACTGACATCTAAAGGGGTGAGTGCAGGATTATTGGTGGCTACAATCTGAATTCTGATGCAGCAGAGGGAGTGGGAGGCGCTGGGAGGCTCCTGATGCTCATCCATGTTTAATTGTGTCTCTACTCATGGACAGTAGCAGCTGGGAGGCTTTTAAAGGAGGAGAAGCTCAAGGAGGCAACAGAAACTTGTTGTGGTTAAAATGAAGAACTTAACAATTGAGACTGACTCTACATCTGTGTGCTCTCCGATAGCACCAGCGGGGGGAAAAATAATCTCTGGCGGAGTCCTAAATAAACACTAGCTTACCATTATCAGAGTTCTTTGCTGTTTCTTTCACCAACAGGTGCTGCGCCGAGTTCTGCACGACTCCCAGATAAAGGCACCAACCTTCAAAAGAGCACGTGCTGCACCTGCTTTCAAACCGATTAACTGAAACATTGACTTCTACTTAACCCAAGACTCGTTTACATGACATTTTAAAGCGAAAATGACAACATTGGTTGCATTCGGGGAGTCTGTTTGTACGATGACGGTGCTCGGACCCGCTGAAATCACAGCTTTTTGAAAATGCCCCCCAATATGGAACTTTACAAAACAAAATGATTTGACGACACTGTCCAAGTTGAGCGACGAGTCAAACATCCCGCTCACATGTAAAATTTAATTTAAGTAATAGTTTTCTAATTTTGTAAGCTGTTCAATAAAGGTGACATTCATTAAAGGTCTAAAAAGAGCAGAGTATATATTGTATATACAACCCCGTATATATAATTATGTATATATATATATAATTATATATATATATATTTTACTGAGCAGTCAAACGATGGAGGAAAGTGGCTCACTGCACCATCTTGTGGTGCAACGTAGCATTACAATATTAATCGGTGCATGTTGCGTTTGGTAAATTTCTCTGCCAGATCATTATTGAACTGTTTTGTTTTGCATACTGTTTTTGACTAAAGATATTCCAACTTTTCTGAAATGCTGCTACTGCCCATGTGCACCATGGCTGTAGTGACTAGTTCTTCTTGCACATGTTTTCGTCTGTGGTGCCATATTCTCCTGGACTTGATAGGTTTATTTTGACAGTCACCATAATAACAATACAGCTTAGTTGTCTGTCCACTAGAATGTCCATGTATGAACATTGTTAATGTTTATAGTGTGTTGTTCGCTGCAGCATGTGTATCTGGTTTTCTTACAAAAACAACCAACAGTGCCCACTACTGGCCTAACATGGTAACGGCATTGTTTTGAGCCATTCTGTCTTCCTGTGTAAACAGACAAGGTTTTTAAAATGTTGCCGTGCAAACACAAAAAGATGCTGTCTGATACTCCTCTCTGCTAATCACATGCTGATATCATGTGTACAATGTCACAGCACGACTACTATAATACAACTTTGTGCACATTATTGTTGTAATTGAGTTTATATGGAGGTAAAAGGTAAAATAATTAATTCAAAAAAGAACTGTCTTCATATTTTTTGGGAGCTTTCTTTATTTATCTGTTATTTCCTGTCTTTCTGCACCCTTAATCCACCAATATAGACTGCATGTTGATTATATCTGCGTCCACTGTTCCTATTCCTGTTGGTATTTATAGTATTTTCAGCATGTTTCATTTGTTTCGTTCATCCATCCATCTACTCAAATATTTGGAAAGACATTTCCAACCACTATTTGCTCGAAAACTCCACTTCCAGATGTGCCTCCCTGATTTTTTTTCAGGCAAGTCTTTCCCACCTGTGAAACTGCCAAAAGCTCAAGTGAGACATTGCCACTGAGGTAAAATCACTTCCATCACTCCAACACATATATAGAAAGAAAAGAGGAGGGCATCGGGGTGACGATGTGGACATCACTACTCAATTCCTTGGGTGACAAGCAGGCAGTCAATAAAAGCAAGTGCACCATATTGATTTCATCTCATGCCCTTCGCCATACAAAATGTTTCCAGTGGCAAGCAGATGAGCCCCCCCCCCCCCCCCCCCCCCTTGCTGTTTTTGCAGTTTTCTGTTATACAAGTATAGATTTCTTGCGACTGTCACCATTTTTCAAGTTTTGCTCTTACACGTTTGTTCCTGAGGTTGAACATCTGTTTCTTTTAACATGAGCAGCCACTGCCGGCGCAGCCACAACACATTTCAATTCATCCATCTTTTGTTGAGTTTGTGGGCGTGGGGGCTACATCCAGTCCAATCCCAGTACGGGTGGAGGTCACCAGTCCACTTTTGACAGGAAGCCAGAGGAAGCCTTTGTATGCAAAGTCCACACAGAAAGGTAATACGATGATAATGGGTATTCTAGCTGTAAGTTGAACATGCCTCAAGATCTGTAATTATATTTTAAGCTCTGTATAATTGAAAAGACATCCAGTGATGTGGCAGGATGGCAGAGTTTTGTCGCTCTCGCTGCCTTGAGCAAATAAGAACAAGTAATAATCTGTCATTTTATTCAGACTGCTTCGATTTACAGCAGAATTTTGTCAGTTTTAGGAGTGCCGCTGGATGGATTTCGTGTAATTTTCCCTGCACTCATCTCTGAATTGTTGTTTGTGTTCAGCTTGTCTTTATTAGCTATTATCTGCCAGTGTAGTACTCCTTGTTGAGCCTTTGGGTTTTATTTTATTTTTTTCAGTTGGTTTCTCACTGAATCTCACGGTTCCAATGAACAGAGAAAAAGTCATGAGCAATCATTGTCATTATTATCAGTCCTGTAACTCACAAAACAATGAGAGAAACCCACATTTTATTTGAAATCTCAAGCAAGAGTAGAATCCTCGTGTTGTATTGTGTTTTATGCTGGTGTCTTGAAGCAAATAATACTATTTACATAACCAAAGCCTGTGTGGTGGTGTTCATACCTTCTTAGATTTCCTGACTCCTCCGGTCACCTCCCAATAAATTCAGCGTTAATAAAACTATGAATTCTGTGTTGTGGAATGGCTCACCGCCATCCAGCACTAATGCCTGTTTAATGAACGAAGACCGCACAATGTCATGGTCAGCCTCCAACAACACAAAAGAAAAAAAAATACCGATCCTCAAAAACAGACGTTCGTCATTTGTCAGTTGAAATTCAATCTGTTTTTTACTCACTCTATGTCTTAATACCTAAAAGCTTTTTGATATTGGGTTGTTACAATGAATGTGGCTCATTTGTTTGACTTCATTTGTCTTTTTGCTCAATATGCATTTCATTATTTTTTTACATGTATAATGTTGAACTAATGCGTATGTTTCTGGCTATGTCTGATTGACGTTAACAAAAGGGAAAAAGGTGCATGCTAAACATTACTACATGATACTAAACATACTTACTGAGCTTTCAACATCTCACCATAGTGCAACACTATTGTGCAAGAAGATAGGAACTGTCTCATTGAATCAACACAGCGACCTGCTGCTAGCACATTTTTTGTCAAGAGGGTTGTTATTGTATATATTATTGTACATGTGGCAATGGTGAAGAGAAGAAAATCCACATGCTGATGCTACAGCCCACATGCTCATCACACAAATGCATTTTTCTGGTAAATAAAGCAACAGGCAAAAGGACAATAACCAGGTTATTTAACAACTACGGTGGATTTGTAAGAAGCATGATCATAACAGTTTAAACATCTTCCAAACACAAAGCTTGATGCTGTTTATGTTGAGAGGTTTGGTAGAAGGTAGAAGATGGAGAGGTGACTCAGACTGCAATCCCAAAGGAAGGAGAAGGAGGTTAAAAAAATAAATGTTTTCTTCTGTATTTAACCAGAAGCCCCATCTCACAACCCCAAGTTGCAAAAAGCAGCACAGAAAATTATTGAGCGTTTTGGATTGTACCTGCCTGGGACACGTTTACACGACATGTCATTTTATTTTCATGTTCAAAATGACAAAATGGCTTTTTTCATAGGTGGAACAGAACGATTCCAAAAGCCACATTCATTTCCTCTAAGAGCTGTGGAGGTTGTTTTTTTTAGGAGGACATCTCAAGGATGAATTGACCATTTTTAATTTTATTTAATAAAAATTTTTTACAATAGGAATGTAGTCCCAATAAATAACACCATGTTGCATTTGCGATGAAAATTTTCCCTTGTAATGAATATCTTAGCGCTGTTTAAAGGCAAACTGCACCCCAACATTCAATTTCAGCTATTGAATAATATCAGTAGGTATCTGCAAGTGTTAACAGCTGAACAAAGTTGCCTCTAACATCACTACCTATGAGTCAAACTTTAGTTAGCTTTAAATAATGAACTTCATGCTTAACCTCATGCTTAACATTTCTGTGGTCTTTTTGCATATGTCCATTCTCAACATGTCTCTCGAGTGCCAATTAATATCTTGTGGGAAATTTGAAATTTGAAATTTTGGATTTATTTACATAGACTTGTAGTGACACATAGTGTTTGGGAGCGATACACTCACAATGCAGTAATTCTAAGTTGCACTGTAGTTGGCAGATCTGTCATTGACATTTCCTCAGCTGACTAACAGGACACATTATCTGTATTGTATCTTAAATGCTGAATTTGTAACTGTTCATGTGTCTTATTGTGTATTTCTTTTTTTTTGTTTTGTTTTATGAGCTCAATTACGTCCTCCCCAACACATCCATGCAGTACCGACAGTTTCAACTCGGGATGGGTAATGAATTTGGTGCTTTTATATGTAACTACGAATTCTGGTGGTACTACCAAGTACTGACTCATGTAAAACAATCCCATGTTTTGGTACCCAAATGCATCCTTGTGACTGTTGGAGTGGAAGAGTGGGCGATTTTCCGAGCAGAACTTGAACACAGCATTTCCACACACAAGCGTAATGATGTCAGTCGCAACGGGTTCAGTCAACAATGTCATAGTGGTGTGTGATACTGCGAGATTTGGTTATGATCCGATACCAAGTAACTACAAGCCCAGTATCACCGATCCCGATCCAATAGAGATACTTTTTAATTCTCAAGGTTAAAGCAATTGCTTTATCTGAAGCAATTTTTATGCCCCTAAAGGTTTTTATGATTGTTTTTTACTTTGGTTTATGAATTAGTTAAACGTTCAAAATGTAGGGGTAAACAGAAATACCATATTTCATAAGAAATAATTTTGTTCAAACAACAGTAGCAAAACAATTTTCTCCCATACATTGTAATGTCTGGATTGTGTTTCTTGTTATATAAATAAAGTGTACAAAACTATCATTCCAGAACAAATTAGAACAAAACATGATTTCAGGTCGAGGTCAGGATGGAGCAGCAGGCATAGAGAAAAACTGAATGAGTATTGATCTCATTGTACTGTTAATACCAACGTAGGTCTCGATATTTAGATCAACCCGCCCACCACTGCAAAGCAAACATGGCTGATTGAAAGTGCTCCAGAGGCTCTGCTTTTCAAAACATGATGCAGATTACACTGCTGCAGTATTTGTGAGGCGAAGTGCAAGGCCAGCGGTGGGAATATCTCTAAACTGAAGAAGCACCTTGGTTAAACATTAGATTTTTCTCAAGGCTGCAGAGCGCACAATTGTCGACAGTGTCAGATCTGCCATCACAATGTTTCTAGAGGGGACAGAAATAGGAGTATGTGGCTTTAATTTGTGCATTATGCACTCTCACAAAAGCATCAAAAGATGGTACTGTTGAGCTCAGGTACCGGATATTGTTACCGCACCAGTTCAAATGTGAGTACCCATCTCAAGTTTCAAGTACATCAGTCTTGTACAAGCTGATTACATGGAAAACTCTAATTGAAATACATCTGTTTTCACATAATGTCACATGTGTTCTCCTGAGACGTTCATACAACATTTCAAGTGAAAATGCATATTTATACAGAAACATTTTGAAAATTATGTCCATTTACATGGAATCAGCAGAAATATTGAAAATCATGTAATTGACATGTCGGGCCACTAGTGGGTGCTGTTGGTTTTAGTAATGAAGACCACACAAATGTGCACAAAGAGAACAATTCGCTACAAACATTAACAATAAGAATACACAAACATTCGCATGGATGGACAACAAAGTCAGATTGCTATTACATCAACAATAAAACGATCAAGTCACAGGAGAATATGGACTGAGAGTCATGACACTCTGGAGGAAACACTATTGTTATTGTCCATCTACTTACTACGGCCATGATGCTCATGCACTGTTCCAAAAAAGTGTTGGCTTCCCAGGTTTACTCAGAGCAATTATGAAAATTCCACCACGGTTTTCAATTTTCTTCAAAAACAATATCCAACATGGAATTCTCTAGAATAAAGGTAGTTCTCAAGCGCTGCCATCTATGCATGTATCTCTGTGCGGTGTGTGGCTTGTCGCAGAAGTCCACCTTTCATCGAGAGAAATACTTTATCTTGTTGCTCCTCTCATACTCTCATGTTTACTTCTCTGGCTTTAACAAGTTATTTCCTTCTCATTAAAACCTGTCAATGGCTAACTTCACTGTCTGCTCATTAAACTTATATAGCAGTGACTACATCCAGCTAAGTTTATAAATACCCAATGACAGATATATGTGGATATACTCAAAATAGTGGATTAAATGTGGAAGCACTGAGACAGAAACAATCCAAAATTCTTAGGTTGACAAAGTTCGAATGTTGTGACTTGACCTGGACTTCAAGACTTGATGGCTTTTCTCCTTTAACTCAGTGAACTTAAAACCAGAGAGGAATCTGAATTTGTTTTGACTTCACCACCACTGCCAAAACCTTCAATCTGGCAAGAGGTCAGGTAACCAAAACCAATGACCGTAAACAAATTACTTTAAGGGTCTGTGTTTGTGATGTTTACAGGCCCCTGGTTGTTTTTTAATGGAACAATTGTATCCATAAATATACAACAAACTAAACTTTTCCACTGTGGATCGACGTGTCCTTATGCTGAATCCTAAAATGGACGATGAACAAAAACAAAATATCCTCATATTGAGGAGTCTGTGGTTTGTCCTCATATTTAATTTGGCAAAAATAACTATCTCCATTTGACATCAAACCATCTCCATCTTTCATTCAGTTGGTGTATATTCATCAACAAATGTTTTGATTCTTAATGTTTTTGCTTCCGTCTGTTAAGAGTTACTGCCCTCCTCCCTCAGCTCAGATCTCGTCTCCAGTCAAATCTAAAACTGAAGACGCTTGTCATGTTTTTTCGGCGTTATTTGATGCATAGATCACATCTGAGGTGATAGATCTATTTCAACATCAAAACAGAAGGAAATCTGTCAAAGTGCAGAAGATGTAGGAAAAAAAAAATCCAGGACTTGAGGAGATTTGATCTCAATAGGTTTTTCACACTGTGATTTTTTGGGCCGTGGGGGAAAACATCACAGAGATTTATCAACATGTGCTGAAGCTGATGTTTTCACAATAAACACACACAGATTCAAACCCTGCAAGAAACACTGACACAAACTTCATGATATACTTACCCATCAAAATATTAGAACAGTGATAATCAACTATTTGGAGAACCTTGGACATTTTTTAAAGAAAACAACACAATACTGCAACAACAATTACATTTTCAATTTAAATTAATTTAACAAGGAAAATAAAACCCATTGAAATCAAGATCTCTTTTACAAGGGAGACCTGGCCAAGAGTGTCACGTCTCCCCAGATTATGTCAGGTTTCCCTCAGGTTTCATGTCATTTCCTGTTTTAATTTGAAATCACTCACCTCTGTCTCTGTTTCAGTTTGTCTTCCTGCCCCTCCATTTTGTGTGCCTCGCCTCATGTTTTCAATGAACCAAACCAATTATGTTCTTCTTCTGTGTGCTCCCATCCTTGTGTCCACCTGTGTCTCGTCTGGTCTGAGAGTATTTAATCTGTGATCTCCCGTCCTCCTGTGCCAGTTCGTATGTCGTCCTCCCTCCGTCCCAGCGGTTTCCTGTATGACTCCCTGTTGCCGACCTCAGCTCTGTTTTGGGATTTTCTTCTTGTCTCCCCCTTTGGATACTTGTGCCTCAATAAAACCCTTGAACTGTCCTGCCTTGAGTCCTGCATTTGGGTCTTCCCCGTCTGTGCCAAGCTCATGACTAAGAGGTCCGCAGCACACATCACATCTTTAGATTTAAAAACATATAAAACTAATTTGACACAACTAACAGAGTATAACAATTAAAATGAGCTCATACAAATTAACATCCCATGCATGATTTTGGACTGTGGGAGGAAACCTGGAGGAAAAGTTAAGCGTGGTTATGTGAGAAGAAAAATAAAAAATTGATTCAAAACCATCAAACTCCACACATAGAGGCTCCTAAAGCTTTCACATAAACCATAATACAAACTCCTCAAAAAAAGTTTGGAAACATAATTTTGGTCAATTATATCCCCACTTTAACAATACTGATTGGTTTTGTATTATATATCGTTGGGAAGCTTGGTAAGTCACCTTTACAACAAGATATCACTTTTAAGGATGGTGCTTTTGTGGAATAAACAACACAGTTAAATGTGTAGGTAGCACCGTCCAAAAATGTGCCAAAATCCACTGCAATATTCTCCTGTTTTCTTGTTCAGTGTTGCTTTGTGGATTGGATGATTGGTGCCGCCGTCTCATGCTGGTCACCAACCTGACCTGGTCACTCTGGCACTACAGCTCGCCAAGCTGATCCCACAACAGTTGAGTTGGGTTGAGGTCTGGAATCACGGCAGGCCAATACTATCATCTCCACGCCCAGATTCTGGAGGTCGTCTGTGATGATCCTGGCTCGGTGGGGACGAGCATTGTCATACTGGAGGGTGGAGTTTGGTCCCAGATTCTGGAGATATGAGATTGCTGCTGGCTCCAGAATCTCATTCCGATATCTCACTGCAATAAGATTGCCTTCAATGATGACATGTTCTGTTTTGCCTGTGAGAGAGATAAAACACTACACCATCACACGCCATTGAAAGATGTCACGTGATCTGCGCTGCAACCTGCATAGCATTCTCCACGCCATCTCCACTCTCTGATCCTGCCATTCAGCTTCCTCAGACAGAACCTTGATTCATCACTGAACATGACGTTTCCCCACATTCTTAGGTTCCACTGGCGGTGCTGTCAACTCCAGAGCAAATGAGCCTGACGGTGAAGGCCTGTCATTGCAGACTTCCTAGCAGCCTCAGCCAGAGTCTGTCTGTGGTACCGTTGTGCAAATCTTGTCTGGACATTTAATGAAGTGTGTTGTCTTCCTGGGATGCCCACTTATCAGTCTGTCTTGGACTTTGCCAGTGTCAAGGATTTTGGTCCTCAGTTTGGACATGGTACCAAGGTTGACACCAAATAATGCTGTCATTCTGTGTACTGGAACACCAACTTCCAGTTGCCCTACTGTGCAGACCCTGAAGGGACAAACGTGGCATGTTGATGCCTGGAGCGAACACAAACTCAACAAAGTAGCAGGACCCATGCTCACAAGTGCAGTGGACAGGTGTAGATCACTATTAGGTGCTAATCTGGTGCCAGTCACACTGTCAAGTCTCTGGGTACATCCAAAAAAATCCCCCCTACCTCCTTATCTACGGACTTAACTTAACCCCGTGGATGACATCATAGGGTTAAGGAAAGGTGTTAGAAGGCTTCCGAAAGGAGTTAGTGAAAGGCAATCATGTTAGTGTGGCAGTCGGACTGCACTTTCACTGAGGGAAGTTAGTGACGTCTGCCATAGTGGGAAAAGAACTACCGGTACAAGTTTCTGAAAATGGACAACAAAAGGCACATTTGGGTTTTAGATGATTTTAAGTTGTTCAATGGAGATTATTGCTTTGGTAACTTACATGATCTGCTCCTTTTTCAGTCATCGTGAGTTTCCCTGACCACTCGGATGAGCGGTTCCCTTTCAATGTTGTCGCCACAAGGAATTGTAGCATGAGCTCACCTCCTTTGCTAAACTATGCATCAGTGTTTCCTAGGCTAAAGAAGCCTCTAAAGGAAGCAACAAACCTCCTTTCCTTTGCTTATTGAGAATTCAGACAGTCCTTATCATGGCTGCTACACAAAACACTTCTGGGGTGAAAGAATAGTCGATAGATGAGGAGATAGGAGGGACTTTTCGGACATACCCTCTGTGTCTGCCCCTGTGTGTGTCACCTCATGTTTCCTATTAACCAATGATCTTCTCCCTCTGTGTGCACCCATCATTATGTTCCATCTGTGTCCACCCTCTCCCGCTGTTGTCTTGTCAACATGTTGCTACTTTTGTCACCCGTTGTTCCATGTTCCCTGGGTTTTGTTGTACCACCTGAACATTCTCAACAATAAAGTCTGTTTTTTATGGAATTGTGTCTGCCTTTGGGTCCACCTCCAATTCCCTGACATGCACATTTGAAGCTCAAAGCAAGAGTGAATACCAACAGAAGAAAACTGCAGGTGATTTTGGCACATTTGTTTGATACACTATACACACATTTCACTGTGTTGCTCAATATATGAAAGCAGGATCATTACAAGATATATTGCATTATAAACATGACTAATCAGCCTTTCCAATAATATGTAAAACTAAACCAATTAGTATTTTTCTAGGGGAGATGTTTCCAAACTTGAGGAGAGGATAATCACTGCAAGGCAAGACTGCAGACATGTAGAAAAAGTTTCCAATCATCTTTGTGAGGCTGAGTATTCACAGGTATGATTATCATTCGACTTAGAGACTTTAACAGTCACCGATGTGACAGCGTTTTGTTAGAGTTATGACGTTTTCTTTGACCTCCGAACTGTGACGCTTCCCGCATGGACTTATTCAAACTGTTAAAATGGCGTCGGACTGTTTTGTTATTGAGCTATAGATGGTGGACAAATACTGAAATGCATCATGGGTAGCGTAGTTTGTTCAGTCTGTGTGAAGGTCCGCCAATAGGAGATTACGTTGCTTACGCCTCTTTCTAGCGGTGGCCAATGCAAAGAGGGGATTTAGCGGAGCGCGTGTTTTATCTAGCGGAAGCTCTGGCTGGCTCGTCCTTCTTGTTTTCCGCTCTTCGACTGATCTGACGCGCGTTTATCCTCAGCTGCTTTAACGGCTAAGTATAAGGCGATTCTCTGGATGGCCAGTGTTTCTGTCTTTTGTAATAAATTACTGTGTTAATCCAATCTCAAGGTTTGTAGAACTATGACTTACTGTTCGCCGCTGCTTCCCTTCAGCAGGAGATCTGTCCGCTCCTCCGTGCGGTGGGATACAGAGACAAAGGACGGACAGTTTCTGCTGAGATGAAAGCGTTAGTGATGAGATCATGCTGACATGGAGAAATAGTTCTTGTGTTTTGGTAACACAGTAAAGTGTCATTCTGAGAGTGTATGAGCATCTGAAGCAGAAACCCTATGAGGAATCTAAACAAGATACTTGTGTGATAAACTACTGAAGTCAGAGGAATGGCTATGACAGAAATGAGAGAGAAGGGAAGCCCTAGTTCAGCCAGAGTTACATCATTATGTTGCATTTAAATCAATAACATAAATACCTATATGAGTTGCAGAGTGATGATCGTCAGTAAATTATGATTTCATTCAAGAGCAGTGTTATTTTTAACACATTTGGAAGTTGTGCTTTAAGTAGAAATCCCTTTGTGAGTTGTCGCATAAAGCCATTAGTTAATTGTAGTATTAATTACATTACTGAAGTCTAAGATGGCACATTTCACTTCTCAGATGTGAGACAAAAGCGTGATAAGTGTGATATGCAAATGTTACCCCAGTTCATAGTGTGTTGATCTGAACAGCCGTAAGAAACTGTGACTGTAAAAGTTAGATGAAAAAGTAATAAAATGTCTTCACAAGTTCAGAAACTGTCCTCAGTCTACCACGTCACTGTGAATGAGCAGTGAAGGCTGAGTCAGCCATGTGTTGATCGTGAAGCCATTCACTGTCTTTCCATAAAAACATGTTTCAGATGAAAATGAAATCAACTACAGGTGACAGAATAAGCACTTGAAAAGTCTTTTGTTCTTTATTGCTAATACAGATTGGAGACATCTTCTTTTCTGCATACCATGAAAAAAGAAAGCTAACTTCCCACACACTGTCAGCTCCGACTTAAATGTATTTCTAATTAAATGACAGCCTGCAGGCCTTCAGTTTCAAATACACTTTCATCATCAGCATTTTTCCTTCTACTTAAGAGCGTTTCACTGTTTCTGTCATTAAGTGAGTTATTATCATCATCCCCTGAGTTTCTAAAGTGGCTTCCTTCTTTGGAAACCAGTCAAGTTTGTTGAATTTCATTAAAAGCTCAGCTTTAGTCCTGCATTAAAAAAAAAAAAAAAACATATTTCTTTGGGACCCTGTCACTGTAACTAACTTCCAGGTGGGTTAATAACAATAAATCGATGATGAACTCTTGCAATATGTCAACACCCCCTTTGTACTTTCGCTTTTCCTTGAAGAAGTGACTGCTAACGCTGGATAACATGGAGGGTGAATGAGCTTGTGTATTGTCTCCTCGAGGCAGAACAGTTGGCTGTGCTCGCGGTGTATTGATCCCTGGAGACGCTCACCTGGCAGCCTGATAATTTACTGTCAACTTTAAGTTTCACTTCAAGGCTTTATTGATTGTATAAATGCTCATCCAGCGCCCACGCTGCCGTAAGCACTTATCACGGCTTAACTTTGTTTCTGCTCCACACACACACACACACACGACGTATATGTTTGAACCCACATGGATCGCAATGGGGGAACAATAAATAAATAAATAATCTTGGTTCATATGTGTACATCCTCAGGTTTAAAGCAGAGGTCTAAAACTCAGATCCTGGATGGACGCAGCCCCGAATGTTTTCCATGTCTCCCTTCTTCACCACACCTGGATGTCCTGATGGTTCATCACCACATTCAGCACAAAGCCAGATAATGAGACACTCACTACAGTATAACAACTCACAACAACAGATCTTGTAAAAAATAATAGTGCTGCATTTGGTGCTATATAAATAAAGTTGAATTGAATTGAATTGAATTAAATAGCTCCATTTGTTGTTAAAAACATTGTCATGTTTTCAACAACTTTACTTGCTTCAATTAGAACTGAAGAAAATAAAAAGCTGCTTTCACCGTACACAATATTAATAATAACAGTAAAACAGTAAATCTGCTGAGATAATAAATAAGCCACCATTTGAAAGATTCAACTCATGATTCTCCTAATAATTAACATAATTTGGATCATTTTCTAATTACTTAGCCAGACGGGGGACAGAACCCTTCACACCAGCAGGCACAAAACAAATGATGTGACGGATTATCACCCTCCCATTGAAAGGCTCTGCACTGATTAACAAACACAGAAAACAACATGCAAAAGACTGCGCTCCAAAATTACTCATGTTAATCAATGTTCTTTAACATATTTAGTTGTTATGATTAAGACATTATGCTGTTAATATACTTGAAATGATATTTCCTTTAGGTTGGACTTGAAAACAATGTTTTGGAGCTGATCTGAACTGGGGAGATCAAATATTTGTCCTCTTTTCATGTTTGCGCAGCGAATCTGGGTTTTGATTTGTTATAAATTCATGAGAATGTACAATTTATATAATATTAATATATGTATATATGTAATGTACAGGTGCAGATACATTTATGTGATGTCATACGAGTAAAGTTTGAGTTACATTACAAGTATCCCAAGGCCCAGCCAAGTGCCCACTATTTTGGATATCAAATAATGATCATTATAATTGACATATAAGGTGGATGTGAGACAGTGTAAATATCAATATTTTAACATGAAAATAAATCCCAAAACAGACAAAATATGATCATTTTGGTATTGATCTCCACAATACTACTGAGAGAACTGTAGCCACAAGAAAACATTTTTCTGTGATGTCGCAGATACCAAACATCAGCATCTGACAGAGATGATTAATTTTGTATCTTTGATACCCCAACAATCAACACATCAGTTTTCTTGTCCTTCAGCAGCAGCTACCAGATATGACTTAATGTCAGATCTGCAGGCCAAGAAAAAATAAACAACAAAACAAGGATACTCTGATTTCTTCTCAGTTTGATGTCTGTTATTAATTCCCCCCTGCCTCCTCAAAGCCAAACAATGGCAGTGTGGGCTGCAAATGGACACAGTGAGTGAAAAGCCATTTAGCATGTCGGGCTTGAAATAAAATGACTTGTATAGATGAAAGAATAATGGCCCATTGTCACGATGTAGAAAATAATAATAGATAGACCGAATATCTCCTCAGTTTTTAGCTCGCATATTTGGGTATTGAAAATTCTAGTTTATATGTTTCTCTAACATGCAGATAGCAAACATGTAGGATGAACAGCAGAGCTGAGCGCATGGGTTGCAGCCATGAAAAATAGGGAAAATGATAAATATATGCTAGTTTTCCATTGCAGCACAATCAGAAATGACTTCATTTAAGAGTCAGACTCTTTAATTGTGGTAGATTTTAACAGTGGGTGCATTTCCCCATCAAACCCAGTCAATAAAGCCTTAATGCCACAAGCTCAGGAACGTTTTACACCAGTATTACATGTAGACAGTAAGACTCTTTTCAAAAGGCAGCCGACTGTTTCACTACTTCTCTCTAGCCCATGCTGCTACAAAGAAAGACATAAATCAATAGTAATCTATGCTGTGACCTCAACGATCATTCTGAAAATACACCTCTTATCTTTCCCAACACTCATCAATCATTATAAATTCTGCTTTTTATTCCACCTCTGAGCTTCATCTGAGAAATCTTTGGCTGTTCAATGAAGTCTCAATGCTCCAGTATCTCAGTTTGTTCACAATTAAATACCAACTTTGTATCTTTATTTTTCCTTGAGTACTACGTGAGCAGCACATGTAAGTACGGCCTCCAGAGGATAACGTGGTAATCGCATGGGGATCGCACGTTGTAAGCACGTTGTAAGCACGTTGTAAACACGTAGACAGGCAGCCAGTGTAGAGATTGGAGCACAGCTGCAGCATTCTGGATGAGCTACAGTTGTCTGACACTTTTTTTACTGAGGCCTGTAAACACACCGTTACAATTAATAACCTAAGGGGGCTTTTCTACCAGAAAGAACCAGGTTCTAGTTCGGAGCCAGGGCCAGAGTTAGCACCAGTTCTTTGTCTTTCCACCGCCAAAACCGGTTCTTAACAGGGGCTAAACCGGGGCTACGCTGGCTCCACTTCCTTCCTGGACCAGTGAAGAACCAGGCTGGAGCCAGACGTGTCATCAGCTGGGGGCGGAGTTACCGGAGTTATCGCTACTTGCAAGGCGGAAGAGACGTGAACCGGCTTTCTGAAAACTACAATGAACACGGAGCCCCGGAGAGGTTATTGAGAAAAAAATACAAATAAAGCATTGGAACGATGTAATCAATCGCTCCTTGAAGTTAATAATAGGAGCAAACGAGAATGCTATTGTATCAACGGTGATTATAACTTTAGAGCTGAAGTTCTCTACAAGGTGGTTGATAGAAGCTGCATGCTAGTGAATGTCTGGCTGAAGACTCAGTGTGTGTTTTCATCAATGTGCCATTTTCCAATCAACTCCGTCTTATTCTGCTGTCAGCTGAGATAGACACTTTAAATGAAACAAAATAATGGTCAGAAAGAGACACATCTTTCACAACAACCTGAGAAATGTTTAGGCCTTTGGAAATAACCAAGTCTAAGATGTGTCCCTTGTGTGTGGAATTTGTCACATGCTGGAAAAATGTGGACTTATATTGTCTCTTTGACAACCGACATGCCTCAGACAAACCGTTTTTTCTCCTTGAAGCATAAACATGTTTTCTCCTTTGCGTCGTTCATGAAACATCCTTTCATCTGCATCCATTTTTCTCTCCCTGGACATTTTGGGATCATTTGTATTTCTCAATTCTACTTGGTGAAAATTGAATCGATTTTTATACAGTACAATCTTTACAGGTAGTATAATATTTATTTATTTATTTATTCATTTGATTGGGACGACACACATTAATGAACAATCATACAAATTTGACAGAAATTGTAAATGTGCTAGACTGTTGCAAAACTGCAAATTCACATTTTTAGTATAAAAATAAATCCCCCTTGAACTGCTACCATATCGTGGTGGGGGGGGGTTTGAGAACCGGAATGATCCCAGGAGCTCTATTGTCGGGGGGCTTTATGCCCCCCAGTAGGGTCTCCCAAGGTAAAAATGTCTGAGGTGACGAGTCAGACTAAAAGCAGTTCAACAAGCCTCTATGGACAGGGAACCAAACAGAAGAGTGATGTCGCCCGGTAAGTTGCAGCCGGGGCCCCACCCTGGAGCCAGGCCTGGGGTTGGGGCTCATGTGAGAGCGCCTGGTGGCCGGGCTTTTTCCCACGCGGCCCGCCCCAAAGGATGAAGCAGGCCCCTCCTCCTCTTCTTCCTGTGTGCCCACCACCCACAGAGGCTACAGTAGGGGTCGGGTGCATTGTGGATTGGGTGGCAGTCGATGGCAGGGGCCTCGACGAACCGATCCCCGGACACAGACTCTGGCTTTTGGGACATGGAACGTGACCTCGCTGGGGGGGAAGGAGCCAGAGCTTGTGTGGGAGGTGGAGAGATACCGTCTAGATAGAGTCTGGTCAATAGCTTCGACTCTGGAACCCCTTGAAAACTTGGCCTATGTGTGCTTAACAGCTACACCCTGGGAGATTTTATTTCATGTTACACTCAACAACTTTTTTAGTAAAGCATTGAGCTTTGAATTGAAAATCGAGAGATTTTCCAGAATGTCCAACTACTCATCCAGCTGTGTATACACTGGAGATGCTTCCCATACAAAATGTAAATATTTGTAGTGTGCTTATGTGGCACACATACTTATGTACTTAAGTAAGTAGAATGGGACCCTGAGCTCATTGACTGTATTTATTTTAGTAGATTATCTCAGTGTCAATTTCATTTTGGGTATGCAAATTAACTGTAAACACGAGAAAACAACTTTTTCGATCACTATTTGATATTGGTGATTATTATGTTTGAGGACCTTTAAACTTATCAAAATCAGTTTACACATAATAACCAGTTATGCCAGTAATGCGTTACCTAGTAACCGAGTGATGCACTAGCAACATCACTAGTTATTCACTGGTGTAAAGGTGCAAAGAACCGGGACCCTCCTTCATTCTCCTTCAACTGGAGACACACACACACACACACACACACACACACACACACACACACACACACACACACACACACACACACACACACACACACACACACACACACACACACACACACACACACACACAGGTCGTCTCTGCATGCTCAACCAGTTGTTATTGTCATGTTGAGATAGTGGGTAGTGTTGCCAGCTGCTGCTGAAAGTAACTAAAAAGTAACTTTTGATTGTAGTTACTTTAAAAAACAAGTAATCAGTTACTAAATAGTAGTTAGTAAAAGTAAGCAAGGTACTTTTTAATGTAGTGACGAGTAATCAGTATTTGGATTACTTTTCAAGCTAACTGGCATCACTGATAATAACACAGAAACTGAATTAAAGTAAAACAGTAATTTCTTACTTTATTTATTTTAGTCATAAAATATTTCACCTTCAAACAATTTTAACACAAAACTATATTAAGCGGGCAGAATAAAGTACTGAATCAAAATAGCCAGCTGCAGGCCTGTTCACTTGAATGTGTGGAAATCAAAACTGACTCGCTCACCAAACCAGCGAGACAACAAAGAACCAAGAAGTACCTTTCAGAGAGGAGTGGTGCAAAAGATGACTCCTCCATGAGCTGAGAAGTAGATGATGTCCAGCAGTAACACAGAGCTGCCAGAGGAACTCTGAGAATCCAGGGGAGATCTGGTGGATCACTCTTGTTTTCTGGTCAAAGTCGATTCGAGAACGAGTCAAGTCATCCAGACGAAGCCACAATGACGAGCTGTCTGCTCACTCAAGGCGTCTTCATGTGGCTGTGTGTGCGCAGAGTATGTGTGACGTAATAGTCGTCATCCATTCCTTTGCGCAGTTCCGCTGCGGCCCCACTGCAGTTGACCGCGTAGCCCAAATTCTGAGACCGCGCGACCTGATCGCGCCGACTGCACATGCATCAGAGCTCCTGGGCGCTTGTGTGAGGAGATCCTCCGTCTCCCCGTCTGAACAATCACAATTTAAAAGCAAATAAAGAGCCAGACGACTCAGAAGTCTTGAAGTGAAACAAAAACTATTTGAGGACAGGTGGAGAATGCCGAGCAGTATGGATGTGCACCTGTGACCTGTGACCTGCGACCTGCGACCTGCGACCTGCGCACGTTCTGCAGAAATACGATGTGCAGAGCATGAAGGGGCCTTCACTGCTCACTGGTCCAACCAACATTTCATTCAGTCAAAAAAAGCCTCCAAAAAGCCTTGCTAAAGTTCTGGAAATATGTGTTCTTGCAGATTACTTTACTAATAATCCATCCATAAAAAGTTAGTGCACTCACTCTGCTCATTAACCTCTCCGTGCTCCACCTCACACACTCACCTGCCAGCCCACTCATTAGTCAACTGACCACTTGACCAATGGTATTTCTCCAGAACGATAGCTCTCAAAGATTTAACATTTCTTACTGAAATTAACAGATTTGCCTGCTCACAATGAAATTCACATTTTGTTTTTTATGGATAATTTAAAGCCGTCTACTTCAGGCATTACCAATATCATTATATTCTTTAGCGAAATATCACATCCACTGTTCCAAATGGAAAAATAAGAAACCATCATTTCCTTGTTTTATTAAAGAATTTAAATTGTATTTTAATGGCCAGGAAAAATAAATACCACCAGCTATTCAAATTGCAAATGTTTTAAGATGTGTTCTCTTTTGTATACATTGACTAGTTTTATGGAGGGTCTTTTTTTTTCTTCTTCTTTGTATTCTTCCTCTTTAACTTTGGTTTCAATGTTTTGGTGATGATTCATTTATTATTGAGAACTTTGTTAATGCACTCCCAGCATGTTCTTTAAAAATGTTCATTGTTTATTTCTGAGATTGTTTTCCTATACAAGAGTTTGTAATTGTATTGTTTGTTGTTTCTTAAATAACAAAGGTTTGGGGGAAAAAGAAAACAGATTATAAGATTTAACATTTATTTTACAAAATAAATTCGATAAAATGTATGTAAGCATTTTTAAACATAAAAAAGAAAAAAAACACAAAGCTGTAAATAAACAAATGTAGCCCCAAAAACACATTGATAGTTTAAGGTTCTAAATGTCATCACAAACAATCTGGCTTCAGTGTGAAAGATGCTGTGGGCTTGATTTCATTCAGGGCTTTTGCATTAGCGTTGAGTCTGTGCACTTTGGCAGTTTGTCACTGCTGCAGATCAGGAACAGTCTGAGAGCCGTCCTCAATGTGTAACCACATTAATGTCTCCTCAGAACGAATTTACTCCTCTTAATTGAATTGCTACTTCAGTACCTTCAGTATCTGTGGCTGTCTGCCCGTCTTATCTACACGTCTATGTCCGTTCTTGTTTATCTTCTTTTAGTCTGGCTTATCAGTCTCCTCCTTTTACAATTTGCTTTTTAGACTTAAAAAAAAAGGTTGACTGTGTTAAGCAATTACTTTAAAATGCAGCAACACAGGCCTATGTTACAAAGTCTGCACCCCACAGGGGGTTGCACATCACTAATGTCTTCATCCATCGTTTCACGTTATGCATTTGATGTATCACTGCAAGAGACAAGTTAAATGAATCACAATGATCAGTTTAAACGACTGCCCAGTTTAATTTGTTTTCCCTTTCATCCGAGCTCTCTGTGCATGTTTTAGTGCATGACAGAAGTATATATAAAAATTTGTGTCAGAGTAACAGCTACTTGACAAATTATGATGTGCTGACCATTTCTAATTCAGAGGCTGTCTGAATTATTATTGCTTTCCTTCTCTCAATGTATTGAGCGAGTGCCATTTGAGACGTTTGAGCAAATAGAGCAAAAGAAGATTATCTGAGCGGAAACATAGAACAAACAAGCTGGATTCATGGAGTTTTTGAATAGCATAGCATTGATTTAAGTTATTATGATGAAGCGATATGCAGTATATATTAAAGACTTGCAGTAAATTGTTACTGTAATAATTTGCATCAGTATTTTAACCGTTTCACATACATGGAGATCACAATAGAGCTGGACAGCTGCTGTCGCACTCAACAAAGCTGTTGTCTTGACTGTTACTATTTCAATAAATTCCTGTTTACTTGAGGAGGAGCACCTCGTTAATCTCGCTCACAAAGGGAAATGTGTATGCAAAAAGTTCTTAAATGTACAGTGACTGAAGCAAAGTTTGATATTTGCATAATACTCCTTTAAAACTTTTATAAATGTCATGCCATGATATACGTTTGCTGCAATCAATCCTGCATGTCTGACCACCGACGTTTCACTACCTTGTGTGAAGGTGAAATGAGTCCTAATGAGCTGCATCCATAGCATGCTGCACAGACAATGTAAACTCAAATAACCCATCAGATGTCGCCTAAAGTAAATTCTTCCCTGCTCTTGCAGAACTACCCAAAAACAGAGTGGGAGCATGCATGAAGTGATTTTACTTTACATAAAGAGTGCATACTTGTACATGCATGGTTTCCTCGCTTGTAATTAAAAATATGCATTTGCATGTTTTATTTTCTCATCCTGGCAAGCTGGCAATTTACACAAAATAATTTCCATCTGAACTCCAAGGAGTTCTGCACTAAATTCGAGAAAAAAAACCTTTTTCTATATTTATGTTAAGAACAAGCTTCAAGAAAAGCCTGATGACATAATTAATTATTATTATCATCATCATCGTCGTCATCATCATCATCATTAATTATTATTACACGAGAGGGAAAACAAGTTTCTCAGAATTTTCAATTATAGTTTGAAGCATCAGGGGAATATAAAGGTCAGTAAATTTCCTGCCTGTCAGAGTGTCACCAGTAAATTGTCATCATTGATTCATCATATAGGCAGTAAAAACAGGAGAGACGCTTTACTCATCCTTCACTGTCAGCCTCCACAAGGATGAAGTGCTTAATGTGGTTTGTCTCCTTCCAGAGTATTTCTGGGCTCCTTCAAGCTGCCAGAGTTTCACATACGGAGGCGGAACATCTTGATCGTGGAGCGAACCGACACCAATGTTGTGTAGAAATGCACAAAGCAGCCAACGTCAGGATTATCAACATCTCTTTAATCTTTAATCAGCCTTTTCTTTTGTTTTGAAATCAGAACTGTCACATAGCAACAGAAAAAAAGTCATACACATTTCAGCTCCCTGAAAGAGAAGCCTTTAATGTTCTTTTAATAAATGAAAATACCCATTTTGTTCTGTCAAAATAAATACTGCAGAGTTATATAAAAGTTGTTCTCTGTTTTTATGTCTCCATCAGACAGTTTGTGGGTGGTTGTTTTTTTTTCATCTCTTCCTTTATATACACATTCATGGTGCAGGCTGCAAACATAAAATAAATTAAGAAAATGGTTGATTCAACAGGGATACAAAGAAGAACAAATAAAGATGGCAGCTACTGTCAGAGCCCTGTTTAATGAACCATACATTAAAAAAGAATTATCACATGAGGATTCTGTGTCTGACAAATCTAATCAAAATATCACAATGAAAACCTATAGGAAGATTTTTTTTAAGTGTTATTTTACTTTTTTAAATTTTTGGTTCAGAAAGTTTTCCCAGGACTTGGACAGTAGCGCAATCTCAGCTATTCTGTCATTGACATTTAAAAGGCAGGAAAGAATATATCAAGGGACATTTTCATTATGCAAATAAAAGGCGAAGTAGAACTTTTAGTACCAAATGTCGTCCGTGAGGTTACTTAAAGTCTGAATCCAGCATTTGACAGAATTATTGCCACAGCTACAAATGTTCAATACACCAGAAACCTTGTGATTATGGTGAATTTGAAAAAAACAAAACAGGAGTTGTCTGAAAATACCTTCATAAAAACAGAGATACCAGCCCCCTAATCCTTTGCAAGAATAATGGGAGAAAAGGATTTCAAGGTACAAATTTAGGAGGCTAAAGGCTTTTAAGAGCTACAAACTATTCAAGGGAAAGAAGAGAAAATTAAAGGTCTTTTCTTTGAAATTATATGCCTTTATTATCATCTGTCCTCAAGCTTTTTGCAGTTTGCCTCAGCAGAGGGTAGTGGAGGACTTTAACTGCTTTATAGTTCTGTGTTTAATTCGTGTTTTGAGC
Organism: Blennius ocellaris; assembly: GCF_963422515.1. Classification (NCBI taxonomy): domain Eukaryota; kingdom Metazoa; phylum Chordata; class Actinopteri; order Blenniiformes; family Blenniidae; genus Blennius; species Blennius ocellaris. Next base: position 23,813,887 of record NC_137658.1, read on the forward strand.
GGCAGCACAGCTCTGAGTTGGTTTCACCAGACAGGCTTCTAAATCCACCACAGAAATTCTTTTCTAATCATGTTTGGTCTTCGTGTGATTGGTTGCTTCTAACTAATTCTCAGTGTTCTTTATTTTGTGTAAAGCACTTTATCGTGTTGCATCTGTTTAAAGTTTCTTTACTTTGATAAAAGCTGGAGTGGATTCTTGCAATCAGAGCTGCATTCTTTGCAAACTGAAAATCAAAACAACTAAATAAATGCACATTATGTGGTTTGTCCACTTCCAGAATGAATGTCACAGTTTTCCATTTTTCATTAGTTCAATACTTCTTTTTTTGTGAGACAAGGATGTTAAAGTAGAATGTAACACATTTTTAATTGGAATATACACTGAACAAAAATATAAAAGCAACACTTATTTTTGCTCCCATTTTTCACGAGCTGAACTCAAGGATGTAAAAGATTTTCTATATACACAAAAGACCTATTTCTCTCAAATATTGTTCACAAATATGTCTAAATGTGAGTTAGTGAGCACTTCTCCTTGACCGAGATAATCCCTCCACCTCTCAGGTGCAGCTTATCAACATGCTGATGAGAGTCTGATTATTACACAGGTGTGTCTTCAGGAGGCCACAATAAAAGGCCACTCTGAAATGTGCAGTTTGATGACACAGCACAAAGCCACAGATGTCACAAGTTATGAGGGAGCGTTCAATTAACCTGCTGACTGCAGGAATGTCCACCAGAGCTGCTGTCCCTGAATTGAATATTCATTTCTCTACCAAAAGTGTCTCCAAAGGCATTTCAGAGAATTTTGCAGGACATCCAACCAGCCTCACCACCACAGACCAGGTGTAACCACACCCGCCCAGGACCTCCACCTCCAGCATGTTCACCTCCATGATGGTCTGAGACCAGCCACCCAGACGTTCACCTCCATGATGGTCTGAGACCAGCCACCCAGTGGAGCAACATTCCACAGTCAACCACCTGATCAACTCTATGAGAAGAAGTGTTGCACTGCGTGAGGCAAATGGTGGTCAGACCAGACACTGACTGGTTTCCTGACTCCTCCAATAAAGCAAAACTGCACATTTCAGAGTGGCCTTTTATTGTGGCCTCCTGAAGACACACCTGTGTAATAATCAGACTCTCATCAGCATGTTGATAAGCTGCACCTGAGAGGTGGAGGGATTATCTCAGCAAAGGAGAAGTGCTCACTAACACACATTTAGACAGATTTGTGAACAATATTTGAGACAAATAGGTCTTTTGTGTATCTAGAAAATGTTTTAGATCTTTGAGTTCAGCTCATGAAAAAACAAAAGTGTTGTGTTTATATTCTTGATCAGTGTGTTTTCTTTACATAGGCATTGCTTTCACATAATAAGAAAGAATATTTTGCTCAGATTCTGTGGAAAATAAAATGTGTTTTTATGAAATGGTTAAAACTACGGCTGGATTGCTTAGCAGAAAATAAATCAAAACATATTTGTTGAGGAGAAAAGCAAAGCTTTGTAATAAAAACAAATATATAAATTGGTGTTTACACACCAAAACAATAGCTTTGGCTCATTTAAAATCTAACGTTTCTTTCCCAATGTGAATTGAATATACTTCCATTTCTAAAAATGCACAACTTGTTCTTCATTCCTGGAAAAGATCTGGAAGTTACATATTGATTTTAAAGGTCTGTGATGTATCAATGACAGATCACATTCATTTGAGAATCACCTCACAAACAGTTTAACCTGTTCATGGTTCCTTGCCGGTGTGTTTTATGGTGCAGTTAGAATTGTCTGTGTATTAAATACATTTTGTCGCTTGATCTCTCCGCCTGACAGCCTGTTGTTACTTTAACGCATTGACAAAAAACCCTTCAGTAGGGTCAGTCTAAACAATGTAGGTTAGTCTTTGTGAGTGACGCATGCATTCTTCCTCCCCATCCCAAACAGACTGAGAACAAGTCCCAGACAAAGGGAGGCTCAGTGGATATTTAGAGATTGAAACACCACCAGTGGTTCGTCTGTTGCTGCTGTCACTCCTTCCTGCAGCTTTCCTCTCAGCGTTTTAGACTCAGCAGTGCAGAAACTGGCTGAACATTAACACAGAACCCCCGTTTTCTATTTTTTCTTAAGTTATCTCTCTGAGGCAAGGCAGATGTTCCTTTTTTGAACAGTGTTAGAAGGTTTAAAAAAAAAAAAAAAAAAACTCAATGGAAAGAGGTTTAGATGCCTGAGGTGATTTTGCATCGCTCTCCGTCTATCTGGCAAATAATTTAGCAACCGTTTGGTCGCACCATCACATGTGAACATCAAACTCAGAACAAACTCACTCATGAATAAATCCTGATTCCTCCACAGGTCGATGAGTGCCTTGTTTCTAAGAAGTCGGGACAAAAATAAAGCGTTTCAATTTGGGGCTTTGTGCTCGCTACATCTCTTTCCAACGGAATTAGTTCAATGACCCCGAGAATCTCTTACATGGTCTCCATCTTGGCTGCATCTCGTTGGATAATCTCAAACAGAATGTGGCTCATTAACTTTCAGAGAGTTTTAGTTGCCTAATTTTAGACTGTTGAGGAGCTTCCCACACAACACAAACACACACAATCTTCTCCATGCAGTTATGGACAGAGACACACACTGCTTGATATTCAGCTGCAGACTCAGATGTCATGGAAACTGGACTTGTGGAGGTGGGCGGCTATTGAGCAGCAGAGCAAAGGGGGGGTGAAAAAAATAAAGAGGTAAAATATAGAAAGACCAAAAAGGCATGACACTCAATACGACAAAGTCCGAGCCCTTCCTCACGCACGGAAAAACAACAGATGCTTGTTTGAAACGAAAATTGCGGGTTTGCAAATGCTTGAAATGTGAATGTGATTGCCTATTCAACAGACCGAAATTGCAACATCCCACTGTTCATGGTTGTTGTTGTTGTTTTTGTTATCTTTTATTTTGTATAATCTGCAGCCTTTGTTCCCATGTTTCGTGGCCTCAAATTGCAGGTCATGTCTCTGAAGTCTTGACTTGCTTCACCTTCACTCATGTGTGCTCATTTGAGCCTTTTCTTTCAAATATTCATGCTAAATATATCACAATCACAAAAAAACAAAACAAGTTCTAAACTTTGAGATAGCTGGAGCTTGTGTATGAACTTGTGAAAATGTTGAAAATATTTTGCCGTTGTGTTTTACCTTCTGACAAAAACAGACAATTCTATATTTTGTTTTAAGAAACCATCTATTTCCCCCAATCATTGGATTTAAAGCAATGCTTGCTATTTCACTTAATAATACACATCGAGTAAATCAAGCTATCAACAGTGACTGCATGTCCATTTTTAAATGTATGCACAGTGTGTTTAGTCATCAGCAGTAAATGGTGTATAAAATGTGTCAATAAGATGGTAAAGACTTTTGATGTTCAGATTTGTATCATTTAAAGGAATATTTTGACATAAATCTGAAAAGATTTTACATTTCAGACAACTCAGATATAGTTGTGTTGTTAAAAGACTACAAAAGACTTAAGACTGAGACTTGAATATCTTTTGAAATGCTCCAGCACTGAAATTTTACATATCTGAGTATTGGAGTGCCTTTCTTGATTCAACATCATTCCAGTAACAGCGTCTCTTCAGTGGTTGTCAGTAAATTAAAATATTTCACTTAATTCTGTGCTACATTGATCTAGACTACATTTATTTTATTTTTGGAAGTATGTTGCACTTTTTAAGAAATCTTTAAAAAAGAAAGTACTTGTGCTTTACTGATGAAAGACGTCACAGCTTAAAAAGATCACACGAAAACAGAAAAGTAAAGCTGTTGTTTGTTGCTGAAAATATCACTAACATTAACATTGGAGGAAACAAACTAAATCCTCCCATATATTGTATCATCATCATTTTTACCCTTTACAAATGTTTGGACTTAGATCAAACCTGAAAATGGACCGAATTCCTGGAGGAAATGTCTCTGAAATGCAGCGGTAAGGCAGCGGCTGATGGTAAAGCTCTGCTTCATCTTTACGCATTCCTGTCAGCTCGCTGCACCACAAACTTTACATTACAGAAAGCTGCTTCTGGGTTTTTTTTTGTTGGTTTTCTTATTTTACGAGTGAATCAAGTTTTTTCTTTTAAATAATGCTAAACCTTCAGTTGAAATCTTCTGTCTGGAGAAGCTTTGTTGTACGAATTTTCCTGTATAACATTTCAGACAATTACTCTCAGTCTGCCATACAGTGAAACATCATCTCATAAAGGACGTATTTGATGAGGCTTAAAGGATTTTTATGTTGTACAAATGCTCTAAACCCCCAGCCCCTGGGCCGCGGACCGATACCGGGCCACGGCCGTTTGGTACCGGGCCGCACAGAAAGAATAAATAACTTATATTATTTCTATTTTATTCATTGTCCGAGTCTGAGCAATCTCTTATTTTGAAAAATTACTGAATTCTTTCCTTTACATCTGTCTATGACTCATGCTTGTGTCGGTCACATGATACATTATCGTTAATATTAAACCCACAAACAGCAAAATGAATGAAAAACAGACGTCTTTGGAAAGTTTCTTTGCAAAGCGGAAAAGGCCCAGTGAGGAGACAGAAGAATAACATACAAGTAAGTAGAAAGACATATAAGTACACATTAGATTACTATCTATTATCATATTTACAAAATGGCACAGTTTTTGTGTGGGTTGTATGATTTTATTATGTTGTATTTATCTGCTACACCTTAAAGACCAGTCCATGAAAATATTGTCTGACATTAAACCGGTCCAGGGCGCAAAAAAGGTTGGGGACTGCTGCTCTAAACACTCATCCAAATAATTTAAAAAAAATTCTCGTTGTAAAATTTTAACTGTATTTCAAGTTTAGTATTTTATTATGATTTATGTTGCCATTATATTATTGTAGTATTGAACCTTTTTTTCACAGGCTTTTAAAAGCAACCTGCTACACAAGTAGCTCCACTACTATTTCTGAGTTCAATTTGTCGTTTTTATTTTCACTGCATCCTACAACCTTCACTTAAATCAAAATGCTCCAATACTAACCTCTCTTCAATGGCTCCCTGTTAAATCTAGAATAGAATTTAAAATCCTTCTTCTAACTTATAAAGAAGACAAACAAATAAAATAAAATAAACAACCAAGCCCCATCATATCTTAAAGAACTGTTTGTCCTGTATCTCAGAAGAAGAACACTTGGTTCTCAGAGTGCTGCTTACTGGAGGTTCCGAGGTTTTCTAAAAGTAGAATGGAGGCAGAGCCTTCAGCTCTCAAGCTCCCGTCTCGTGGAACCAGATCCCAGTTTCAGTTAGGGAGGCGGAAACAGTCTCCACTGTTAAGGCCAGACTCAAAACTTTTCTATTTACTAAAGCTTACAGTGAGGGCTGTTTCAACCCCCACCACCACCCGCCTCTCTCTCTATGTCTCTCTACCTGGACCAGGGTCTGTTTCTTGCCGATTACCCGAATCAAGGTTTGTATCTCCCCACCCAATCTATCTCTCTATCTATCCTCTCCTCTCCTCTATCCTCTCACCCCAACCGGTCAGCAGAATGCCGCCACCTCTGAGTCTGGTTTGTGTAAAGGTTTCTTTCTTTTAGAGGGAGTTTTTCCTTTTCACAGTTGCAAATAAACCTGCTTGCTCATGTGGATCCGTTAATCCATTCTGTTAAAAGCACCTGGAAATGACAGTCTTGTATTTGGTGCTATATAAATAAAGTTGAATTGAATTGAATTGAATCCTTCATAAAATGTACTGGACTTTATATTGCTCTGTTGATATTTTGGCATCATAATCGACTTTATGCTTATTTACTTCCATAATGAGTGAAAGAATAAATTTCTCCACCAAAAGGTGTATATATCTATTGTCTGCATTGATATATCTAAACGGAAGCAAGCTTGAAGCTATGGCTTAGCTTTGAATTTCGATTTTAGTTTTTATTAGTTTTTTTTTAATATTGGAACATAGAGACTGATTGATTTAACAAAATAAAATCAATGGAGATGTATCTAAAAACACTTAGAATAAGTTCTGAGTTTATATTAAAAGCTGATAAAAGCTTCATGGCTTGGTGTGAGGAAACAATGTATAATTGTGAGATTGGAGTTAATTGTGCGCCTTTCACTCTCCATGCATGCCAATGGAATTTCTCCATTACTTGGATTCGAAAGATATTTTACAGTTATTGGTCAGGTCTGCTCGTGAACTTGCTTGAAACACCATGCAGGAATAAATGTAATCCCCCAGCAAAAGCCCCTTTCCAAGAAAAGGACATCCACTGTCGTGTTTTTACGTTACATTGTTTTATCCATGTTCACCTCACTGTGCAGGTTCTCGCATCCGGGCGACTCGAGGGCTTTAAAATGAAAGCCTTCATTAACTTTTTACGCCACACCATTACATTGGGAAGTGGGTCAACGGGCTCATCTGTGAGAGGATTTGCAATCATCTTTCTCTTTCAAGAGCTTTTTTGGGGGCTTTTCTTCGCCAGTCAATCAACCCTGAGCCGTATTTCCATATAATTAACTGATTTGAAAAGGCAGTTTGTTTTCTCCTTTTTCCAGCTTGGTCTTGTTAAATTACGATTCTACATTTTCATGTGTCATTGAGTCAGGAAAATGCTCCATACAGGCACCACAGTGGTGTTTTCAGCTCTTACATTATTCAGCAGATCAGAAACATTACAAATGCAAAAGAACGTCTCGGAACTATTGCACATCCCAACATTGAGTGGCTCAATCAAAGGCAAAAATATAAACTGACATATCATGTTATAGCTACAGACTGAGCTGAGAACAATGATTTCATGCTGAACAGCATAATGCTTTAGTCTCGACCATCTTTAACAACCAAATATTCTGTCCTGTACTTTCTATAACTGCTAACAACATTAGAGCTGCTTGGGTGCATTAAGTGAGCCGCAGCAACAGCAACAAAGGAGTCTAATGCAGTCAAGCGCAGCAGAGTTTTGCAGCTTTGTTTCTGCAAATAAAGCAGGCTGAGAATAAAAAGATTTCCCCTCATACAATTCCTTCAATTGACTTCATACTCATGTACAAACCACGTGTAATACTTTATACAGTAGCTGTTATCAGATAGAAGTTCTCGGCATCAATTAGAAGAGTAAAACTTGATTTGGTTTCCTCTGCAGCTTTTATTGAAGGAGAAACCTCCCCAGTGAAAGACGAGCAGGAGAAATTTGTAAAGTATGATTGATTGCGACTTACATGCAGACATTTCCCTGCAGTGTTTTTCATGTATTCAAGTGGCGGCACCTCTAATTAATACTTTGTGGAGTGTAAGTGGTGCCTAATCATGTTGTGAGATGCAGCCTTCAGGGATCAGTGAGCGGCCTTTTGATGAAAACACTTCAGAACTGAGTTTCATGGTGAGAGACGCAGCGGGCCTCGAAAGAGATGAGAATTTTAAGCAAAATCGTACACATTTTCAGTTTTTGTTTCAACAATTTTATGTTTGCGCAGGAACGTTTTGAAAACTACGTCAGTTTTCACCGAAACACTATAAATCATATTTTCATGTTGGGCAACACTGGTTGGCACTGTTGTTTGTTTTTGTAATGACACCACACAATCCACTGGAAGTACAACAATTGGAGAAGACATTCTAGTGGACAGACCACTAAGTTGAATTAAGGTGAATGTCTACTCTAAAACTACCAAGTCCCAGGAGAATATGGACTGGGAGTCATGACACTCTGGATACCGCCATTGCTGTTATTGTACGTCTACTGGCAAATGTGCAGAAGAAATATTTACTATGGCCGCAGTGCACATGTACACTGGAACACTGCTGACAGGTTAATGGAAACCCAAAACGAAATGAAAGCTTTGCATTTCACTTGAAAACATTGCATAAACGGGGCCTTTAAAGTGCAAAATACAAACAAGTTGGTAATCTCAGAACATAGAAAAAAAAAAAGGTCTCTAAGTCCATAAATTTAAACAAATGGGAAAAAGAACATTCTTGGTACATTCTTCATCATCGTCTCCAAGGTGAGTGCAGACGGAGGGAATGAATGATGAAGGAAATCGGAAGCAACTATGATGGGGAAAGTGCATTTCATACATAAGACCATCATGTTTCACGCATTCAGCCACACTCAAACACACGTAATCATACAAACACATACGGCTCCTGATGAATCATTATATTGCGAGACGCTCCGCGGTAAAACAATCATCCAGATGCAGCCTGGTGGAGCCATGAGCACAGTGTGAGGAAGCAGCCTCTGTAATAATGACACACTTTGACAGTTCAGGTGAAGGGTTTTCACTGGCCTCGCAGACACAAATGTCCTCTTAAAGACCTCATAAAATGAAAAAATACATGTCCTTCACTTTTGTATTGTGTCTTTCAGCTGATGTGACTCCATATCAGTGCCACGTAATTGAATTTTGAAGCATTTTTGCATCAAATTTTCTCTTCCCATGAAACTGTTTAGGAAATGTTGGTTGAAGTTACAAGCTCTAAGCTTCTGAGCTCCTTCGCTGTGACGCATTTGCATCTTTGCTGTTTGTTATCTTCGCTGCAACACCTGCACTACCAGCTGTAACTGATGGGGGGGGGAGGTCACGCATGATCAGCACAATTAAAAAAAGTTTTTGCAAGAATTTGTGAAGTATCCAGAAATATATACTACTTGGATATCATTTTATGGACTCTTCAATGAGAAGTTAACATAGTGATTAACACAAATAGAAAATATAGTTTTCTTAAACTCTGCATCTTTCCTTCTCTTTTAAAGGCTAATTTTCCCAACTTGAGGAGCAACCTTCTAAAATCTAAAGTCAATGCTTCTGACTTTTCAATGGAGAAAAAACAAAAAGGAGCATCATTTCGTAATCAGAACATAGGTCCACGGTATCAAATAGCTTTGGCAACATAATGCACGTCCATGTCTCCTGGGTAGAGTCGTCCATCACAGAGATCCTCCAGGACACCAGATCGGTTCCAAGACAAGCTGGACTCCACAGTTTGGCTCTGGGTGAGTTTTATTCACTGACACAGAACAACCGGTGTGACACAGAACTGGTTTCACACATTCACAGACCTCGGGTCAAGTTTGAGTTGAGCTGAGGAATCAGACGCCCTCCCCTTTCCTGGAAATGTCCTCTTCGATCCTCCACAGCCCACCTGGAGGTCCAGTTTGGAGTTCTGCTGGGTGGTGTTGCGGGCAGGGATGTGTGAAGGCTGCGGTGAGTTTCCGTCAACTCGCCAGTGACACAGGGACGGCCGAGGCCGCAGGGAATGTGACTGGAATCTGGAGTCACATTGGTCACAAGCAGGACTCGTGGGATTCTGTGTGCAGAGACATTTTCTGCTCTGTGTGGTTCCCGTTCTGAAGAACTGAATACCTGAAAGAAAAAGAGGAAGAGAAGATTGCTTCAGAGATGAAATAGGAGCACATAAATCCTTATGGAGTGGGACATTTCTAATGTGCATGCAAAACATCATGATTTAAAATTTAAAGAGGTCATATTATGCAAAATTCACTTCCTAATGGTTTTCCATCAGTACTAATCGTCTCCATACCAGGAACGACGCCCCAAAAGTGAAGAAATTCTGTCCTCTCTCTCCCTGGCTGGTTTCAGTTTTTAAAACGTGTGTTGCTCCAACCAGCCAATCAGAAATCAAACCCTATATAGTGTCATCGGGGGTTTAGCCAATCACAATCAAGGTAGGCTCCTCCCCTTTGACTCCTCCCACAATTAGGCAGCTCTGCTTTGGCACATGGAACCATGAGAGGAAGTACTTCCTCCTCTCCCCATAGATGGGCATGAGTGGGCGGAGCCAGTCCAGTTCACACAGACACAGCAGATTCTGAATGCAGCAATGGGAACTGAATGAATCAGTTCCCATTGAAAAATGTTACAAGAAGAAAAAAAAGAAAAAGAAAAAGAAAAAAAAGATGTTATAATAGTATTTTTACTGGAACTTCTGACAATTTCTCTCTTGCTTCTGTTCTCTCTCCATTTCGGTGAAAACATCAGCATCTTGTCATATCCAGGTCAGCCTCTTGTCTTTTTCTAAGTGCCACCACGTCTAAATCACAAAACACAGCCGGTCTTTATCCTCCTGTCGATCTTCCTTTTCAACCAAGCTCGGACTCTGATTGTTAGGAAATGCGTCAGCTGTAAGGACAATTCCCATTTTGATAAAGTATTTTTTTAAATCTCCTGTATTTGTCACTATCTGCAGTTAAAGGCACAATAAATAATCCCATTTAAGGCCAATGTGAATGTAAACACTACTATTATAATAAATCAACCCTATCTGATTTAAACTATAATACAAACGACAACACCGACACCCAACATGACAGAACAAAGCATTGTAGGATTGATCCGACGACTAAATAGAAAGATATTCTTGAGGTATATAAACCCAGACATCAATCCGATCACTCCCTTCAATATTCATCTAAACAGGGCTAAATAAATAATCAAACAGATTTCAATCCCAAAAATTCCGACCATGTAAACACAGATATTAATTGACCATCGTCGCTGTACAATGAACAGTTAAAACTTGAAAACTGCAGCGTTACTCATACACAGCAAACACCTCCAGCACCAACATAAACTATGAGAAAACTCTTGTGTTTCTCTGTCATCAGCCTCTAATTAAAGACACAAAACACTGGCTTCACCCGTCTGTTTGGACGGATGAAGCCAAAGTGCAGCAGGAGGTTCAGGAGAATAGTAGAATTCCTTTGAGACAAAGTTGAGAAACATAAAAACATCCCAGTCGGTCTTGTGTTGTTTTTTTTCTTTCAAAACAGTTTAGACCTGACAGACCTTTATAAAAATGCAATATGATTGTGTAAAACTTTGTAATTTTCTCCTGATGGAAACTGAGTCATTTCTTAACATTGTTCAGTCGCTTCTTACTGGAAATGCGACCATGCAGCGAGTTACAGGAGCGTGATTCAGAGAAGCTTTCAGCCTCAGCCACACTTTGACTCAGATGACATTGGTGGTACTGGAGTGATAGTGAAAAGCCAGGCTGAGGTGGAAGAATTGGTCGGTGTGTTCTATTAAAAGGCTTTAGAGCCTCTTGGCTGACTTTATTTGGAGTATGTGTACGTCAAGACAGACTGAGAGACTGAGGCCTAGAAATATGAAATACTGTCAATTTAAAGCTAAAAAACATCCTTAGTGGTAGGAAAGAAAAAAGAAAAAAACAGCTCCTCTGTACTACTGACCTGGAACAAGTTGAAATGGCTATAAAGCAACATGACATCTTTCAATTTAAGTATTTAATATTTCTTTGCTCTTTTGTGACATCTCCATCGTGTGAGACATTCACCTTTAAAAAGCTCAAATACGGACTATTTGTTGATAACATTTAACCAAGACAAATACAGTCGAACACATTTTAATTCAGGGTTTACAAAAAGTCCCATTCCATCTTGAGTGGGCTTGAGTTGGCCGAACCGGCAACAAACGTTCAAGTTTTTTTTGTTGTTGCTGTGGTGCCGAGTATGTGTGATGAGAATGTCTATTTTAGTGAACCAAACAATTCTACCAAAATCTACTACCTCCAAAATAAAGCCAATTTTTATTAAACCTTCTGGTGTAAAATGGAGTGAAATGTCCAGAAAGCTTCTCATATAGTTGTTGCATTATGCAGGTTTTTTACAAACTCACTCTGGCAGCATGGCTTTGAGGTTAATGCTTTTAAGCTGATATCTCAGCACGGGTCTCGGTGTTGTTCTGTTTATTATTCTTAAAAAGAAATTGGAAAAAAGCCTATGTAGTCTTTGAAATGTTTAAAATTTTCTTGATGGTTTGGTTGGATTGTAGCCTCTTGTTTTGTTTTAGCCCACAGACCTTATGCTTGACATCCCTGACTGAGGCCACTTTCCCTCACTGTAGGTCTTTATGCTCAATTCAGAATTTTTGCTTGGAGAAACATTTTTTACGTGATCATTCACATTACATTTTAATCGTGACCTCTGCCAGGCTGCCATGGGATGTGATCAGACCAGATGTTTTTGAGCCCCAGAGTGCAGAAGACAATGGTCATGGAGGTAAATATGGACGCCACGCCGGTCAGCACCAGAGTTGTTTACCGTTTAAGCCCAAACAGCAAAAAACCCACACACCTCAATAAAAACCAGCTCAAACCTCAGCCTGTGTAGAAATCATGTTAACGCCCTAAAGCTATTATATGTGTGATAAAGAACACGTCATAAACACACAAATGCACGAAAATATACAAAGTGAGAAGGAAAATGAGCAAAAAAACTTTGCTTGAGCTGCTTCCTCTGTGACGTCAGTCACACGCCAATGACGAAGCTGTCGCATGTAGAAAAATATCCAAATTGGAACCACGTATAATCAAATAAAACATCGGAATTGCAGCTTTCACATGGCCACAAAACAGGTCAGATATGGGTCACTGTGAGCAACAAATCTGAATGGGGTTGCGTTTGCCTGCAGTGTGAACGAGGCTTCAGAGTCTTAAGAATAGTTCACAACAAGCACATGCATTCACATTCATTCACATCTGCAGGCAACCAACTCAACACATCAAATCAAATCAAATCAAATCAAATCAAATCAAATCAAACTTTATTTATAGAGCACCTTTCATACAAATAAACAGGCAACTCAAAGTGCTTCACATAAAATAAAAATATAAAAACTAGAAATAAAATAGAAACATGCACACACCCAGCCACACCCACCCACACCAACCCTAACTGCCCATAACAGAATATAAAAACTGATATAAGGATGGTGTAAGAATAGCCAGACATCTGTCTTTACATTGTGTGAGGATGACGCTATGAGGTCAGTAAGCAGTACACCAGTGTGCAACATCAATGTGGGTCCCAAAATTGAGAAAGAAACACAGCTTCTACCAGCTTTTCTGAATCACTGTAAAAAACTAAAAACTAACAAATATATTAGCTGCTAAAGCAACGTGAATAATGTGTTAATCAAACTGCTGGAGCAGCTACACTGGCTTGACAATAGAAGCATTTAGCAGCACAAATGATCACATTGACCAACACAATTGTGATGCGATACATCTGTCCTATAATTGGCTCAGACAAGCAATGCAACACAAATCTAAACAGGACATTAAGAGTGAAACAACAGCTTCTTTCAAAGAGTGGTTAAAGTGAACTCCACTGTGGAGTCTGTGGGCCTCGCTGCATTTCAGTGAGTGATTCTCTGCAGTAAACATGCAGGCATGCACATATGCATGTGTGTACACAGTAAATGATTTTGCATTGTGTGTATATGATCGTGTGCATGTGGAGACCGTGTGTGCCCCGCCGCGGGCTTAAAACCATTACGAGCCGTTTACACAAACACCCTGACCAAAGACACTTCCTGCTGCCAAACTGGCCGTGAAATGCACGTTCCAGACAGCCACGAACATTTAGGGCTTTTCTAAAGGAAACAGGCTGCAAACTCTCGCCAGAGCAGAACCCAAAAATTGCTGCCACATTGTGGCTCTAAACCCCCAGCCGGCCTCACTGCGGGGCTGAAACCGCGATCGTATCGAGACTCTTCCAGCTGCAGTCAGGACTGCCACTGGAGGCCTGCTCCGAGGGAAATTATTGAGTTTTATTGTGCTTTCATTGAGTTCTGCCCGGTGACACGTTTTCATTCATCTTAGTCACATGTCATGCAGCTTGTGTCCTAATCACAGCACTTACACAGTAACTGCCGTTATTGCAGTGATATGCTGATAAACAGCCTTTTGAAAACATTAAGTTCCAAAAGCTGTGAGAACAGAGATATTAAAATAACGATTGCTTTGGCAGCACATGTGACGATTTAACACACTGTTGCCCTTTTTTTTTACGGCATCTGTCTTTGTTGTTCTAAAATCAGATCCCAGTTGAGAGCTTTAGGGTTCACACTGAAATGAAAGTGACGTAGAATAAGGGAATTTTAAAGTGGGAGTAAAGTCACAGACCTTGACCTGCATGAAGTGCAGATTCCTTCATCAGCCTCTGAACAAGGTACTCGGTGTGGGCCTACCATGTATCCTGAATACTTAAATAACCAGCACTGCTTATGTCTTCAGTAGAAACTATGGTACGAGGTGTTGCTACAGAATCAACAACATGTACCCGAATGGTCTTACCTCCTTGTTGGAGGCAGAGTGCAGTTATATAAAGAAGCATTCTGTAGAAATCCTACAATTTCAGTCAGAATCTTAAAACCCTCAACACAAAATTGGAATGTTACACATAGAATCATAACCTCATTCTTATTTTGTCCAAGGTGAGGTGTAGGGGAGCTGAACCAATCCTAGCAATCTCATACAAACACTTACAACTTAGTTGTTTAGTCCTCAGTGAAACTAACATGCATGCCTTATGCCACATCGACCCCCTGACCCTGAACTAAAGCACGACACCACAAAAAGCCTTAATGAGCATCAAAATGAACACACAGTGAACGAAATGAACAGATAGAACAGATAGAACCACAAACTGCACCACAGATTTATTCAAACAAATGTATAGAAAAAACACTGTTAGACCCCAAATAGAACACATTTACCTTGAAGTTTCACATGTCATGCATATGAACAATTTATAATAGACATCAGCGTGTGTGCACACCATAAGTTCTTTGTACAGAAAACATCTCCAAAATCCCAAGAAAAAAAAAAACCGTGATGGGTTTGTTTGAGGCGTGTGTTCAGTTTGATACTTGGATCAAATGAAAACCCGCAGCAGGACATGTGGCTGGATCCTTCCTGTGTTTATTTGGGGTTTTATTTGTACACAACTGAGCCAACCGGCCAATTGGCAGAGAGGGAGAGACAGGATGGAGATTTGTTTAATGAGGCCAAGAGAGAGAGAGAGAGAGAGAGAGAGAGAGAGAGAGAGAGAGAGAGAGAGCGAGAGAGAGAGAGAGAGAGAGAGAGAGAGAAAGCCCGGATTGCAAGCAGACTAAACATTTCAACATTTGGGCAGCAATGTGCTGAACATTCATCTTGATGGAGAGCCCTTTAGCAAGACCTTGAAAGTGCTGAATAGCAGATTCTGAATTTTCATTTCAAAGCCTCAGAAGGGAAAAACTTTGTTTCTCAATGGAGATGTTGAGTGACGATGTAAAGTGACGAATCAAAAAATTAATACACTTGTGACCTAAATGTACCTTTGCATGCATTGGTAAAGCTGCCAAACTAACATTTCAGTGTCAACACAACAACATCGATTGAAGATACATACGAGGTTTAATTACTATAAATCCTATTGTAAGATCTGCCACATTAAACTCAATGAAGTTTCCCCTGTGGTAAAACGCTACAAGTTTTACCTGCTTATCCTGTAGAATTTGAAGTAAGAAATCAGTCTAACAAGCCTAATAAACTAAACAGCCACCTGAATAAAACTTTGCATAACACCAGTGAGTGATAAAACAATCCGTCCAGTGCTTGAGAGCATCTTCAGCTTTATTAACACCAACTTTATGATGCCATTGGTGAATCACATTAACCTGAGAAACAACCTTTTCAAACTCAACACTTGTTCTTGCTTTATTAATGAGTCTGTGGAGGAGATTTTCACGCAGCATCCAGATGGCAGTGTAGTGCTCTGGTGAGAGCTTACCAAAGGTTAATTCATAGGTTAATAAAAGAGATAGAGAAAGCTGACATAAAGGTTTTTTTTTGTTTTTTGTTTTAAATTAGTTAGATTAAAGTGATGAAAAAACCCCAAGAATCTTTAACATGTTAAAACCACATCGTAGCTGGATTTTTGTTGGACTCTGTTTACAAACAGAACTGAAAGTGGTGATTTAAGCCTAGAGGACCTACTTCAAGCCATCATTCAACCACCGTCGGTATCCAGGCACACCCTCACATGTCAGCCAATCCCTGCTGCAGATCAGCTCCTCCCAGCCAATCATCGGCCAGGTCCGGCCTCATAAGCCAGTACGTTCAAGCCTCGCCTGTCTCAGCTGCATGGTTATCCTCCTCCACTCGCGTCTTTGACGCCCATCATCCAGCCGCAGCCGTACTCGACCTGAACTGTTCACCTCACGCTCCTTCACTCTCACCCCAACCGGTCAGCAGAACGCCGCCACCTCTGAGTCTGGTTCTGCAAAGGTTTCTTCCCATCAGAGGGAGTTTTTCCTTTCCACAGTCGCTCACGTGGATCTGCTGGGTTTCTCAACGTCAAAAGAAATGAATCGCCTACTCGTCTCAGGCTTCATTTTCGTCACTACCAGTGTCCGGGCTCCGGGAGAAAGACTAATCCCAGATCTTCATGTTCATGCAACCATTACTCATTGCAGTCTTCCGCCGGGGTCTGAGCACCAAATAACTTTCTAAGCAATAAAGCTAACGCATATTGTATCTGTGAGTCTGCAGTTTATGAAGAATGTCTAAATGACTGTTTTTTCCACTGAGAATATCCTGGACTTGAATCTGGGCTTGGGCTACTGCGCACGTGTGACTTGTTTAGTTGTTTTCTACAGGTTCTTCTACTTCATCTCAGTCTGAAAACATGAGCCCTAATGTTTTCTCCTCTTATTCAGCTGTAATTGGCTCCAGTGCACCTCAAAACTCTGTACGTTAAAATAGTATAGAAGATGGGTTTAATTGATGACTGAAAATCAACATTTTGTGAACATCATCTTCAGTACCGGAAAGCCTCAAACTGTATTCTCACTGTTTTCATGTTTGACAGGAACAATGAATATTTACTCTGGCTGGGGGAATTTTTAGCACATCTTGTGTTCCTCCTAGTTTATTCAAATCTAATGATTCAATCATAAACTTGTGCATCCTGTAGCTCTCTCTCGCTCTCTCTTCCTCTCCAATTGTGCTGATGACTCCACTCGTGCCGTCTGAAGAGGATGATTTTATCATTCCAATCAGGAAGCCCCTTTTCTTTCCCTGCTCTTTGCTTTCTCTTTTTGTCTCTCGCTCGGAGCTCGATCAGATCTCCGCCTACCAAGACAGCGAGTGGCCTGCCTATTTCAGTCACAAGCAGCTTGAAGCACCAGCTCACAGCCACGATAATAAAATGAGGAAGAGGATCAGGATGGAAGGATGATGAATACGTGACGAATACAATACACCGGAATTTGAATAGGGAATAGATTTCTCAGAAATGAGGCAACTGCACATGAAGAATGTTATGTCAAGCTTGTTTGGAGGTAACACCCTTGAGGAGAGTTTACATGGGGTTCTGCAAAAGAAACACTTTATTTCAAGAACACAATGACTTTCTGAGGCTTAAAAAACATATTTCATATATGAAGTTTGCAATCCAGTCCTCTGACCTGGAAGGAAATCTATTTGTAACCTTGCGCAGGTGAGCAGGAGCAATATGAGTCTTCAATGTCAAATAAATAACAACAGGTCAACGCCTCAACAGCAGCAGCAAAGGGTAAAGTTTTATTTGAGGGCAAAGAAAAGATGAGAAATAGAAGAGTTGAAATTTTTATATATGAAAGAACTCCAAAAACGTCCTATTTTGGTAAAAAAAACTAAACAGGATTACCGCTCAGGAGCTGATTTGATACTGATTTTGTAACTGCAAAATCTGTCTATCAATCAGAATTCTAAGAAGCTAAAGCCGCTTTACTGACATTAGGTTACTGAGAGAATCTGGAAATTGGACTTTTGTGGGATTAAACCTTGCCGGCTTGTTTTATTTCTTTCCTCTTCTTGTTTGATGAGACTCTGAAGATGTGTCAGAGAGCATTAGGGCAAACCGAGAGCTTTTTAACCAGGGCCAAAGAAACCAATCTGCAGCAGGTCAACAGAGCAGAGAAACAGAAAAGTGAAACACGGGTGGAATGTGGCGGCATGGATCCACGTTGTGTCACAGCAATCGAGCACAATTAAGACTTCATATGAGAAACGGGGGAAAACTGAGGTTTTTGTGAAAGCTTGTACAGACATGTACAAGGACTAGCAATGCAAAAAAACCAACCCCAAACTCAACAGCTTAAAGATTGTTGCGCAGCCTTTTGTTCATTTTAATTTCTGAATAGAAGCTTCTCTTGTGACGAGTTCGTCGTGCAGCCTTGTGATGCATCAATATTAAGCTTCACATATGTTTGTCTTTATATCATTTGAAAAAAAAAATGTCTCTGCATTTTATCATCTCATCTTAGTTTGGCCTCACAAACATCTTGTCTTCTTGCAGCTTCAGCAGAGACAGACGGCTTCAGCGAGACGTACGTGTTGTCCTGTGTGTTTCTTCAGGGAGTCCAGAGCTCAAACGCAAATAGAAGAGTTGAATAAGAAAGTCTGAAGTCATCCAAAGAGCCATCTGTCCCAAAGTGCAGTGTGAGGACGCACTCAAACGTCTTCTCGTGTTAGTTCCAAAAGAATGATGTTCTCTCTGCAAACTACCAAAATGACCCTGAAGCAAGGAGGGGAACACGTCAATGGATGCTGCCGATGAAACACAATATTGTGAAGTGACACCCCAACCTCTGGCAGTAAGACTGATTATTTTTATTATATTTCCAACACCTGGTTTATTCTCTTAAAATCTCATTTATTCCCATGAAAAGTTTGTAACTTCTGGAGAATATTGCAGCCCTGAATAAAACATGCAAAGGATGGATAGAGGCCCCTCGTGGACAAACTGTGTGGTCCATCTAGTGCAGTAAATCAAATCGGGTGAGAATTCATAACATTTCAGCCTCAGAGTTCTGCTTATCAGCATATAAAACACCACAGTCATCCTCCATATTTTTCATCAACTTGTTTCGTAAGGATCTGATGACAGACAGTTTCACCACGAGCTGTGAGGGATTAGATGGCAGAGCGTTGCAGAGCGACTCGATGCAAACAAAAAAACTTTCCCCCTTTTATTCTGTCACAATGATACCTTCTACAATTCCAGGCTCAGTTTCAGAAAGAGACGGTGGCAGGGTGTCTGTTACAGCTCTGCGCAAGCTTTTCTGGGGTCGAAACTGAAACTGCATAAAGAGATATAGAAAAGTTGAGTTGGCGACAATTGTATTTTGCTTGTACCGTTGTCACTCCATGATGAGAGGCTTTGAGCCACATGGGCTTCAACCCAACTGGAGTCTGCATCTAAAGCTGTTCTGCAGGCAGGGCGAGCCGCAACGCAGAGAGAAAACTGCAATGGGATGTTGACCTACTGATAACAGGGAGCCAGTCAACATTGGCAACACGGAAAAAGAAAAAAAAATGTGTTTATATTGCGATCTATTGTCGTCTCTAATGCTCACAGACTTTAATCTTTCGTGAAAGCTCTTCCTCTCCGAAGTTTCAATTGTCTGGGATTTCTGCATCACCTTTTGTTGTTCGGCGATCGAATTTCAAATATTAAAAGTTTACAACAGAGAGAAAGTATACGGTGGCGATGCAGGAAGGTTTCTGGAAAACCCACTACATTGTGCATCCATCCATCTTTCCACCCGTCCACCCACCCACTCCTCCGTCCATCCATCCATCCAAACAGAAACAACGGTCACACAGGCACAACTACAGGCATTTAGTCACAAATTAACCAAATATTCATCTGATCTTTGTGAAAAACAGATTGCGTCGAACCAGACCAGCACCCACAAGTGGGCCCAACATAAAAACTACGTTGTTTTCAGGGTTTCTGCTATTTCCATGGTAACCGACATGGTTGGCATTTATACGTGAAGCTTTTCTGAGACAAAAACGCAGAAATGATGCCTTGTCACTTCAAAGGTTATGGTGTAAATGGGGCATTAATGTTATTGCTGTGCATTGGAAGACTTATACCTTATCGAAGGTAATTATCAAAGCAAATTTTACATTTTAAAATGTGTAACAGAGGACTGCATGTAGAGTCATGTATGAATCTACTTTTTGTTGTAGATATCACATTATATAAGACCTGAAATTCACCAGGAAGGAATTGAATGCAACAGTAAAATAATAATGGCGAACAGCAAAAGCAACTTTAAATAATTTGATTTCATATGATACCCAACTCTTATCATTGCTGCGTGGTTCAGGCTCGCTATGTGGTTTAGTCATTTGTCACCTGACCCTTCTGTGTTCTTCAGTGTTGTTTTTTCATGATTCTGCTGCAACACTGGTTTTGGCAGATGTTCTATAAATGAACTCAACTTTGAGTTCTGAATACAAAACTGGAGATCAGCAGATTTCACTGATGATGTCATATTGCTGTTCATCTTGTGCTTTCCAGAGCTGCATAATTATATAGAACAAACTCAAAAAGCCGAGAAAAACAGGCCCCTAATGGCAGATATCCTTTGTGGTTATTTCTGGTAATTTTCTAAGTGATGCTCTCTTTTTCCTCTAACCTTGTGTCTGTACTCTCTAAGTTTTTTTCTTTTTCTCTTGGCCGAAGCGGGTCAGGTAGCAGAGTCCATATCATCTTCTTTGATTTTGCTCGTCTGTCACGTTGTGTGTGGGCGTACTGAGCCCACCTGCAGGGGTGAGTCCAGGATGAAAACAGTGACGTTCTGCTCCGTTTGTCTGAGGACATTAAAGCTGGACGCCGCCGCCAAGCGAGGCGGTAGGAAATACATAGGAAACACAACATATGCTCTTCTACGTTTATCTGGGTGAACGCACACAGCAATGCTGGTGAAACCTTAAAGATGCTAAAAAAAATAGATGGAGAAGCGTCACTTTCGAGTGTGTGTGTGTGTGTGTGTGTGTGTGTGTGTGTGTAAGGGGTGACAGCAGGCTCTCAGTAGAGCAGAGATTTTATTATTTCTGGATGACCGACGTCTGAAAAGCAACATTCCTCAGCTAATTGCTTACATGACCCGAATGAAGGGAGCCAACCTCGCTGTGTGTTTGTACATGAAAGCGAATTAAAGCACACAGTTTGTTACAACCCGCAAATAGTTTAAGTCAAGCCTTTAAAGTACTATAGATTAGAATTTGTTCGGTGTAAAAGATTGATGTTAAAAGTTTAAGCAAGTAGATACTGCATGTCTGAAAGCACTTCACTTTGACCTTTATGTTTTTCTATTTCATGATACAAGCATATTAAATGTGTGAAGTTAATTGGAAAAGTGCAACATGATATATGTTTTTGCATGATCTCATTTATCCAGGAAGGAAGCACCACAATGCAAAATGAATCATGTATGTAGTACATGAATGGACAGGACCCAGTCCAGTGACCTCATTTAGTTTGCATTGAGCTGCAACATGAAAGTTTTGGGTCTGACAAGATATTGTGATGAGATTTTATTATTCAAATGGAAAAATATGTATCTTAATCCCAAGTGATTCAAACTGTGAAATACGTAAAAATGTCTGTCATTCTCATCCTTTCCATTTCATTGACTTTACTTTGCACTTTTTCCATATTGATATTTGGCGTCTTAAATCACCTGTAACTATCATGCCGTCTCATCAGAGAACCACACGTCACCCCGAGCCGGATGTCTTCACAAACAACAGACGGGCTCCACGCATCCAACGTAGAAACACTAAACTTCGATATGAGAGGCGGAGGTGCTTCACTGCATCACTTCAAAAATGAATGCGTTTCATTTCAAGGAGCAATTTTCAACTCAATCAAATGTGAGTTAAAGGACTTACAGATAAGTCAACTTTACTTGCTGCTTTTCCCCACATTAATATTTGGGGTGTTAAATTACTCACAGATATTACGTTCTCATAGTGAAAAATACAAGCACAAAATCCTACTAAATTTGAATTAATGAACAAAAACTTGAGAATGATGACCAAAGCTCATTGTTGATTTGTCATACGATGAATCACCTTACTTTTCCTTCCGACTGAAGTGTCTCAATGTTATTAACCCCAAAGTAAAAATCTACCTTTCTGGCAGCAAAACGTATTCCTCCATCTCTGATTTGATGCTGATTATTTCTTGCTAGCGAAACAGTCGATCTGGTTGTCTGAACTAATCAGATCCTCCTCCACTAACAGAAGAGGTTTTATTTTTCTTCCCCATGTCTTCATCTGACAGGAGATTAACAGATGATTGCAGCAGTAACCTGAAGGCAGCCGGACAACTCCAGCTCCACAGTCGTTCGCTAGATTTCTCAAACATTTACTAGTTTGATGGTGATAATAGGTATATTTGTTATGGCTTATATAATAAGACCATAACAAATACAGTAGAACAGGTAAATGATTAACACCAGTAGGGGTTTTTATATCTTAAAAAAAAAATATTTGAAACACCAAATAATAAAAACTACGCAAAGAACCCAAAGACATTAAGAGGACTTCAGAAACCAAAAACTAAACCCCATATCGCAATGAAACAAAGCTTTATTCCAGGGAGAAGAAAGAAAATACATCGAGCAGGAAGATACTGATCTAATATTAGCTTTAAGCAGCGACCAGGCGCCTTTTTCATAACCAACCACAGACCAACAACACCAGTCAAAATCTAATAAAACGTCAACTATGACTGAAAACAAAAGCTTGAGCGTTCTGTCAATTAATTTTTGGTCTCCTGGGTGAAGCCGGAGTGCCGACATTCATGAGTCAAGAATGAAACTAAACTCACTATATTGTGCCGCTTCATTTGATGTTTTTCAGAGGTACTTTTGTTTCAGCTATTTGAATTAAGAAAAACAATTAAGGAAAAAAACCTGCTTTCATTTCGGGTTATATGTAGGTTTGATTGAGAGTCAGTGGGTGGTGGTGGTCGGAGGGGCCGATGGCGCAGTTTAACAGCCTGACTTCAGTCAGTCTGCCCCGGGGCAGCTGTGGCTACATAGTTTACCACCATCCAGTATGGAGTGAATGAATAATGCAATGTAAAGGATCTTTGAATGTCCTGAAAAGTGCTATATAAAACATGCAATATTTTTACTATTACTATTATCATCATTATTATTATTATTATAGGAGACATGTTTCTAATTAGATTGGCAGTAATAAATTTTATATATATATATATATATATATATATATTATACAATATATTATTGTAATAACACTATTTTTTATTAATTTGTTTGTTTATTCTGTATTAATAATTATTATTTATCTGCAAGTTATTGCATCATTGACTTCATGACATTCGGCATGCCCAAACTATTTAACTTATTGTCCCGTTTCACATTACTGGCTGCTGCATGTTTCCTTAAAATATGAAAGTATAAAGGAAACATGCCGAGGTTGATTCTGTATGTGTCATTCAATTTGACTTCATAAAAACTAAAAGAAAAAGAAAGCTTTCAGTTTGGAACAGAGCTGCACAAACCATGGTTGAATACTTTGAACGATTCTTTTAGAAATTAGTGGATTGATTTAACATCTCCGAGCTTTTAGATTATTTTCAGGATAATGGGCATCTGTCGCTCACGTATTCAATTACACATGAGTGCATAGAAAGGTAATTCATTGCAGTTCAGTCAATTGTTTTCATTATATAAAATATATTGCACATGTTAATATGTCAATGATTTCTTAATTACATATTGTTCAGCCCTTCGTGTGGAATTTATCTGAAGTATTTCTATCTTTATTTGACTAAAATAACACCAGATCAGAGCAAAGCAACAAACGGCTGTTCAACTGCAGAAAGTCCACTTTCTTTCCAGCCCTGTTGTTGCTTTATGTTGTCAATATTACTTTTTTGTGGTCACACACAACAACAAAACCAAACAGGATCTTTCATTTGAACCTACATTTTTATTTTACTATAACAACTGGTGGTTTCCTGAGAACATAATCCATAAATCACTTTGGCAGGAACATATTTTTTGTTAAATCTGTGTTTTGAAATGTTTCAAAGCTCCTACAATTTAAAAAAACAGCAACAATGTTTGTCTCTCACTGTGCAGGACTGGAAAAAAACCCTCAATTATAAGGTCAACAAAACACATTTTATTTATTTATATATTCTGTACTTTTAGAAAGCGCTTCAGTCCAGGTATGACTCGTGTATGCAATTCAACCTTAAACACTTGTTTTGATTTGGTTTCATCTGTGATGATCAGTCCCACGTTACCAGGGGATGAATTATTATTGGTCCGAGTTATACCAACTCAAACTCTGGTTTATTAGTGCTTTGCAAGAAAACTCTGAACTCTGGAACAAATGTTTTGATTCACTAATCCTCGCGTGTCGCGTCTTTGCCCTCATGTGCTGCAGCGTTCATGTTTTGTGGTCTTCTCCCTGTTTAAATATCTCTGAATGCATCACCCTGGGCTCCGTGGCTGCGGCCTGTGGCAGAACAATCGTCCTCCTCAGAGGAAAGTCTTCCATCTCAGAATTACAATCAGCAAATAACCAATAAAATACTTTAACAGAGTTTATAAGTTTTTGTGCATTTTTGCTGTAATTCACTTGCATCTTCACTCCTTCCCTCTCCTGTCTGCTGCCTCACCACGGAGGCCCTGTTTAAAAAGTTGCTTTTTTTTTTTTAAAGTTAACACAATCCCGCAGTGAAATTTATATCTTTACAACATGGACACCTATTTATATATGCTTATAGACAAGCAGAATGACTGACTGACGTTTGCTTCACGTTATTGGGATATTTTAAGCTGGAAGTGCTTAGAAATGAAAACTCCTTCCTGCAGAGTGTGAGAAATACATTTTGTTGTATCTTTGGCATTACTGTATGGATTTATGCACTGCAGGCAGGTTAATTGTCTAAAAATTGTTGATCAGATTAGTCACAATGATAGATTAAACTGCGTGAACACGTCAATTTTGACAGCACTAATAAAAATCTGATTGAACCTTAATTTTGCCTGGACGAGTAGGCTTCGACGTTTTGATTGATTTGATCGAAAGAAACAAAACAAAGTGAAATAAAAAAAAAAAGAGGAGATGGGCATAAAAATACATTTATTGTAACGATATAGAAGGTTTCATCAACCAGAAGAGCTGCAGGTGTGTAGTATTTTTCATCAATTCGTTGCATTCTTTAATCACACCCTGTTTGTCTCGTGTCCTTCATCCTGTACGTGTGAAACGAACCGGCAGAAACTGAAACCATCTGTCTAATCTACATGGACGTGTGCTGCCATGTGCGTTCCAACATGCCTCCCATGATGTATGAATGAAACATGACCAGCAGCTGATTGGGAGAGTTTAATCTCTGCTTTGACCCGTTGACCCGCGAGTGTCGAGCCCTGAGGACGGAGACGTCAGTCAGTCTGTTTGTTCATCGTCTGTCAGTTTCAGAGCATGAGACAGTGAAAACCCTGAGGACAGTGTGTTTCAGAGGCTTTGTAGTTAGAACAGATAGTTACAGATAATTACCTTCACCAACAAAAACTGGGGCAAAGGTTATGTTTTTGTCTGCGAGTATTTATTTATTGGTTTGTATGTATGTATGTATGTATGTATGTATGCATTTATTTTTACCATCCGCAAAAACTATTTCCTCGAATTACATGAAATATTTAGAAATGATTTGACCCCATCCAAAGATGGCACCACTACATTCTAAGAGGCATTGTGTTAAAGGGCAAGGCTTAGATCATGAAAAGGTCAAAAAAGTATCATACCACAGTCAGTTCTAATCTGACCGGAAACCGCCAAAATGTTCGTTTTTCAATTCCTAATCCTCTGATATGCCACATGATGCAGTGACGTCATTACCGTGGTTCGTGGTTGGGGAGGGTCACATTGGAATTGTAAAATGTATGTGCATCAGTTTCAAACAGTAATAACATGTAGCAATTCAAACGACCACGACAAATGATGGAAGGAGTGGTGTGGTGGATCAAGTAACCTTGTAATCCATTGGTTTCCATGGTGACAAATGTGGCGTTGCCAAAGGTATGCGCTCTACCGAATGCCCGTTCAAGTTACCAGATGTTTCAAGCAGCAGAGTGGTGTCGTGTTTTGCCCTCTTGCCTCATAAGCAGAAGGTGTAAGTCTGTGCTGGGTGCAGTTTACATGTTCTCCATGTGCATGTGGGGGTTTTGTCCAGTTTCTACTTTCCAAATGAGTGTAATTGGTAACAGCAACACGTCTGAAAGCCTGAGTGTGTATATCTGTCTGTTTTTCTGTTTTCTTCTGTGATGGATTGGCCCATTTCTCTCCTTTTTTGAACTGAAATTGGCTCTGGCAAGTCCAGGTAACAAAGATGGATGGACGGGAGATTTTTCAAGTACCTTATAGGTGCTGTATGGTGTGTACCCCAGGTGGGTATAATACAAACAAATACCTTCCCACTGTGCAACAGTGGTCCAGATGATGGGGTTGAGTGATGAGGCCAAAAAGGTTGCTGTTCATTCTGGCTCTCTTGAAGACAGAACATGTTATTGTACGTTAAGGAATCACGTGACCAAGGTGAACAGAGTGAAAAAGAAAAAAGTATTTTCAAAAGAGAATCTCCGACAGTGGTACAGACAGTAAGAGAATGTGGAATGTACGCAATGAAATCATGGGGAAAATAATCTACCTGTTCTTCTTTTGTTGAATTGAATGGAGTTTATTTGACTAAGCCATCACAGGCTGCAAATTAGTTCAATGATTATTTTGTTAATAAGGTTTCCAAACTTAGAGAGAAAATGGATTGTACTGCTGATTCCAACTCCGATGAGCTGATAAAAAAATCTATTATGAAGGATAAACTGTGTAATTTGGAATTTCATGAGGTTACATTTGTGCAGGTGGAAATGTTGCTGAGAGCTTTGACTATCGGTGGGTCTGCTGGTACAGACAACTTGGATAGTCGGCTGTTGAAATTATGGGCTGTACATATTTCTAAATCAATGTGTCACATATTGAACAGACGTGTGATTAGTGTTTTGTGTCCAAAGCTTTGGAAGGAGGGAAACGTCATTCCTTTACCCAAAGACACAAAATAAACTTTCTGTGGTTCGAATAGTCGGCCTGTTAGCATTCTGCTTATTCTGAGTAAATTATTGGTAAAGATTCTATCTGGGGGTGACCGTGGCTCAGGTGGTAGAGTGGTCGTCTTCGGAGTGAGAGGTCAGAGGTTCAATCCCAGTCTACACCGGTCTATGTGTCGAATTCACAGGTGTGTGAATGTGAGCATGAATGGGTGAATGATCTGATATGTAAAGCGCTTTGGGACTGCCTCAGTGTGGTTAGAAGGCGCTATATAAATCTAGACCATTTACCATTTGAGCGAGGACATGATTATATTTCTCACAATGATTTGACAACAATGTTCCAACGTGCTTATGGGTTTGGTCAATCCACCTGCACATGTCAGACAGCTAGTTAACAACAATTGATGACTCAATGCTACTGGGGACAATATTACTTGACTTCAGTGCTGCAGTCGATGTGATCCACCATGACATTTTGATTTCCAAACTTATTAGTTACGGTTTTGCTTCTTCCGCTAGCAAGTGGTTTAAGACCTATCTGTCTGAGACGTCGCAGACTTTATTTTAATGGTGCATTATCTTGCAGTAAGTCCCTGGACTGTGGAGTCCCTCAAGGAAGCTCCATTGGACCTCTGTTGTTTTCAATTTTTACTAATGATATGCCATTTGTGCTCAGTAAGACTACATTGACTATGTATGCCGATGAGTCTAGTCTTTATTATGCAGCTCCTACATGTTCAGGGTTTAATCAGGTTCTGTCTTGTGAGATCAACAAATTATTTAACTGGATCAAAACAAATAAACTTATTCTAAATATATCAAATATATCGAGTATAATATTTGGTTCCAAGTATAGATTATCACATAATCCAAAATTGAATATACAAGTTAAATGGTCAAACTATACAGCAAATAAAAACAGTGAGGCTTCTGGGACTTAGTTGCACATTGTCATGGTCTGATCACATCAACAAAGTTTTTGCCAAAATGGGTAGACCTGTTGCCATAACGCGTAACTGTGCACTGTTTCTTAATTCACAATCTTCAAGCTTTGGGACAATCTTCCAGTTGTGGTTTGCGATATTGAGGGAAAAGCTGGTTTTAAAAAGAGACGAAGAACATATTTTGTTCTCAACACCAGAATACAATCTTGATTATTTGACTGAGGGAGGATTTGTCATGTGATACAAGGGTATGTGGCATTTCTATCTTTGATTGTTTTTGATTTAATAAGTGCTTTCAGTGTTGTTTTTGATTTTTTGAGATTATGAGTAATTGAGATGTGATGATTTGTATGTACTGTCTGGACCCCAGGAAGACGAGCTGACGTTTTGGCGCTAGCTAATGGGGATCTTTTTAAATAAACAAATAAGTATAAAACAAATGTCATAAAGATATCATCAGGACCACTGTTGCTCAGTGGGCTTCTTTAAAATTGACACCCTGCATGTTGATCGTACAAGTTCAGTCTTGGGTAAGAGAACTTGTTGAGCCAGAATTATCACTTTCTGATGTAAAACAATCTCCACATTCCATCCCATTATTTATTTAGCTAAACAAATTTCACCCACGTCAGATCTCTGTGTGAGATGTTGTGGATACTGTGGAAGGGAGAGTGGAAAGTTTCCTTCCAAGCCGACTTGCCTACCTGGCAGGACGGAAGAATTACATCCCTGCAGTGGAAGGTCCCGTGAGATGAGAAGGAAATATCTTCATATTTACATGATGCTCAGAGGGGACAAAATAAACAGACCTCCATAAACAGACGAGAGGTAATCATGAATGAAACCTCAGTGTGTGTGTGTGTGTGTGTGTGTGTGTGTGTGTGTGTCTGTGCATGTTTGTAAGTTAGGATTGGGTACTCAGTCTGTATTCCAGTGAAACGAACAGAAAGATTGCGTGTGGGTGCCCGAGAGTGAAACGCAGAGACAGGAATAAACAGATTGTTTTTTTTTTTTGTCTCATGTTTCGCGGCCTAGAAAGGTTTGAGTTGGACGCATGTAAAGAAAACATCTGCTGCACACGACCCTTAAATGACCCGAGGGTGCTCTGTGGATGGCGTTTCATTTCCAGTCATAAATTGTTGAAATGCAACATCAACCTCAGCGTCAGTATTCCCACTGAGACCCCTGAAAGAAAACTCCAATTTCGGCGAATGTCAACAAAGCTGCAGGTGATTTCTGAGGTATCTGGTTGCGGTGATGTCGGCAGTTATTATAAAAGTCCTTCATTTATGTTGGTGTGTGTACGTACAGTATATGTGTCAGTCAGCTTTTCAGGAGTAAAGTGTAACTAATACTGAAATTCAAGGGTTGGTGATCTTTATTGTTTTAGTCACAAGTACTTCACCTGAGACCGAGTGAAGGCCAGACTGTGTTTCACTCTTCATATGTGAGACGGCTCAGTTTTAGACACCATTTTAGAAATACATATAATGTATTTTGTCCAACTTGCTGGTGAAGTATTTTTGAATATCATAAAAATATTACCCTGCGCTTATACATACATAATACTCACAGAAGAGGCATACATAGATAACTGAGGGGGTTATGAACCTCCCTGGTACATCACATCCTGGGTATAAATGATAAGAGTCTGTAAACTCTCTTTATTTGAACCCATACTTATAAATTTGGCTGCATGTAAATTTACAAATTCTCGATAAAGTGCAAAATATAATGTATGTATGTATGTAATGTATAATGTAATATAAAGTTCAGCTGGTTTTGAAGGCTGTGAGAACACAATGTCAATGCAGTACCTGTCTCCCTCTAATTTAAATATCGACTTTAATACAAAAAAGTATATTTTATGCATTCATAAGCAAAAAATAATTAAGAATAAAATAGGTTAGACTTCTTACTACCCCTTTTCATGCAGGATACACTCGCATAAGTATATATTTTTTTCTGTATACTAGTTCAGAAACAAATTGAATGAATAAATAAAAGTGACGGACACAAGCAGTTACTAGAAATGAATTTGAAGCAAATTCATGCAGAATCTATATTGTGTGTGTGTGTGTGTGTGTGTGTGTGCAGATGTGAGCCAGATGCATCTGTATTGTTTATGTTAATTGAGGTCTTTCATGTTTGCCAGGTCGGCGGAGCGGCCTGCGTCTCCGAGAGCGAGGAACAAATAGGGACGAAGGAGCCGAGCAGATGGAGAGCTGAAGTGAGTCCGGCAGCAGCCCACACAGTGAGTCAATTCAATTAGGAAGTGAAAATCCTTCCTGACCGGTCTAATGTGGTTACTGCGACACTGACGGCTCTGAAGCTGCTCAGGAAACCCGTGCAGCAACTCAGTGACAAGGACGCAGCGTAAATTTAGTTTAAATTCAACTGCAGTTATGAGGGGCGGAGAGCTGTTGTAGTAGGGACTTCAAGAGCGTGGAGATAACGCCATAATCTATTTGATAGATGTCCTGGACCGCTTGTAGTTGTGTTTGTGTGTTTTTCAAAAGTTGTTTGAGTGATGGAGGGTTGCTTCATCTGACTGAATTGCTTGTAGAGCTGAATTCTGCTACGAGATCACATTTTATCTGGGAGGCCCACTGTTTAAGTGGCTAATCCACTGTAACAGTAAAGTTTGTCAGAGTCAACACAGTGACCTCCTGTTTAACTCTCCTAACTAGCAGTGTCTCTGTTTCTTCTCCTTGTCCCTCATTTTCTGTGACCTTTCTACACTGTTGTGTGACACTGCCAGTAGCTCGAGGAAGAATTTTCACCAAATAAAAGCTTCATCTGAAACTGATTCAGACACAGAGCTTCAGACCAACTTCACCCATCAGGCCTGTCTCTGAATTGTGGGATTAAGCTGAGCAACCTGAAGGTCACTCCTGCACACAGAGAATACAAGCTCCGCCCAGCATGACGCTGCAGACTGTGATCAAACCTAGCTGACCACGACGCCACTGTTCAGACCAGAGTGTAATACATTTGAAAATGCGACTGTAAGCATCTGTGAGGTGGCGAAGCTGCATTTAGGTGACCATCGGTAAAGGTACACGTTAACAATAGGCAGATTATTAGTCCATCATGACAAACACGAGGAGACGATTACACACTTTTTGAAAATGGCTCCCAAGGAGGAAGTTTTTGAAATAGGTAATATACAACTTTTCTGACACGCTGCTATTGCACATGCTCACCAAGACTGTAATGAACAGATCTTCTGCACACGCTCAGTAGACAGAAATAAGACTGTGCTTCCTCTGTGGTGTCATGACTCCCCGTCCATATTCTACTGGGACTTGGTAGTTGTATTTTGACAGTCATCATAATAACAATCCAACTTGGTGGTCTGTCCACTAGAATGTCTGTCTTCTCCCATTGTTAATCTTTAGATCTCATTGTTCTCTGCTGCATGTGTGTGTGGCTTCATCATAAAAACCAACAGCACCCACTTGTGGCCCAACAGGGTTTCAGCCATTAACGCAGAAACTGACATTTTTTTTCAAAACATTGTCGTACAAGCTCTTTACAATCCATTTTCACTTGAAACATCACATAAAAGAGGCCTGAAATGCATTTTTTTGGAAAGTGGAAATACATTTGCATTGGGGGGGGGGGATTCCACCAATTACATCAATCTCCAAGCTGCACACGCTGTAACCAACTAACTAATAATACCTAAAACACCATAAAATAGTTACTAAGATGCTGCCAACTGAGACTCTCTGGGCTCATGTCCTTACTAAGCACTTGGCAAAAAAAAAGTTTGATTGAATGTAATAAACAAGCACTTTAGTGAGAGTGAGTGTAGAGATTTATTAGGTCATCTCGTCTTTGTGTGACTTTTCCTCAGAAGATTCAGTCCATTTCTTTCAGGGACTAAGTTGACTTTTTCAATTACTGTTATTCTCATGTGGGTTCACACATGTAAAGCAGAACCTATACCATAGCCGTTAACACACGTATACTCCGGTATAGATCTTTTCAATGGCTACCTTAAGCAAAACTCAGCAAGTGCAGGCAGTAAAAAAAAGAAAAGAAAAAAGACCCCACTGCAATATTGTTTTTTAGTCGTAAAATAAAAGGCCACATTAAAAAAACAGCAGCCAGACACATAATGGCTTCTATCTGCACGGTGCTGCGCCCAGAGATGCTGCACATGCGGTAAAGCCTGGCACACACTACAGGATTAGACACACAAACTATCCCACCACAGGGAGGTATTGAAAGGTGCAATACAAATAACATTTGGCTGTGTATTTAATTATGAAACAAGTGCAAAATTAAAGCCTCTTATCTTCTATTCTTCCTGTTCACCCTGCAGAGAAAGATTCTGTAATACAAACACCCTGAATTACGATCCGTGCGTGTCCGACGACTGGAGTGCCACCTGCTGACCCCCATCCAGTGACAATGTCAGCTTTTATGTTTTGCTTCTTAATTTTATTTTATTTTTTTTTAACTTCAAACACAAATACATGTGAAGTGAAGTTTTGCTTTCAACATAAGAAGAAACAGGGTGAAAAAGCTTGATAAAAAGCTCCTGGCTGACACCTCCCGTCTGTGGAGACCTGGGATCAATAACATCTCTCCCACGCATGTCCTCTTTCACAAACCGGGAGCCCAGACGTCCACAGCACGAGCACAGCTGCAGGAGCTAAATTGTCCACTCTGTCACGTCAGGGTCTGAACGCAAACGACATCCGAGGGAACAGATTCATGACTCATTCTTCCCCATCAGCAGATATGAAAACATCCATTACAATTTGTAGAATTGGAGCATCACTGCATTAAATGTGAGTTAAATTCTCTTCAGGTGGACATCTTGATTGCTGGATGGTTAGTTGAATGCATACAGCAGTACCATTTAAAGAGCTATGAACACTTTCACACTAATAGCTCTGAAAATGGCGCTGCGATCTGCAACAAAGAACAAAGTCCAAGTCTCACAGCCGGCTCTCAGAGGTTGGATGTAGTTAAAAAGGAAAACGGTGAACAAAAATGTGAGATTGTTCAACATCAAAAAACTCTGCTTCTTTCCGGGCGTCTGGAGTCCATGTCAGGATGAGACAAGATGGAAAACACAATGGAAAGAAAAACAACAGCAGGGCAGCGGAAAAAGGCTGTGACACGTTTGCAAACATTTAGAAATGTGCTGCATGTCAGCAGGAAGCATGAAGAGGGAAAAAAAACCAAATGGATAATTTAGTGATTAAGAAATGCGCAACCTCTTCTACCGTCTGCATGCACCAAACAAATAGGTGGCACATATATCTTGTTTGGGGTCAGTGTTTCGCTCAAGGACACTTTGACATATAATTAAGGGGAGATGGGGGAATCGAACCTGCAACTTTAATAATTGAGAGTTGACCTGCTCGACCAGCTGAAATATTCCTAATATAACATCAATGACTAAATATTATCAATCACAGGTGCACAATTCGATAAACTACGTTGGGAAGTTTGTGTTTGTGTGAATATGTTTAAGTCCAGTATATATTTGTTGCTGAATTGTTTTTGTCTAATATTCTATTGGTCTTATTATTATTATAATTATTATTATTATTATTATTCAACACAATTATATTGACTTTTTGATTGGTTTCTGTAATGATACTTTAAAAGAAACAATTTTTTATATTTTATAAATGAAGAATGTGAGTCTGTTCTGACTGGGGACTCATCGCTTCAAGAGCTCCAGGAGCACAATTTGATTTCAGTTTGTAAAACTTTCCCAGGAAACAAAATTTGAGTGTTTTCTAATCTAAGTGGATGTATTTGTGTGTGCACCGAGATTTGGCAGGAAAAAAAACCCTGAGGCAGAGATGCAGCGTTGAGGAGCGGCGTAATTAGACTTGAGCATTCGGCCAGCAGCAGCAAGTCGACCAGAAAAGCATCAGAGAGACTCGGGTGGGCAACTGGGAGAAATAAAAAATGTGCTTCCCTCCTGATGTCACTGATCTCAGATGGTATCAACATCTTCGTCTTCCTCCTCTTACTTCTGGCCGAGCAACAAACTGTTTGCTTCTGTGGTTTGCTTTTTTTTTTTTATTTAAAATTTTTTGATAATTACATGTACCAAAACTGCTTTCAAGTGTATTAAGAGAGTTTGGGATCAAGGCACCATTCACACGAGTCAGAACAATCTTTTTTCTCCCTGGCGTTCTCAAAAAAACAATTGCGTCCACACGTCACAATGAACACGGCTCAACACGAGGCTTTACGACATGTAGTACACATGCCAGGCCTGTAGGGGTGCTGTGACTCACCAAATACACCAAAAACACAGAAGAAAACACACAGCACATAGAAATTTAGAAATGCTCCGCTTCCAACTCTCTGGTGACAGGATAAAACACAAAGTCCACTGAGCCTTTTCACAAGTCCCTGTTCAAATATCTAATACATACATTTAATACATTTAATAAACAGATAAAATTGAACTATATCCATCAGCTGTGGTCTTCACCAACGCTGGCCGTCACAACCATGAGGGCTGTTTTTGTGTCCAGCACACTGCTGGACACAAAAACATGACCAAAAACTGGGCCGTGATGTCACTCTCCTCCATGATGTCACTCTCCTCTAACCTCCACCTTCAGATCAGACTCTTCTTCTCCACCTCTGCAGTCACACACACAGCAGTGTGGCGACTGTCACACTTTTTCCAGCAGTGACGACACACTGCCGATCGCTGGTTTGTTTTTATTATTAGTGATTCCACTCCTGTGACACCAACTAATATCATTCTCCTGACCTCCATGACTATTTCTCTCTCCATAAAATTCCTTTTCTTCATTGTTTCTGTCAGGATTTAGCAAAGAAATGCCGGCGATCAACAGGTTGATTGAGATGCAAAAATATGGACGAGGCACTTTGCATTGACCATATATGGTAGAAGGTGGGTGTGTTGAGGGTGAGAGATAAACTGTCAACCTTCCAGATGGATTGTGATCTATGAAAGAAAAATATGTGCAGATGTGCATACGCACAGTTTTATTGATCCACATTTTTTTGGGCACATGCCATTTTCAGATTTTGGGCGTAGGAACATTTCTCGCAGGAATCCTACGCAAGGTTTTATAAATGAAGTCCCAGGTCTGCTGCCCCGGCTGAGATTACTGTTGTAAGGTCACATATCTGTGGAGCTACTGTTTAATCTACTTTCTGCAGTGGAAACGTGCACAAGATTTGGCTCCGGTTACACTTTGCCGTACCGCTCCGTTCCGTCCTCGCAACACGCCATGAGAGTGGTCCCACTCCTACGCTGTCCTGCTGAGAACTCTGTCATATATACAGCCGTGTTACACTGTTGCTTGTGCAGATGAAGTTCCGCTTTTGTTGTGAATCAATGTTTAACTCTTAAATATGCCCTCCACATCAATCTCAAGGTGAAAGCTTCCATTTCAAACTAAACTAACTAAAAATAAACAGGCCTCCTTTGTGAGCAGGGAACTCTGAACCAATAGAATCACGGCCCCCGCCGCTTCCTTCTCCCTCCAGTCGCTGACACCTTTTCCTCGGCACAAGCAAGTCTTTTTGTCAGAGCTGTCTGGTGGCATCTCTGTTATCTTCACCTCGTCTCCTCACACTACAAGGCCTCGTCCACCTCGCCCTGCAGGTGATGACTAACCTTTCAGGGCGAAACATTTCCAACTCGCACTGCATTCGATAGCGGTGGATCTTTCTGTGCGAAAGTTATTTAAAACCAAGCAGAGTTTTCAACACAAACCCATTTAAAGCAATCAAAGACAATCAGCCCTGAGCAGATAAACAGCTGGAGAAGATTAACAGCCCTGTCAAACACACAAGCAGAAAGAAATGAGATGAGAAAGAAAAGAATGAAGTTAAGATCAAAGCAGGAGCCACTGTGTAAGTCAATGTGTGACACACACACACACACACACACACACACACACACACACACACACACACACACACACACACACACACACACACACACACACACACACACACACACACTAGTTTTATCAATACCACTTATCTCTCAAGTCGCACTGCAGGGCTCAGAGACGGAAACACACATTTGTGCAGCTGTACTTGTGAGGTCCCCCCAAATCCACCACAGACAAACACACACTCAACCTCCACATTTCAATATAAACTATAAAGCATATGGATGCACCAAATACCAAAACCTTTATTTATATATGTGCACACGGCAATTTGTGGCCTGAAAGATTCATCAGTCTGCCTCAAAATGAGCTTCAGATAATTCAGCTTTAAATTTGATGTATTCATGCCATTCAGATGACTTTCTACTCATTTCAAGCCTCCTGCTGGTTTGCATAAGCATACAATCAGATCTAATAGAACAAAAAAACCTTCCCAAAACATTTCCCATTAAAGCCTCCATGCTGTCTGAGATTGTTATTGCAAGGACAAACGAAGTAATTCTTCACATGTGAAGGTTTATTCCGCTTATTTTTCCTGGCAGCAGTTTGATGTTTGCAGTCCAGCTGTGTGTCAAAACATTTGGGAAATTAAGTAAGCAAAATATGAACGTTTTAGAAAATTAGGTGGGTGGCTTGGTCCGTTCTTCCTTAATGCATTGTTTTGTGAACGTTCAGGATCTTCAGTTTGACACCACTCCAACATTCTTGAGTGAAACTTGAGCTTTGAAAAGTTTTTAAATATCACGAAGAAAACAGAATCCAGCATTTTAGTCATGAAACTGGAGGTCAGGACTTATAGTCCCTCAACACTAAAAGCTCAGTTCAAAACTAATGTTCGCTGACTCATTTGAAAACTCCACCACCTCAATAAAGATGTATACGATCTAGTTTTATATCGACAGCCTTGTGTTTATCCGCGTGTGCGTGTGTGTGTGTGTGTGCACGCGCACACGTTTATTTGCACGTGTGAAGAAGTAGACTCACTTGATAGAGCCTTGAGGCGCCCTAGACATACAGCAGCTAGACAGGCACTGGTCTGGTGTTGCAGAACCAGAGCAGCAACTTGGAGGCAGAGGAACAGCCACTGGAGGAGAAGGAGGGAAGAAGAGGGAGAGGAGGGAGGAGGAAGAAAACACAATAGGCAGGTGCAGCCAGTAAGTGAGAGGAAAGTTCAAAATGAAAGTGAGGCGCCAAAAGGACGAGAAATGGCAGGGAGGGGGGGAAGACATGGATGAGAAGGAAGACAGGAAAGTGACAAAAAACAAATTGTGTGGAAAAATAAAACAAAACCAAATCAAGCATAAAAGATTTAAATGAGTAGATTCAGAATGGATGGAAGACGTGATGTCGTATGAGGGGGAAGAAAAAGGAGAAGTGAAGACAACAGAAAGAAGTGAGTTAAAAAAAAAGCAATCGTAGTAGAAGGAAGTGATGCACAAACATCACACAAAGGAAAGTAGACAAAATAAACAGAAGAGAACAGAAAGTGTAGGAGGAAAAAAAGGAACAGGAGAAGAAAGGGCAATAGAAAAGGTAAAGAGCAGAAGAGAGGGAGAGAGAAACGGGATAAACAAGGTTAGTTTACACCCAGACGACCCATCAGACAGCCGGCAAGGCGAGACTTTTGAGTGTGTCTTTAAATTATGTGTGTGTGTGTGTGTGTCCATATTATCATCTAAACTGGATAAGAAATGTTGAGAAAAGCATAATAATGAAATAATGTTGGAAACATGCACACCGGCATTAATAAAAGGCCCCTTCATCCCTTTCACAGGCATCAGAACAATACCGAACTTGAAAGATATTTGTTCTTCAAATGATGCATTGAAATGCATTGATTTTTACTCATTTAATGGCGACCTTGTAGAGGAGTGTTGGGAAGCTGTGGATAGTGCCAACAGTCCGTTCTTCCATCTTGTCTGAAGTGCTTTCATGTACTTGAATAGAGCAGAAAATGAGTGTGTGCACAACCACGATGAACACGGCAGGATTTCGCTCATTTACATAACAGCTGAGCAACTTTCAGCCTTCCGTTTGTGCATTCTGAGTCGCTGAGTTGCAAGTGGGAGGTAAAAATATGTCGTTGGGCCTCAAGTGTTTTACTTGTTGCAAGCAAAGTGGTAGTGCTCAGAGTGGCTCTAATAATGGCAGCAAAAGTAATTTAAGTTCCTCTTAAAAGTCTGGTATAAATATGATGCCAATCAGCTTTCATCCCGACAATACAACATTCCCCAACTTTTGCAATTTATCATGGGTGTTTGTTCAAGAAGCACTAATATTCAAGTAATACAGCATTTTATCAATAACAGTTTGCTGTTTCCAACCATGGGCAAATTACTACATCCAACATTTATCAGTGTACTTAAAGATACCAGCGTCTCAAACAGACCAGGAGGAGGTTCTGCCCTGGTTGAGACTCATACTGTGTGTGGCAATAAGAATAACATAAGCTTTGAAAATTAGGCATCAGAATCTAACAATGACAAATTTGGGTGAAAGTGAGAGGATGATACCATTGGATGGATATAAATGCTTAATGCCCAGTGACAAATTACCCCCACCTTTGCAGCTGTCAACAGACATATTGACCTCATTCAGCACCAAAACTAAAGCATCGCCATATTGCGTCATTTTGTCTTACAGCATGTGGTGGGTGGGATTACTGTAGTGTTGTGTTGTTGCTCGTGGTAGCAGCTCACTTCAGCTCGAGAAAGCAACTGAAACAACAGCATTCTGAACAAAAAGAGGAGAAGCAGGACTGTGGAGAAGCATACGACCTGTGGATTTGTGCAGCACTGTATAACTTTAAAGCAACATAATCTCTGATGTAGAACACCAGTGAGTCCAGAGTCGTCCACATCTCACTGTGTAAAGCTCATAGTTGTAATAAAGAATAACAATTTTGAAAGGATTTCATCTTGGTTTATTTCATAGAATGAGATCCAAACCTTCCACAATATTGAAGCTGCAGCTGATTGTTCTGCTTCACCCAGTCCGAGTGGATTAGCATGGTTAGCATGATGTAATTTTCAGTAACCAGAAATGCTATAGCAAAATATGGAAGAATGGAGAATTGAAAGTGAGCGGAACTGCATAAGATCAATCAGAATACTCAAAATCAGGGGTGCCTTAACTTAGTGTCCTGCAGGTTTTAGTTCTCTCCCTGCTTCCACATACATTAGTCTAATGATGATGTCATCACCAAGGTTGTGAAAAAGCCCAATAACGAGCCCTTCATTGGAATCAGGTGTGCTGCAACTGGGAGGAGCTGAACCCTGCAGGACCGAGGCTGGACACCCCTGCTCTAAATGATCTCCTTTCATACATATGTGTCTTTTATTTAATGTATTGTATTTCTCACACACACACACACACACACACACACACACACACACACACACACACACACACACACACACACACACACACACACACACACACACACACACACACCTTAACACTCAGCCAGGAGCTTGGCTGTGGTTCCTCTTTTGCCAAAACTGACATGTTACTGACGATAATCCCAAAGATTCTTAAAAAATCTTCCTAGATATTAGCAGGAACCAAAATAATAATAATAAAAAAAAAAACTGATGTGCGTGAGAAAGCGAGACTGGATGACAAAAATATATAGTGAGTGAAGAAAGAAAAATGAGGTGATATCACACATGAAGACTGGGGGGTTTCTTTGACAGCAACCTGATGTAGACCAAAGCAACTGGAATAAATCATTCTGTGAAAACTGTAAATATGCTGCATGAGAGGGCGCTCATCCTTGGAGATATTGACTCAAGTCAACTCTCAGACTCCGGGCTGTTGGTGAGGTTCACTTATCAACGTCTGAACACTTCATAGAACAAAGCTTTGTCCACATCACACCAGTGAACAGAGACTTGTCGAGGTGCAGGTCTCATTCCGCTTCCAGATAAACTCTAATGTGGTTTGAATGAGGCAAGAAACAAAGATGCCAAACAGTACCAAGAAAAGTATGCAACAAACAATGCAAATATTGTTGTTTTGCAACTTTTTTCCTTATGTGCAGGGAAAGAATGTGGTGCGATGGTTTCTCCACAAGGCTATTTAACCAAGGACACAGTGTTAGGGCAGCTGTGTCGCATAGTGAAAGTAAAGAATTCATAAATTATTTTCACTTTAATAAAAAATATGGTGGAATATCTGGATAAGTTTGAAAATCTTTGTAAGCTTTTCTGATCTTGGGCTGTTCTATATGGAGTTTGCATGTTCTCTATGTTATATGTGGTTTCATACATGGCTTTTTGCTGAATTCTATTCTACTGTCCCTCTGTTCAGGCCTTTCGCTCATCACTACCCCCACACCTTACTTGGAAATGAAGCATAAATAGAGACAACAGACTACAGATGGGCATTTAAAGTCTTTGCTTGTGTGCACAGATGGACACTTTTCGAAGAAACAGCTGGCATGCATGTTTTCTGTTTACATTTTTATGGTTAGATGTCACAAGTTGTGTTATTCTGTCTGCAAAGCCAAGTAAATCTCTCTTTTTTTTTTTATTTGTCCAGAACAGTCACAATTGTGTTCCAATTTAATTTAGTTCGGAACAAGTCAAGTTAGGCTTACCCATCTTTATATATAATATCTTGTAGTTGTAATCAAGATATTGAGTGTAGTAAATGATTAGAAATGTATACGTTATTATTTCATGGCAGCACATCCTCACAAGATTTACTGTTGCATACATTAGACAATTATGCTCAAGAATATCTTTAACATAACATGTCAGTGGGATAGCAAGTACAATGGATGGATGGAAGAATGGATTTTTACATTTCATCAGCTGAGGATATCACAACCCGCCCTGCTTTGGAAGCATGCTCTGATCAGGAGCATGTGTGGTTTATTAGCTGCAGGTATTTTGTTGTGAACTTGTGGTTGAAAGCGACAAAAACAAAACATCATAGCAGCATTCAGTTCAACAGCCTGTGGGTAAGACTTTGTGTTATGATTTTCTCTGGCTTTGTTTGTAACTGCAAGACAATGCATTTCAGGCATGCAAGCGCACGCGCGCACGCACACACGCACGCACGCACACACACACACACACAAATCTTCATCAACCTTGTGTGTGTGCAGTATGTGTACTCATGCAGGGGCGATGAAAAAACGTGGAGGTGATCAGGTGGTTGGTTGGTGGTTTTATATGACTGAAAAATGTGTAGCAGTTGTTCATTTTCATTCCAGAGTCTATTGTTGTTCTACTTTGCTTTGTGTGTCTTAATTTTCTTTGTGTGTGTGTGTGTGTTTGTGTGTGTGTGTGTGTGTGTGTGTGTGTGTGTGTGTGTGTGTGTGTGTGTGTGTGTGTGTGTGTGTGTGTGTGTGTGTTATGGCTTCAGGTCTGTTACAGTGTAATCAAACAAAGGCAGCACACACTGAACATTGCTGGGAACACACTTGCACGAGGAGAGATCCAGACAGGAGAATACAAAAAAAAAAAAAAAAAAACACAAGAGGACGACCGTGAACGGACACAACAAGAAAAAGAATAAAACAAAGGATGAGACAAGGAAATAGACAAGGGTAAGAAAAGTGAGCATGCTAGAATGAAAAAAAAAATCATTGTGAAAAACAACCGAGCGTCATCTGAATTCGTTTTGTTTTGGGAATGGCTTTGTGGCAACAAATAAGCTATATCACACACCTGATTGTGATCGTGCTGAGATAATGCGCTGCACAAAATTTAAGGACTGAACTGTCAGGTCTCCGGCCACATTTACACGTACCAGGGCTTTTAAAAAAAACCCACATATTTCCACCTCTCCTTTAAAAAAAACAAAAAACAAATTCATTGACATGGACCTGCATGTACACCTGGTTCAGCGCTACTATGAGCATGCCAAACCTGTAGGGGGCAGCGTAACGAGAAGCAGGAAGTCAAAATAACCTATGAGGATCCTGTAAAAAAATCACTACGTCATGAATTGTGACGTAAATATCCGCCAACCCCTTCTTTAGATGCAACCTGAGACACTGAGTTTATCCAGATCTCCACTGTGGCTGGAGTTTTCAGAAATCGTCCTTTGCGGTGAGTCGTAGTTGCATTTATGTGTAAATGTGCAGCCCAAAGGCAGAGAAGTTCCGCAGTTTTTTCAAATACCCGGTACGTGTAAACACGGCCTCTTCTCCCTCTGTGTGAACCCTTCGTTATGAGTTCCACCTGTGTCCAACCTTTCCTTGTGTATTTAAACTCTCCTCCCTCTGTTGTCCTGGTCGGCTCGTCTTATCATCTTGTTGTTTGTCACTCCTGTTTCTCCTGCGTTTTCTCGTGTTCCCTGGACTTTTCTACAATAAACCTGATTTTATGGAGCTCTGTGAGTCTGCTTTTGGGTCCATCGGCACACGTCTGGACAGAACGAGCCGACCAGTTATGGACCAGCGGACTCAACCAGCACCTCATCAGTGCAAGGCTCCCATGTGCCAGGCCCTGCCCGTCCTGTTCCCGCCCTACCAGCTTCCCAGTCGGTTGAATCTCTGTTTCTCTGGGGAGCCCAGGACGATCACGGCTGCCTCTCTGCTTCTCCGGGGGGTTCCAGGATGCTTCCTGGCCCTAGCAGTGTCCACAACAGTTGAAATGCCCCAGTGCACTGGACGTCTAGTCCGCCTGTCGCCGGAGGAGAGGGACCAATGTCTCTACGGCTGTCCTTCCCCAGCTCCTCAAGCAGTGGTTTCCCTGAGTTCCTTAGTTTCCTGTGTTCCCCGAGTTCTCTAGTTTCGTGGGTCATGTCAGCTCATGTCCTGCTCGTCCCCTGAGTCCCGTGAGTCCCACTTCTGTCTGTCCCCAGTCCCTTGGCACATGTGCCTTCTGCCCCCAGTCCCCGTGGCTCCTGAATCCCCGAAGTTCCCCGGCTTCGCATATTTAATACTTTTGTTATTGCTGCTGTAACGAATGTTCAATTGTTTTGCATTAAAAACTGCTAATATCTAAACTTGCCTTTAAGTAGTTAGGAATCTCAGCTGAGTTAAGATAAGAAAATAAAAATATATTCAAAACAATTAAAAAATCTGAGTTGCGGATATACACACACTGAATTAAGACTTCAACACACGACACAGTTTTGAGGGCTGAAATCGCCTTACAATTTATGCAAGCCATCTTATTGACATTTGCTTGACTGCGATCAACACGTTTGGAAAGCCATGTCTTCAAAGATACACTTTTCTTTTAATTAAAACAAAGTAGAGATTTTGTTTTAGTGATTTGTGGCCTGAGGCATTAACTTTCTCTCCAACAACACTGTGGCATGACCAGAATTTAATGGCATTTTAATTCAGAATTCATTCAGTTCCTCTAAAGCTACTTTGTCATGATTGATCACAATTCTTTTTGTCAGAATTGTATTCCTGAAACTATTCATATGGGAAAATGTCTCAATGTAATTGGCCATCATCACTTTTGTTTAAACTGCAAGATAAATTATTCCTCCAACTAGTGATGGGGCAAATCCGATCCAGTATCAATATCGGGTTCCGATATCAACGTATTTCACACATTGGAAATGTCTGATCCAACCTGCAGAAATTTCCGATCCATGAAGCCTCGTCTGCTTTATTGTTGCTGAAA
The DNA here is from genome assembly GCF_963422515.1 of Blennius ocellaris. NCBI lineage: Eukaryota > Metazoa > Chordata > Actinopteri > Blenniiformes > Blenniidae > Blennius > Blennius ocellaris. The sequence goes on from NC_137658.1 coordinate 23,857,124, forward strand.
TGACTCCACAAGTGCTTCCCTGCCGCTGCTCTGCCCGCTGGCTGCAAAATGTGGAATGGTCCAAACTAAATAACAATACTTTGTACTGCTTCCTTTTCTGACCTTATACTAACCTCAAGTTGCCTTTTGAGAGAATACATGTATACATTTTTACATTTCATACTTTACTGTAGAGAGGAGTTTATTACAGCCTCATATAAAATCAACAATAATAATAATATTAAAGGAAACAGAGCTCCAGTATCGGAATAGTATCGGTATCCGCAGATATCCAAATTCGGGTATCGAGATTGGAAGAATCGGGATCAAAAAAACGTGGATTGTGCATCCCTAATCCAATCACTTATTTTAAAGCATCTTCTGGCCTCACTATTTTACTGTCAACCACTGAAATGAGCATTGATGATGTACACACACATTTCCTCTCTCTGCAAATGACCTCTTGTCCCCCTGGGCGAATTGCTGCATCCACTAGAGGGCACAGTGTCTTCAGTACTCACATCTTGCAGAATCCACCTGTATGGTCTTATTTCACTTGAGGACAAGCTGACTTGTCTTTGTTAGTTGTACTTGTGGCGTTGGCCCCATTGTGCTTCCTGTATTAACCTTGGAAGTTCTGAGGCTGCTGTTTGACCAAGACTGTGTAGGTGTGTGTGTGTGTGTGTGTGTGTGTGTGTGTGTGTGTGTGTGTGTGTGCGTGTGCGTGTGCGTGTGCGTGTGCGCGTGTGCGCGTGTGCGCGTGCGTGTGTGTGGGGGGGGGGTTATAGACCTGATAAATGCTAGATCTACAATGGCACCATTGGGTCTAGATCTCCACTATGATGACAGATACAGATAATCAGTATTTTCCCACTGTGCCCAGTGTGTGTCTCTACACAAAATAACACTTAATAACACTTATATATATATATATTTGCGTGTGTATAAACTATCCGAGTGTCCGACTCCTTCTTCTTCCATCTCCTCCACCTTCAGCCTCCTCGCACAGAGCAAAGACAGCAGCTGAGTGACAGCTGTATATTTTCAGCCAAAGGTAATATTTGCAGCTCAAGGCAACTGGTGGAATAATAGAGAGAAGTTGTTGTTTGTTTCTCCGAGTGGAAACTGGACCTGCTGAGAGCCATAACATTCTCAGATCGCTGGAAGACCTCTGACCATCCCACGCTTCAGATGAGGGGAGCTGCTGATGTTGGGCCCATTTCAGGAGGCACATTTGTTTTTTTACTGTCCAGTATAATTTAGTTATTTTTGCGAAATCGCTTCCAATGGTGCTGCCTCATCGGCTGCTTCTACAGGCAGTGATTCCCCACAATGCCGACACGCTGTTTTAATCAAAACTCAGTAGCTTTTTGGCTGCAGTGGATGCAGATATATTTTGCCTCTGTGGTTGCAGCAAATTGGTGTCTGTGTTGCTTTTATGACACATTCCTACCCACATAATAGCTGGAAAAGGCTGATAATTAACTGGTTTTGAGAAAATGATAACAAATTAAACCAAGAGGACTTTTTTAAAAGCATAGTTTGCAGCTTCACTTTGATGCCACTTTATTACATTTATAATTGTTTCCTATTACAATAACAAATAAACACTGTGAAATCTAATTAAATTGATGAAATTAAATATTTATAAAGGAAAAGACTGAAACTTAACCATAGCCTGCTGGCACTACTTTGCAGTCCCATCTCCACATTTTAAACTCTAATTACTTTGAGTGAAAACGCAAAGGTTTTAATAATAATTGTAGTGGTTTGATCCATCAAACTAGTTTGCCTAAAGAGAGAATATATCCATTCATCCATTTTAATACTGATTTTTGCAATCTGTGTGTGGATTTGCGGCTAATTGAGGAGAAAGTCATTTGACCTTATTTGAACTCATGGTGTCGATTTGAAATAGGACGTTTTTACACAAATTACACACGCCAAATTCTACAGACAAAACGGAATGAAAAATATGGAAGACGGGTTTTGCAGGCCTTTAATTGCAGCTCTTTGATAAGTTGAATTGAAAACACACCCTGTATTCTTACTGGAATCAAATGACTGAAGCGGTTTCAAAACACATCCATTTGTGTATTTATACAATTAACCATCAATCTATGATGTCCACTTTGCTGAATATTGGTTGTTGATTATGAAGCTAAACTAAACTGATATAAACCAAACAAACACAAGACAGGGCAAGATAAAGACAAACACAGCAATTCCCCTACATTCATCCAACTTTATCTCAGTGAAGATGCTGGTTAACAGGCGAAGCTAAACTTATTGAAACTTAAAATAACAACCAAGCAAAGTCAAGGAAAGGCAAGTTAATGTCACTGATGAAAAGCTTAACGGTATTAAAATGAGTACAACAAAGCTCATCTAAAGTATAAGAAATATGATGGCCAAAGCGACACTGAGGCAAGACCAAGCAAGACCAAGCAAAACAATGTAAGGCTAAAGTAAAGACAACACAAACGAGGAAAAGACAAAACAGCAATCTGTGGATGCATTCATTTTCTTTTAAAGTGCAGCTGAAAAACTACGACAATACTATATACCCAGACAAGTCCTGAACTATCTAAATTGTTTGATATGGCTAGGACCACTCAGGACTTTTCCCGGCATCACTCCAGATCGGGTCCAGGACCAATAAAGCCGATCCACTGATCAGAGCAGGTTTCTCGTCTGTCCCAATCTGCTCTGCATGTTTTACTGCATTATATCAAAGAAACTGAAAGCAAAAGAACTGGGCATTGAGAAACAGTACAATATAAATGAAATCTTTGCACTGAGTTCGTCTTTCAGATCTATTGTTTGATTGTCTATTTGTACACAACCTGCTGCAGCAAATAGACTGATGATAAAAGACCCACCTGAAAAAATGGGCCGTAAACCATAACCTCCACACTAAACCATGACAAAAAGGCTCAGCAGAACTGAGCCGGGTAGCAGAATTGGTGGAAATTGCCAAGAGTGAAATATGATGGTGACAGTTTCCCAGACAGCAAGAAAGGAAATAGATGATGTACAGATTTGACGTCAGAAGTGGGATGTGCAGATGTACAGGGGGATTTATTGTGTCGTGACACATCAGCTGATCTGTCAGCGATTCACTGATTCACTCTGAAGTCAACCAAAGTTACATTCAGTAGTTGGAGCATGATGCCATAACATCTGGATGTTTTAGAAAGTTGGATAACTACCAACATGTAAACATCAGCAGACCACTTTTGAAATGGGGAGCTAGCTTACATTAAGGGCTGCTAATGCTAATATGTGCAGCGCTGTCAGTGCAGGCAATTGTTTCTTACAGCTTTCATGTTGCTGTCTGGAGGATTAAGTTACTTCAAGGTTAATTATGTGCACCTTCTCATGTAAATGGAAGTTCAGTGAACGAGTACCTAATCTGCTTTACCCTGGAGAGAGCAGCGACGCTTTACATAATGCTAATGCCAATACAAACTGTATGAAAAGCACATTGCTTGTATACGAAAAATGGTTTGTTGGTTGGTTGGTTGATGGGAATCAGCAAGACGGGTATCAGCTTTTCAACTATACAAGGATTTTCACATGGCATGAAACTGAAACAGTTTGTTTTCTTCTTATTTAAACTAATAACTCATTTCTAATCACTATGACTAATTTGTTACTGCCAAAGGCAGTGGTTGTACAGCATTTTGATGCTTTTCTAAAAACACTTGGAAATGATGGCTTTAAGGCTTTCTTGTGGGTTCAAGTCTCCTTTTTATTGGGAGATTACAGAAGAAGGCTTCTAATTGTTGATTTGAAAACAGGCAATGTAAGGCTAAATTCAATAAAAAGTCATTATATATATGTCTGTACCACTTTATTCAATAACACAACACAACAGAAACAAACAGCTTTGAGTTTTCCATTGAATTCTACCTGACGTTTGTTTCCACAAGTGCTTTCTTCCTTTTATGCACAATAACTGTCCAAACCTCCTGATTTATATTTCCTCATGCAAACAGTGAGCATCATTTAAAACTCCTATTTAAACAATGTTTTAATACAGGGTTTTTTCCCCTCGTCTTTGGCCGAGCTCAAGTCCCTGTGCTGCATCGTGTGTTTAACCTCCTCTGTGCTTCATTGCTGATGAAACCAAAGAAAAATGTGCATACCACCCCGGTGAGAGCGGCTCTCTGGTGTTTTCTCAGCTCTCCACAGGTGACATGAACTCAGCAGCTTGTTACAATTGATGGAAACGACCTATTAAACAGAGACGAAAACGCACACTCACATGAATTATGATGCCTGTCATTTACAAGACGGGAGTTGGAGCAATCCAGTACAAATACAATAAATAATAAAAAGGGAAAATATTCTCTGATATTACATTCCTATCATTTATTCTGTTGTTTTCACTGTCGGGCTGGGGGCTTTTCTCTGTAGTTTGCATGTTCTCCCTGTGCTCAGGGTCAACTCCAGCTCCCACAGCCCAGCAATAAGTGGTACAGAGACGAGACAAACATCTTTCTCTTCTCTTTAGATCTACTTTCCATCTCCAACCTACCGACTGCTTCCTCCTCTTTTGCCCCCACAGATTAACAAACCACACCACTTCCTCTTCCTCCTCTTCTCAGTCTTCAGTCTTGCTTAATGTTTTTACTTTCCACTGTTATCAGCTCTAACATTAACTAAATTTTTTTTATATTTTGTCATCTTTATTGTGTCTCAACTGTCTTTTACGTTCTATTCCTCACTTTCCTGTTACATTACAGTACTTGTTTCCTGCCCTTCCCTATTCATTCATCGTCTCTTGTTTTCTCATATCTTTCATTGGTTATCATAGAGTTTTAGTTTTATTCTCCACTCACTTCCGTGTTTTCCTTTTTTCCCCCTATTATTTCTCATTTGTTTAATTTTGACATCCCTCCTATCTTTTTTCCTCATCACTCTTATTTCTAATCTTCACTCGTTTTTCTTTCTCTTGTTTTTCTTTTCTCTTTTCTATTTAACTATAACCTTGAATTACTATGAATTATTATCTCGCCTTCCCTGACTTCATCCTCACCCTCTTTCCTTCTGATTGTCCAAGCCTTCACACCTGTCCTCTTCCTTTTCTCATTTTTAACCATTCGTTTTGACTCTCTCCATCATTCCATCTTTGTTTCAAACCCGACTATCCACCTTTTCTCCTTCTTCATCCACACTTCCATCCTCTCCTCCCTCCCTCCCTCCAGACGTGAAGAAGTGCTCCTTCTACACAGTTTGTTCTCTCCGTCACGACAGGCTTCAGATGTATGACTCCGGCGAGACTATAAACACGCAGCTTGCGTACTTTGGGTGTGCATGTGTATAATGGAGTGTGTTAATATGCCTGGGGGAATATGTGTGTTGTACATCATGCCACTGCTTGGCCCGTGTAAAAGGCTGATTCTTCATAATCCACCACTGTATTAACCAAACAGCTGTTCTGTTTTTGATCTTCGGGGAAAATGGGGGTTTGAATAGGTTTCCCTGCCAAAGGACACTCAACATGTCTTCATTATCCTCTCCCACTCGGTTTCACTGCCATATTGTAATCCAATCAATACTGTAGATAAGACTGCCTTTTTTTTTTACTGGGTTGCGTTGTTGATTCATATAGCCTATTCAACTATTTCTCTGTTAAATCGATATACCTTTGTAAGCCTGTTTCATTCTCTCTCTATTGTTTATAAAAATATGGCTTTTTTTCATGCAAAAAGTAACTCCTACAGGTAAGCAATTATAGTAACAGGGACACCATCAATGGGACAAAGCATCATGTGACCTTCAGGTGAAGGCCTGCAGATGTAATGGGAAAAGGAGAATGTGCATGCGTCCACTCCTGACCCTTCGTTACGTGCTTGAGAAGCTGGTAGTGAGGACATGGTCAGATGATATAATGACCATATATAACCAAGATACAGCACGTCAATAATGAAGGTAGCAAAGGAATTCAATCTAAAATATGGATGGATGGATGGATTTGATTTTATTGTTGGGTTTCTCTCTGTTAAAAGCCCCTAGAAATGGCTATGTTGTATTTGTTGCTATATAAATAAAGTTGAAAGTTGAATGGATGGAGAAAAATGGATGGACCAAATATTAAAACTCACAGCTTGCAACATCTGCCCAAATATGTCAACTATCTCGTTTTAAATATAGAACCACCTGCTGCTTTAGTCTCATTCACAGCCACGTAAAGACCAAGAGCAAAAGACATAAAGTTGGTTTGTCAATGCTTGAGTGAGTCACATCCGCATTGTTGGAGTTAATGATTAGGACAGAGAGAGAGGCCAGTGAGGGTCACACGGGAAAGACTCCAATCTGTGTAAAATGACCAAAAACAGGAAGCTTCTATAATGAGACCATTTCCAAGCGAGCAGCAACAGGGTAGATGATTTTATTGTGACGTAAGTGTTTGTTAAAGTCCATGACGTTTCTGTAGTTGTGTTTTTATGTTGGAACACCAATGGATGCTTCACTCTGAAGCTCGAACCCACGATCAACACAGAAGAAGTTACGCGTCTTTGACGTGTAACTTGTGAAAAGTGAAAGATGAAAGGCATCAAATGTCCCTTAACCTGGACAATAACAGTCCAGCGAGAACCCAGCTGAGTCACACATACAAAAATCCTGCCACAGGTCTCGCTTCTCAGCTCTTCCTGCGTCTCTAGCAGTCAAAAAATAAAACATTTATTCGAGGCTGACATAGCTCTGGCACTTTTAAAACCACTCTACCAGCTGTGATTTTTCTGCCGTTACTGGATTCGTCCTCTTGCGCTGTCAAGCTGAAAGGCCCGGCTGTAATGGACCGTGGTTTAAAGGTGGCATAAAACAGCACCACTGCTATAAACACCTCAGTGGGAAGGAAGGACTGACTGCTAACAACAGAATATAATGCTCCTTTGTGCTCCCATAACTGCCCATAAGACGACTCCGCCTCCTCCCATTCAAAGCGCATAGATAATGTTTACTTCATTAAATGCATATTAATTACAGAGGATGAAGACTGATGAAGGCTGCTCTGTTTGGTGGACTCAGACATAAGACACACCTACAGACTTAATTTAAAAACAATGTCTAAAGGTATTACAACTAGTTGCTGAGTGAAAATCATAATGACTGGTCTGCTTTTCCCCATTGGAGACATTCACTACAGAACAATGATTCCACTGAAGGTGCAGTGTTTTCTAGAAAGCAGCAGGTTTCTTTTAGGACCTGTGAACCTTTTAACAGTGGGGGGAAGAAACAGTTTGTTATGAGTCTCACTAACATATTAGTACAGTCTGGGATCAAAGTGTAAACGAACAGATTGTTGTTACTTTGGTTGGCAGACACACTTCTATTTTTGGCCGAAAAGATTAGTGACCATTGCGACACAGAGATGGTCAAGCTTACGTGTCTGTGAAGGGAGAGTACTTCATAGAAACATCACTTTCAGTCAGTTCTAACAAGGTAGAAATGGTCCAAACAAATATTGTGAAGCTTGTACACAGAGTAATTCAGAGTTAGCATAAATAACACATTAGAATCGTCAGGCTCCAGGTTATTGGCTCTTTCCTTCACCACGTTTCATCACTTACTGCAGTAGCAAGTCACAGTGCCAAGATCACCGGACTCCAGCAGCCTCCTGCCTCTGTTTGAGACCGTTTCTGTGCAGCGATTGCCTTTGAGCAACGTTCATGTCAAAACAACTGGAGCCGATAATCAGCGTCTCGGCGAGGCTGTTTTGGTCTGAAGTTGAATGACGTCTTCTCTTCACCTCGACCCTATCACGCTGTACTCTCTCTCAAAAATCTACTGAATCAACCTCAAGCCACCAGATGTGAAAGCACCCTTAAAAAGTCTCTGGTCAAATACACCTGATTGTAATGACGGGGTTTACCATTATAAGGCTTTCTGCAGAGCTTCTTGATCCATCATCCAAATTCAACATCTTCGGTGCAGCAGACAACTGACTCGCTGCACTTTTTTAATGTACATCACGGTTCTCTGTGTGCAATATACATTGTTCATTTATTCATTCTGTGTAATGATAATCTCTGGTTTGTTTCTAATCACTACCAACATTATTGTACTGCTCTTATCCTGATTGTAAATTATTGATACAGTTTATTACTTAATTGCATTCTTTTGCAACTCTTTTGTCTACATGCTCCTGCAACAATGCAAATTTCTTCATTGTGGGACAAATAAAAGACAATCCTATCTTATGTTAAAACATGAATATAGAGATTAAAAAAAGTACTCTAACTGAAGAAAAGACAATCATTGATACATTTACTGCCCTTTGTAAAGGTTTACTTACATTTGAGGACCCACTATCTGACTTGTAGGGATATATTCTAATTATTGCTGCAATCTTGTGGGTGATGCCATTTTTATTGCTTCTTGCAGCCTTTTTTGTAGTATTAATTGGATCCTGCCGTAGTGTCTGAATATTTGCTCAATGACAGAGAAGCACTCCTGTATGTGAATAACCAGAATTTTCAAGCTGCGATTCAATCATTCACAACATTTGCTGCACCTCCAGAGGACCTGTGTTACTGGAGACCCATGAGGCCGCCTTCGTACATCTCGCATTCTGGGTCAAGAGTTAAAGACTCGGGATGACCTTTGAGCTCAAGAGACTCAGTCAGGATCAATCAACTCCTTCACTCCTACATCACCGGCATGTAAATCCCAAAGTAAATGTCTGATCATAAAAGACGATCAGAGAGCTCAGACTGGGATCCTCAATTAGTAAGTCAATGAAGTCACTGAAGTTGGGATTTCAAGCTGTTTCTTTATATATTTTTTCTTCAAAAATGGAGGTTAAAAATGATGTGATCATGTCTTCAGCGAAGTGGATTAATAAACACGCAGATCACAAATATAGGAAATCCCACAGTGACAACAGGAGGAAACTTTCCACTGTGCAAATTGGTTTTTTTTAAAAATCCAATACTTGAGTTGTTTCAGCTTCTTCAAAGAAACCGTGAAGTCTGTGAGAGAAGGCCTGTTTTACTCAACTCTACTGTAATGAGATATTACGGGAAACCAAGTAAAATATTGATGTAGAAGATAGCATAATTAGTTTTTGTTTTATTCCCCAACAGAGAATCTAACTCGTCAATAAACGGAGCATCTTCAGGAGCCCTAACTTGCTGGTTCTCGCCTAACAAATGTTTCTTCTGTATCTGTTGAAAGAAACCTGCTGAGATTTTTCTCTCTGAGTGTAAATATACAATGATGGATCCTACAATAGGAGAATATGATAAGCGACAAACATGATGTAGTTTGTCTGAGCTATAAAAGATCACCTTTGGTGCCTAATTATTGTCTAATCAAAAGTCCATTGATAGGTCAAAGAGGATTTTATAATCTCCTTTGAGAATCTGCGTGCATCACGATCACAAGAGTGTTTGCAAGATCACAGAACATTTTTTCTTATTAGATCCTGAACTAATGAAGTGAGCCCAGTTGTGATATGCATAATCGTACACATCAATCTCAATTTAAAGCTATCATCATCGCTTCTGCTTCCAATTGCTGGAGTCAACTTCTGATTAGTATCTTTCTTTCTTTTACATACAAAGAGTAGAGGTTTCTGACGACCACATGCCACACATCACTATACACATCACAACAAACGTTAACAGAAGTGACCTAAAAAAACTAATATATTCAAATATATTAGAGCTAGTTACATGCACTCTTCTTGTATGTAACTGTAACTTCTTTTCTTAACTAACAATATATTCAAAACTCCAACAATTTGTATTTAAGTGTGGACAGTAAATAAGTGGGATGTTGATCAAATTCTACATTAAAGTGAAAAGTGTTGAATTTCTAATTAAATGACTGCATTGGCTTTTCCTCTGGTTTTTAGAAAAGTTCTATATTTAGTCTTCACAGTGTGCAGAAACAGAAGCATATCTCAAGTGGTCGCGACACTAATGGTGGTAATGGCGATCAGTATATGAATATTTTACTTGCAGCCACTGGGAAAAAAAACAACTTCTCATTTAAAGAGGAAATCTGGATTATCACACAGGCACTTTGACACATTTCTCCATCCAAACACCATATCTGTTAGCCTCTTTGGTGTTCCTGTCTCTTTATGCATACCTTGTGGCATCACGCACGGCACCTATTGACACTGGGCGCATGTGCAAGAGTAACGGTATGTATGGTATGCTTTCAGCAAGAAGTGTCTTTGAAGTAAGAGTGTACTATTGAGCCTTTGAACAACCCACACGTCCACGTTTTGGCTCTCCAGCAGAACCACTAACCCCAGCATGCATTCACATGCCTCTGAAGTCCAGGGGTGTCCCAGCACTGTGGCGTTTCTATCAATAGCACACCAGGAGGTTTAATGAGCCCGTCTACTGAGGGAATTTAACTCATGTCTTGCAAAAAGCTCTCAGTTTCAGTCAAATATGGCTTCTGGATAAGTAATAACTTTCACAAATGTTTGCCAGCAGGGAGTCTGAACGCTAATGACTTTCCATGTGAAAATGGTTATATTAGTTTGGTCAATGGGTGTTTCTGACTGGCTTTGAAGCCCAAGAGATATTTGTCCATCTGCAGGCTAAATTATATAATCCAATTTTAATCCATTTTATATTGTTCAAACTCATTTTGGCACTGAATCATATCTGCATTGAGACTTTGGGTTCCAGCCACACGGTGATAAAGATATACATCAGAGCTCAGTGGAAATACGTGTAGGAAACTTACCACATGAATATTAGTCTACCTTGCTGGAGGTACACATACATAAAAATACTGTATTTCATGAAGTGTGTAACTTTACGTCACTCATTAATCATAATTTTTCCTGTAAAATCCAGAATCAAAATTATTATATGAAGTCACAAAACTCTTCACTAAATTTTACAGAAGTAATCAACTTAAATGCAACTACAAATAACACATTTGTAATCTTTCAGGAATTGTGCATTTCATTGGTCTATAGTTCATATAGTACTTTGTATTTTTGTCCGTACGAAGCACTGACTCTGTGGCACTTACAATTTCATTATACATTTTACTATCACTATTATGAATCTGTAAAGTAATTTTTTGTAGGTCAGGTTTTCCAAGTAGAACAGTTTTTACTTCATGTATTTGAGCTTTAAAAAGGAGAAAGGAAGCAAAGTTTTCAGGAATGAGGTTTCTGTCATGCAGAATCAGTTACCAGTGTTCAAACTTCTAATGATCATCCTGGAACATTTTCGTAGTTCAGCTGCTATAAGTTTATCACCATTATATGTCATTAGCTCGTTTGTATTTATCTCTGTATTCTGTGCTGACTCACCAATTTATCTTTCAGCATGGTATCTGGATGGAGAGCTAAAGCGCCTCATCGGCAGTCCAACAATACATTGATCATTATCCTGTCTGTCTCTTTTCTTCCCTTTTCCCCCCCAATGTCCAACATGACTCAGCAGCCTACGCCTGAACCGAGCGGAAGTTTATTCCTGTTAAAGGAGTTTTACTCCATCAATACGTCCTGTTTTTGCTTTTTCTCTGGACTGTCCTCTTTCACTGGAATGTTAAGGGCAGTTAAATTAAGGTTGTGGTTTCCTAACAGAGAAATTTACGCTGAAGTAGGATCCAACTGAAGTGAAGTGCAAATTATTGAATTTATCGTCTTTACAAAACCGGCCAATTTGAAACTTTTGCAGTTCAACTGAGAAACTGGATAAAGGACAAATGGGAGGAGCACCAACGACAACACAATTCACAGATGGCCCCACATATTCCCTATGTGAGTAATCACACTTCAATTGTAAAATATCCCTGCTTTTGAGTACAAGAGTGATCATATGAATTACTTCCATGTGAACAGACTTATTATGATACCTGCTCCTAATACTTGGTAACAAGTCTCTCGAGACGTCTGGGAATGGAACAGTTCTGTCGAAAAAATTGACGTGAAGTAATTGTGGTGGTTTAAATGTCATTGACCAGAAACCAGCGTACTCCAGTTCTCACACGTTGACAGTATTTTAAATGAAAGCAGCATTTTAAACGATGATGTTCATGTTACTGTAATGCCAACATTCTTGGTTAATAATATTGAAGTCTGCTAAAGGTTGTTATTTGTTACTGGTGTTGTGCTTTAAAGCTGCTGTTAGTCTGTGTGATGAAAACAGAGAAATTATAGTCGTATCATATCAGAAATATATCACCAATCCCCAATAATGCAATACAGTCGTGTAACCATTTTGTCAAATTCTCCAGAACTTGATAAATTGCCAGTATTGTAACATAACAGTGAGATAACACTTTTTACAGCTGCATATAGTATCTATCCTCAATGAATTACTGCCACCCACTATACCTATTTGTGATAATCCAATTGCACAAAGCCTGCAAACAAATGTAATATTTACAAAACATGCAGTACTATTTATGCATTATTGCATTAAAAGATGTGGTTGAAGCTTTTTTAATCATTTTTTTAATGCTTCTTCAGTTAAAGCTATAACTTAAATGAAACTAGAACTACACTCGGAAGAGCGCAGACCTTCCCCAATGCCACATTTGTTTGCAGAATGTAGTTGGCATGACTAGCAGGATAGTCATTAGCTCATATCGGTGCTACCAAAGTAGGTCAGGTTCACATTGTTGTGAAATTCTGCGCAGGGAGCGTCTCCACGGCAACAGATGCTGCTCTCCTTTGATCTCCTCTATGAGGTGCCCCTCTCTTCTGCTTTGTATGGAAACAATTTTCTTTGTTTTGAGGAATTTATTCAGAAGTGGTTTGTTGTTAACGTCCCAAAATATAATTGGAATATGACAAATCGTCCTTGAAAATTTCATGCAATTCGGGAGAGTAGCTTCTGCGAAAAGGTGGTAAAATATATTCTTCTCAACCAGTTAATTAATTAATCAACTAGTGCCGATGGAAACATAACATTCTCTACCAACTTTCAGTGATCACCCAACTTTCGTTGCAGAAGATAATTATCCTCTCCCTCCCTTTCTACCTTCCAAGGAGTCCAAGTCTTCCAAGCAGCACCGACCTCCACATTGTGCTGCATCTTACCAATCTACCTAATCCAGTAAACTTTGCTGAACTTAATGAGTGAATCAGTCAATGGTCTGAATCTCACAGTGAATCAACATGACGCAGCAGCAATGTGATGATGCAACAGACAAACCGTATTATTAAAACAAGCTCAACAAAGGGAGGTCATTAAACCTAACACAAGAGTAATTTTCCTTACTTTTCATTTTCAATATCTGGTAAAGGGAAGCCACTACTTTTGTGAAGGTGTGTAACTGTAATTAGGTCTTCCAGTAAGTTGCCCAACAGTGTCTGCTGGCTGCAGTTTACAGCGACCAGGAGATTTTATGGTTTCAAGCTGGGAATCAAATGACTCAAACTGATTGCTTCTGCAGCTCAGTTTTAAGCCTGAATGGAGCTTCATGTGACTGTGCAGGTGGATGATAATCTTGCACCGCAAAAGTGGAGCCATGTACTGATAATGTCTCCTTTCTCTTTCTCTCTCGTGTGAAGCAAAAATATACAAAACTGAAATATTTCCAGTAATCGGACATTTGGCAGAAATGTGCCTGTGATTCACGTCGTCATTTTTGACAAATTGCCTCTGTGTTGTTTCAGTGTAGCAAGAAAATTGTGCTTTTCTTAGAAGAACCTGGTCCAAACAAATGAATAACAAATGTCCTTTTATTTAGCGAGCTAGAAGAAAAACAAAGACTACTGCGTGAGACATCCCACAAGCTGATGATAGGCGCTGTCAAATGTCAAAATAAGAAGGAGGAAGATATTATAACTTGGTGTGATTAGGTCTTTTGGGTTCTGCAGCTACATCTGGGAAATGGCTTGTAATTGAATAGAAATCACATGCACCCTCGAGGTCAAAACTTTCAGAGACAAAACAAGCTGAAATATTCATGTTTATAAAAAGCCATCTTGAAATGCACCCTCACTTTACATAAATCTACAAATAATTACTGGAAAGGTCAGAGCGTGTTTTAATACCAAACAACTCTGAAAATCTCCGGCTTCTAATGAACACTGTTGTTCAAGCACAGAGTCATGATGAATGAATGGAAGGCTATCGCTGTTCTACATTTACAAAAGAAGTAATTATTGCAGACCACCATCTCTTACAGCGCTAGATGATATCTTTTATAAAATAATAATACTACTGTGGTTGATAAGACTACAGCCGTATCACACAAATCCCAAACAACAGGGGGAGGACACTGAATCAAGCTCCCGCTGAGATTTCAAAGCAAAACATGTGATATGTGTATTAATGAAATGCCTGAGAGGAAAACTAAGCAGAGTCTTAACATTAACATCAAGTTTTTGAGCTGGCTGCACTATTGATTTTGTATGTTTTTGTTTGTGCAACCTTTAGAGAGCCAAATATTGGTGGCTGGAAGGTTGTATAGAAGAGAACTCTAACTCTATAATGACCCGTGTGATCGTCTCACATTCACCCTGTGATGAACTGGTGACCTGTCCAGGGTGAACACTGTCTCTGCCCAAAGTCAGTAAGAATACACTTCAGCCCCACACAATGCTAAATTCAATCAAGTGCTACAGAGGATGAATGGACGCAGTTGCCATCCTATAGTCCCACAACTGTGGACACTTTGTCTGGTTATTACTCTCTGAGTCAATAAAACACGTCAACACTGTCAAGCTCCCATTCGTCCCCAGTACTCTGTGAGAGGGTGAAGAGCTGATTCCACCGCCAGGAGGGAATCTGCATTGTTTCAAAGTCTCTTTCCAGTACAACGGCATAGATTTCCCTGGAGAGGATGAGAAGTTTGACACCTCCGTGATTGGCACAAACTCTCAGGTGCAGTTTTTGAGAAAAGGAACAACACCCCTACCTGCCAGTATGCCATAATGCAGACGTGTGTCCAGCCAGACAGCCCTATAATATTCAGGAACACCTCTACCTCTGGGTGCTTGCTATAATGGAGTGTTTTGAAAACTGTGGTGACTTGAATCACAGTGATAGACGAGGACGTCCAAAAGCCTTCGGGTTGGCCTGGTTCAGGAGAACATCAAAATGCTCTCTTTATCTCCCGATGATATCCTCATTTCATAGCCTGCTGCTAACAGTCTGCTGAGTCAGGAATCCCCTGAGAGAACAGTTCATGAAGCTTCCTTCATCAGCTTGATGGCCTCCTGGACTACTGGTGTCCACCCGAGTGACTTCCAGTTGCTGCTCTATATAGAATCGACAAGCTTCTTGCTGCACTATCCTGAAGCTTTGAACAGGATCTAGGTGAGATTTCTTATAACCCTTTCAGCCTCTACGGTTAGAAATACTTAGTAATACAACATTTGTCATTACAGCAGGCGGATAAAATCTTTCTATTATGGTGCAGAGACCAAGGACAGAAAAAACACGATTAAATATTCCCATATAAGCGTGTCCTTATCACTGTGAAACATGTGCTCTATGTTTAGAAACAGCAGTAGGTTGGGCAGGTAATAAGTCAAGGGTGTTTATTTGAATGTTCAAGAAGGAGAGGGAGTATTCATAGAGATAACCTCATACGTCAACCACCTAACAACAAATCATTACATTGACAAGAATGTTGCCACCTGCCCTCTGCTGTATGTTCATTATTCCATTAAGATCTGCAGTTACAAGCGTATGTAGACGCACATTCCTCCACATTGTGGGAGATGATCGCTTCAGGAAACAAACAACAATACAATAACAAAATTTTTTAAATTATTAATAACTACTGCAAAGCATCTATCAAAAACTATTATACAGAAGGCTTTTGTTGACAAATTTTAAAAAAGCTAAAAAAAATTGGTGTATTTTGATAAAATAAAAAAAACCCACGATAAATAAATAGGCATTTAAATATAGCTTTAACCATCAAATGTATATTAAAAACACAACATCATCAAATGATGTTGTATTCAAAAGCTATATTAAGTATTCTTTTTCCATAATAATACTACACTGTTTCATTCAATTATGGACATAAGCCTGATAAATATTTGGGAAGAAAAAATAATGACAATAAAAACAGATTTCCACACTTTTTCAGAACTTAATTGATTGTCAATGTGAAGATGATAAACAGTGCAAAACCAAAAGCGTAACAAGACCATCGCTTGCAGACCAGACCTGAAGACGTCCTTTAGTTTACAGTGTGTTGTGAGTGTGTGCCTTCAGTTCATTTCACTCCCAATGCATGACGGTGAGCAGGTCTGCATTAGTACGACTTTCTAACTGTAGCTCAAGTTTCTGCTAGTGGAGGTGCATTCATCACCAATGTGCTACGAGTAACATTCACGTTTTTGTGCAACATGAAATCTGGGCTTTCTGATCAGGCAGCATCGCCTAAAGTCTGTGGAGACAGACTAGATAACGCTGGTAATGGTGTCCAGGACTTACTTGAGTACATGTGTGGAGCCGTTGATCTGTGTGGCTGTGCACGGCGCGCCCGACCCCAGGATGGACGGCCTGCGATACCGCTTCCTCCCACAGCACAGGATGATGAGGAAGGCACGGCGGAAGGACTTGTTGAGGAAGGCGTAGAGGATGGGGTTGAGCATGGAGTTGATGTAGCCCAGCCACAGGCAGGCGACCCACAGCTTGTCGGGCACCGTGTAGTCTATAAAGGGGTCCACCACGTTGGTGACGAAGAACGGCGCCCAGCAGAGGCAGAAACACCCCATGATGATGCACAGAGTCTTTGCGGCTTTCGTCTCTGTTCGCATGCGGTGGTTGCGCTGATGGTCCGCAGAGTCTGATGTCGTACCCGCCCCGACACCGGGCGGGCAGGCGCCGGCTCCTCCCGCCCGCTGAAGCATGCTGATCTGCAGGGCGTGAGCGCGGGCTGTGATGTAGATCCTCTGGTAGGCCAGCACCATGAGGACCAGGGGGATGTAGAAGGCCACCACCGAGCAGGTCAGGGCGTACGGCTTGTTGACCATGAAGACACAGGACGTGGAGTTGCTCCCCTCACTGTGGCGCCTCTGCTCAATCTGCCAAAGACCACATGAAGACATGAGCAACCCTGCTGTGACAAGTAGTGAACACATTTAGATTCGTACAAACCCCCTGAGGGCGAGTCCCCTTGGACGAGTGTGAGCCAAAAGGTGCTCTGCAGCTATTTAGGGAGAGGGAGGATCCCCACGTCACTATTAATCATAGTGAAGTCCAATCTTGACTTCCCCTCCGCTATCATGACATCTCTGCAGGAAACTGTGCCTATGAGCTACGAGATGAATAATACAGTTCAGCCCGTATTACTAAATGAAGGGTACGGGTATGGGAGCTGTTTTTATCAATGGACTGATATACGTGTGTCAGGTAAGGTTACTGGATCTCTCGCTTGAGTGCCCACAAAGTAATTGGACCTCTGAGTGTTGAGCAACAGGATGAAATAGACACATTTGATATGTGTAATTCATGTGTGACACTTTTTCTCACAGACCTTGACCATGATTTATTTCACTGAAGCAAAACTGAGGTCAGAAGCGCTGCGGAATAACAAGGGGCTGGCAGTTTAACCAAATCCCAAACTTGAAGGCAATTTTGGTGCTTCTATGACGTCCAAGTTCACAGAGCTTATAAAGTAAATCACATATAAAATCTACTGAATATAGAGTATAAAGTGCAGCATGAAAGTTCCACATCAAATGTCAACAAAGCATTGTATTGTGACTGTGGTTAATTTAAAAATGCATTGAAGTATTGTGATTTGCCATTACTTCAGGCAAAAATTATGAATAATGATTATAAAAAATTATGAATGCATGGAAAACCTTTAATCTTAAACTAATTAGAAGTATAATAAACAATGAATAAAATTGAAGCTTAACATGCTCAAAAAGGAATACAAAGAAGAAAGAGCTTATTTAATCCTGTCCTTTCTTTCCTCTTTTTAATCACTCACATATTTGTAAAAACTGAATGGGTAAAAAGAAACTGAATGTTAAAGCAATAAACAACATATGTGTTCACGTATAAAATGTACAAATTTAGGCAAAACAAAAATCCATCATTACAATCCTGAAACGTTATTTTTAAAATGAATTTTACTTCAAGGGCCACAAGCAGCACGATCTGAGCTCAAGCACGCTGGACCAGTAAATAATTACATCATAATATATAAATAACTAGAACTCTACAACTTAGTCTTTGCTTTATTGCAGCGAAGTATTAATACAACCTGAAGAAGTTCATTAAGTCAACTATCCTTCTACAAAACATGACAAACTTGAAACTTCTGTAAAAGAACTGCAATTGCAACAATATCAAGCCTCAGTTCACCATGTGCATTATGGGTTACCGATCATAGTGGATTGTTATTACACTATTCATATCTTCAAAAGCATAGAAAATTTGGTGGAACGCTAAAATATAGCAGGCTTGTTCATATTATTATTATTATTATTTCTACGTCTGTGTAATGTTCCTGGTCACCTGAACCGATTAACCACATAATAACTAGAGTGGAAAGAGAATAACTGATACCCCTTTGGTGGTCAAATAAGTATATTGCAGTTAATGTCATAATTTTTTAATAGCATTGTAATAAACATTGTGATAAAAATTAAAACAGAATTCATTTGAAGCTCGACTAGGCCACAAAACCAACAGGCATTGATCTGGAAGGTGGAAGCATATTGGATAAAGTGTTATTGAGATGCACCTGCGCCTCTTAGAGCCTGAATTCTGCTTGTTTTTTTTGGTGTTTCAGTTTGTGCCAGACCTCACCAGCTCCTCGCAGTATTCAGTCGCTCTAATGAGACCCGGAGAGAGTCGCTGCCGCCGCCGCAGTTCGGCTGTGCTAAGTGTGTGTTTGAAAACGTGGATGCCACGTGTGGGTCGCTGTCATGGCTGCCAAACTGAACCACAAGTAACTTTTGCTGGCAATTCGACGAAGGCGGACGGGGGCGAGCCAGGTCATTAGTGGCTTGGGAATGTTCCTGTCTTTTTCTTTGCATCGTAGTACTCCTCCCGTCTTTAGACTTTCATAGCCAGAAACCATGTTGTGTTTGCATTTCCTTTAACTTTTCATTCAAGAATCAATGTAAGAGACACTCTTGTAGAACATCTTCACAGATCTCAAGTCAAAATGTTCCTATGTTTTGTCAATTCTCGCATTTTAAAGCTTTCATTTGAATTCCAAACAATTATGCTGACAAGTATCACCACTTTATTGCACTTTGAAGAAAAAACTAAACTGAGTGCTTCTAGCCTATTTACCATAAAATGTCTAATTAACATAAAAAGGCAGAAAAAACACGTCCCCTAATGGGACACTGAGAGTACAAATGAGTGCATGATAAATCTTCTTAAATATAATAATTACATTCAGTTATCTATCTGTTGTGAATACAGAGAGGAAATGTACCATCTTCTAAGTGCAGAGTACTCATTACTGAAAACATGAAAGGTACAACTTTAACCTGGAAAATTCACTATTGTGATAACTAGAAAAGCATTTTTTTTTTATCTTAATGTATTAGCTGTACAACTTGAAGTGTTTTGGGCCAACACAGAAGTCCCCTCAGAGCTCCTATAAGAATATCAAATAGATAATAATCAAATACAAATTTTCTTTACTTTAAATTAGTTAGTTTAGCTTCATTTTGGCAGAAATTGTAACTCGTGTGTTTTGTCTCTGTGTGCCAGTGGCCTTATTCATCTGTCTTTGAGTCCAGCAGCGCCATCATCATGATCACAATGGCAACGGGTGAAACTGTGCATGTCAACAATGCAGTTTGTTTCTAGGTGGATGTGGACAATTGCTGCTTTATTCAAAACTTCAAGTGTGGGAGTTCAAGAATTTACTCCAGGCATTAATAAAGTATTAATAAAGTAGTTGCTGCACTCAAGTTTGAAGGCAAACATGAGAGTGTGTGTGCAGTCACATCACGTGGCGTCGATTGATTGGTCACATATTGTCGGACGACCAAGGTGAAAGTCTCTTCAGCAGGTAATGTTGTTTTAATACATTGACGTCCAAAAGGGAAGGCTTTTAGCCCAAACTAATGGAGTAAGAGTCACATTTTTGTTCAGATTCGTACTTGTCACTATAAAAACCTTTAAAACTACTGAATTTATCACAAAACGTTACTTGAGTAACTGTGATGCGGTAATTATGATGCATTACTCCTGATCTACTTATAATAGTGTCATTGTCAGCATGCGTACGACAGCTAATTTAAAGAAGGTAATAATCAGGCTGGAAAATTTGAAAACAGTCCATTCAACACTTCCATGTTTTGGAATGAAACGGAAAGTCGTGGCAATCAATCATTCAGTCTTAAAAGTGTCCATTTTTGCACCTTTGCCGTTTTACTGTCAATCTTAATAACCGTCACATATTAAAACAAACAAGCCAGTTTGGAAAAAATTTAAAGAGTAAAAAGTATAAAGAAAGTTTGGAGTAAAAGTAAAAATTCATCATAAAAACCTGAAACGCACAGACACTTTGTGACCTGCGGCCTCAGGTTAACAGTGGAGTGCAGCCATCATGAATAATCGACTCTGGTTGTGATATTTTTGACTCCGCTGCTGGATCCTTCCGGCCCCACGCCGACACGCGGGCGGCTGCACTCACCAGGTGGTCGATGCCGATGCTGTTCCAGCCCTGCATGATGGGCAGGAAAGAAATGAAAGTGGGAATGACCCAGCAGCCACCGATCATTAACGCCACTCGCATGGGCGTCATCTTGTTCCGGTAGACCAGAGGCTGGCAGCAGATAGCGTAGTACCTGCAGGAGGGTGAGAGAAGAGGTAGAAATAACTTCAAGGGCACTGTATGAATTGTACAAGAGGAAAAGCAGACAGGGACCTTCCAACATGAGATTTCTTTTTATCTATCATGGCATATATATATATATATATATATGTCATGATAGCCATAAAAAGAAATAAAAAGAAATCTCATGTTGGAAGGATAAACATATGGAGCCAAATAAAGAGCCTCTTGCAGAGAAATGATGCAGCTGAGTGACAGAGCAAAGGTTTTCCAAATCTAAATTGTTTGATTTGATTTCAGCTGATTATTTTCTTCTTGTGTTTTTTCTCTCTCTTTTTTTTAAAATTTGATTTAATGTTCTTGAACATGGAACTTCGATTTTAGAGCATGACTTAATTATAATTTATTTAGGTCCTGACTTGTTTCTTTCACACCAACAATCACAAGTTAATGACAAACAAATTGCTGCTTGTGTGTGATTATTGTAGTTTTCAGAATTTGTGGTAATCAAGTATGGCACTTCTACATTAAACTGCTTCTATTGTGACATGAACTGCTGTATTTTTCCCATTTTTTTGGGAAAAGTGCCTTTTAGTCCCAGTTATTATGCAGTCACATTAAGTACTTGATAAATTATGAAACATTATGACATCATATTTACTGACAATTTCCACAAAACAGGTGTCAATAGGCACACTGGGGGCATTTTTATCAACCTCTGTTAAAAACAACACATTACACTACAAATCCTGTAAGAAATACATCGCATTCAGAAAATATTTTAAACTTTGCAGAGATTTAATTGTGAAGAGATTACATATAATTGTGATTTTTATTTTCTATTCTTTTTACTTGAAATCATCTTGGGTGAAAACTGACCTTATACACTTGTATAAATGTGAAATATCACTTTAAACATGAGCGGAGATTTCTGACCAAGGGTCGACCATTTAGTTTGGTGATTACGTGACTTTGTTTTATAATTTGAAAGAACACAAGATAAGACAATATATTGCAAAATGAAAATTGTCTATTGTAACAATTATTTTGATCCGGATCACCACTAAAATTAAAACATTTTTTGTTTTTTGTTTTTATCAAAATGCACTTTTCATGAAGATTCATTTATTTGTTTTTGAGACATCTTGTTGACAAACAGACAAATAGATGTGGGTGATTCTATAACCACCTTGGCAGAGTTAATATATTTAAATTCTCATTTTTCAGGTATTTTAATCGGCGCCTGATAAATGGTTAAAGCTGGTATTTTTTCCTGATATTATTCATTCCTGTCTTCAATCTTGTTTTTACTCAATGATAAAAAGAGAAAAATAAAAATGCATTTGCAACGAGAGTCAATTCAAAGTTTCTCTTAATCTCCTGTTATGATCTTTAACATTCTCCAAATCTGTCTTGTGATATAAGATGGAACATTCATCTTCCATATCTCCTTGATTTTACTCTTGTCTCATTTGCTTTGACACGTGTGTAGGAATCTGTCTAGTATTTTTGAGGTGGTCACAATTTGTAGGACAAGTAGAAGCCTGGATTTTCCACTTTTTTCAAACCTTTTTTCCTTTGATTGCAACCTGTGAGTATAATACGTGACATTATTTTCTCTTTTTTCTGATCGTATCCTGCTCCCTTTCTCAGAAACCTGCACTGAAACAGCAATAAGAGACCACATCAGGTCAATGCACCACGATCACAGAAATCTGTGTCCTATTTCTTTCCCCTGTCGGACTGTCAGGCAGTAGATTGTCAGCTGGCCTTGGCTGCTCAATTGCTGCTTGAAAGAGGAAGTTCAGTTTGTCAGCGGCGCCCTTCATCACTTGTCCACTGTGACAGGAATTAGACAGAGACGAGAAACAAATATCATATTTCATTTGCTGCATGTGGCATTAACCCGTCCAGTGTGTTCGTCAGGGAGTAAACGGAATACTAGATTTGACCTCTTCATTCAGGTGAAATTATCTGACTACGTCACCAGCAGATGCAACTGGGATAAACCCATACCACTTATCATTATGTCTTAAGATTTATTACTGGCAGTGCGTCAGTCTTCGATGTGCTCTGTATGTCGAGGCAGGACGGTCATCTTTGTCTGCTTGTAGGCTTCTCTATTGGCACACCTTCATTTATAAAACAATAACTGCTCCCATGATGCCTGTCCATATGCCTTTCCTTTAAAATCAAGTGCAACTTATAGTTTGTTGTCCTTGGACTTCCTATCTGCCGAACATGGGCTGAGTTTGGGAAGATGGCTTTACTGTGCTCTGCTCCATCTGCCTGGAACACAAACCATTAATGGTTTTAAAATTCCCTTTATATTCCTTTAATTGTTGGAGTAGATGTTTCATTGTACACAACTTTCATCATATTTATTTTATTGGTCTTTTAGTGCATGTTTTGGTCTTTGTTTACATCCTCAGGATCCAGAGTAGGTCACATGATCCCTGGACTATGTAACATAACTCTTCCACAGGACTCTGGTATGTTCCCTTTTTGTTTATTTATGATTTAATGTCTAAGAGTCTCCGTCTATCATCCTTTGTCTTTACTGCAGCCATGTTGTCCAGGACCTGCTTGTAACAGAGCTCATTTGATCTCAAGCCTGGCACATGACATTGTCACCTATAATCCATATTTTTGGACAAGCTTATAAAAGTCATGGGTGTAGTAGGAGAGAAGGAATAACACTGTGGGAGAAACATGAAGCGAAAACACTCTACACTCCAAATGCTACCCTGATCAATCACTAAAAGTTTCCAGTAATACAGACAATTCCACTCATAGAGCGCGTCAGTTTTTTGAAGGAAAGTTGGGGAAAGAGTGACAACACTGTTAAACACTGTTAAACACTGTTGCGATCGTAGTTAATATCCACATCTGAACCCTGTGTCTTTTATCCTGCAAGTGCTTTCACTCCAGGTTTTTATATCAGAGTTGAAGACACATTGTGGATTCGCTGCAACACACATGTTGCAGTTATGCAGCTTTCAAGTCGCTGTCAAGAAGACCAAGATAATGAGGGGCTCCTGTTTCATGAAAACATTGTTCTGTGAAATTGTAGTCGTCTGGTCAGCTTTTGCTAATGCGTGAATTTCCATCTGGTAATAACCTTTGCTTATCCACAGAGGGGTGACTGAACATTGTGTCCTGCTGTAGCAGTAACTAAGTATCGCTGTACATATTTTCCTGCCTCCTTCTGCTATGATCCGACCTCATTACCTCCACGAGCTGCGTGGCATTTTAGGGCCTTTCAGACTTGGTGCTTTTGACCGATGTGGCCTGCATGCGCTGTGCCATTAATAAAGGTCAGGAGGTGCTTTTTTTTCATTTCAGTTCCAGAAATAGTTGCGTCGAAAGGTTGCAGATTGATTTGTTTGAGTGAGGATGTCTGAATGGCACAACAGGCACAGCATCTCCAACACTAGTATGAATCCTTCTATTGTGCAAAGACAAATGTCCATACATAGTCTGAAACGTAGCACACATGCACACTCTCATACATGCAAATAATCACAAGTATGCATCGGTGCACAAGGACAGTCAGATGCTCATATGCACATTGACTAGAAGCAGAAACGTACTTGAATGGCAGTACAGTAAAGCCTGTGATGTACGGATGCCCTAAAGCTCAAGGGCAAGTGTCCCCTGAAGGCAGGTGTCCTCTCTCCGGAGGGACGAGTCACGAGGACAAATCTTAGGACCAGTTGATATTAAATGAACCAAACATCAAATATGATATTTAAAAGCAAATAATTGACCCAATACAAGATCTATACAATAGAAATACATATACACACGTACTGTATATAAGATGTTTTCAAAATAATTTAGATATAAAAATACAAATAACAACATTTAAGGGATCACATAGAGTCAAGTTTCATCCTGAGTGGACAAGACTGGTAAAATATTGCTATAATAACCTTTGTTATTATTTAACAAAGTTGTTCTTTGTTGTGGTCGAAGTGTATGTAATGAAATTGTCCCGAGTTTTGCAAGATCAAACAGTTTGTACTGAAAATTATTATAATCTTATTGGAGTTGCTTTCCTAAATGCAAGACAGTTAGAAGCTTATTGGTAAATGTGTGCATCATATTTTCTAAATATTCTTACTTTACTAACGTCATCAAGAAAGCTTTGAAAGAGAAATCAATACTATTGACTGATAAAATATGGAAGTTTACACTCTTGTATTCATTGTTGTCCAGTAACTCTAGATTGATTCAGTTTATTCCAAGATTGTAGTGCATACATGCTCTGTAATCGCAATATGTGAGAAATACAAATCAAATGAAGATACATTATAGCATGTACTCTGGGACTGATTATCTTGTGATTTTAAAAGCAATATATGTCATGTCATGCAAGTTAAAGGTTAAGAAGACTGCACTAAAGCCAAATGTCAAATAGCTCTAAAAGCTTTCATCCCGCACAGCATTATCTAAGATTTTCTTTGATGCATTCACATTAGGAGAAAGTCGCCAGTGAGTTTGCTTCAAATTTTAATGTCTAGTGCTGTATTGTTTATCCAATATATGATTTTCTATCTAAAGGTTGCATCCTTCAACTTTACAGCACAATTGCATATTAAATACTAATGACACAACAGCACACGTCACATCTTATATTCACATTATGGGTACATCCACACGATGAGAAAAACAAACTTTTTCCCCCACAGCATTCTCCAAGAAACCTCCGTCCACACGTCAACATGAACTCGGCTCAACACGAGGCTTCAGGGCATGTAGTACACATGCCAGGCCTTTAGGGGCGCTGTCACTCACCAAACACACCAACAAAGTACATAGAACTTTAGAAGTAGATTCTAGTTCTAAAGGTCTATGGCCACACTCTCATGTGGATGATAGGCCCAAAACAGCATGTTTAGGTTAACCAGGTTCATGGTGTGGACGGACCCCAAATAATCAGCATGCGTTCAGCAGGTTTTCTGTCGACTATACATGTAGAAGACTGCAGCTCTGCAATGGTTGCTTCAGCGCGTTATGTAGCCATAGGGCAGAAGTCTACAGCACTCACTCACACAGCAGAATCGTAGGAAGTGTTGAGACGGCAGAAAACAGAAGCGACCTAAAGCTTTGAAATGCTCACTGTGACCTTATTTTCACAACAACAACAAACGATAAAGTCGTAGTGCGCTCACACCAAGGTCCACTGATAATTTACTGTTATAATGAAATCAGCTCCAATCTAACATGAATTGAACTTTAGGATTTTGGAGCCCCGAGGCCGTAAGCGCCAATAAACTGAATTACTGAAAAGTCAATATCAGCAATCTTGTTTGTTCTCTGATGGTTTATGACTTATGTTACTTAAAGAAAAATACACTGTTTCTGCTTGCTTATTTAGTGTGAAATTTCATTATATCTTTCTATTTCTATTTACCCTTTGGTCATACAGGAGCATCATTTCACCTGTGCAATTTAAAAACAGGTAAAGTTCAGGGTTCCAAAACTTTTTCAATTTTAAGACTCCCTATATATAAACGACAATCTGGCAGCCTGACTTTGCAAAGTCACCCCTAAAACCTGTCAACAAAATAGACAGTCAAATGAGAAGGAGATAAGAATTCTGAGGGACCTTCAGCCATTTCATCAGGCCACACTACCAACACACACACACACACACACACACACACACACACACACACACACACACACACACACACACACACACACACACACACACACACACACACACACACACACACACACACACACACACACACACACACACACACACATATATATATATGCCACTTTATTTCAGCTTGTTTAAATGTCTCAGTTAACCTTTTCATTGGATTTCTTTGTGCCTCCTTGTGGCAGTTCTGGTATTTTTAGTCATCATTCATTTCCATTCAGACCCGTTTAGCCTCTTCAGCTTCAAGAAGATGAATAAAAAGCTTTATCCTGCAGCTGCTCATTTGTTTTTTGCTTAACATTTCTTCCCCAGTCCCCCTTCTTTTCTCTCAATATGGACCCTTTGTTTCCTCTGGCATTGGCACAAGTTTGTGTTTGTGAGCCAAGTGCCAACATGTTGAATTCACCAGAGACAACAGATGTGTCCATTTCTTGTTTGTTTCTCCTAAATGCTGCTAACTAAGCACAATAAGAATCTTATTGCAACTGTATTCATGTTCTCTTTCTTATGAAGTATTTTTAAATGTTATATATTTTTGAATTGTTTGTTGACTTGAGGGATTTCTGATCAAATTCAGGGACATTATTACAGCTGGTTTTCACAGAGCTCTGGTTTATGGAAGATATTTTGACATTTCAAGCACAGATAATTCCCTAAACACTTTTTTTCTTGATGAACATTTATCTATTTATTTGCTGTGGGATCAATTACTGACTAGTAGGGTGGGGACAAGAAGATGATTTTACTTTTTCCACTGATATTGCCCAGCGATTCGAAGTAGTGATTTTGTGGATAGGGTAGATCACTTCACTAACCGGTAAGCCACCAATAAATACAATTAGAAACATAAAACTGTTGAGGATTCAGCTCCAAGTACATGGAATAGCCCAAAATCATCACACAACAATCTTAAAAACTCAATCCAAAGGGATTTCTTTGGCTAAGTTGGGAAATATGTACATCACCAGTCTTTGTCTTCATTTTGTTTTCATGTCATTTTATTTTATGTTTTACTGTTGTTATTCCCACATGTCCAAAATATACGTTTTCATTCATATTGGTCCATTCTCTACACCGTGAACACAGAGGCGATGTTAAACCCGAAGAGGCATATAAATAAAATGTGCAGAATTTGAATTGACAGTATTTACATTCAGGTAGAAGTAGGCTTTAAGGTATTTCTCATGAACATTTGTCTGGGTTATACATGCCAAAAAGTCTGACTGACTCCTCATGTGTTTGCCCTCCCTCATTTCCACTAATGTAATCAACAGATGCTTCTTGAATTAGAGCATGGAAACCTGCCGTTTTCTTTCTTTAGTCTGTTATTTTCTTGTTTTGGTCTTTCCTCATAAAATCTGCTCTATTTGTGGTGCTGGAAGCTACAAATACCGTCAACAAGCTTCTTTGGTTTCCCCTGTTAGAAGTGAGTTTTCCATCTGCTTTTCACTGCTGTCATCTCTGAAATATTTCTGTCACATGTGTTTCATTAGCGTTGGGCCGTTTGTGGATGGCAACATTAATCAGGACATCATGATTATCCTCCGAAAAGTGAAATGCAACTGTTTGTAAAACTGGAGTTACTGTTGTTGAATAAGACGTGGATTAAATCCTACAACAATCCTTCACAGTTTGCAGGTGTGAAGCTAAAGAAGAGCTCCATTTAATGAAATAACGCCGTTAATGCAGATTTGAATGATAACAGTATTGCAGTGTATTTCTCTGTGCTCCAGCAAGACACAAATCACATTAAAGAAATGTTTTTAGGATGAAACTACACACGTATAAGTACGATAAATTCAGGATACAAGTTTTTACTTTGCTTCTACGTTTACAAAGATTTCTCCCAAAAACAAAGCGTTTGAAAGCAGAGAGAATTAAAAAAAAAAACATTCCTGAAAACAAGTGACTTTTATAAACAAGTGACTTTTATTCATTCATACATTTTATTCATTTATAAAGTCATTGTCAAATTAGAAAAAGTGAAAATTAATAGTTATGGCAATAAAAACAAAAAAGAAATGAACCTTTGCTAATAAAATCTAGACTCTTGTAGAAAGTACATTATATATATAAAACCTGATAACTGTACTCCCATTATTGTTTTATTTTGCCTTTCATTGTTGTTATTTTTCTCTTTATATTTTCATTTACAATCCATAAGCAAAAAACACAGTTTAAAGTTTGGACACGGTTTTTTAAAAACAACAAGGACCACAAAAGATCCTATTTGAAACTAATTGCAGCAAGAAATCTCCTGATTTGACTGCAATGCGCTGAGTTAAATAGGTCCCATGTTAAACAAAACTGTGTGAAAATGTTTTGATTTTTTTTTTTTTTTTTTAATGTTTTGGTACTATCACAGTATGTTCTTAGTTTTGCATCTTTCTTTCTTTCTTTCCGTGTTTGTATTGCTTCATGTTCCCAACGGCCTGCTCCTTTAGTCCCTGCCTGTGTTTAGTAAATGTTTGCTTCTCCTTCATGTCGTCCTCTTCACTCTCTCTACTCCTCTGATTACTCTTCATCTCCCGTGCCTGATCAGGCCCCGCCTCCCACTGGGTAATTAAGGCCCTGTTTACAAGGCCAAGTTTTCGTATTTCCATTCAGGAAAAGTTTTGCGTTTACACAGCATCATATTCAAAACGATGTCCGTTTACCCGGGAATGGCAGCAACTCTGAAAATGGGGCCTAAGCGGCTCCTTTTCCCTGGACCAGCAGATCAACGCCACACCTCTTCTTATTCAAGCCAACCCGCAATGCTTTTTAGTGTAACGCTATCTTCAAATGGTTTTCGGTGTCTCACAATGGCTTTTACCTTCAGCGACAAAAGCAAGCCAACCTGCTCTGAATTAGGACGTTTCAAATGCAGGGGAAAAAACTAAATTATATGTGAGGACAAAGGTGCACACATTTACATTCAGTAGTGGACTCAGTCACAGACATGAAATCTATAGGGGTTGTGTGAAGAATAGATAACTGGGAGGTGAAATTCCCCCTCTCACCTTGAGCCATTGCTTTATAATAGCACTTTTAGGTAATTGGTTTCTCAAAATGACAAAAAAGGTTCAAATATCAAAAGGAAAAACGAAATGCCAAATGCAGATGCATGCTTTCATTTCTTGAAAAAGCTCCCAATTCAAACATTAAACTGAGCTGAATCTCACTATTGTTTTACATTTGTATATATTATATGTTCAGATATGTGCAGAGCAGTTATGGATCCTTTAATAACATCTTGTACTGACACCAAAACTTTGAGAGAACAAAAACCTAGAGTAAAAACTGTTGGGTCAGATCAATAGTGTACATTTCTTTACATCCTTTACCTTTCAAAAAGCTTGTCCTGCTTTCAGTTCAGGTGCATGTTATGTTTTCCTTCGAATGTCAAATCAGCAGCAGCAGGAGCCAGACATTTGGGTTAAGCCCACATGGTGTCCTTGGCTCAACTGAAATCAAAGGATGACAAAATGTTGTATCTTGCTCCTCCCAAAAAAAGTCAATTAGAAGTTAAACTGTTTTATGTGTCACAGGAAGAAAGGGTGTGTGACTTTCTTTATTTCAAGCTTTTAGTCATTTATACAGCTTTTAGTCATTTATACAGAATTCATTATTAATCCCTAAGGGGAATAATAATAATAAACTCCGATTCTTGAAGCCAACTCCAGCTGAAGGCAGATTACACACAAGACAGGTCATCAATCACAGGGAGACAAAACTACAAGCAATTCACCAATTAACCTCAAACAAAAGTTTTTGGGCTGTGGCAGTAATGCACAGTACTGAAAGTAAAGTGAAACAAGGATGGGGAGAACATACAGAGCTCACAGAAAGACTCCAAACCCAGAGGAGACTTGTCATTTCTTTATTTCAATTTGGTCACAAAGAAATATGCTGTTCGCTTGGTCGTACTGGAATAGAGGATCGTCTATTATGGTTTGGGAGTGCATTCAAAATAAATCTGTGTTTGGAATCACTGAAGGTGGAACTTTTTGAAAGAGACTTTTGGAGACTCCGTCTCTGTTTAAATGGAGGAAAATGCAACTTCTTGAAAATGCTACACGAGTCGATGCACAATAACAAACAACCATGACAGCCTCCGTGATGTCATGACTCCCAGTCCACAATGTCCTGGGAATTATTTTGCCAGTCACCATAATAACAATCCCACTTGGTGGTCTGTCCAGTAGAATGTCAGCATTCTCCCATTGTTAATGTGAAGAGCCCATTGGTCTCTGCTGCATGTGTGTGTGCTTTCAGTACAAAAGTGGAACGGGGACTCGGTGGAGCGAAACATGTGAAAGCGTTTTCGCAGTTTTTGGGGATTTATTTTGAATCGTTTAGCCATTAACATCCCAAAATCAAACTGATTGGTCTTTGGACGACGACAAATCATCCCTGAAGACTTAATGCAACTTTGAAGAGTAGTTTACTTAAATACATACATACATACATACATACATACGTACATGCATTGTCACCCATCTTTGTTGGTGAAGGTAACACTCCCGAGCTGCCCAGAATAGAAGGAACATTGTTTTCTACATTCTGTTAATATTCAAAATGTTACCATGGAAACATGACACTTTTCTGAAACGAAAATACAAAAGCAATAATTTTTCACTTCAGATATTATAATGTAAATGCAGCTTAAGACTGTAATCAGAAGCTGTTTTACTCCCTGTGTGTTCCCACTGAACACGTCCACCTCCTGTTCTTCAACCGAAGCAACTCGGTGGTTGTCTTCACTGTGTTTCGCCACGACTTGCGCCCCATGGGGCAGAACAGGACTCTCAGACACCCCGTTAGGAACAGCAGACGTTCCTCACCATTGTGGCCTCTACATGAGCCTGAAACAGCCCAGGGATAGAGGGACACCCAGTCTCACTCACTTAACTGCAGGTTCAATCGTGTATATTCTACATGATATCGACTTTTTAAATGAGGTTTGCAAGCAGCACCTGCTGGTTCATTTCCATTCATTAGCTTCTATGCAGAGTGAAAATCAATTACGTCCTGCTGAAATATGCTCGTATTGCATAAACTGGACAAACCACCTCTGGGAAAAGCTCAGCAAGTATTTGTTATTGTGCTATTTAACGTTTTTTTTTTTAACAATCTGCTCCATACAGTTTGGATTAATAAACGACCACCTCAAAGCTTTAACTGCTTCCTTGTGCTCAATGTTGACTACATTCAACTCGGGCTGGTGAAGCTTTTAGGAATATGTGCACACAATACCAAAGGATGAGATTAATGCCTACTGTAAGTAACGCTGTATGATATTTCAGTTATTGATCTGTTAAAGAATTTGCTATGTCATATGAATGTCCAATTGCAGCAAAGTTACAATTGAACGTTAGGCAATGCTTATAAATATAGATTTATACAGTTAAGAAAAAAGTGGAATGATTCTGAATGAAAAATTAAGCTTTAATTTTCTTTGGAGGCTTAAACTGACATTGTCTGTAAGAGCATTCATCTCACTTTGATATATGAGGAATTCAACACAAGAGCAATATTAAAAGATCTTGTGCCAAGTTGAGTTAATGTAACAAAAAGGAAGTGACTTAGCCAGGACTTCTGTTAACCTCACTGTCTTGTTTTTGTCGTTTTAGAGTCTAATCCAGTTCAACGCATACACAAAAATCAGTATCCTGAGAAAGACACTTTTTCTGGGGTTTTTCCATTATCCCATCGGCCAACACCAGGAACTGTATGACTGCAACACAACAAACATAAGCGGTGTGCAATAAAGTACTAAAATGTGTAAAACCACACACCACATGGGCACATTGTGCTCAAAAAGAAATCATCAAGTCAGCAAAGCAGAGGCACAAAATGTTTTCATCTGCAACACTCCACATTACAACCTGCTAAAAAGTGAAACATAATGTGGTTCACACACTACAGTGGAGGGGAAAAGTCAATAAAAACAACAACAAAAGCAGCAGGCAATTAAAGAAAGTGAAGGAGATTTTGTGTTGCGATTGTGATATGATTCACAGGAGATGAGGGGGTGAGGGGCAAAGGCAGTAATGTGTTGCACCATGTGGAGGCAGTTGAATGTTTCACTGTATACGAACCTCCTCCAGTCATTTGCTTTTGCTGAGCATTGCAGGTTTAGTTTGTATTTCCATGGTTGGGTGATCTGCACTGAGAAGTGTGAGGAAACTTATACTAATGTAGAACGGATAGCTGCGTCTTTATTCAACCACCATGATTAATGTTAAAGATCCTCCATCTATTTTTATTAGTGACGCATGTAAATTGAGGCAAAATACACATTGTTTTGGAAAACCTAAACAACATGAAAAGTTGCTGGGGACAAACTTGAAGAACCCCTTAATTGGAAAACCTAAAAGTAAAAAAAAAAAGAAAAAAAGAAGTGGTGCGTCTTCAGGCGGAGGCAAGGTTTAATCTGGGTGTCTGCACGATAAGCCTTTACCCTGCCTGCTCTGTTTCTCACATCACAGACTGCCAGGCTGATCCCCAACACACTGCAGGTACAGCTTTTAACATCCTGACCGACCGGCTGACTGACAGGCTCTTTTTTGTCAAAGTGAAAACTTTACAACACTAACTAATCTACCTGTTATCCCACAAAGTGATTTGAGGAAGACTCAATCAGCAGTGTTGTGGTTTCTTCTCATCGTCAATTTATTTATTTTTTTTTAAAGTTCTGTATCATCGAGAGCAATTTTCAAAACAGTTTGATCAGAGCAGCGTTGGCCTGTAAAACGAAACCCAAAACACAATGAAAGCTTCCCCTTTTCAGTTAAAACATTGTTTCCCAAGTGCTTAATTTTTCTCCATCTCTGTTACTCTATTTTAAACCTTGATCTCCCTCTTTTCCTTGGCTTTTAACAGCCTGTTGGATTCACATTTTACATGCACACTTTCTCATCATGTGACACTGTTTTGTTTCTAAACATTGTTTTATACTTTCTTTAGTTTTTCATGATTTTATATACCTGAATTTGATTAACTCTTACTGTTGTTTCTAAACTAACGATAGGGAATGAAAATAAAGATTTCAATATATAAAGAAACTGTTTTAGATATTTTGTAGTGTTTGCGGCTTTTGCAGAGGCAACTCATTGGTGCAGTCAACTTTAAATCATTGACAATAATCATGGCATGCAAAGTTGCTGCAGCTAGACTGCATTTATTTAAATGTACATATGTTTATTTCACGTTTATTGTAAATATCTATTGTAGGATAGTAGCACTCAGTGTATACTCAATACTGTATACTCAATATATTTGAGGGTGGGTTGAAGCCTGTTTAGAGAATTAAAATTAAAACAAAAAGTGGAAAAACATATGCAATTTTAAGCAGCTTTGTGTCACTATAGAACATATTTGATGGTGTAATTAGCCTGTATTCAAATCTGTAAATTTAAAATCTTGAAGTATATAATTAATATATATATATTACATATATAATATATGTATAGAACTATGCATCAGGATTTTATATGCTCAATTAGATTGTTAGAAGAAGCACCGTATCAAGGTTTAAAGAAGTAGTGACCATAATGAGTTCTAATTCTCAGTAAATATATTGGCTGTAGGTAAATCATTGGGAAATTGCTGTGAGGTACTTGTGTGTAAGAGCCTGTCAAAAAAACAAACAAACAGAAAAATAAACTTAAATAAAGTTTTCCTGGAGTTTAGTTTCATTTCCTGGTACTTTAAAAGTGATGCATGTGAGAGATTTGACAATAAAAGCTGTCACACACTGTATGGGTTCCCTTAAATCAGAAAATAAATTGCATCATTTCCTTGGTGAAATTCATGAGAGGGTTTTTGTCCTCCAGCAGCTCTTGCTGGTGGTGGGAAGACTGTGGAGGCTCATTTCCAAACTTTTTTAAAATTCACAACAACAACAAAGCCTCTTGTTGCTTCTTGTGTTTGCAGCACACAAAGAAGAAATGATAAAGAAATGCTATTTCACCGAGAGTACAGAAAGTCCTCACAGACACCAACAAAAACACGTGAGAACATGAAGGGGCGTTTCCCTACCTGTCCAGGGCGATGCAGCACAGGTGCAGGATGGACGCAGTGGTCAGCAGGACGTCCAGCGACGTCCGGACGAGGCAGAAGGTCTCGCCGTAGATCCAGTGCTGGTGGACCAGCTCGATGGCACCAAACGGCATCACCAGCACCGACACCAGCAGGTCGGCGAACGCCAGAGACACAATGAAGTAGTTGGTCTTGATTTTCCTGATGGAGGGAAGATCAATGCAGGGAAAAGTTGAATTCTTCATGAGACGATGGACTATTAAATCAACGATGGCCAAACTTTTCCAGAGACCCACATTTTTACCATTATAACCCCCCCCCCCCCCCCCCCCCCCCCATCCAACACCACACCGCCCTGTGAAATTACAAAATAGTAATTCAAGCGACCGCATATGACATAAATAAAATACAAATTTGAGCTCACCTATTTTGAAGACATAACAAAATGTTATACGGTTCAAAATTGAGAGAGCTTTGCAACCCCTCATGAATCTTTGGGGGTCAGAACAAACATTTGAAATTAGACCGCTTTAGCACTGTCAACACATTTTACATGATCAGTCATATTTCTTTATTTACACACACCATTCGGGCCAATGTGGGATTAATAAAATTGCTCAGTAACACAATCAGGGCGGTATGGGAGATCAAACCATCAATTTAAGGATTGTAGGGTGTTCCACTCTCCCAACTGAGGCTCAACCCTTCTTATGTGAGCATAGTGAGATAAGACATTTGAGACTGAAGCCAGCTTTCCTCTACAATCTGAGGGCACACTTGTACGTACCCAGTTTTTTTTGGTTAGTTTTTTTGTAAACGGATATTTCCCTCTCTTCGTTTAAAAAAAAAATCTTAATTTACACTGACTGACATATACAGCTGGTTAAGAGCTGCTATGAGCATGTCAAACCTGTAGGGGGCAGTGTAGCAAGAAGCATGAAGCCATAATAGCCAATCAGAATCCTGGAAAAAACAGGATGTCATGAATTGTGACATAAATATCCGCCACCCCTCCTTTAGATGCAAACAGAGACACGGAGTTTATCCAGATCTCCACTGTGGAGTTTTCAGGAATCATCGTTTGTGGTGAGTCGTAGCTGCGTTTTTTTCAGAAACCCAGGTAGGTGTAAACGTGGCCTGAGTTTCAAGTTAATTCTATGATGTTGCAGTTGCTTTAATAAATCTGTTTTGACTAGTTTGAATTTACCCTCTAATTAAAAGATCCATGGAAACTAAATAAATGCATCAAAAATGAGCTTCTAATAATGAAATGACACATTAATGCATTTTTTCAGTATATTTATGAAAGATCCCATAATGGAAGCCAAATGGACATTTTTAATTGGAAACAAACAGAAAAAAAAAGAATACATAAAAAAAAAACTAAATGAATGCTTGGATGGTGAATAAACACATTTGAGAACTAGTCCATCACAAATGAACTGTGCTAAATTAATATTTGGCATGTGAAATTAGTTGTTGGGATATCCCTCACATCATTTACATACCACGTATGTGTTTTGTTTTGTTTTTTATTACAATAAGTGAAAGAAGCCAGATTTAGCCAGGATCATCTTACATAAGCAACTCTCAAGAATATCTCTTAATTTCTCCCACTTTTAATGAAAAGTAATAAGCAAGCTTCACATTTCCTCAACAGTGGCCACAACCACATCCTGGTTTGTTGATGACACTTTAGCCAACACCATTAAACTTGTCCAAAAAAGGACTGACCTTGACATTTTGGAGAATAATGTGCTTTCCACCGGACAGCGGCTGTCTGCAAGTTGGCCTTTTGTCTGAGGTGAACCAGAATACCAAATGCAAGAGAGACCTTATCAGAAATACAGTTGGACTGCGCTAATGCTCTCGTGTTAATGCTCCTACAGCAAGGATTCAGAACACTGTGGAAATCCCTGCCAGCAGAAACTTGGCAGTAGCGACAAGAGCATAGTAATTAATTTTGGGAGAGCACACACATGTTTATAATGAATTTAAAGTCTGAAACTCCTTAAGGGAAAGTCTCAGAGGGGAACGTTAACTCCATCATCAAGACAAGTAGGTTTATTTAATAATCAAAGGCAAGGAAGGGCAGACAGGTCGGCCTCTACGTTTGTCCTCCGAAAACAGCAAAGAGAGAATAGACAAAAAAAAGGGAATACTGGATAAAAGATCCAATATGGGATCTATTACTCAGACAAACAATACATTTTCAGGAGAGCTGGAGGTAAGAATGAAAGCAATGATCATGAAACACCCATCTTCCCAATCACCACTTTGGAAGAATGGCAAAGGAAAAGAACTTTAAAGAGGGTACAACCACAAAAAGGAAACTGCTGAGATAAAACGACGCAGCAGGACACAGGTTGTACTGTCAGCCAGCTGTAGCAGGGCTCATTGCAATGAACAACTCTGAACGAGAAGCTGTCTCTCAATGTATTTATTTTGTATTATGATGGATATTTCAATATAAATGCTTCTGTAATTGTTTTATTTTGGAGGACAGTGATGTGTCATTATAATAATGGAATTTCACAATCCTGCATGTTTTAAACATTCCCAAGCTAAAAACACCCTGAATCAAACTACAGAAAACCTATTATTGAGTCACAAATGATCACTGAGTGTGCTGAGTGTGTTGAGGCTCCTTCAGTAAGTGCAATCATAAAAATCTATAGCGTGATGTGGATTTCAATAACTGGGGTGACAAACACCAACATGGTCTTGTTATCTATGTGTATATATAGTGACTGTTCCACGAGGGACTAAACAATAGAAGCTAACACAATTGAGTGATAATTATAGCATTTCTGCACAGGAAGAAACGTGTGTGTGCAGATGATTCACCACTTTATCTATTTACGAACCTGCAAACTAAGGTTTTGAGGCACTCCTGGTGTCAGTTTGGTCTCTGGATCATTTTACATTTCTGTTAGACCCTTAAACGTTGAACTGAAAATGCAAACATTTCATTGTGTTTTGAGTTCTCTGGGCTACTTCTTAAAACGCAATTTTTCTGAAACGCTGCTACTGCACATTTGGCCAGAGTAAATTGTTCTTAAGTACATGCTCAGGCAGATGAACATTGAAACGTAATTGAGAATCAGCAGTAATAGCAATCCAACTTGATCGTCTGACCACACGAATGATAAAGTACTCCTGATTCTGATTCTGAAAATGCAAAAAGAATGCGTTTCCACTTGAAACATTGCTGTTAAAATGGGGTCTTAGTTGTTAATTGCAGCATCACGATTGCTTTTTGCTGCCATTTAAGCTCTTTGTGAATACCTTCGACGCAATTGGACCATGGGTGACCAAAATGTTTAATCTGTCGTTCTCTTCAGGCGTGTTTCCAGATTTGTTCAAACATGCTATTGTGGAACTGAAACTTAAAAAACTCAATCTGGGCCAATCAGACCTCAGTAACTTCTAAACTCCACTTTTTGGGCAAACTGTTGGAAAAAGTGGTTTCATTGCAACTCTCACAATTTTTGGAGTCATATAACATCTATGATACGATTCAATCAGGGTTTGGTAAACACGACTCCACAGTGACATCATGATGTCTGCAGACTCGGGGAGAGGTACGGTGTTGGTCCTATTGGACTTCTCCTCAGCCTTCGACACGCTCGGCCACCTGATTCTGATAAACAAGTTACACGACCGGATTGGAATGTCAGGTTCAGTGCTTAAATGGTTCTCTTCATATCTGAGTGGCAGAACCTTCAGTGTGTCCATCAACCATATAATGTCCGAGTCCGGTAATCTGCTGTGTGGTGTTCCCCAAGGCTCTGTTTTGGGGCCTCTCCTGTTTATGTTGTATGTTCTTCCTGTGGGTCAGGTAATCCAGCAGTGCAGTGATGTGTCCTATCATCTATTTGCAGACAACTTTCAGTTGTACTGTTCATTTAAGACTTCCGAGGTCCACAAACTGAACTCCTTAATCAACTCACACAATGAAGCAGTGGTTCAGTGAAAATAGTCTCCAACTGAACTCTGCCAAAACTGAGAGACTAATCATCGACCCAGATAGTACTACCCCCACTGCCAAACAGTACCAGATAGTACTACCCCCACTATCAAACAGAACCTGGGTGAACTGAGCCTTTCAGCCAGAACAAAGCTGAGGAATTTAGGGGTGATCTTCGACGTGGCTATGTCACTGGAGCAACATTGTTAGACAGTTGATAAAAAACTGCTTCATTCAGTTGCGTAACATCGCCAAGCCTCAGGTCCATGATGTCCAGGGAAGAGCTCGAAATGATTATCCATGCGTTTGTGTCCTCACGCCTGGACTACTGCAACAGCCTCTTCACGTGTCTCAACAAAAAATAACTGGCTTGGTTGCAGTTATTCCAAAACTCAGCAGCGAAACTCTTGACCCGCACCAATGGAAGGGCCCATATTACCCCGGCGTCGACATCACTCCACTGGCTCCCTGTTGAGCTTCACATTGAATTTAAAATCTTGGTGCTCACTTTCCAAGCCCTACATGGTCAAGC
The DNA here is from genome assembly GCF_963422515.1 of Blennius ocellaris. Taxonomy (NCBI): domain Eukaryota; kingdom Metazoa; phylum Chordata; class Actinopteri; order Blenniiformes; family Blenniidae; genus Blennius; species Blennius ocellaris. The sequence continues at coordinate 23,896,031 of NC_137658.1, forward strand.
TCCCTCTTACATTACTGACCTCATAAAGCCCTCCAGCTCAAGCTTGAGATCGTCTGGGCAGAACTTGTTAATGGTTCCACGTACCTGTTTTAAAACTCGGAGAGACCGATCATTCAAATCTGCTGCACCCTGACTTTGGAATAAACTCACCCTCGACCTACGCTCCATAGACTCAGTGGACATCTTTAAAAAGTGCCTAAAAACACATTTATTTACAAAATCGTACTTGTGCAATCGACTCACGCTGCCACCAACCGTCAGCATTTGTTGTGTTTTATAGGATGTTTTCTTATCTGCTTTTCTTATCGGCTTTTACTGTGTTTTCAAGATGGTGTTCTTACCTGTTTTTACTGTGAAGCACTCTGTGACCCTGTGTCTGTGATTGCAGGCATTTGTTGTGTTCTTTTTCCTTTAAGGTTTTCTTATTTGTTTTGATGTGAAGCATGTTGTGAAGCATTTTGTGACTCTATGTCTGCGAAACGCGCTATACAAATAATATGCACTTACTTACTTACTTATTTATCTTTTGTCTGGGAAAATTGAAAAAATGCAGACAATATATAATACCGTCCAGGCTACCGATAAGACACGTTTGATGCGGGAGAAATAGAAACCCACATGACATTCATGATGTTTTAACATAAATTACTCAATTCAGGTGTAGTTCTCCATTTGGATGAGTATGTCTGAGTAGATGTTGCAAGGTGTTTTGGTTTGAGTGTGCAAAAAACTGAAGCACTTCAAATACTCTACTCTCACTCTGGGCCAAGCACCGGATTACTTAATCATCACCAAACTGTTAATAAACCACATTTTGACACTTAAATGTGATGAAAAGGCCCGACAGTGTTGTGCACAGATTCCTGGCTTCACAAAGGGATAATGACACACACACACACACACACACACACACACACACACACACACACACACACACACACACACACACACACACACACACACACACACACACACACACACACACACACACACACACACACACAACTTTGAATACACAGATACTTCTTGTGCAGCTTGGTGTTTGACAAAGACCAGCGGAGCTGACCCACGGTGACAGGATGCCGCTCTGTCCGCCAGCAGTGAAGTACTTCACAAGAGGTTTGTATTTGTTACTGTTTTAATGAAATCATTAGACTAACCCATCATTCACTGAACTGTCTTGTGTGTGATCACAGTTTTATGTGAAATACTGGTTAGGGCTTGGTGACCTCGTCGATTTCTTCTTGTTCTGTGACCTTGTTAGCATTCACAGAATACCCCCCCCCCCCCCCCCCCCCCTCCCCCCCTCCCACCCAAAAAAAACCCAACAAAAACATAACAAAGAAAAGAGTTGGTCAGTCAGCTGGCCTGTTCTCCACACTCTCTGCACCGTGGATGGCCTGTGGTTTAAAAATAGCTCCACTAAGAGTGAGGCTTCTCCATCTGCCTGTCTCTAACCCAAACAGTTCCTCAAAACAGGCTGTGAGTTGTGGAACCAGTCTGCTGCTGCCCCGAGCCTCTGCCTGCACACAGAACGCATTAAATCCTGTCCGACACACATGTGAAACACTAACACAAGAATACTCCACTCACACACAGACACACATACTGTAGATTAAGGAGCAACTGTTTATACAGAACACACGCCCACATGCTGTGTTTAGTACGGTAACGCCTTTGCACACTCACACAGTCGTGCTGGCTGTGATTCAGGACAGTTTAGAGACCATTAACAAGAGCTGAGGGGGAGGCGTCCTGTTTAGCTGGGATGACATATTGTGTTTAGCTTTAAGTGCTATGAATAAATAAACCTTATTAGAAAGGATTGTGTTACTGTGAGAATGGTGTAATTTACATTGAAGCAGAAAATCAAAGAGAAGAGAAGGAATGGGCAGACTAATGTAATTTTCATGAAACGTTACAATCACAATCACGATGGTGATCATAATATGTCATATTTTTACTACCTTCACATTTGGTTGCTTTACAGTTTGTGAAAACAGCCAACTGGGCAACAGCAAATCTATTTCAATACCAAAACAAAGTAGAGATTTTGTTTTAGTGATTTGTGGCCTGAGGCATTAACTTTCTCTGAAACAACAGTGTAACATGACTAGAATTTAATGGCATTTTAATTCAAAATTCATTCAGTTCCTCTAAAGCGACATTGTCATGATCGATCACAATTCTTTTTGTCAGAAATATATTCCTGAAACTATTAATGTGGGAAAATGTCTTAATGTAATTGGCCGTCATCACTTTTGTTTTAACTGTAAGATAAATTATTCCTCCAACTAGTGATGGGGCCAATCCGATCAAGTATCAGTATCAGGTTTCGATATCAACGTATTTCACAGATCTGAAATTTCTGATCCAACCTGCGTAGATTTCCAATCCATGAAGCCTCGTCTGCTTTACTGTTGCTGAAATGACTCCACGAGTGTTTCCCTGCTGGCTGCTCTGCTCGCTGGCTGCAAAATGTGTAATGGATTTCCTGAACGGAGGCGGGTCTCAATGAGACGGGGAGTAATGAGTCCGGAAATCTATTCCACAGTTTGCAGCCAGCGAGGAGGCTCCCGTAGCAGCACTGTGCTATCCAACTTTTCATGACACGTCGCTGTTTGGATGTATTTTACGATCAAAACACTGCAAAGCAAAGCATGTTTGCAAAGCCATTGTACAGCGAGTCGCCACCCTGCAGCCAGATGTCACTGTTTTAAAACCCCAGCTCACCGAGGAGAACGCCACTAACCACGGCATCAAAACAATGAACAGCAGCTCCTCCGCTGTCGCAGGAGATTCACACCTCCGTGAAGCTGCGTCCTCCGCCACGCTAAACCCCACTGAAAATAGTTAGAGCTGGAAACATTCAGTTGGTGCTGCATTGCTAAAGAATTCCTCCAGGGATTAATAAAGTGATTCTGTGGTTTTAAAAATAGAACAAGTTTATTATGATATGATGATGTCACGCAGACCCTCACATTGTCCTAATTGATTAAAAAATAGTTTGTACTGCTATCTTCTCTGACCTGATACTAACCTCAAGTGGCCTGTTGAGAGAATGCCTGCAAAAATTTGTACATTTCATACTTACCTGAAGAGAGGAGTTTATTACAGCCTCATATAAAATCAACAATAATGATAATATGAAAGCAAACAGAGCTCTGGTATCGGAATATATTCAGTATCGGCTGATATCCAAAATCGGGTATCGGGATCGGATTGGAAGTGAAAAAACGTGGATCGGCACTTCCCTACCTCCTACACTAAAATACACCACAATTACTAAATTATTGTGGACAAAAATGTAATATGTATGCATCCATTCATCCATCTTGTTTGAGAGGAGCCAGTTCAGGTGACGTGGGCATTTGATTAGGATGCCTTATGGTCAACGCCGATTGGAGGTTTTCCAGGCAGAACATCAACTGGGAGAGAGATTATCCGTCTCATTTGGTCTGGGAGAGGCAGAAGAGCCACAGGAATGTGCAGGGAACAAGGGTGTCTAGACTTCCTTGCTTTCCACACTGCCACTCCGTGTGGACTAAACTGGGAAAAAGATCGAAAACATCTCCTTGTCACACTTTGTCAAAGTCACAGGTGATGATCGCATCTGTACTACAACCTAGACTGGTCAGTCAGTCCATTCCAAGACAAACACAAAGAGAGGCACACGCACGCATGCGCACATGCCTCTGGGCAATCTCACCGAGTCACTAATTAACTCTAAACGGATGTTTTTCGTCTTTGGGAGGAAAGGAAAGCATCCTGTGAAAACCCATGTATGCTGGTTTTGTGCAGTTTGCTTCTGAAAAATATGTAACAAAAGGTCCTGGCACCAGAAGTCAACAGGAGGGTGCTTATAGGGCTGTTCAACATCCAGCATAAACAGCAAGCAGACTGTGTGGTCGCATCCAAGTGTGTGTGCGTGTGTGTGTGTGTGTGTGTGTGTGTGTGTGTGTGTGTGTGTGTGTGTGTGTGTGTGTGTGTGTGTGTGTGTGTGTGTGTGTGTGTGTGTGTGTGTGTGTATTTTGTTCACACACTTGACATGACACATTGAGAGTAACAGGAGGTGGTTGGTAACAGGGGTTGTGTTTGTGTGCTGGTTATTGATGAGTGGCTTAGCACCCTCTGAATCTCCTTCGGCTGGTGACAGCTCCCAGCAGAGAACTGTGTGTGTGTGTGTGTGTGTGTGTGTGTGTGTGTGTGTGTGTGTGTGTGTGTGTGTGTGTGTGTGTGTATGTGTGTATGTGTGTGTGTGTGTGTGTGTGTGTGTGTGTGTGTGTGTGTGTGTGTGTGTGTGTGTGTGTGTGTGTGTGTGTGTGTGTGTGTGTGTGTGTGGTTTGTCTATTGGGTGTGTTTGGATCTGTTGTGGGGGGGGGGGCCAGGGTGAGAATTTTAAGTTTTGTTCGAGAAATGGTCAAATGTTTGATAAATTTAGTTTAAACGAGTATTTCGCAGAGTGCCTACATGAAGAGTTAATTATCATATTGAAATACTTTTGAAGATGTTTACAACCAGAAGTACATTTCCTCAGCAGAAACAAATCTTGCCTCACTCTCAATGCCAGGAATTGACTTGCAGCTGCCACTTTCTCACCAGCTATTGATTAAGATGACAGCATTTATACGGATGCCTTTGGCAACTGTCTGCAGATGCTGCACGCCGCCGACCACAGAGCCCCAGGATCCTTAACTGGCCGTGACCGCCTCACCCAGCAGTGCACTCGGTATTCTCTGATCAACACTGACCATCATTATCCACACAAAGGCTTTTGCATCAGTCAAAGTTCATCTTTATATGACAGTCAATTTGTGCTCCAAAGCCTTCTACCATCCTTCAGTGTGTAAATATTAAGCACGCAGAGATGAATCGATATGAATCGGTATCGAAATACAAACATGTGCGATGCGAGTGTATCGATCTCTTCAGTGTGAATTAATTTACAGGTGAAATCGAGATAAATCGGTCACTGCATGCCCGCATTGGTAAAATTCACGGTTGCATTGATTTTTTTTCACGTTGTACTTTTTCACATTGTATTTAATTCTATTCTGTGTTTCCGAGGCACATTGAATGCACCATCACTGTCAGCGCTACCCTGCAGCCGGTGTAGCAAGCCGGTCCGGCAGCACTGAGGTCCACCAGAGCAGCATAAAGCAGGGAGAGGAGATCTTTGATGCACCGAAACACTTAAAATCAGGCATTTAGAAGTACTTGGGCTTTTACAAGAAAGATGGTAAACTTGACAAGATGCAGGCGGTTTATGAAGAATGCCATGCTGCTTAACCTGAACGAGTGTTCAGCAACAGGTGATATTGACAATATCACTTTATTATTGTGACAGAAGAGGCATTCTGCTTCTTCATGAACATGTGGACCAACTAATCTACCTGAAAAAAAAAAAACTGGGGAAAAAAGCCACATGAAGTAAACCACCAAGTTAGGTGTTAGCAGTGAGTGGCATTTACTGACACATCTGTTTTCAAAAGGGGATTTAAATTTTTTATTTTTTTTTTCTGTTGTTTACATTGAATATGACTCAGTGAGTCAGACACTATGTGAGTCTGTTTAAAGCAGCTGCTTCTGACAAATAATAGAGGTTTTTTGGGTTGTTTTTTTTTGCAGTTGTGACATTAAACAGTTTTGAAAGACCTACCGTAATTGTGAAAGGTTATTATTATTTGTATTATTTATATTAGAAATCTTAGTTAAGTGTCTTGTGGCAGACTGGAATATGGACATTGCACTATTGAAAGTGTCACTTTAAGTTACTGATTGATTGTGATTGTTGTTGTCTTACTGTTTACTGTTTTGGTTGTGACATTGTGATAAAACTAGTTCCAAATGTGAGGAACCGATTCCTGTTCCTTATGTTGAATCTGGTTCTAAATCCCAACATTGTGAAAAGGCCTGTATTTTGTGTTGTGCTTTTTAAGAGGCCAAAAAGAAGAATCATAAAGTGATGCATAGTTCTAGCAGATTATAAGCAAAATGTGACCTTTTGTTAAATTTGCTGCTTAAGAGGATTGGAATAAAGAATAAATCCTCTGCCTCTAGTACCACACGGAATGGCAGCTTCTTCTTTTGCATTTTCATTTTGGGTATCATTTATTTACCTCATGTTGAATCCAATCAAATCGCACCAAATTGCATTGTATCGCATTGTGTAGAATTGAATTGCCATCAAATTAATATCAAATCGTATCGAATCGGGAACCGTAGCGTATCGTATCGTTCTCCTTTAATCTGGAGTACTTTACAACATCAACTGAATGTGTCCAGTTTTATTGCAATGGGTTATTTTGAATGTTCATTCAGGATATACAAAGTTTTGTTGTTTTTTTGGGGGGGTTCAATAATTTGATGAGCCACACTTGTAAAAATGTAAATGCAGTATGTCTGTCTAAAACCAATTGTTATTGGTTACATACAGTTTTTTTCTTGAGATGAACCTGTATAAAGTAGAATGGGCAGAGCGCCTACCCTCACCAATGCCACATTTGTCACCATGGAAACCAATGGATTACAAGGTTGTTTGATCACCCACATCATGTGTCGTGGTCGTTTGAATTGCTTCATGTTATTACAGTATGACACATTTTACGATTCCCATGTGACCCCCCCGACATTTGACTCCAAACTACTCACCAGGACAATTACGTCACTGCATCATGGCATATCAGAGAATAGGGAATTGAAAACTGAACATTTTGGCGTTGGGTCGACATCAATCAAATTAAAACTGACCGTGTATTGATGAAAATTCCTTTTTGACCTTTTTTTACCTCGACCTTGACCTTTGACCTAATCGCTTTCAATATTTAATTAGACCATCCTTGAATAAAGGCAAATCATCTCTGAAAATATCATGCAATTCGGGTGAGTAATTTTTGCGAAAACAACAACAGACGCTGATCTCATTTGATCTCTTGCTTTCACAGTTTTTTGGGATTTAATATAAAACGGTTAGCGGTTAACGTCCCAAACTCTAATCCCTTGGTCCTTGCATGATGAGAAATCATCCCTGAAAATTTCGTGCAATTTGGGTTAATAATTTCTGCGAAAAGTTGGTAAAAGCCACACATACATACGCGCAGAAGAAAACATAATCTTCTTGGCCCAACTTTCATTGGCGAAGGTAATAAAGTTTAAGAATAAATTAAGGCTCGCCTCATTAACATTTGATAGGAAAAAAGTGGCTGATTGTAAAACTACATTACATTACAAATACATTACATGCATTATGGCTGCAGTAATTTCACTTAATGAGTGGAGCTTCATGTGATTGGAGCTTCTTTCTTATATCTTTTTGCTCAGAGTTCACTTTGTTTTGTACCGTAGTCATTTGAGGGAAATCCACACAGAGCGGAAGTATTTCTGTGTGTGTGCGTGCATCCGTGTGTGTGTGTGTGTGTGTGTGTGTGTGTGTGTGTGTGTGCAGGCCCCTATGGACTGGAGTACAACGATGCAGGGAGAAACTAAGATGGTGTGTCATTGCTCTTCCTCCTCAGGGAGGTGAAACGTTGCAGCAGCAGTGACTTTGTTGCTCTTAAATACACAGCAGCAACTGCACGCTCACACCTAGCATATTAGCGGTGGGAGATAAGGTCTTGAACTGATATCACTGTTGCTTTGGCATACTATTTGTGATGAGGTGAGAAAAAGTGGGGGGAAAAAAAACATGTTTATCATCCAGAAGGATTTAATCTGTTTATGTCCTGCTGTTTTGTTGAACTCAATATACCATGGTCTAATGTATACCATTGTCTGTGCTTACGTGACGACTCAGCGTGGGCTGTTTTAAATTGACCCTCGGGGATAAATAACGTATTTTTGAATTGAATTTTAATGGCAACAATACGATAGTGTTAACTTTAATATCTCTGGGGTTCTCATGTGGCAATTTACGAGGTATTGTCACGAGGAGAATGCATAAAGAGGATGTGCTGTAAGAACTGCCGGACTGTTTAGCAGCCAGAGAAACCAAGGCATGGAGGAGAAAACCCACACATGCAAAGGGAGAATATGCAATTTTCACACCCATCACAATGAAACTACTGTACTGCAATGTGTACTATAAATTACCTCATGATGATGAAATGTGATCTGGATATTCAACATTGCATTGTGTGATGGTCTATCATTAACAAATCTGCATTATTCCAATATGCCTATATACATTTTTGGAGTAAATGATTTACTTTAAACAGCCTCACATTAATATTCCAATTATTTTGTTTTTGTAGTTTTTTTTTTTTTTTTTTAACATTAACACAGTTGACTATAATTGACGCACTTCTGCCTCCATGGACTTCTAGGAATGTACAGCAGCTTCCTGTGTGGAAAGGTCACCGTGAGCTTTCAGGAGATGGGAAGAGACAAAGAGAGAAAGAGAGCGGCTATCAGGGAGACAGTGAGAGGAGAAGGGAAAGACAAAGCAGAAAGGACAGGAGGAGGAGGAGGAGGAGGAAGAGGAGGAAGAGGAGGAAGAGGAGGAGGAAGCTGGATGGGAATAAAAAATGAATCACTGCAGTGACAGAGGCTCCCACATGACCGGGCATCCTCAGAATGACCTGACAGCGACACCCGAGTCACCACTGCCTTTCATTCACTGCCGCAGCTCCTCATCAGACCCACAGGGAAATATCTTCATATATTTACATTGTTATACATGAATTTTGATTGGGTAAAATATGTTCCAATAAAAAAAATATATATATATAATTTTGACTTTGGTTCTGATTTAATTCTACTCCATGAAGTATCAGCATTTTGTTGTTTTTGTGATTTCAGTTCACTTCATTTGACAATTTCAAGGAGATTCAAAGATGCATGTAATCAAAATTGCACAATGAAAAAAACCTTTATGAGCACCAGCAAACTGGAGATTTTCATAAAGATGTTGCATTAAACAAAAGAAAAGAAAGTGGGAGAACAATATTTCGGCAGTTTGCGTAACAAACCTTGACGCTACAATGACTGCTATGAACTCCAACTATCAAAAAAGGATGTTGAATTGAATTACCTTCAAATTATTGCATATTCATGAAATTTAATCCAGTCTAAGACTCAATATTTACTAAAAGATATTTTCTCATATTTATGACTACTGACTGAAAGTGTTTAAACAGTTCAAAACTGAACACAAACACTGTAAGAATGACTTAATGTGTAAATTAACTGAAGTCTGCTTGTATCGCTCTGTCAATGTCAATGCTGTGTCACATGGGAGCAATCAATCGTGCTTTCGTACTTAGCACGTACGTCACATAAAACACATGCAGGCAGATGTAATGAAGTGGAGCTAATCCAACCTGAGTTGTCTGTCCTTGCAAACGGCCACCATGACCAGCAGGTTTCCCAGGATGCTCATCAACATGACCAGAGACAGGAAGCAGATCAGAGCCATCCGCTTTGGCATGCTGTCACTACGGAGACAAAAACCATAGAGCCACATGAAACCAGCGCAGACCTGCAGAGGGAAACAACACTTGCAATACGACCAAACATTATTTGGGTGAAGGCATTCAGTGAAAGTTTTCGACAGGGAAACGCAACATATTCAGCTTCAGTTTGTGAAATGTGATCCAACATCTCACACAGAACGCGATTGTTCTGCCAAAGATAAGGAACATGATGGGGTCAAAAAAGATATCAAGACCTTTGAAAGGTTACAACACCAAAAATATATCATATTAAAACTGGCAGATAAAACAATAACAAGGCAAACATTTTCAGACATGAACTGCATTGTACATTAATATATTAACATTTTGTGCGACCTTTAACACATGCTTGATATTCCAATTTCATGAAGGCACACGCACTAAATGGATATTACGTTTTAATGTGCAGGACTGCCAGATGCAATCGTCAGCACGTGGAAGTCGTAGTTTAACTTCCACTCATATGTCAAGTGTGCATGTGTTTTTATTTTTGGACATTTTTAGCGGATCAGATCCTGAGCTTATAAAAGTTTCTGCGTATTGATGATGCGCCCGTCCAAAGTGGCACACAACAAGCAGGTTGTTTCCTGAGGACACTTTCAATTGAGATCCTCATCAAAAAGTCAGCGGCATCTTTCTGGCAAACAGAAACATGGAGAGGTAATTTTTGTTCAGGCCCAGGCTGGGAAGATTCAAGAAGGGCAGCTGCATAGCGCTCATTCATAATCCACTGAGGGGTAATGTGATATATTTCATGGTATGGAACTGCAGCCGTGGCAGTTTTGCTCCTATACATAACCTTGGCCAGGCGTCAAGAAAATGTCTCAAGGTACTGCAAAGTAGCCGGCATGAATCAAAAGCTCTCAGCGTGAGTCGTGTTGCTTTAGGAGCGCTTTGAAAATGACTCGTCTAATCTCAGATTTGTTTGACATTGGTAATGCATTATAGTAATCCCCCTGAGGTCTCCGGCCTCTTGCACTCTGAAAAGCTTGACAGGAGCGATGGGGGGGGGTCAGAACGACACAAGTACCACACAGGAGAGAGGGAGCTGCTGTTCAAGAAGTTGAGACGGGAGAAAAAGTTTAGAGAGCAATTTGTGTTTCCTCACAAACTGTAATATGGTAATACAGAGATTTACGTTGGGATTCACGCTGCATGCCTTATCCCCGTCTGCCAAATGATTCTACTCTCGACGTCTGCGGTTCAAAGACGAAGTGATAGTGTGCAAATGAGTCTTGTTCTTTGATCAGTGGTGCCGACGCACTAATCAGATCAAATGGGAACACCGACAGTTCTCGACAGAAGCATCATTACCGGGGAAAAAGCAAGGAAAGGGCTCACAGTAATGCAGTGCTAATCTTCTTTCATCTTGAATTTGTCTGCAACACAGTCCAACCTCTTCCCCTACAAGAGACACTGATGCGTCTGTTGTTGTAGAAGAAACCACCTTTCAACACGGCTGCAGCTTTTGACACGCCACATGCAAACGCAGTCGTTCAGTCCAAAGCGCCGGCTAATTTTGGGCTCGACAATGAATTAATCAGATGCAGAAGCTCAAGCTTTTTCTCCGAGCTTTTCAAAACACACGCTTACTGAGCATTAGCTTGGCTGTCAGCTTCAGATTGTATGCCGCCGACATCGGCCTCCTAAATTTAAGGGAACAATTAAGCTCAGCTGTCCAGTGTAAATGATTTAGTGTGATTTGTTAAGCTCTTAGTTCTTACTCAGCAGGGGCGGGCTCCACTGTTTTCCTGGAATAAAGCCACAGGACGCCGTCCCTGGCTGAGCTTGGAGGATTCAGAACTGTTGGCTTTTCTTGTACATTTCTTGTACATTTCTTGCACATCGTCATTTTGCAGACTGACAAAACTGCAGCCATATCACTGCTTGTCCAAACCTTGTGTCCTCCTGAATTACAAAACAGTGTTGCCACAGTTACCTTAATGAAGTAATCTGATTACTGATTAGTAGTTACTCCTTTAAAAAGTAACTTAATTACTTGACTGGTAACTGGTTTTTTAAAGTGAGTAAGACTACAAGTAACTTTCAGCAGCTGCCGACAACATCAACCTTCACCGCAACATAAAAATGACCAAAAACTCAGTTCTGATCCCTTCCTGACCTCCTGCTGATACATATCCTAACCTTTGACCTTCATTCTTTGTTGTTTTTATATCTGACTCATGGTTTTGTTATTAGAATTTTACTCTTGCTGGTATTTATTTATGGCAGTGAATGTGGCTCAAAAATCTATTTAAACTGTATTAACAGAAATGCTTTTTCATTTTCAGATTAAACTGCATTTTTTGACTCATAAATACAAATTAATGATCAATCATCCAAACTGCAGTTTCATTTTTTTTAAACAAGGCTGCTTATTCTGTGACTTAATTAAAATGAAAAAGAAAATGACATTGAACTTTTAATTTTCAAAAGATGCCCCAGCAAATAGTGACCAAAATTAATTTTGAAATGTCAAATTTGAAAATTAAAATACATTAGCAGAAATGCTTTTCCATTTTAAGGTTCTGGCTGCATAGTTTGACTGATAAATATAAGTATTAATGCATCATCCAAACTGCCTTTTCATTTTCTTATTCAGGCTGCACATTTTGTAACAGAACTCAAAAGAAAACCTATAGAGGGAATTGTTTTTTCGCTTTCATGTCCGCCGTGCAAAAAAGGGCTGAAAAATTCAATTTGACTTCACTTTTCCAAACTGCGCAGGAGAGTGACGTCAGCAGACGTCCTCCTTCCTCCGACTGCCTCGGATCTGAACGGTGAAACCAGGAGTGAGAAAACAACGTGGCAGAGGCAGATTGTCAGATTCTCTTATAGCGAGGGAAGCGTGCTTGTTCAGTGATCTGCTCACGTACTGGGAGGTGTTTTTTGTCATACTAATGCTGTTTAAATGTTTCTCTTTTCCTTTCTTTTTTCTTTATATTTGCGTCTTCGAAATAAAGTTTCATTCATTCATTCATTGATGACGTATATTATATCCTATTGTTTTCAAAACCTTAAACTCAGTGTTATTTCAATGGGGTTGCTTGGTGTATGGACGGCCGTGCTGTTGATGTCGGGCCCGTTTAACTGTTTTCAAGTGAACAACTGTTTGTTAATAGGGGTAAACGCAACTTTTCAGAATTGCTCTGACTCCTTAATAACTGATAAAAAAAATGTCTGTTGTCTGAAACACTGCCACTATGCAAAGGCACCGCAGCCCCACTGGATTCTTCTTCATACGAGTGAGTAGATTTACAATAACAACTTGGAACTTGGTCATTTTAACTTACAGAGAGGTCAGAGGAAGGAGGGAAATGAAACATAAATGTTGTTACCCTGCTGACATCAGATACACATGAACTTTGACCTGCAGCTAAGCTGAACTTCTGGTGGGTAATCAGCGAGCAGCTGCTTCTGTCTCTGTCTGTAAATGAAGCGTTTACAGATGGATGAAGGGGGAAGGATACCTACACCAGAGAAGTCTGAAAGTTTCAACCACAAAGACATAATATATGTTATTATTTTCACTTCCTTTAAAGATATAACTTTCGAGTCTTGAGGTCATGTGGAATAAAACAGTTGAAAAACAGGTTTCACAGGTCTCTCAGATAGTGGAAGAAATATGCCAATTCAATCATTTTGTGTGACTTCAAATATTCCCTCCATCATTACCCTTACAGCCACTCGGGACTGCCTTATTGGAAGGGCGCAGTATCATGTAGCTGCACTAAATGCCACTGATTGGCTTTAAAAAGCAGGAAGTATTTTCCGATGGATGACTGACAGACACAAGACGTGGTGGTCCAGACCAAAGTTGTAGTTGAGTGGAGGATGCCTTACAGAAGCAGAACATTGTCCATCAAGACATCAGTGACATTCTTCAAGAACTGTTGTGTCAAGACGCAGACAACTGATTGTACAGACAATGCTACGGAGCTGGATCCAGGTCAAGAGATTTGTTCACATTACTGTTACATTCAGTAACATTCAGTTAAAAAAATAAATAAATTTCAAAAGCATTTTTTTTTTCAAATGAACAAACCTTTTGACCTGGAACTAGCTCCATGCAATACCCTAACTATGGAGAAATGTACAATAACAGTGGGTTCATGAGTAAATATGAAGTGGGAATGGTTTTGTGGGAAAATGTGAAAATTCCATTATGGGACATCCAAACCAGGAGATTTCAAAGATCTGACGAGATGTTCTCAACTCTATATGAACTAAATATGAACCTTTCAAACCTGAAAAGTTCAAATTCCCGCTCTCTTACGGCACTATTAGACCCAATACGTCCAGTCCCATCTGCAAAATGGCCCAAGGTTTGGCGACTGCTGTGTAGACAGACTTTAAAACGAATATCCACCCATCCTGTGACGTACTGGTGGCCTGTCCAGGATGTAGGCTGCCTTCAACCAAAGCTGGGATTTACTCCAGCCTCCGTGACCTTGAACTAAACCAGTATAGAAGATGGATGGATGGGTGGTTTTGATAAGTTACTGTTCATGATCTGCATCAGTCTATTTTAGGTATTTGCATGATTTCTCTGAAAAAGCTTAATCCACGTTCCATCCGCTTCATGGCCACGGGGCACAAGAGGAATGTGTGAGTATGAGCAAAAGAAAGATGCATCTTGGACACGTCACAGAGAGACACTTGTATTTAAAACCATATGAAGTTTTAGACTCACCAATCAGAGTAAAATGCAATTAGGTGAGAAAACCCATGGATACATAAGGAGAACATGTGAACTCTGCAAAGAAAATATATCAAACACAATCTGGATTTGAACTACAGGCCAATCACAGAGAATTACGAGTGTGTCTGTTTTGGTTGTGTAGCAGTTACTAAGTTACTGTTTGATTGGTTAAAATATCTTTGGTTTATCGGCAGTGCTGTGTTCACTTTGGTATTTAAATTTGAGCATGTTCAAAATAAAAAGTCGAATGGAAAGAAATAACCTCAGTTACTTAAGTTTGCATTTGTATTTGACTCTTTTCTATAAGCTATTTAGTGTGTTGGTATATTTAAATCCTGTTAAAATGACTGTCCAATAAAATTTGGCATTTTGGCTTAGTTGCACTATTCAGAAGCTTGCAAATTAAACCCTAAAATCAATGTAAAAAAAGTATTGTGATAAAATCATGATGTGATATTTTTGCCATATTGCCCATTCCTAATTTAAATGGAAGATAATGCTAGATGTTAGGTCTCTACAAAATGATGCCACCAAATGATACCAGAGATCCAACCAGTTAGGAAAACATGAAGAAGCCAAAGAAATAGGCTCTGCAAAGGGTTGATGTACGTCCACAAGCATGAGCTGCATGCAGGAGTAGAAAAATAAACCTGCCACCTCCCAAACTAAAAACTAAAAACAGAGCAATTGTATTGCACGGACCATGTGCCCAAATTTTAATTTTCATTCATAATATGGGGTTGGCCCATGACAAGCCAGCCGAAGACAGCCAGGAGGCTGCTTGTGCTTGTGGCCTGCAGGCTGGACAATAGCCAGGTCTAATTCAATTCCCCCATCCAACATGTTTGCATGTTCTCTTTCTTTCTCCTCATCCAAGCATGTTTCCACTTTGATACTTAAATCAAACCCTGTGTCTGTGTAAACAGCTTATAAACAGTGAAGGGCTCCAACTTTACATTATTCCTTATTTTTTCAAAAGAAAAAAAAAAAACTGTTTGGTCAGCTCTCAAGGCCTCCGTGGGAATCCCTAATTGGTAACAATGGCTGTCTGAACACTGGCGTTCTCTCTCAGCAGGGAAAGACAAGTGTGCCATTATGCGGACTGGCACCAGAGGCGATGGGCACCGCTCAAAATGGTATCAAATGCTGCTTATCGGCAACACAAACACAGAAAAAATGTGTCAGAGTGGCTGGACTGGGTCGCCAGATATTCTCCTGCTGGCTGAGACCACAAGAGGGTGGAAGCCCAGGCCAAAAACGAAAAAGAAGAGGGAAAATTATTATGCCTGAAAGCTCTGGAGTAATACCAAAGACTGAAAGCAGGTGGTTCACTCAGCTGGAAAAAATTGACAAACGAAATAAATCAGGGCCTTAGAGCGAGTGGCCTTGATGACATTTTTCTATCAAGTGGGAGAAAAACAAAAAATGTTCTCCTGCTTGCACAACATTAGTTTTTCCATATTAGGTCTGGGTTCGATATGTTCTACTCAAAACTTTACTTTTCTGACCAACAGAAACCTCTGCTGACTTTGATCAAGACAGGAAAAATATACTACTCCAGACACCACTGTGGCAACCTGACCCCCAGATGTGATCTTTTTTTAAAATAAACCTAACAAAAACCTTTTCAGGGTCCTGGAGCCAAAGTATGAACCTTTTTCTTTGAGCTTTTAGGTTTGAAAAGTGTGTTTGAACACCTCTGAGATGGTCAATCAAGGCTTGACACGGTGCTTTAGTCACACTGGGGGTTGCCACCTGTAAATAATTGCGCCGTGATTAGCCCTTCTATGTGAACAGTGTTTTCAGTCTCTAAAGATTATTTTCCTTGCTGCGACAGGAGATTTTGTTTTGGAGCACATGGAGGTGGCAGCTGCTGCTGAGTTTTGCTTCTGAATGGAAGGTTTCTGTTTTTAGCTGGCAGGTCAGACCAGCGTTTTGTTCCAGATAGCTTTTGTTATCTTAACTTAACCTCTGAAAGAAGGTTTATGCCGTGAAGTAGAGTGGCAGGAAGGAATGGAACACGATCCGATATGAAAGTGTTGGTTGCCCAAGATCTTAAGATAGAGCGTTTAAGTGCATGTGACTGCTCCAACAACTTCGGCCAGTTGAGGCTCTCACAGTTTGCACTGTAATATAAATGATAAGTGACAGATGGTCTAATGCAGGAGTCCTCAGTTAGTTCCCCCCCAGGGCTAAAATATGACCAGCATGACAAACCAAGGGCCAGAACACTGGCGGATTTCTTGCACCATGGCAGTAAAAGTTGTTTTAATGGAGATGCTTTAGCTGATGTTCCCATTACTACTATCATTATTGTTGCTATTATCATGATTATTATGAATAATAGTAGTCAATGTGGTTGTAGTCATAATTTAAGCCTGGGATTTTCAAAACTTGTGTGGAGGGTCACATTAAAAAGCCTTATTCTCCAAAAGTAAGTGCAAAAAGCAGCCATGTAATTATTCACCAGCCCACTGAGAGAAACAAAGACAGAAATACTGGGAGAGATTTACAATTGGTGACTTTTTAAATACCACAATTGTTGTTTAAGTGCTAAACTTGTTTCTTTTCATTTAAATATTTATTGTTTTTAATTGTGGTCTTTTGTATTTGAAGTATACAAACTGCTCTATAAATGAACTTATTAGAACTATGGTTGTAATTTTTGTTATAATACATCAGTTAGAGAAAAACAAAAATGAATGAATCCACTCACCAATCAGTGAGTGATAACAAGCGATGATGTTGTGTTCTCTTGTGCCAATGCCGACATATCGTCATATAGACACGGAGTGCTTATATGACGTTCTACTTTCTGTTTTGCGGCTGTGGGATTTTGGAGGGTCGTTAGCATTAAAGTTGGTGGCATCCAGAAAGTTGAAGTGCCGCTTCAGATGACAAACTTTGCTGACAACTCCGCTCTGCGTGAAGATCAAGTACAGGCCGGTAATATAAAACTAAAATGTTCAGTCCAGTCGGAGTTGAACTGACACTTCTCCTGGTCGACTTTGCGCTTTTTCACGCTGCGGGTCATGTTGTTTCTTTGTTTAATTTTGATTTACTGACTTTCTGCTAGATGACGGCTGGTTTCACGGGTAGTTAAATGGAAATCTATGGGCATGGACGTTCGAGCAAAGCACGCATTGATGTAATTATGTCAGATGCAACTACAGTGTGGTATGAGGATTAGAAAAGTAGAGCAGTGCATTATTTTCCCAACAAATCACACTTTATTTCACATTGATGTGCAGCTCATGTCGGCGCGGCCAGACAGTTGGCTCCCGCAGGCCAGAGGACCCCGGGTCTAATGTAACAGGGGGAAAAAAACATTATTACTTTATAGTTTCCTGACTGTGGCCATAAACTGCCAATACAAAAACAAAATAAATTAGCTTGAAAATAAAGAACAGCAAGACCGACATATTTCACTAGATGTTGCCACATAATAATATTGTTCTATTTCAACAAGGGTTCATAAAATCCAGCTGACATTATTGACCACATCTTATTTGAATCTGCAGCTCCTTATTACTGTATGATTTGTAAAGGAATGAGAGTCGTGGAGGTGGATGTGAATGTAAAGCGTCTGACTTTATGAAGGTTTCCTTTTCCACCATCGAAACAATATTATCATCTGTTTTTATTCACCAGGAGTCTTATATGAACCCAGCTTATATTGTGTTTGCCACGCAGACAGGCTGCAGATTCTATCACCTCGATGCCATCATATAAATCCAAAGTTTCCCTTCATCATCATGCATACCCCACAACCCAACTGATGTCAACAAGTATGGTGATTATAACTGATGCAAATGATGCAACTATCATGATGTTATCTGACACAAATACTATTAATGGTAAATATGATGACGGTAACCTCAAGTCAATGGTAATCAAATGAACCGGTTGTTCAAAGCACATTTGACCAATAATAAGGCTGATGTCACAAAGCAGTGCAAAGTTGACTCAATATGGAAAAAATTTACAAAAAAACCCAAACACCTTTAATGTTTAACTACATCTGTATGAACTTCTTAATAACACTGCACGGACTCGCGTAACCAAAAGGAAACATGAGTAAGTTTCACAAACCTGGCTTCATCTGACATTCAGCAGAAACAAATCTTATATTTGTGGTTGAGGTGCTGCTTAATACAAACATTGTTTCTTCAATTGCTTGCATGACTAAATCAAACTTATTTAATAAAGCCTGCACTCTTGAGCTTGTCGCTTCGACTGTGTCACAGTTAAACCCTCGTTTACACAACAACGCTTCAAGTAAAAATGCATAGATTTGCTTTTTCCTTTTATAAAGGTTTTGTGTTTTCACAGGAATGTATTGCAAACGATGTCAATATACAGGAACAAGGGAGAAACGCTGAAAATAGCTTAGTTTTCATGTAGGGCCACTAGTGGCTGCTGTTATTTATTTTTGTAATGAAACCACACATTAACAATGGGAGTACACACACATTTATATAGACAGAATACACATTTGGATTGTTATGATGAGTTACTCTCAACTCAAAAAGTTGTATTTTAAAGTGGCGCTTAGCATAATTTTTATGTAAACGGACACACGAAACACCTTGACAGTTATGAAAAAGTTGTCGTGTGAACAGTGCCACAATCTATATACGTCAATGCAGTTCAGAACAGATGTATTGTTTGATATGAAACAAGTCAAGCTAACAAAAAAGATAATAACAGAAACACCCCATGTAGAACCCAACCAATGCATTTATGATTTATGCTTGAGACTTTGCATGGTACAGTGATGAAAATGCATGAAATGCTACCTTTTTTTGGATGTTAGTTACACAAGAAAATTAAGAGTTCCTGAATAAACGTTTTCATATTCTGAGCTTTTGAATTTATCACAATATTATTTAAATGATCTACTTTTAAATAAAAAATGGATATATAAATAGAATATATATAATAAACTTGCTGCTGATATTGGTGATTCTGACATTATTGGAGAAATATCACATTCAAACTGAAGGACAGCCAGAGGGCTCAAGGAATATTTTTTCTATAAGGAGAGGAACATCCCGATACTTGATAAGCTTTGAGAGGCAACCAAGCGGCGCTTTTCTTGACTGTTCTCTGGCCAAAATGGTCCCACGCTTTAGATATTATCAGGTGCATTGAGCTGTATGACTAAAGCTGCTGCTCAAGGCAGCAACACAAATTGCATATGTTCACAGGGTTCAAGGGGATCAGAGTAAAAAGTCAGCATTATTGTTGCCTTAAGGCTGTGCAGACATTTAAAAAAAAAAACATTAGGAACACATCAACAACCGCCATTCTATGCAGACCCCTGTATTGGGGGAGATTGGGATGACTCGTGCGTCAGACAACACTAATAAAAAATGACATTACTTGCTGAATACTTCTTTTGGAATAATAATTACACCCTTACTCAAATACACAAAAATATAGGAAAAACTGGGACTATTCAAAAGACTCAGATCTGTCTCTAGAAAAAGAGAGAAGGGGAAAACACCACCTGCATTTGATGAACTGCAGAATACATTAAAGAAGCAATCATAATCATAAACAGTGTGCCACTGCAATCACTCAGTCTCACACAAAAACTCTCAAAATTCACAAAAACATGCATGAGCAGATTTATTTTCTCTGCCAATCAAAACCTATTCACACTCTCTTGGATCTTAGTCCTGATGAAGCAGCATCACCCTTCCTTGTTAATGACATTGCGCTTTTCGTCTATCAAATTCAGCACATCAACAACAGCTTTATTTTCCCTCCAGTGCATCTACTCTTCAAATGCCACATTTTGACAAAACTATATGCATCTTTTTAAAAGCCAGACAAATATCTATGACAAATTAACCTCCTTCTGGTTAAATTCAAGACTGGAAAGTACAGGCAGCTAGATGAATGGCAAGTAATTGGAATTTCAGCAGCCTAGAATAAATGAAGGAATGAATAAATAGATTAGACGGACAAAGTTAGACAAACATATTTTGCACGATATTCAAGTGTTAAACTTGTGTTTTCACTGGTAGCCATACAAACTCTGCGTACCTTATTATATTTAAGCTACATGTTGGACAGTTCAGTATATGCCATCAGTATTCATCATATAAGAGATGACTGGCAGGAACTTTCATTCCTCCATCACATATCTGGATGAATGTGCTACTTGATAAGATGTTCTTGAATTCTTGATTCATGTTTTGAAATCAGATAGGCAGTAAAAGATAAAAAGTCTGAAAATATACATGAAACATTTAATCCATTCTTAATTTAAGGCTGAGAAAATACACAACACCACCACTGTAAATTTATAGAGGGCTGTCGAATAAATAGAAATTTAGGTGGTGTCGACCAAATAAATACAACTCAAAACAATCAGTTTATTTTCAGTTCAAAATCTCAAACTGCTGGATGTCGAATTGTTAGCCATAGCAATACGAACTGTACCCCTGCTTATCAATAGTCAGATTTGTTTTATTCATTTTCTGGAGGGAAAATTGTGATTGTGAAATTATGTCATGAAAATAAAAACAAGTAGACATTAGTCAAGTCATGTCAAGTCACTTTTATCTATATGGCACTTTAAAACAGCTGTGGCTGAACTCAAAGTGCTTCACATAAAAATGTAAATAGACCAGTAAAAACAGCAAAATATAGTAAAAACAAGGAATAAAAATGTGTCTTAAGATGAGTTTTAAAAGTGGACAGTGAGGGGGATTGTCTGACGGGCAGAGGAGTTCATTACACAACAGAGGAGCCACAACAGAAAAGGCCCTATCCCCTCTCAGGGGTGGAGCAGCTCAGAGAGGTAAGGTGGGGCGAGAGTATTCAGGGATTTAAAAACAAATAAAAGAATCTTAAAATGAATTCTAAAATGCACAGGCAGCCAGTAGAGAAGAGCCAGAATGGCGTTATGTGCTCCCTCTTCTCGTTCTATAAACTATGACCATAGACACAATGATATTAAACCTTTTTCATGAGTTCCATAGTTCAAAGTTGTAGTTAAAATGAACAGCTACTACAAACACGTCATTATTGTTCAGAGGAGGAGCAGAACGGTGTGTCAACATATGTGCCAAAATTAATGAGGCAGAACGAAAGGTCAATTAAGCCTGAATCTAAGGCCATTCATTATCACTCATTAACCCATTCAGACCTGATATAACATTCATGATTGCTTCATCAACCACAATCGTCCTGATGCAGATTTGCTTGCAACCCCGTCATATCTTACCATGAGGGGAGTCTCTGTTGTGTTACTTCCGGTCTCAATGATTAAAATAGTGAAAATATGATCTGACGATTAGTTGCAGGAAACAAACAAAAAAGTATCTTACTCTCTTCTTCATCTCTTTTGTGCACTTCATATTATTCTTGAAGGTTGACCCCACGCAACCTTGAACAAACTCCCTCAACACTCTCTACACCTATTCAAACACTTTCTCAATACAGACACATTCCACCTCGCCTCCACTGACATCCATCACTCTCCCTCAGCAGGTTCTGTTGCTTCTGCTCTACCCTCACCACAGATTACCAGATCATCTGCAAACATCAAGACTCGATGGAGCCTCCCTGCTCTTGTCCTGTTCCTGTCCATCACCATTTAAAATGAAAGGAAATGTTTTAATGTTTTAATGTTTTCCGGTGATGATGCCAGACTGTAATTATTGTGATTTCTGAATGGGACGGCTAATGATGTGCAGCCAATCAGATAAACAGAGGAGGACATCAAATACACACCAGGAAGGATTATGATGCAGGAACATGGAATCTGGCTCGTTACAAAGTCATTGGGAGACTTGTTTTATTGAACGATAATGTGACCTCGAAATAAGTAGGGGGGAAAAGTGTGAAGAATGTTCCAGTAAAGTAACAACCTCTCTGAGTTGCTTGTAAGATGCTTTTTTCCACATGTAGTTACAGCCAAGCCGAAGCCCGGAGTGAGGATTAGCACTGCATGACTGTTTTCTTCTGGACTCAGCCGCTGATTTGAGGATGTCAGCACCAACTCAGTGAAATTACTTTTTTTTTTTGGGGGGGGGGCACGTTTAGTGGTTGGTTAAGAACAAATCCCTAAAAAAAAAGATGATGTCGGAGGAATTAAGGAGTATTGTGATTATTCTGACTCTGGGTCAAACTGATAGTTACAAGCTATTGTCTTTGTGGACGAGGGATGGTTCCCCTTGTGATTTCTGTCTGATTTGTAAAACACTTTAAAACAAAGGGAGGAACATGTTCCTTATATTTGACCGCCTCAGGAACCCATAACACTCTTACAATTATCAAGTCTTTTTTCCTCAGACAAAATGAGCTGAAAAAGCCTTTGATTCTGAAATGTCAGACATTTTCAAGAATCCTTCAGAGGGATGTGGCACGCTTGACATGGCAACGATATTGGGCCGGGATCACAGGACTATCAAATGTTTTATTACAAAAAGTCAGCAGGGTGAAAAGGAATGCCTTGAGAAAAAGAGTGAAGCAAATTGCCAAAGATTTGCGAAAAATGAGGTGTGAAGCTGCAAAGAAGCAGTTTCCCCCCCAGTGCAGGCGAGTTCCAGGACTGTAAAGTACCTGAAGTGCGAGATGTTCGGTATTTAGAGAACCGGTCAAAGTACCTCCACAATGCT
Source organism: Blennius ocellaris (assembly GCF_963422515.1). Lineage (NCBI taxonomy): Eukaryota > Metazoa > Chordata > Actinopteri > Blenniiformes > Blenniidae > Blennius > Blennius ocellaris. The sequence continues at coordinate 23,918,818 of NC_137658.1, forward strand.
AATGTATTGGTATTGGACGCAGTATTAGTAAATTACTATTGATGTTCATTTAGTAGGAAGAGGAATGTTTGGTGTGTTAACACACCACTATACTTGACTGTTAATAATACAGAGACACAGACAAGAGCTGGAGGAATACATTTTTTAATTAGACTTTTTGAATCAGTATAATTAATCATTGGATTCAAATGTATTTTAGTTAAATTACCATGAACACAAAAGCAACAACTGGCAATTAGATGCTTAACTTAGTCTAAACAAAACGCTGCAAAACCCAAAGGAAACACACAACAGCAATACTTAATATTTAATGTGTTAAATCCTCATCACACATCCTTGCTGGGTTAAATTAATTGAGCTCCAATTAACCTGTGTGTTTCATTCCACTGTGATAAAAAAATTTTCCACTTTTACCCCCATTTCCTGCTCATTGATTCAGAGGAATAATCTCTTATGTTCTGTGAATGCTGCTCACCAAAAGGTAAAAGGTTACAAGCTGCCTAAATAACCTTTAATTACCAAATATAAATCTGCATCACGCGCTCAACCCTCCAGCGCTAATTTGTTTAATTTTTCTCCCGAGCGTGAAGACAGAAAGAGCTGAGACACAGGCAGGAAACAAGCAGCAGTGTTCTTTCTTTTTTTTTTTTTTCAAATATCCACTCAACTGACTAACTCCTCATGTGATCCAAACTCGTTCAAAAACTAGTGAGAGAACAGTGTGAAACATCGCACAGCCGCTGATGCTAATTTGCAATAAGAAGCACTGCAAGTGATGTGGAGCTAATTGTCTCCATAACAATCTCCCTGAAGGCACGAGGCGTGATTTTGGCAGATGCCCCCCCACCCACACACTTTCTCTCTCTCTCTCTCTCGCTCTCTCTCTCTCTTTCTCTCTCTCTCTAGAAAAAAGGCGTCGGGCCACTCGGCATGAGCTCCATTTCATCCAATTACTATATGTCAGTTTTCTCTGGTTGTACATCCATTTCCCCTCCAATTATCAGTCTTTCATTGGCTGCATCCTAATGCCGGCTTTGCCTTCACATGGAAGCAGGGCAAATCTGAAAATATGCTGCTCACCAAAATCTGGGTCTCCTGAAGTTTCAATACTGAACTTGCCACACCACCACATGCTCACCTCCACCTCCCAGGCTGTGAGACACATTATAGAGCATGAGGATCCACACAGAAGAATGATGCATGTGATTGATCTCCTCCGACTGCACAACTTTGGAAAATGACAAAGTCTCTCTCCGGCGACTTCCTTTTTTCAGGATAGTGTTTAGCACAATGCATAACGGAACAATGAAATGCCACTACTTTTGACAGTAACCTACCAGTAAACAATTGCTTGTGCTGCTTCACAGCTGCTGTCTCCATCTATATTCTAAGCTTAACCATTAGGTTGTCAGCTTAATGGTTGCAATTTCAATGAACTCTTGTTAACTAGAGGAGGAGTGCCTGAGTAATCCTAAAGTAACTCAGTCCTGCAACCAACAAGTAAAAGTCCTAATAGTACGATTAACCTATACTTATATTAGATGTGATTCATTAGTAACAGCAGCAATAAGGTAACAATGTTATCGGGTAAAATATCGTTTTTTGTCTTTAAAGAAGTGCTCAAATTAAAAATGGCATCTACAGGGCTTTGGCTGAACTTACAACATTAATCCAGTTACCTGCATGTGATTGAGAAAAGCAAGCGACGGGGAAACTAGTGATACAAGTGTTGCATTTCAGAGGAATGGCCACTTTTTCATTTTCAGCATTCAATAAAGGATGAAGGGGCCTATCCACACAAAAATACTGAAAATACAGTAGTGCTGAACCAAGCCTGCAGTGGCGCTGTAACACTACCACATAAATACACACAAAAGAAATATGCAATATGCCCTTCATTGATCTTGTACTGCATTATCCAATTCACCAGCTGACTATGGCTCCAAGCGTAAGGTGAGTTGAAGACTTTATTGTAAAAGCCCCGACAGCTCAGTTTTCTCTACAGCTCAAACACATCCCTGTAATCCACCATTGTTGTTTTACGTGTTGGTACATTAGTGCATGCAGGTTAAGGGAGAGGCCTTTGAAGATAAAATGAACCCGACTCCATCTGCATGGAGTCTTATTTAGTTATTACAATGTAAATAACATTTACATTGTTAATGTCGCGCGGCGACCGTGGCTCAGGTGGTAGAGTGGTCGTCTTCGGAGTGAGAGGTCGGAGGTTCAATCCCAGTCTACACCGGTCTATGTGTCGAAGTGTCCTTGGGCAAGACAGTGAACCCTAAATTGCTCCCAGTGGTCGACTAGCGCCTTTGCATGGCAGCTCTGTCCCATTGGTGTGTGAATGGGTGAATGAGCTGATATGTAAAGCGCTTTGGGACTACCTCAGTGTGGCTAGAAGGCGCTAGAAGTTTCTCTACCAGAAAAAAATCTTTAAAATATACTTCCCTTGAAAAGTCTCACTTCTGCAACAAGAATAAACCAACAAACCAAAACAAGACCATTTCCACTCATTTCTATTCATTCACAACCCGCAGTTTCCCAAATCTATCACATCAAAGTCTATATGTTAACAAACAAATCAGAATGTGTATCCATCAAACTGGTGATGTTTCACTAACTGACGTCATCTTGGGAAACCTGCTGCAAAGATGGTGCCATGGCAATACGTGTTTGTTCACATTTTAAAAGCCGGAAAATGTGTGTGTGTGTCTCTGTGTTTTTTAACACGGGTCCCAGTGTGGGGAAATTATAAAACCCCCGGCTTGGCTGTGAGTTGTGGATGGCAAAGACGATCATCTGTGAAAAAACGATGATGTCATCAATACCACCCCCGCCATGGAGGTCCATGATGTCATCAAATAACCACAACAATCAGGGACTACAAGCTCCAGTAGAGCTGCGGAAGCTACATGATGCTAGCAGCAGGAGGAGCCGGGCCATAGACCTATAGAACTCAGAGTTATATAGTGGTTTATGAGCATGAGTCTATTTCTAGATTTCTACGTGCTCCGTCTTCTTCTGCGTGTTTGGTGTGTTTGGTGAGTCACAGTGCCCCTAAAGGCCTGGCATGTGTACTACACGCCCTGAAGCCTCGTGTTGAGCCGTGTTCATAGTGACATGTGGACAGAATTTTTTTTGAGAATTCCAGGGAGAAAAAAGATTATTTTGGTTCGTGTGGATGTGGCCTGAGTGTAATGAGGAATTTCCTTCTGAAAGGTTTTGACAACATATGAGAGATGGACATCGACAGCTAAAACTGTCTCCTAAAGTTTACATTTTCCCATATGGGAAGACCCTAACCCTAACCCAACATTTTTTTTTTAACAAAATTAATAAAGATATTATTGATTATGCTAATTATGAGCACATCAATGCTTCAACATCATCAACATAAAATGGAAGGACAAAAAAAAGCTGCCAGTGTATTATATTTAACGCTCATCTGTCTCCTGGTGGGTCTGTTTATATGTTTGGGATTCTGGGAGATGGTCTGTGCGTTGGAGTAGAGTCTCATGCCGGGAGGTGGAAGCCTCTTAAACCTCTCAGGGTTTGAGGAAAATGCATTATTGAGTGTGTCTGCTACGACTGAAGGGATACCTGTACATGAATCACTGAATTTGGAAAGGTAACTGAAAGAGTCACTCACTGAGAAGATTAATAACGGAGCGACCAAAATAGAAAGACTAGCAGACTGAGAGTAAAGAGAGAAACCATAAAAAATAAAGTGGTTGACACAATCTGACCGAGACAGATGGTGAGGAGACTGAACAAATAGAGATGATGGAGGAGGAGGAGGGGGCAGAACGGTATCCGCAAACTTTGCCCAAATCTCACCTTGGTACGACTGACCCACATTAATCCATCATGAAGTGTCATTTCATTCACCAAGACCTGGCAACACTTTAAACTTCACTGCAGGCCAGACGAATCAGGGTCAGACTAATGTGATAAATGGCTTTCTCCAAAATGTTGACCTGAGCCCATTTCCTAAAATGGTTATTAAAGAACTTTGGACCTCATATCGCAATTTGATCACCAATTTTAAATCTCACTGAGGAGAACTGAAGGATGGCAAAAAAAGCAAAAATGTTCTCTCTCTCTCTCTCTCTCTCCACACACACACACACACACATACACACACACACACACACACATATATATATATATATATACATATATAAAAAAAATCTCTTACATATATTTATATGTATAGAAATTAACTAATTAATTGTATTGTTGTTCTTCTGAAGAACGTAGGAAACCACAAAATTAATGTCGACTCAACGCACGTGTCTATATTTAAGTTGAAAAGACTATTTTTATGACGTCCTTTTAGCTTTGCATGAATGCCGTTTCTCTCCAAGATCAGCAAAATAATAAAAACATGAATTAATTAATTAATAAACATCTAACATAATTCTGTGTTTTGTTCGAGTGCAGGTCCACCACTTTGAGAATTTGAATATTTCTAGAAACAAAGATGTGAACTTGAATGAATAAAGTGGCAATAATATACTGTAACACACACACACACACACACACACACACACACACACACACACACACACACACACACACACACACACACACACACACACACACACACACACACACACACACACACACACACACACACACACACACACACACTATACAAGAGAGCCAGGGAAAGAGAGAAAGAGGTGGATTAATATTTTACCTGTATTTCCTCCATCTTTAGCAGTTTTGGTGGCTATAGGTCAGCCATATCTATCTATCTATCTATATAAATATATATAGATATAGATATATATAAAGACGAAGATGGTGAGCTTCAGTGACTTAGTGAGCCCACATGTGAAAAACGATCACTAGAATTGAACAAGATTTCTATAGTTTCACATGGGAATTAGGTTGATTTGATCAGCCATAAGTTGATTCATCTATTGTGCTCACTTCATTCAAGTCCCATAACCAATACACCGCAGAGAAAAGCAATGACTGCTACAGGAAATTTCTCAATTAATTGAATTATAAACAAAGCATTCTCAAACCCACAGAGGATTAACTGCTGGTAAATTAGTGTGATTTTTTTTTTTTGAAGATTGTGGGAGGAAGCGAAAGTCCTCAGAGAAAACCCAAGCAGAAGCGAGTTGATGGCAATCTGATCCACAAATCTGTCATCAGGACCAAATCTCTATATCTGAAAGATTCACCATAAAATAAATTCAATAAGCAATTGTACTACTACTTTTTAATCATTACATACATTCATTACCCAATAAATGCCAAGTTTATAAATACACCACTTTCTTTCTGTCTGTGCAGGTGATCACCAGCCAGTGTCCTCTCTGTTGCTTGGTTACCCGTTTTCTTTACTAACAGGCAGCTGGTTGAGATACTGCAGTGAACCGTCTGCATGTGGCTGACGACAAGACAAAGTGGCTTTGCTTCACCCACCGAGGACCCGTCGTGCAAGCAAGTCTGCAAAAGTAATGAAAAGGTGGTGTGGGTTTCATTTGGACGTTGTTTTTGTGCACAGACTTGATAGGTTTAACCGCTTACAGGAACTTTCTACATTCTTCCAGAATGATTTAATTTCTGTGGAACCAACATCAAATAGTGTGATTGCTTAAAAAAATCCCCAGAATGTTGGAAGAGAAAGACGTTTTCTTTCTATTTTCTCCACCATCTTAATCTTTGTATTTGTTTGGTGTTTTTAACCTGTCATTACTAAGTAAATATTTGATCTGGAAATATATAAAAGCCACCGAGTGCGGGTAATATGGTTTATGTACTATTCTACCAAAACGAGTCAACAGCGATGAAAAGCAGTGTGTCAGAGAAAAACTTGCCAATTTCTCAACTCTACTCATTTCTTGCCCTGATCTAACAAATGAATGTTTTTCACAAAAGTGGCAGTATTTAAAACATTGTAAATGGCAATTATTGTCAAGAAGGATTGCTACAACTAAATAATCTGCTACCAAACATTCTCTTACTTCAAATTTTAGTAACGAATTCAATCATCATTTTTAATCCTTGACTTTCTCGCTCGATACTGCAAGGACAGTGCAAGGATGCAAACTGGAGAATGAGTTTAATTACACAGTACATATCCTTATTAAGTGGCATGCATCCTGTTCTATTTTTAATAAGGTTTCCTGGTCAGACTCAAATGTGGCTGTAAATCGTGAGACGTTGCTCAGAACGGGCTCTGCTTCAACATGCATTACCATTGAGTAGAGAAACCACTTGCACTTTTGACAGAGCATCTTGACGTTGGCCTGGTCGGGTCTGGTTTGACAGCAGCTCTCTGCTGCCTGATCCCTCCTGACACCCCGAACTGCCTCTCTCCTCCTCCTCCTCCTCCTCCTCCTCCTCAGCCACAGGCGAGTTGACACAGAGCCACCAAAATACCAAACAGGCGCTGAGCAGAAACAAACCTGGAGGATGCAAACGGTGCAGTGAAATGCCACGTTGCTGGCTCTCGGCCTGATTGAACATCACATCAGAAAAATGAGTGGTAAAATGAGAGGATAGAGGCAGATGCAGCCATCCTCACTGGCTCAGACACTTCCTCATACTAAAATGTGTTGTTTGATATATCAAATGACAACACATATGTTTTCATAAACAGGACACCAAACACTGCTGGACTCTGGTCCTCCACATTTATTCTAACCTTAAATGTAAAATAGCGTTTATAGATACAAGTACAGTAAGTACAGTTGTAAGTGATGGTGATACAAGCTAAAGCCACATAAATTACAACACTTTACATTAAGGACATTTGGGCAACAATCTTTTGTGAAATGTAACAAAAGACAGCAGCTTCATCTAGCATAAGAGCCAATGGTGAGCAGAGATAGAAAGCAGCTTTGCAGACCTTTAATCACTTTTACTTTCCACAAAAGCAAAAACTTATGAGATCAGACACTTTGACTGCAAAGTAATTTAATTATGGGAGTCACTTTAAGCATATTACTGCCAAACTTTACACGTGTAATTCCCAACACAGGCGGCATACAATAGCAGAGAATCAAGATTGGTATGAGCTTTTATAACTCCATCTCAAAGCATTAAAGGAGTCATATCACACAAGTTTTCAACACTTGGTTCTTATTGGTCCAAAAACATTGTATTCAAAGTTTTTTGCCCCAAAATCCAGCTTGTCCTTAATTTTCAGCCAGTTGAATATTTGATGTGCAATGGCAACCACATTCAGGGAGCTAGACTAGCTCTGCTCCACATGCCCGTCTTGGGAAGAAGAGGAAGTCACTACATTATGGAGAAATACTGTTCAACCAAACCAATAAGAACCAGAATGTGACCCAGAAGGAGAAGCTCCTGAAGACGTTGTGACTCTGCTGCTGTAGCAGGACGTTTCAGAAAGTTATTGAAACATATTGTGTGTCTAAATATGTTCATCAGCTGCACGGAATATTTTCTTTACAAGAAATATGCTGATTTAACAGCAAATAAATGACTGTTCAGACCAGCCTGAGTGACAAAGCACTTATTTAACTGTGTGCATGCCACACCGAGATCAGATCATTTAGTTATCGTCTACTACTGATTATAATTAGTAGCAGACAGGAGAATATCCTGAACCCCCATTTAATCATAGAAATAAATAAAAAGATCACCTCACAATTATCAAGGCCATACACAGACCTCAGACTCTGCAAAGCCTACATTTGATCCACAGTCTCTATCAGCACATCTTTGCAAACATGAACAATACCTGACAGTAAACAAAAAAAAAATTATGCAAACTAACCAGCCTGGCGCTTTGAAAAGTAATATTAAAGCATATAATTCAGAATATTTCATTTAACAGTCCACGCATTTGCAGTAGTCACAGATAGTTGGTCCAGATCCATGCTTTATTAGAAGTTTTGCGGCAAATCCAGCATTGTTCTGGCCAACGTTTAGAAAACACTCCTCCGTGAAGTGCCGGGAACAACCTCCAAATCTTTGGGAAGTCCAGTGACGTGCAGTCAGGGTAGACAGGATAGGCAGTCCCGACCCTAGGCTAAATTGAAATGAACTAAACACTCATTCTGGATACTTGTTTTAATTCTAATATAATTCATATCTGTTTTTACATTTTCAGCTTACAGTGCCTGTAGGTTTGAAAGTGTCAGCATTTTGTGCTTTTCATAGTCCAAATGACTCCTGGTACGGCAGAGAGGCTGCACAAGTCACTCACTACTGCACTGAGTTACTGTGATGACCACACCCCCTGAAGGCAGACTGCTGCTCTTCCTTTGCAGCTCATGTCCAGTGAATGGAGGTGTTTGTGCATGCGCAGTCAGTTTCACCATATCAAATCATTTACGCAAAAAGGCAGATCCTTATACTGCCTTTGGACGTAACTGTGATATGCTCAACACTATACATACGATCACAGTGCATTAGTGAATTTATACAGCGCTACTACGCTCTCTCGAGTGTTGGCGGGATAACAAGCAGGATGACAGCACGAGAGACGATAAAGTATTATCAACTTTCTTTTGAGGGAAAAAAACAGATTTTAAAAAATGGGAGACCAACACCCGAGCTACCAGACCTTCACAAAAGGAAGACAAGGTCTGGACAAATACGGGATGCAGTGAGTAGAACAACTTGCCCTGTGCCATAGCAAACATGAAAAATCAGTGGTCCATATACAGAGCCTGATTACTGTGAAAACATTTGGCCACAGCAGAATTGACCTGACTTTGGACGAGGAAGAGCTTGCTTTTTTTGGAAACAATGAAATTGAAAGTTTCTCAAACTGGGGAAATGACATTGAGCTGCTGCAGCAGCCAGGGTCGGGGACAACATGTTTGCCTTGAAGAACCAGCGCGAGTCGTTTGACTCATTCCATGATTGTTTTCTGTCGCGGTGCAACGCTATGAACTTGATTGACAGCAACACGCGCAGCAAGCAGCCGCCGCGGATGAAAGTTGTTTTACACCATCCTAGATAACATCAGCTTGCAAATGGAGGCACGATTCCAGAACCTGAGAAAACTTGATTTTCTGGCTTTAGTTGACTGTGAAAAGTTTGATGATCTGTCAGCCCACTTTGATGATGCAAAACTGCACAGTGAGGCTGGCAAGGAGGATGACAAGCATTTAGGTTTTGTGAGGCTAAAGGCTGATCTTATCAGACTATATAGCTCACAGGTGATTCAAAATGAAATCACCTCAACAACTGCTGGCTTTCCTGGTTGAAAATGACCTTGATCAGAGGCAATGAAAGTTGCTGTTGACCATTCCAGCCACCACAGCATTGGTAGATACGTCTTTTTCTGCCTTGAAATGCATAAAAACCTACGTCCGCAACAGGAGAGAGCAAGGAAGACTTTCCCCACTGGCTCTCATATCCATGGAGAAAGAGAAGCTCATATAGCTGAAGGCCAAGACAGCGGAATTTTACATGTCTGTGATCAACAAATTCTAATCTTCACACATAAGAAAAAAATCAAAATAAACCATTAAAAAAAAAAATCACATTTCTTGGGGGTGCTTTGGCTCTCCTCGGGGCAGCTGCAGCACACCGCTGCCTACGTTTTCATCCAGCTGTAAAGTTCTCCTGTTTCCCTCTCCTGATCTAATCCCTTCCACCAGCAGGGTGAACACCATCGCAAACCAAAACTGGACGACACAGAAATACAAACCCAAAACAGTGCTTCTGCGTCTTCCTCCTCCATATAATTAAGATGCACAAAAGGCTGCTGGCTCACTTGAAAATAACTGTGTGCAGAAAGATTAGTGTCCCGGGTTCGGCTGAGAGTGTCCACTCAACGTTAGACTTTTTTTGGGTGTATGTTTGCAACAAAGCCTTGATGTCATTCTGTATCCAGAAAAAGAAAGAAAGAAAGAAATTGTTTGTGGGGATGAAAAAGATACTCAAGTGTGTTAACGGTCAGAGAGCTACTTCAAGTTAACAGATTGTCTTATTCTGCTACTTGAAACAGAATTATTTCACTGCAAATGGTGTGAATGCGGCATTCTTTCTTTGCTTTTTCAAGCTGACATTGCTTTTTATCTTCTTTGAAACACTGAAACGCCAAGGTGTGTTCTGCAGGGAGATCTGCCACTTCCTCGACAAGTGCACATCGTCAGCGTGGTTAATGAAAAAGTGAACCAAGATGTTCTTCCGGCACTCAACGAAGGCGGACGCTTCTCTCTTCTCTCCTCTCCTCTCTCGTCTCCCCGGCTTGCTGCTTCCGTCTTGTACTGTCTCGTGTCAGAATCTAACAAAAGGCTCTCTTTACATCCCCATCCGAACCAAACCGGAACCGTGGAATTGATCAGCTGGCCTCTCAATGCAATCGACCAAATTTTTACGACACGACAATCGATCAAGGGAGAGCCCGCATGTCTCAATGAGACGTTTGCTGCCAGATACATGCTCGACTCCCGGGCGACCTGGAGGTCCTTGTGTTTGGCCATTCTTTCCATGGACAACATGGAGGAGGTCTACATATTTGGATTCAAGATAGCAGGTATGCTGCTGATTGGGGCTGGCGGCTTTTTGATCTATCGCAGAGTTGGGAGGCGGGCAGCTGCATTGGGAAGGCGGCCGATCGTCACTGAGGGACTGTGCTGAGCTCTGAACGCTCAGACTGATGTGATAAATGAACGCAAGAGTACGCAAGATGCAACTTTTGAACGGTTACGCGGAATTGTAACCACCTTGGAGAAATGCAGAGTCCGGCTGGAAGGCTAAAAAATGGCCACAATCTGGAGCAGCATGAAGACCAGAGAGTCTAAAGGTCGAGAAAAATATAAAGTCGTCCTGAACGAAAACAAATCTTATCTACATTCGGATTCTCTCAGACCACCAGTCGCCAAGGCTGATTGTTTTTCGATTCCTCCTGGGTGTGCTCTGCCCCCCCCCCCCCCGATAATTCCCCACACCTGGCCTTTTGTGAATTTGTCTCTGTTCAGGACTCAAGGCCTTCTCATAGCAACAGACGCTGCACCAACTGCAGAGATAAGTAAGAGTACGTTTCACCGTCTTCGCTGGCCCCATCCCCCCTCCGAAGCATTTTTTTTATATGAGGCTGTAATAAACTCATTTCCATAGGAAAGTATGAAATGTACGGATGTATGCACGTATTCTCTCAAAAGGCTTTGCAGACATCCATGTTGATCCTTTGCTGTGTTTTGAGCGTAAAATACGTCCAAACAGCGACGTGTTGTCATGGAAACTTGGATAGCCAAAACACTACTTCTGTAGCCTCCTCGCTGGCTGCAAACTGTGCAATGGATTTCCTGACTCTGCGATATAAAATGCAACTTTTTAAAAGCGGCTCCCAATGGAAACGGGAGAAAACACACCTATTCGAAAACACCGACTCTGTCGGCACCATAGTTCTGCTGTACATGTGTGAGACTGCAACAGCGGCCTCCAGAGCAGCATGACTTCCAGTCCATATTCTCCTGGGACTTGGTAGTTATGAGTCACCTGTAGCAATCCAACTTCATTGTGTATCCATACGAATGTCTGTGTACTTGACATTGTTATAACATATATGTTGTATGTGTGTGTAGTTTCATTACAAAAACCGACAACAGCACCCACAAGTGGTCTAACATGAAAACTACCTTGTTCCCAGCGTTTCTGTCTTTCTGTGTAAACTGTCAAATGAAAATCATATCCAACTTTATTTGTAGAGCACTTTTCATACAAACAAAAAAATGCAACACAAAGTACTTCACATGAATAAAAAAAATAAAATATCATTGTGTAAACACAAAACTTTTCTGAAAAAAGCAAAAGCAAAAATTCTGTGTTTTCACTTGAATTTTTGTGTGAGTGGGTTGAATGTCGATAGTAACTTGAGCCCCGTCTCCACCGCACACAAGTGCCGGGACGGAGCGGAGCGGTATGGAGCAGTTCGGAAGCACTAACCCCGACCGTGTCGAGGTTAGTGCCCAAATTTTGGGCCGTGTCTCCACTGCAGAGAGGACCTTGAAAAGTGGGCGGGGCTTATGAGCTCCGCAGAAATGTGACATTATAACAGAAAAGAACGTCGTCAGATGTAGATCTTATGAATCCTCTGTTGTTGTTTACATTCTCCACTTTGCACTGTTATTTTTTGCAGCGGAAAAAAAAAAAAGTTACTTTTTGCAGCAGTCAATTTTTGCAGTGGAGAGCTGCAGCCGCAACTTCCGTGTTTGTTTTGAGAGAGCGAGTTGCTCGGCCACTTGCCGGGCGACGTGCCCCGCACTGAGCGCTCGGGTGCGGGGCAAGTGGCCGGAGCGTTCCCCCCGGTTGGCTGAGGCACAGACACGGGAGTCTGAGCTTTCTGCAGGAGGTTCTCCACTCCGGCGCCTCCGTGTTCCGGCAGCACAGCGCCGGAACACGGAGGCGCCGAGCTCCGAGCAGCCGAGCTCCTTTTCATCGCTTCCGCGGTCTGTCCCCGCGATAAAGCGCCACTGACCGCGGCTGAACAGAACGCTGACCGCCTCTGGAAAGCGGAGCTGCCGGAGCGCTGTCAGCGCCGGAGACGAAAGCTCCAGACTCCGGTGTCACGGACGCGCATCCACGCCACGGCGAGCGCTATGCTGCAAACAGAAAACTCCAACGCGATGCAAAGTCCCTCCCCCCGGTCTCCCCCTGCCTCAAGTCCGCTCTTTCACAACAAACACTAAAGTTGAGCAGCAAAGAAAAGAAAATGAAAATAAAAACAACCAGTGCACAGCTGACCACACTGACAGCAGAGGCTTCATCCAGCCGGCACATAAAAATATTGAGGGCGTGTAGTAAATCACTGACCAATCAGCAGACAGCAGCTCAACCTCAGACCCGTTCCATGGTCCCCGGCACCCCAACGGATGGGTAGCGGAAAAGCGGTCGCCTTTGGAGCGGTCTGGAGCGGTTTAGACTGCATTACATGTCGTGAGACGCGAGCCGGAGCGGTTTAAACCCGTCTAGGCTGGTACTTTCTGTGCGGTGGAGACGGGGCTTTTCATTCTACGTGTCTGTTGATGGCGATCCTCAGTGTGTCCCGTTAGGGGGTCTTCAAATCCTGGCCTCGAGAGCCAGTGTCCCGCAAGTTTTAGGTCTTTCACAGGTGCAACACACTTGAATGCAATAAGGGGCTTGTTATCGGGCTTTTTTTTACAAGCTTGATTATCGCCTCAACATTAGATTGAGGTTTTCTGGAGCTGGGAGAGCTAAAACATGCAGGACACTGGCTCTGGAGCCCCAGATTTGAAGACTCCTGCATAAGTAGATCAGCTCCCTCATATTTGCTCCCACTTTCATGTGGACACAGCTTTAGTCCATCAGGCCTCAAGAATCAACGTTTTGGATGAGATACCACACTATGAGACGTTTGCCTACGAGCTGATGGAAAACTTTTTTTTGTAACGCTATGCGATGTTCTTTAATAAGGAAACATCAATGAGCAGGAGGAGGTGCTGGAGGCTGAACCACGACAAGAAGCCAGGCAGCGATATCAGTGACAGGTGGGATAAATCACCTTGTCAGGCGTGAATTCAAACGGGTTGGAAACACTGTATAATGGAGCGCTCTACCCAGCCAACACACACACACACACACACACACACACACACACACACACACGCACACACACACTGCAGATTCCTCTCCATCTGTGAGGATAACAGATTCGGGAGCCTGACAGATTTGGAGTTTTATCACTTGAGTTTTTGACAGCGTCGTTAAGACGACTTCAGTTCCCAGATACGATCCTGTCTGAGTTGAGTGAAAGCCTCGGCATCTTGTTTCTTTGTTGTTGATCTTTTCTCAGGCCCACAGTTATGTGTGTGTGTGTGTGTGTGTGTGTGTGTGTGTGTGTGTGTGTGTGTGTGTGTGTGTGTGTGTGTGTGTGTGTGTGTGTGTGTGTGTGTGTGTGTGTGTGTGTGTGTGTGTGTGTGTGTGTGCACGCTCTGCTTCATGCATCAGAAAGAAGTTTTTATATGAATGGTGGATTTCCTATTGAGATTACGTAAGCAGTTGCTGAATGAATTATTCAAGTCTGAAAGAAAATGACGGCACTCTGATTCAGAGTACAGATCTGGCAGCGAACGCAAAGACTCCAAACGACATGAGTGGAGTATGAATCGATAGATACAGAAACAATAAAAGAAACAAGTTGAGTGGTGCATGATGAAGAATCAACAACAGACTCCGGTGGTTTGAGGTTACAGATGATAAATGGGTCTTTGAGCACCCCGGACAAAATAAAATAGTACTGGTCACATCTTTAGATTTCAAATGATGGAGAGATTATTAGTATTCTATTTCATGATGACTCTGATGCATCATTTCTGGTGTCGCACGCCTTGTCTTGTCCTTCATCTTATCATCTTTTCACTGATGTGTGAAGTACGTTCGGTTGCACTTACCTGCATGAAATTTACAGTACAAACAGAGTTAAATTGATTCTTCATGTTCCCCAGACAAGCAGCTCACTTATGGCCACAGAAGCATGACCATGGCTTTTTGTTGACATATGTACTGGAACAACATGAGAGGGCAGGGGCAACTTGTTCCTGCTGAGCTTTATGTTTGAGTTCACACTTTCGAAGACTGAACTATCCTGTTGAAACCAGCCATGCAGAAAACCGGATCTGTCACAAGACACCGTAGGTGATGCGCAAAGTGAAAGCAAACAGCCAAGTATGGAAGGAAATCTGATTCCAGGAGAGGAAAGAGAAGCCGACTGCTATCTGATCGCTCCGAGTCTGACTGGCTGCGTCATATTGACTGATTGTTCCAAGTCAGGGTTCCTGTTCCGGGATGATAGCGTTTACTGGTCACATATAAATCTGTGACATGAGATACTGCCTTGCAGGATCATGTTTGACATACAGAGTTTAAGTCGAAGAAAAAGTAAGGTAGTGTCACACAAAAGAGACTTGTGTTTTCTTTGTGTGATGAGATGAGATACATTGCACTATCTTCAATAATTTTTAATGAAATCCAAGATGTATTCAACTGGACATGGTCAGAATGTTACGGCTGATCTGTGTAACAAAACATAAGAGCAGTTTACAATAAAGGACACATTATTCCATAATGATGCAAATGGAAGAAAACAAGCAGCATACAATATGTAGAAAGATTAATTGATATGGTGGCTGGGAAACTTTGAATCTCTGAACTGTGACCTGATTTAGGTGGAGAAAGTGAAGCTCATCTCGTATCCCCACTCTCATTTCCATCATTCTGTGTATGCATGAGGAATCACCCCAAACTCCCGGAATTCTCCCACTGCTTCCAGTGTGTGTATGAACCGGATGGGGTTCAATGCAAAAGATAATTTCCCGAAGGAGACCAATGAAATGACTTCATTCATCTCAATTTTAGATCAGAAAATTAGACGACGTGCAAGAACCATGCAATTTTTCATGGACTCTTCAAGTTTCAGTCTGTGTTAGGGAGTGGTCACCATCTCCACCACACAGCAAGAAACAGGTGCACTTCTGAGTCAATGTCTATAAAATTGAATGTAGGAGTGAATGCATGTGAGCGTGTACGTCTGTTTTTTCCGGTGTGTCCCATGCCTATCGTGCGCTGCCAGCTGCAATTGGCTCCTGTTCTCAGCCTTTCAGCAGCGCCAGCTTAGGCAGATTCTGGAAGAATATACAGACGATTCTGTAATTCAAACAAGAACCGCAAGATAGATTCAAAACTTGAATCAAGATAGAAACTTCTTTAAAAACCTTTTGGAGTAATACAAGTCACAGTTGTCACTCCTCCATCTTCCAATCCACCAAGTTTTGCTGATGCCCTGGATTGTTGCTCTTGGTGACATCTTGAAGGATCCTCCACATCTCAACTTTTTCTTTTTTTTCTTCTTTTGTTTTGCATCTTTATCATTCCGTCAGTGTTGAATTGTAAAGATGTACAAGCAAGCTAATGAGCCCCACTCTAACTTTCATACGCTCTCTCTCACTCCGCACTATACAGAAATAATACAGAAATATGGAAACCTTTGCAGAACAAACACAGACCATGCACTTACACACATACAGTATATCCATGTCTTTGTACCATGGCATATAGAGTCCACAGCATGTGCAGCATCTATCTATCTTCCCTACGGCTTTGTTTAACAGAGGGTGGCAGGACGCTGGCGCTGAGCCGGGCCAACTATGGACAAAGACAGGATGTACTGTACTCTGGACGGGTTAGAAGCCCACCACAATGAAAACACAGAGACACATTAAAGTTCCTGTACTAGAACAGACACATTTAGGACTCAGTTTTAGTTTTTGATGTCCAGCTCTAATGCGTTGTCACGACCTTTCTCAATTAAGTTCCTCACTACACGTATTTCCAGCATTTAAAGTCCGCAGATCATCTCCGGGTTTGTTGATATCTTGTGGTCATGGGAGCTCCGGAAGATTCCTGAGGCATCGTGTCACAAGTTCCTGTTCGATAAACGATCCGTTTCACAACATTTAAGGCTTCTCTCATACTACTCTCAAGACTTTGTTTGAGAAAGTCTGGCTATTTTTGGACTGAATTGGTCAAATATTGATATTTTCACTTCACATCTTTGATATCCCAGAAACCCTTGCAGCAGGTTTCTGAATATGTGAAACATAAACACAGTTTAATGGCTACAAATTCTGGTTTGTTTGTAAACATATGGACTTTGCTGTGATGGATTTGGGAAACTGCAGGTTGTAAAATATTGACAATGAGTGGTAATGGTCTGGTTTGGGTATATTGGTTTATTCTCTGATCTTGTGAGGTCAGATAATAAATTGTGAGTGAAACCTTTTATGGGAAATATATGTTAAAGATTTTGTGAGTTGTTACTTTAACATTCACACCGACGCACAATTTCTGTGTCATGAATTACCTTCAAATACTTGTGAAGCTGCAGCTTCACATACAGAGGTAACATTGACGAATAAGATAGTTAGATAAAAGGCCTATCTATGCATAGCTACATCATAGTCATATATTACATAACTAAGTGGCATCCATGCATTATGTGTTGTAAAATATATACGATATAAAAATGCCTCATCCAACCCTATTGAAATTGAGGTTGAGTCGTTTTTTTCTTTTAAATGGAAAATGGTACCATGTATCAAACCTTTCTTTAAATGTAAGCAAATGGAACACATGTGTATGTTCTCATTAATGAATATAGACATTTTTTAAATAATGATAAAGTTTTATGTTCAGACATTCTTTTCATTAGATTAATATAATGTTGAAATGTGCAGGATGAAAACATACTGTATGGCATGAGCACTGTAGGGACCAGAGGCTGTGCAACATGGGATTACATCTTAAAACCCATGTGGCAAAGGGTAATTACCATGGATTACATATCTATACCATAGATACATATGTGCCAACACAAATGTGAGAATATATAATTTACATAAGTGATGCTGTGCATCATGTGAGTTTGATGTGTCAAACATGTTTCTCCCTCCTGGTGCAAGATGCCAATGTCTCCAGCAAATAAGAAAATATAGACAAAGCTGCTATGTTGGCATTAAAAAATGGCTTTAATGCACATTTTCTCTTATTTCATGCCGGTATTTGTGATTAGTGTCTCCAGAGGATGATTGCCAAACCTCAGAAGTAAGAGGCAAGGAAAGGATTGGAGCACCAAGTGAACTTTCGTGAGTTTTTCACACTGACCTGTAGCTTTAGTGGATTATCAGACAAGATGGAATCTCCTAAAATAGATTTGACCGAAATAGCATGCAAACGTAGTTTTATTCTGTTCAAATCTGAGGATGAGTTTACAAGTTTACTTCATTAACAACAACCTCTCATGTGATTTAAGAGACCAGAGGATGAACTAATTTGGATCGGCTTCCAAAGACACTGGTTTGATTAAAGCATGAACATGGTTTGGCAAATATTTCTTGTTTTTCTTAGGTTTATATTCCTTACTTTGTTCTCTGTTTCCTCTCCTTGAAGTTCTTATGTTTGCTATTTTATTTTCAGTACGATTCTTTGAACAACACTTCCTTTTCATTTTTTTATTTTTTTATATATTTCAGACATCCTTAAAATCAATATCAAGTCAACACCAGATAACCAAAGGTTTTTATCCACACAAACAGTGAATAATTACAGCAGAATAATATAATATAATTAGGTAAAGTGTCCCAAAAGTAGAAAGCAGTAAAACTAATTAAATCCCACCCCTTGTCCATAAATAAGGTACAGTAGGTCCTGTGAGGAGTGGACACTCTGTACTGGGCGTCACTGTGCACAGACACATATTTAACTGTTAACACACCGTAATGAGCGACAACCTGCCGAACACGGACAACGGACAGGTTTCCCTGGCAAATTTAACACTAAAATGGCCAAAAACTGGACCCGATTATTGGAACATTCAGACGTGGTTTCAAGATGTTAGTTTTTAGATCTGAATAATCGTCGCTTCACCGCAGCACAGTGCCGCACGGTGAAGCTCCTCTCTGTCAACCCTTCCATGATTTCCACATTCCATGTGGATTGTGTAATGTAGATTGTGCGCGGGATGCGAGTGCTACACGATTGCGTCCATACTACACTCCAGGTTCACTTCCATAACGTTCCGTAACGCAACATAACGATCCGAAACTATCTCCACTTCTGCTGTCTGGCGTTCTCCACCTTTCCTCAAGTAGTTTGTTTTTCACTTCAGGAATTCTGACTCATCTGGCTTTTTATTTGCTTTTAATTTGTGATCATTCAGATGGGGAGACGGAAGATCTCGTCACACAAGCGTCCAGAAGCTCTGGAGCACGAGCAGTCAGCGTGCACAGATCGTGTGTTCCACCACAGAGTGTCTGAGCCCAGCGTACAGGGTGGATGACGGTTTTGACGTCAGTCGTACTCTGCACACATGAAAGTTTCACAGTCCCTTGACGGTAGAGAACATAAGGCCCGTGGGCCAAAACCGACAAGTCCCACCAATCTGGTCCCACCAAGCAAGGAGGTTATTCAGGATTTATGCAAGTATTTTGGGGGCATTTCATTGTATTTCACACCAGAATTATTTCATTAGAATTGATGTTGAAATTGTAATTATTTTAATAGAGACAATTTCTTTCCATACACTGTGACCACAACAAAGAACACCTTTTAAGTGTAAATTTAAAGGTTATTATATCAATATTTTACCAGTCTGGTCACTCAGGATGAAACTGGACTGTATGTGGTCCCTGAAGTACATGAAATCTTATTTAATAATTATTTTGTATACATCTTATATGCATGTGTATATATGTATTTATATTATATACGTGTCTTATTGGTTCAGTGGCATGCTTTTAAATAATCATAACATATTTGATGTTTGGTTCATTCAATATCAGCTAATCCACACATGTCGAACTCCGGTCCTCGAGGGCCGCGGCCCTGCACAATTTGGGCGTGTCCCTGCTTCCACACAGCTGATGGTAATGAGCAGCTCGTTATCTGGCCTTGTGCTGAACTTGGTGATGAAGCATCGGGACATTCAGGGGAGGGAGACGTGGAAAACGTGCAGACCTTCAGCCCTCGAGGATCTGAGTTTGACACCCCTGAACTAATCCGACAATATCCAACAACAAATATCCTACAATTTGTCCTTGTGACCTGTCCCTCCAAAGAGAGGACACCTGTCTTCACGGGACACTCTCCCGAGGATTTGAAGGCGTCCCTACATCAGAGGTTTTACTGTATACACACATGTAGAAATACACAGTATTTAGGCACATAAGCTCACACTCCTTCTGCTTTATGCTGTTTAAAAATCATCTATTTACATTTTTTTAACTGTTTGGCTGAGAGTTGTTTCATCATCTTTTTTAAATACCATCGTGAACAAAATAACAAACCAAATATACACTCAAATTTTGTTATTTTTCAAGCTTTGATCTTGAACTGCTTGACACAAATAAGCACATCCTTAATGTTCTACTGACACACGTGTAAAATGTCTGTCAACAGCACCTTGAAAGTGTGTGTCAATGGACCAAATAAACACTTGTTCTAACAGGTATGAAACCACACCAATCCACATTTGTGTCTGTTCTATATGTGTATGTAAGCTGCAGCGCGGGCCAACAAGGCCTACCTCATGAATCACACTTGCTTTTCATCAAGGCTGACAAAGACAGCCGTCAAACAGACAAGGACTCCAATCATGTGATCGCAGTAGAAAACTGGGTCACGTAGGATCCTTCTGTAAACCAGCTTGTTTAAGGGCCCGTCCACACAACGGCACCATTTCGTGTAACTGCATCGTTTTTGTCTGTTCATTCACACAGCGCAACGTTTTAGGAGCCTAAAGATTGTTGTTGTTTTTTAAACGGGTTCCAGAGTGGACACATTTGAAAATGTCACTTCATCTTTGGTGTATTGACAGGCAAGACGGACATAAGCTGAAAACAAGAACAACTGGAAGAAAAACAATCATTTTGGCTCCTGTGGATGCCAACGTAGGCCCCGCCCACTCAGAGTACAGATACAGATTCAGATCATTTAGATGGTTGAACAGATACAGATAGTGGTGTACTCGCTCATCCCTACTGACAATACATGGATGATGCATTTAGGTGCATCATGTAACTCTGAACTCTGTGGCTGCGCTCCAGGCCCAACAATTTTCTAGTGGTATCACTGCAGCATTTTTTTTTCACAATCACACACTAAAATCACACCGAATTATAATATTGCTGTCGAGGCAGATTTGTATAAACTCCAATAGTTTTCAGTAAACTGAACCACATTCTTGTTCTACACGGCCCCAAGTTCCTCTGCGTCAATTTTCAAATGGACTCACTGCAGCTTTTTTTTCCACAATTACACGCTTAAATTACACCCAATACATGTAATGATGTACAGGCTGATAAAAAAAAAGAAAGTCCCCACAGGGACAATAAAAGTACATCTTAACTTATTCAGGGTGGTGTGTAGAGACATCCACTCATCTCTCTCTCTTTCTCTCTCTCATTCGTTCCTTTTATTTTTTGGGGTGGAATTATTAAAAGTCGCCCAATATTTAAATAAATATGCAATTACTTACAACATGTACTTGTTGTTTTTAATCTCACACGACTATAATAAAGCAGCCGGTGGATCAACACGCTGCCACTGACCACCTGCCGTACAAAATGTCTGTACGCCACTGAATATTATGTTCTTGTCCCATATTTGTATGAGAGACTGACGGCGTGTCACCAAGGGGAGTACCGGCGCTTATCTTTTACCACTTAAAGCACCGCTTGTAATGACTGCAGCCTGTCAAGTTAATCAATATAAATAACCTTACATTGTTGTTACATTTACAGCCTTTGCTTCTTCTCACAACACATGAAGCGTAATTTACTTTTATTAAAATGCATAGATCTTCATCCTGAGACATAAATATTGATGCAAGCCATAATAAAGACACAGGTTAAACAACAGCTCTATCTATAGAAAGATGGATTGTGATGGCTTACTTTTGATTTCATTTGTTTGCTGCCATTGCTCACTGCTACATTTTTTTATTCTTTGTGCATCTAAAATAAAAGTGTTTCCCGACATTGCAAAATTAAACCTTTGAGGTATGAATGCCTGGTATGATTCATGTTGTGTGCTCAGTGTGATTGAAATATTACTATTCATACAATCATCATGTAAAAACAAGTCTGATCAGATTGTTCCTGATAAAGTGCATTGAAATACAAAGCCTTGATCAAATTACAGCTAATTAATCACAGTGCCTTCAAAATGTGGAATTATTTCTTTGTAGCATTTGCAATGATAGTGCTAAATTACTTGGAGTCTACAAACAAACATGATCGTAGTGAAGACACATAGTGAAGACACATAGTGAAGACATTTTGGCTTTGTTGAGCTTTGCACCATTGCTTCCTGTGTGAAGAACAATGTGCACCTCAATTACATACTACTCATATATGTTGTGTTTAGTAAAAGAAAAGGCCACCGATCTGTAGAACAGGGCCGGATAACAGCCAACAAACCTTGTCACTGTTATATGTCTTCCACAGGTGCAAGTAAATGAAGGCACCAGTTGTTTGCATGGATGTCACAATGTCTGATCGAATGCATTGTGCTCGGAGAAGCAGAGTTCAAAAACACCAGGTGAAAAATAACCCTAAATAAAACATAGTTTATAGTCTATTAACAAAGGCTCACTCCTAATCAGATTTCTGACTGTAATATATAAGTACAGTTTGGTACTGTGACTTTAAGAGACACCTGCACAATGCATTGTGGGATGCGCTGTTGCCCATGTATTCAGTATTCATTCTACAGTTCAGGAGTGAACCACAAGAAAAGCCACCACTCGTCTCGCATCATGTTTTACGTCTTATAAGCTAAGACAAAGACATTACACCGACCATAAAGCAAATTGAGCCATTCCAAACAGAAAGGCTTGTTTTTAACCAGAAAGAAATGTGATTCTCTTGCAGGTTCAGCTTTTACTGTAGGTCTAATGTCCATCTGCATCTCTTTCAGGCAATTCATTTGATCACTTTTACATTTTTTTAAGTCATTATGTAGCTCAAATTAGGCAAAAAAAAACTGTTGCGGAAATTGAAGGAAAATCTCGAGACTGGGTGTTCACTAAGCACAGGGAACTACAAAAAAAAACCAATTATATATAATATCAATACTATATATAAAAAAAAAAAACAACCAACAGTTTCTGCAAAATCCGTGTTTTAATCAAACCAACAAGCCTGAGGCTGCGGTAGCGAGTGAGGAAGCAGGCAGTGCAGAAGTAATATTCTCACTTTGTCTATTGTTTCCTCTGCTGAACTAAATACGCAAAGAGAAAACCTCCCCTGCAAGCAAGAGCTTGTGTCTGATCTCCAGACAATTGAGGCTGAGTTTTGCACAGCGCCAGTCCCCAGAGCAACAATGAACGAAAACATGGATGCTGCAGATTCAGGACGGCGTGCAGCCGCTCTGACAGCTAATCTTTAATGTGAAACTGGCTTGATTTTCTTATTTTTAAAGGAGAACTGTCACAAACTGAACGTCTATTTTTGGAGTATGCTTCAGAAACCACTGGAACCCATTCATATGATGATTAGATGATTAGTCCAGTGAGCATGATCATGATCTGAAGACTACGCATACTACACATTTCAAATTGACATTTTGAGGCACACCTTCTGATGAATGGTATTAACAAACTGAGGAAAACTGCAAAGACATGCCAGATCTCATACGTTACTACGCAAGGACCGATGACGTGGCTCTGCGAGTTTCACTCACCTCCGAAGAGGACAGATACTCGGAGTTTCCTGCGTTTCATTTGTCACCCATCTGTTTATAAACAGCACTCAGGAAATCCACTCCAGAGGACATTCAGAGGACTTCAAATACCTCGGAGCATATGTGCAAAATTAGGTGAAAGACGTGATGCAGAAGGGGAAATGTTCAAACACTCACTCGGAAATATGTAAACACGAAGCCTGACATTAGGTGGTACTGAACAACATAATATAATTCGTTTTAAGAGAGAACTCTTGTCAGGTGGCATGCAAATTTATTGCATTAAGTGAACTATGTGAATGCTAAGAGTACAGCTTGAATAGACTTCCTGTCTCACGGACTTGTTCTCCGAGAAAAAGGTCCAAAGACGCAGTTAGAGAACCACGACGAGCCTTGTGGCTAAAGGCAAGGCACCTTAAATAACTTGTTGTTTAGCCATTAACATTATAAATGTGGAAAAAAAAAACCTGAAAAGGTGCTTGAGAATTAAAAAAAAACACAATCATTCATGAATCTTCTCATATGTTTGAGTTCAGGTCACATTGGTACAGAAAATTTTAAAAAAGGAATGAGAGGAAGTCGTTCAGGGTCTGTTTGGACTTCAGGTAAGAATCAATGGTAAAATCAAGCATTTGGAGAAACCAAACATCCATTGCTATTAATTTGTAGCCATGAACACTTTAATCCCGTCATTATATCTGAACAACACATGAACTATCATCATTACAAAAAAAATATATTTTGTTGGTAGATATATATTATTTATTCAACTGTCTACCAAAATGTTCCTTCTTGTGTTGAATACTGAGACGTGATCGATTACAAAGCCTCTGATTAATTATACATTTTGATCGAGTCCCACAATGATAGACAAACTCAAAACACCACTTCCTAAACACTGCCGGGTCCTAAGAGTTATTGTGTTATGAGGATAAAATAAGAGTTTGTTAAATATGATGATTCCAGCACATTCAGACTTGTACAGAGCTTTTGCTCACATATGGTTTCATTATTTCCCAGACGTTTTTTTTCCAAGTTCAAAAGAACAATGAGAGAAACTTTGCAACACAAAGGAGAAAAAGACCTGTGTTGTAATATCATGAGGGGTTTTTATGCATTGTCATCAGTTCAATGACAATCTGCGGGCTTGTGCTGTTTATTCAACAGTGTGACTATCATCAGGAAGTGCTAAATCACAAACGCAGTGATTATTAAACATTGAAGCTGATTAATTCTCACCTCTCACTGACAACCTCCTCCATCACCGGCATCTGGCCCGCAGCGCTGACATTCATGTAACCATAAATGCAGAGAGTCCCTGCAGACACAAGACGACAATTAAGGAATTGACACAATCTTCTGTGTTATTAAAGGGTAAACTTTTAATGACATCAAACAATTGGTGGCATTAAGGTAGATTGCATTAACATAAACCTGCTGGACTGAATTGAACTCACGCACATGCAATAATTTCATGCCACATTTAAAAGTCCGCTGAGGTTCGACCAGACACCGTGTGCAGGATTAGATTTGGAGGCCAAGTAAGTTTTTGATGAAAATATATGTTAAATGAACTGTCCTTTTCTGCTGAATTTCACCATCTTCCATCCTGAAACCAGACAAAAACTGAACTGGAAATGTTCATAAATCAGCTGTTTCACCTATCAATTCTTATTTAAGAAACTTTAATTGTCGTTTATACAACAACATTTTCAAGTTAACGGAAAATGCAACTTTTTGAAACGCTCTGACTCTGTGAAAACATGGCAAAAAACTTAACTTTTTGTGGAAACGCTACATCATGTAGTAAATAGTCCTCCTGCACATGCTCAGGAGATGAACAATAAGAACAAAGTTTTCCTGGGACTTGGAAGTTTTAATGTAGAGAATCATCCAACTACCTCGTCGTTTTCAACACCTTCCTGTGTAAAGGCGAAACATTTCTGAAATGAAGACACTAAAACCAATAATTTTCACTTGGAAAGTGATCAATGGAACTTCTTAGATATTTTAAGGCCCTGTTTAATCACATAATTTCAAATTAATTCATATTTAAAGCACTTTTGGACACTTGCATTTGGGCATTTTATTTTATTTCATGTTTCCTTTAATACGTTGTTTCATAATTTGCTAACATATTGCTTCTTTTAATCAAAAGGCCTTGTTATTCTAAGTATTATTATTGCAACAATAGTAATACTAAGAATAAGAATAACCTAGGAAGATGACACAAAATAAATAAGTGAATACAATAAATAAATAATGCCTCTCTATTCATATTTAAATTGAGCAGAAAACTGATAATTGTAGACTCTGCAGCTGCACATGTGAAATGATGTTCAGGTGGGACGCAGAGAAGGTGGGTAGTAAATGTCAACATAGCGGGGGCTCAGTGATAAACCGAGGAGGGTTGTGACCTGCACATTTACCCACCTAATAAAATGCATTATGTTTCCTGGCAAACAAGCAGCTGTCAGCGAAAGTTCATCATGTGGACATTTAAAGGTGGCAGTTCTTCACACAAATCCAATGAGAGAAAGAAAAGGTTCTCCTAATATCTGTTATCAAGAGCAAGAAAAGTGACATAACTGGAGGCTGTTGATAATTATTGGATTATTTTGTACTATGCAGAGTATATATGCTATATACTAAGTGTATGTATGTGTATATATGTGAAAAAGACTGCAAATAAGTTTTTTTCTTTTTTTGCAGGCAAACAGTGAGAGCACACGTAATCCTCTCACACAAAACCAGCTAAACATGCATGTAAACAATAAGTTGCGTTACATCACACTAGGCTGGATTAGTGTGAAACAGATGGCCCATGTTGCAGCTGTTCAACTGCAGGCAAAGATCTACTGTTATAGATTTAAGTCACTCTAAACCGCTGTGCATTCCTAAAGGAGACTTCGATCACAGTTTTGCAGGGCGAGTGTTAATGGTTTAAATATTTAGCCAGGAGTGTTGATTTTCAGCTGTTTCTGCTGCATGTGTGGAAGAAACGCAAATTATAATCAACACACAACACAATTCATCAAATACTACAAAACACAATGAATGACTTCCCAACAATAACATTTTTATTTTTAGACCCAAGCCAGAAAGGTGGAACTTAAAATGCTTTATAATAAGCAGAAAAAAAGATTATATTACTTTAATCCACCCAGCTTCTATATAGTCTTATTCAGTTGAGAGTAGATCTGTCCATCACAGAACACACACACACACACACACACACACACACACACACACACACACACACACACACACACACACACACACACACACACACACACACACAACTCCTACAACTCTGATAAATGTCAAGAAGACTGAGTTCATTCATGAATAATGAGGCACTCCTCAAGTAAAAAAGGAGTTTTCGTTGTCATGTAATGAGTGTAAATTAGTTTTTATGCATGACAAAACACTAAATGTATTTTTTAGAGAACTTCTGAGAAACTTTTTGTAAACGCCAAGTTTGCATAGTTTCCTCATAAAACCCAGAAATTGCTGCGTATGAGACTTCAAAGTGAGCTGCTTATTCTACTGAAGCACGGCGACAGGTGAAAGAGTGTGAAGGGCTTTATGCTGCATGTTTAAAAGGATTTATCCTCAAATAGCCTTGCTCACATGAAAATCTATCAAATGCCCCAAACCCACCAATCATGCATGTTTTCATGGGATAGTGTTCCAAATCTCCAAAAACCAACTGTATTTCAACCATGTCAAGACAGAATGTCACTTGGCCTGCTTTGAAACACAAGGTTAAGCTCCGATATCTACATATCTGCATGAGCTGAAGCCCGGCTTAAAAAGCAAATAAGAGCAAATCATATTAAGTCTATGGCATTGCGCATTAAACCAATCCTAAGTCTGAGTAAATTAAATTCCTGTCCTGAATACCTGGAGATGAGATACAGAGAATATCATGAAACGTATACAAGATTGGTTTGGGAAGCTCAGTGCTTTAAAGATTGCCATTATCTTTATTACATCTACTTTATATCTGGAGCCTTCCACTTGTTTATAGGGGAAAGATGACCTACATAATGTAGATACAGTAAAGGACATACATTCTTGTTTTTCTTGGACATGTGCCCATCTATTTACAAGAGTGCAGTTGGTAAGAAACCAGAGGAGGGGGAGGCTTCAAATTTTGTGAGGCAAATCCATCAAAACGAAAAAGGACGTTACAGTAATGTAAAGGCTTTGGAAGTTGAACGCTTCATGTCATTCAATATTGTTCCTTTGAATGCAAAGTCTTCATCAAGCAAATGCTCTTAGTAGCCTGTGGATCCAAAGCAGCCAATAGTACCAACATATTTTAATGTGACACACTTTCAAAAGGTCCAATGTTCAAGCGAATATTCACAAATTCACAAATATGTCACATGCAAAACGGATTCAAAGGAGGGTTTTGTGTCTTTCACTTCCCGTTTACATGACAACAATCGGCTGGAAACCATATGGCTTCTGTGTTTATTTTTCTTGAAGTGATTGTACGGAGGACTGAGACCCAACAAGCATGGAAATGTGGAGTTGGACGTTTTGGAGGAGGAAGTCATTGAACACATGAAAAGTGTGACAGCAAATAAATCTGAATTTGGAAAACAAACAGAGCATGTCTTATCATGAAATCTCGTCTCCAGAGCAAACTTGCTGAAGGCTGAAATCTCAATACGAATTGTGCATTAATCTATTAGCATAAACTCCCAGAGATATTTGGGTTTATCTCGTAGACATTCAGAAGAAAAAAACAAAATGCAAGTCTCCTTTCTCAGCCAATCACATGAGATGTCAGTGGGATAATGGTCAAGTTCCTCCTAACACGGTGCATGTGAAGTTAAGTGAGGAGCAAGGCATTCGCTCACATGTTGACACAAGTTCACACTTGTAAAGATTTTCCCAGCTTACATTGACATACGTGCAGCACAGGTCACAGCACCCCGAAGCCTCCATTCATCCAGAACGGATTACTAAATCATCATGAGACTGATTTCCCATCAGTCTTAAATTCCCCTGACCCTTTCTTCAGGTCGCACCGGGCCTGCCGACTCTGTTCTGTAATAGACTCAACAGGGAGTTGAACGCATGACGGGCCTAATGGGCCGGGCCGCTGAGAGGGTTTACTGGAGCCTGTCAGCTCTCATCCAGTCACACAGAGAGTGAGGGGGGAGGGAAACACAAGTATGATGGAGCAAGAAACCGGAGGGGGATAGTGAAAGGAGAGAAAAAGTAATTGAACAAATGGAGAAAAGGAGGAAGAAATGCTGAGCAAGAGAAAGATAAAAGAAAATGGATGTGATATAGCAAACTGCTGCGTTTTGATGGGCCGACGGTTTCTTTATCTCGTACTTCAACAAAACAGGCTGGGGGTTGATGTGGAAAAACAGCAGACATGGCAAGACAGAAAGCACATTTTCTTACATGCGACAAAGAATATTTGCACTGTATCAGCAAACACTTATCATTAATGAGATTTAAAAAAATACCAGACATGCCAACAAACAAGTTGTGACCCTCCCTTGCAGTTTGCAGCGTGTTTTGTGTGTAAAAGATAAAGATGGAACAGCGTCTTTGTTCAGCAGTGTAATGAGGCCCGCTGTTGAGATGCCAGATGCTTGTTTCTTTCACCGCCGCTGAGGCGTGGACACAATTAAAAGTTCGGCATCATAGGTGCACTTTGATATCAGCACAAGCCACGGCAATGAGAAGAGGAAGAGGAGCCAGAAAAGCCACAGTGACTGCCAAAGCTGGCAGGCTGCTCAGGCAGTGGGTGGGACATCACAAGAGGACAGAAACATCCTGCTAAGCGGTTTTTTCATGGCAGCACTGGCAACACATACAGCTCAGAATAGATAGATAGATAGATAGATAGATAGATAGATAGATAGATAGATAGATAGATAGATAGATAGATAGATAGATAGATAGATAGATAGATAGATAACTTTATTCATCCCCGAAGGGAAATTGTTTTGTCAGATAGCAGCATACATTAGCAAAGCTGATGCATGTAAAGGCAGACAAACAAGGATTGTCATTTGTCATATTAATAGCTATGTTGAATAAAATTGGTCTTAATTGAGCTCAAATGTATTTGCTGGTTCTGGACTTGCCTGAAGCTAGGGATGGGGCCGATTCGATCCAGTATGAGTATCTGGTTCTGTTACCAACGTAATTCACTGATCGGAAATTTCCGATCCAACCTGTGGAGAGATACGATCCATGAAGCCTCATCTGTGCTTTATTGTTGCTGAAATGACTCCACTGCTTCTCTGCTGGCTGCTCTGCTCGCTGGCTGGAAAATGTGGAATGGATTTCCTGAAGGGAGGCGGATTTCAATGAGACGCTGAGTAATGAGTCAGGAAGTCCATTCACTGTTGCCAAGTCAGCGACTTTCTCGCTAAATATGGCGACTCTTTGGGTCCTTTTGGCGACTGTTTTTGTGAAAAGCGACTCGCGACAAATCAAGCTACTTTTTCTGGTGTTATTGGCGACTTTTTAGTGTGTTTGGCGACTCTGACGAGAAAGCACGTTTCGTTCTGCAGTCACTGTCGTCAACGAGCAGTGGGTCCTGCTGTGAGCCCCTCCTCTGTCCTGAAGCATTCACAGACCTGAGGTCTGACAGTAGCCTCCCTCCCTCCTGCAGCAGTCCCAGCTGGAGTCCAAAATGGCTCGTTGAGTGTTTAAAGCTGGTGTCGGAGCCATTTTATGTTTAATATGGGTTTATTGTTTATTTCTGTTTTCTGTATGTGATCCCATTTACTGATCACCTGTGCAGGTTTTATGTTCAAGTTGTGGCCAATAGTTGGAGCTGGAGCAAGGTGGTTATAGAGCCTCCAGATAATTGGTGCCAGGTGTGCAGGACTCAGAGCAATCAGTTTTCAGACTGTGTCAGGGAGACAGGTCAGGGTGAGTGACAGGGGAACGTTCAGGTTCTAGGTGTTGATGATAGGCATTGACTTGTGGATAACAAATAAATGCATTGTCATATCCGAAGACAAAACAACGCTTTGGACCCTGATCATTGTTGCCCCTGAACACTTCAAAACCAGTTACCCTTAAATAGGTTGAGGTGCCGCTACGGTTGCCGACCCCTGGTCTCGACAAAGCATTCGGCTTGAAGTTATTTTGAGAAGTAGTGGCCTATTTCAATGACAAAAATAAAAGCAAAATCACTAGAATCAGCAGCAGAAAGCTCATTTGCAGTTTTAAACATATTCAGGGCATTTTTTTATTTACTTTGTTTCTTCCACGATGTTATTCCTCTTTTCTATAGCGTGTCTTAAGATTACAATGTCAAATAATGCAAATTAGGTGACGACGTGATTTAGCGATTTCAAGGACAGCCAATAGCTACATTCCATGTTGTCCCACAATTCCTTGCGACGACAACATTTAAAGGGACCCGCTCAGCCTAGCGTTTACGGAAAATGACGATGGCGGAAAAATGACGCATATCATATAAGTTACCAAAGCAATAATCTGCTGGAACAACTTGAAATCATCTCAAACCCAAATGCACTTTTTGTAGTCCATTTTCGGAAACTTGTAGTTCTTTCCACACCACGGCACATGTCACTAACTTGCATCGCTGTCACATTATTATGACGTCACTAAGTGAATGTGCGGTCCGACTGCCACAGCAATGTGAACGCCCTTCACTGACGTCATCCACGGGGTTGAGTGAAAGTCGATAGATAAGGAGAAAGGAGGGACATTCCTGATGTACCCTGAATCCATTCCACGGCTTGCAGCCAGATAGCAGGCTAGCATAGTAGCACTGTGCTATTCAACGTTTCATGACAAAATGTCGCTATTTGGATGTATTTTACACTCAAAACCTACTCCATCCCTAATTTTGGTAGATCAAACTCAACATATGAGGCCCGTCTCTGCAAGAACCGACCTCATCATATAGACCAGTGTGGTTGTTGTGGACAATAAGATTATAGAAAGCATAAACTGGAGTATGAAGTTGTATTATAGAGAATCCGAAACTGTCCTTACATCAGACAGGTCTGCAATCCTCACCCATGTAACACCTCAGATATTATAGTATAACATCAATTACATCAAGTCCCTATATTGAACTGATGAATGCATCAAGTTTGATTTGTATCGTGTCTTAAGTTAGTTAGTTGCGTGAAATTAACTATATGTCATAAAGACATCTACATAAATCAGATATTTATGAATACATATTTACGTGTTTACATGATTCATCCCTTTTTGTCACTTCATGATGAAACACATAGATGCTGAGCAGCAGCTGGTGTTTACATGATAAACCTCCTAATTCACAAAATATTTATCCCCAAGCAGGTGATCCTGTATATTCTCGTCTCATTTGACTTTCACTCTTGACTCAGGCGTTTTCAAGGACAAAGTCACAGTTCTTACTAAATACTAGCAATTGTTTCATTATCCAAGGATGAAACTAAGTTACATCATATTTGGCCACCCAACAGGAATTAAATGGGCTTATTTGGTCAAAAAAAGACAAAAGGAGAAAAAAGTCAATGCCAAAATTGGAGAAATAAGAACAAATCATCTGAACGGGGATTAATAGGGTGAGCACAAACAGCCCAGACCACCAGAATAACTCTGTCTGACCGACGGGAGAGAGGTGGGGGTGCCGGGGCTGTCTGTGTTTGTTAAACTATGTGGTGCAGTGGGTTCAGGTCTCCTGAGGTTCAGCCAAAGGTTTCCAGAAAAGGTGGGGGTAACCATCGAGCCTACTCTGATGGAGACACTGTTTACCTCGGATGGAGACACTGTTTACCTCGGCACAGAAGAAACTAAAAACAAGCGTGGATCTCTCCTGTATAAACCTGCAATACAATACACATGGATGGCTGTTGAATCAGCAGGTTAATAAACATGAATCACTCATGCATATTAGTGGCTGGTAAGTGATTTATTCTTTATACTTAATTTTACCACTTCAAATCACATCTTCCAGCTTGTTCAGAAGATGTAAACAACTTATAATGAAAGTGTTGTAAAGATAAGTGTGTCTAGAGGTGTGTACTGCACAGGAAAGGTTAATAGATGGTAAACACTCGACAGGTGAGCTGGTGACTGCACGTTGTTCACAGACAGACACGGCAATCCACGATCTGCATTTTAACCACTTTTCTACAGCTTTCTACTTTTTCTACATAAAATCCGATGCTGGTCAGTTTTTTCTATTCATTTCATAACTACAGGGATAATTACGGAGGCCGTCCAGTTTCCAGTTCTTCGAGAACACCGTCTATACAAAGACAACTTCTGGTCAAATTTAACTGTAATACTGCACAGAGTGCAGAAATATTTTGGCTCAACTTTCTGCAATGTCCTGATTCAGCACTCTGATATCATCTGGCCAAATCCGCTAATGCGTCAAATGAAGTTACATGCAGGATGGCTTCCAATCAGTCAGAAAGCCGGTGTAAAAACTGGGCGACTTTGTGAGAAAAATCACAAAACTTCATCAATTTAATTCAGGAGAAAACAAACTTCAAAGGAGCAAGCAAATCTGAGAAATCCAGGAATCCACAAAAGAAATACTGTGATGCAGGGGAGCCCAACCCTGGTCCTCGAGAGCCCCGGTCCTGCATGTTTTAGTTCTCTCCCTGCTTCAGCATACCTGAATCAAGTGATGATGTCATCACCAAGGTCGTGAAAGCCCAATAACAGGCCCTTCATTGGAATCAGGTGTGCTAAAGACAATCTGATGAGTGAGTGTGAAAGTAATCTAATGACTAATTTGTGACAAGACGCAGGTGTGGCGAGTGAGAAAACAGGAAGTGAAGCACAAGACCACACTGTCTGCAAACAAAATAAAACAGGAAGAGACACCATAAAGGACAAGTCATAGTGAAAATAGCTAATTATTATTCCGCATACTTAACAGTGGGTGTTTAGTATATAAGAGCCATTAAGTTAATATTGTCAAGAACTTTCGTAGCGTCTTAATACGTCATAGTTAAAGAATAAATATTGGAAAATCAAGCGCATATGTAAAAAAGTCACAATCAGTGGTCTAAAACATTCAAATAGGTTAAGAAATGGCCTTCCGTCAGAGGTAAATCGGTCGCTTCAGTCAATTTTTATTGTAATTTCAGTCAGTATCAGCTTGAATTACACCCACCAGATGTGTTGACTCCAGTACACACAATCCAGTTAATCTCTTTAACCTGATTTCAGTGAATGTCATGTTTCCTATCTTGTTGCTGCGACTGAATTTTAGCCCCGGGGATTTATGATTACGTTGCAGAAGAATAATGGCAAATTTATGTGTTATTCACAGGGACACCGAACAAAATCATGTTAAAAATGTATTTTTGGACGCTGACTTCAAGACTTCAGTTCAAGAGAAGCCAACAGTGACGGCATATTTTTACTACCAGCCAGCAGCTGCTTGTTAACATATACACTCATAAATAATGGTGTAGTCATCACTGAGGGGAGAGACTGGTCTGTAACTGTTGTTAGACTCTTAGGAATAATAGTAATGAGATTATCAAGTTATTACATTACGAGATTAGTTAGGATTGAATAACAAGCTCGCTGAAACTTCTGTTATGGTAACTTTTGTTGGTCACAGTTTGGAAAGATGCCAACTCTCTCCGTCTACCTCAGAAGAAAACTCATACACAGAGCTACAGCTCTTCTCCTAGCGCTTGTTATTTTACTAAACTGTTGTTTGCTAGAGCAACTCGAACTTTTTTTTAAACTGTCTGGATGCTGGTGGGATATCTCCAGCTGTTTTCTAGCGGCTCCTCAGTCGCTTCTTAAATCAGTTTGTTTCTAGTCCATAAAATCTTCCTCTCACTGACTGAAGTAACTTCAGCTGAACTGCCAACTGAGGGGATAATTAACTACTTCACAAGACATTTACATGTTTGCATTTACAGAGCAACATTTTGAAAACAATGTCCATTTACACAAAAACTGCAGATATGCTGAAATCTATGTAGTATTCATCTTGGGCCACTCGTGGGTGCAGTTTGTTGTTCTTATAATGAAACCACAAACATTCAACTGAGAGCTGTGTGACTGCCTACCAATGGGTCTGTTCGGTAAAGAAATGTTTCCTCTAGGAACTCACGCAAAAATAATTAAATGGACACCCAAAATGCAATGAAAGTTTTCTGTTTTTGCTTGAAAATATTGTGTAAATGGGGCCTCAAAGTGAGGAAAGCACTGCCACATTTTTGCTCTCAGTACCCAGTAACAGAACCTCTATGAAATATTTTTTGAAGAAACTAATCTAGTCCTACTTTTCAGTAAGACTGATCATTATTGTGTTGACTGTATCGACTTGAAACAAACAAAACAGTTTGTTCAACTGCCTCCAGACGTCCTGATGCCCATTGCCACGAGAAACAAACTGGATGTGGTCACAGGGCTTCGACATAAATGTAATATGTACTAATGGTTTGACCACTGGGAGCAGAAGAAGGTTGTTAAAGCACGAATGTACCGGACCAGGGATGGTTTTTCCACTCCATTATATACGCATGTCAATCGTGGTGAAGATCACAAATACAAAGAACGGAAGTCATACACATATTGTTTTGAGTTGTTGATGGCTAGTAGGGGGAAATACCGCATTTTCCAGACTATTGAGTGCATCTGGATATAAGCCGCAACAGCAAAATTAAAAAAAAATGTTTTTTTAAAAAAGTAAATGTATAGGCCACACTTGACAATAAGCCGCAGGCGTCCACGTTGCAACACGGCAGACATTTCACTGTGGGAATATGGGGATTGCTCATATTTTCATCATTTCCCACAAATCTGTCTTTCATAGTGCTAGAAATTCCTGCATAACAGCGCTGTGTGTGTGTGTGTGTGTGTGTGTGTGTGTGTGTGTGTGTGAGAGAGAGAGAGAGAGAGAGAGAGAGAGAGAGAGAGAGAGAGAGAGAGAGAGAGAGCGAGAGAGAGAGAGAAATACACAATCACCAAGGGTTTTATTTCTGTTGATAAAGTGTCTTTTCGGTTATTTGGTGATTGTGATTCTGAGGAGGAACATTTCTCGGCGATGGATTCCAGCAGCGCTGCTTTACGTGATGCACCTAAATGCATCGCTCACGGCCGCCAGCTGCTGGAGCTCCAGACCACGGAAGGCGACACAAGACGAGGTCATGAAGAGCAGAAACATCACTTTTAGGGCAAGTTTTGGAGAAGTAGAGGCTCAAAACAGCATGTATCTAAATGCAGAAGAAGAATCTGGCAGCCTGAAGCCTCTTACCCTGTAAAAATCCATAAATTAGACACGTCATTTTATAACCCAAAGTGTTCAATGCGTGTGAAAAAAGTTGCGGCTTATAGTGGACATTACTGTAAACAACATATGAAGAACAATGTGCTATCTAAATCTAAAATCTAAAAAGAGAAGTTAATAAAAGGCACACCACTCTGCACTTCTTACATAATTTATGTTATAAATTAGCTGGATTTCTAAAGGTAAAAAAGTTTGGCACAGTCACTGAAGAGACCACTTTTACTACAATGACTAAAATCTATGCAGATTATAGTAACGTTTCATTGCTTTAAGTTACTATTGTTTAGTTTTTTGTGTATCTCTCGAGAAAAAAAACCCTTCACAAAAAAAGGGGGCATAAATAGAGGAAAAGTATCTCAGTATTTGTTGGGTAAAAAGTGTAGCGAGATCAGACTAGGTTTTGTACTCGCTGACCTGCAGCATCGGGTCACATTGACATGGGAACACACACTTCAGACAGATGGACTGGAACTAATTAGCAGACTATGTGAAGACAAGACCACACACAAACCGAGAAAGCTCTCAGAGAGCTTGGTTGAGGTAACGAAAGCACCATGTTGATGCTTTCGTTTAAAATGTTTCTTCTCTGGCTTTCATGCATCACAAATCACTTTACTAGGTGCAATCGTACAGCTGCTACTCAGTCCAACGACTCTGCCATCAATTGTGAGCCAACATGGTGGAAATGTAAAGCTTTGCTCGAGATGACTGGAGGAGAACTTATTCTTTGAGGTTTTAGACTTTGATGGTAGTTAAATTAAACTGCAATACAATTACAGGTCTTACTAACATTCTGGATCGTCAAAATAAAGCCAGAATATTATACATACAGTACCTGTTAGCGCTTTGCAATTGCACTAAACAGGGGTACATGGAGGAAAAAAAACACAAACATATATTGAAATAGTTGAACAATAGAGTAAGACACAATTTATAATATCATCTGTATGCAGAGGTGATACAAATATGTACATTTTTAATAGGAGTGGACAAGACCATATTAGAAACTCACTTCTTCAAAGTTTTGACAAAATCCAGGCGGGTATTTTTCTAATCCTTTACAATCTGTGTAAAATCATCACACTAACAAAACATATAAACATATTGTAAAAAAGATATTCTATTAAAATTGCAAACTATATTAATTATATTGTATTTATGCTGGGCATCAGTGAAAAGGGGGTTTACAATTATTTTGTGACGTTGGCATGGATTTCTCAGATAAAAATTTGAGACATAGGAAAAGCTCTGAATGAGAAATTGTGAGATCAAACGTCTTTGCAGAGAGACTTATCTGTCAATCACATCTCTGCTTCAGCAGCAGTATTATAAAACTCCCTCTCAGTCAGAAGTGACGTTTCAGTCATCCGATAGTCGTCGGGAGGAAACACATTGAGAAGTGTCACTCGGCTGAAGGGATGCACACAGAGGGTGGAATGACAGTAGTGAGGTTATTCCCAGTTAAAGAAAAACCCCAATGTTCCCTAACAACCCCTAAATGGATTTGAGCAAATAGCAGATTACATTTGTTTTGTTGGTTCTTTGTTTTGAAGGCCAGGCTTTTAAACACCAGTGTCAGGGAATTATTTAGGAATTGGAGACAGCTTTAGTCTCAATATAATCACATTAGTGCTTCAAAATGCATTAACATCCATACAGGCTGTGTGGTCTCCATGCATTCATTCAAGCAGCTCATTATTGGTCAATGAGCACGAGCATAAGAATCTACCTGAGATAAATGGATGGTAGTTATATTAAGGTCTGACTTGCTTGCATGGAGTTCAAAAATACAACAATTGACAAACAATGCTTTACATCTTTAGTCCATGTTGGAAAGTATGAGTCACTAACTAGCCTGATGAGCATGTTTTTGGATGATGGAGAGAATGAGGACAGAGAGAAATCCAACAACAGTCTTCATGATTGGAGGCAAAATCACTACTTCAGATGTTATATTTTAACTTGTTTTATTATCTGAATGTTCATCATATTTTGTCTCAGTCCCGTGACTTCTTCCTTCATATTCTGCTCCGGGTGGTGAAAACCATACTGCTAATTCTCCTGCCAATCAAAATCTATTCACCCACTTCCATCCTCCACCAGTTCTTCCCAAACAAGCATCAGAAATCCTGCTTGCTAGCTTCTACAGTGCAGTGACCTGCTGACCGAACCATCTCCTCTTACATTATATAAACTCGCCACAGCAGGGAGTCCCATAGTTCTAATAATCCAGGGTCGACCCAGATGACTGCAATGCAACACATCCGTGGGACTTTCATGCACAAAAAAACTTGCATTTGTTCACATTACAGGAATGCTTCATTACATTTCGCAAAAAAGTTTAAACGTACTCAATGTAGCACATTTTGTGGCTGACCAATTTCACAACTTTAAACAAAAAGATTACACTTTAATGGTAAACATTCAATTGTAAATCACATTCCCCAAGGGTGAACTGATATTTTTGTGTTTTAAAAGTAGTGTCTAAATATATTTTTTAAGGCTTAGTACTCTTCTTCCCACCAGAATTACAAAACTAATATATTAACTTACAGTCCAAAAGTTAGATATAGGAGGGTATATAAGCAGGAAAATTAAAACGAACAACTTCAAATATCAACAATATTACACACGAGGTATTTGAATACAGCAGCACTTTTCTGGCACAATTTTTTTTTTTTTTTCAAATTCAGAGAAAACAATTACATTATCAACGCAAACAATCCATGAATGTAAACGCGTTTGACACAATAAACAAGGACAAACACAGTCAGGACACCTACTGTGTCGCCTGCATACAAAATCACTGATGGATTCAAAAGTATCACACAGTTTTATCTGTCTGCTTGTACATACTTGCAGTGCTCCACTGATCGGTGCAGTTTTATCACCCAAACCATCTGCTGCCGTCGTCCCACAGAGAGCCCCATTAACACTCGGTGCAGAGCGCAGCGCTGAGCGAGGCGACCCGGGCCGGCCCAGTCGGGGCTCGCAGCCTGACCCAGGACCTCTGGCAGCAGCAACACTTCCCAGATCGACACTCCCGGAGCCCGCTGGGTTCTCTGGATGAGGATCGGGATGCATTCTGCCACCTGTTCCAATGTGTAATTAAGAACAAAACTGCTGGAGCAAAGAAAACTATTGCTATAGAGATTGAATTCTCAAAATTTCAATGATAGAAATAGAAAGATCTTCACTGTCAAATATGTTTGTAGTTGATCCCTAAAATTAGGCATCCCTGCAACACAATTGGTATTTTTCAAATTTTTGGCATCACAGATAATGTATTATTATTTGTGAAAATGCTGTTACTTTACCATTAAAGTAACAGCATTTAAATTAAAGGGAGAACAAAATTGAAAGGTTCAAAGTATGACTCCATTGAAAAAAATGCAAATACATTTTAAACTGGAGCTCAGCATCTTGAAAGAAATACTTGCGTACACATATAAAGATACTATGGAGCCCCTCTGGTGACATTGGTGAAAAAAATATTATTGCTGAATAACGCGTGGCCACGCGTTATTAAGGCGTGGGAACGAGATAAATAAGTCGTGGCCACGCGTTATTAAACTGCCGTCAAGTGAGCCGGCATTAACTGCGCTTTTATTAACGCATTTACGGTAAAACACAGGTCAGCGTACGGCCGCAATGCTGACAGAAAGACAGATGGTCTGATTTCAAAATGCAATAAAACGGAATCCTTCATAGGTTTACACCCAATTTCACTTCAGCGCAATACTAGGCATACTCCTTTGTTACTACAAGAAATATGAAAGAATATTACTGTATAAATTTGGAGAAAAGTACTCTTAAACTTGGATGTGTTGATTGAAAATGATGGTCTCCTCTATTTTCAAATTGCAATAAAATGGAATTCCGTTTTATTGCATTTTGAAATCAGACCATCTGTCTTTCTGTCAGCATTGCGGCCATACGCTGACCTGTGTTTTACCGTAAAGGCGTTAATAAAAGCGCAGTTAAAATTGAGTGCCGGCTCACTTGACGGCAGTTTAATAACGCGTGGCCACGACTTATTTATCTCGTTCACCAATGTCACCAGAGGGGCTTCCGTAAGATACAGCCATATGCACGTAAAAACATTTTTTTACATTGATGGTTGGTACTAGTTTGCCACAAGTTCCACAGCTCCTGTGTAATGGAATTAATAGTTATGCTTGACTAAGATAAAGGTTGCAATAAAATGATGCTCCTTGCTGATGAAACTAAATGAGTAGAATAGTGTTTATATAACCTGAAAACAGTCGATGAAAAAGATGTAATTGCCCCCGATAGGATGAGCAAAATGAAGCCGTCTGAAATTGACTCTGAAAAGGTCTGTAAAAAACAAAATTACATGGCAGAAGTGCAAATAAGACGGATTCGAGGCAAGTCCAATTCAGGAATGTAATAAAGACCTTAAAAATTGTATGAACTATTTCGTGTTACAGTTTGGAACTGAATTAAATATTTACTCTGCTAAAAAGCAAGGAAAGTGTGGGAAAATAGAAAAATGTTTCCCATTTTACCCTGAAGAACTTGGAAAGTGGTTATGCGTGTCATATGTGACAATAACGAAAAATAGGAGTCCGACTGCAGCTTGCGGTGCTGAAGGTAATTTGAAGCAGAGGTCAAATTTAATGAGCAGATTCATGAATCTTTTGCTTTGACTTGCGAAGACTGTAAAAGTTTATCCAGTTAATTTAAACTTAATGGCAAAGAAATTAACTTCATGAAGGTTCGGAGGTCAATGTCTGCTCCGAGCGTCCTTCGCCCTGTTCATGCTCCTTCTCCTTTCATTTCTGGCGAGGGCAGTTTGTACCGTCACACCGGCTGTTTTTCAATTCACATCCTCCCTTTTTCCCCCTCATTCACCTGAATTATATGTTTGCTCCTGTGTGACAAATGCCCTTCCTACCAAACACTCCTCTCCTTTAACTTGTCTGCCTGCTGGAGAAGTATAATCCAACTGCCTTAATGCGCGAGACTTCGAGCTC
Organism: Blennius ocellaris; assembly: GCF_963422515.1. Taxonomy (NCBI): domain Eukaryota; kingdom Metazoa; phylum Chordata; class Actinopteri; order Blenniiformes; family Blenniidae; genus Blennius; species Blennius ocellaris. The sequence goes on from NC_137658.1 coordinate 23,959,306, forward strand.
TGGTGAAGCCTCATGGTGACTGAGTGACTGAGTGACTGAGTGAAGCCTCATGGTGACTGAGTGAAGCCTCATGGTGACTGAGTGACGCCTCATGGTGACTGAGTGACTGAGTGAAGCCTCATGGTGACTGAGTGACGCCTCATGGTGACTGAGTGAAGCCTCATGGTGACTGAGTGACTGAGTGACGCCTCATGGTGACTGAGTGAAGCCTCATGGTGACTGAGTGACGCCTCATGGTGACTGAGTGACTGAGTGACGCCTCATGGTGACTGAGTGACGCCTCATGGTGACTGAGTGACTGAGTGACACCTCATGGTGACTGAGTGACGCCTCATGATGACTGAGTGACGCCTCATGGTGACTGAGTGACTGAGTGACGCCTCATGGTGACTGAGTGACTGAGTGAAGCCTCATGGTGACTGAGTGACGCCTCATGGTGACTGAGTGACGCCTCATGGTGACTGAGTGAAGCCTCATGGTGACTGAGTGACGCCTCATGGTGACTGAGTGAAGCCTCATGGTGACTGAGTGAAGCCTCATGGTGACTGAGTGACGCCTCATGGTGACTGAGTGACTGAGTGAAGCCTCATGGTGACTGAGTGACGCCTCATGGTGACTGAGTGACGCCTCATGGTGACTGAGTGACTGAGTGAAGCCTCATGGTGACTGAGTGACGCCTCATGGTGACTGAGTGACGCCTCATGGTGACTGAATGACTGAGTGAAGCCTCATGGTGACTGAGTGACGCCTCATGGTGACTGAGTGACGCCTCATGGTGACTGAGTGACGCCTCATGTTGACTGAGTGAAGCCTCATTGTGACTGAGTGAAGCCTCATGGTGACTGCAACGGGGAACAAACTTGAGCTGCTGTTCTGGCACAGAGGTGATCGCTTTCCTGTAGTCGTGGCACTAAGAACAACACGTCTGTACTTCCTAATGAATTTTCCAGTTTAATTTAAATGCTAATTTGAGCTTAATGGCAGAGTTAGAGACTCACTGTTTTCAAAAAGTAAGATGGATGCTTCTCCTCCTCCACCCATGTTTGCTTGTGCATTCGTTGGCCTTCATTCAGTCTCATGATGACTTCAGATTGGGCTGAACACATGGCCACAGCAGTCAGAGTCTTATGATCAATTTGCTGAAGTGATAATAATCAGCTGTGGTCTCACACCATGCTGAACAAGTGTGTGGCTAAGATGGCCTGTTTATTATCTGCTAATGAAATGCACCCAAGTCTTTTTGGGGGGAATTTCTATTTGCATACTGCTGCTCCCTCTTTGCTCAGGTATTGAGTGAAGAGTTGTGATGATCCTTCGAATTATTCATGTGCATTGTAAAAATAGAAATGAGAAAATACAATAAGGATGAAGAAAAAAACTATTGCGGTTAAGGCAATTCGAGACAAAAGTTTGCTGAACTGTTTCTCTTTTTTTAATTCACCAAAGAACAGGGCATGAGGACCTTGCCAGGAGCTATGTGACACTCAATGATATTTCATGGGTATTCACCATGTTAAATGTCAGCAGTAGCTACATCAATGGCCACAGTAGAAGCTACGTAGATCGATGGAGAAACGTCTGTGGATTGAATAGAAACAATAAAAGCTCCTGAGTCAACTGAATACCAAATAATATAAGATATTGTGCATGATATACGCTATACTGCTGTTAGAAATAGTCTACTTCCTTGCTGCATGTCAAGTAAAACAACATTTTACTCACAAGTATTATTAGTTGGGAAAACCAGACAAGCTGCTCATGTTTCATCCATCAAACCATTTCCTGTGAAGTGAAACTACACTCAAGTGTCCTTTTTACTATAAAACTCAATGGGGAGATATAGTTAATCAAAAAATGGTCAAAGTTAAGTCACGAGTCTGGTGATTGAAATAGTGTTTTGACTTTTATGAACAGGCCCTCTTGTCTTTAACAACATTTTGGTCACATTTAGAAGTTACTTACCCCTTGACATCCTTGTTTTATTCAGCTGAAGTTTCAAAATATACAAACACAAACTCCTACATAGAATTAACTGATAAAGCCCATAATGAAGTCCTCCTTAACATTGTTTCCACAGCATCTTTCATTTAGTGTGTTAGAACAAGCAGAAAAAGAAACCTAATGAAATTCAACCAAGCACAATAAATAGAAGAGTCAATCTATCATTCAGGTCAGGACAAAGAACCAATGGCACTTTGCAACCAAATTACTCTAAAAACAAATTAATATTCTCATGTGCAAATGAAAAGATTGTATGTCCATCCCATGTGACTTCACTATAAGGAGGCAAAAAAAACAACTATTGTTTTGCTATTTGACGTTTGTGTTCTGTGAGGGGGAAAAAAGTTCCTCCTAGAACTTCAGTGACTCCTGAAGAAGGAATCAACCTTGAATTCTCAAAGCCCAAACAAGTGAAGGAAAGGAGGAATTAAATCAGCCGGTGGTTTGTTCAGATATTGGCTTGAACTGAATATCAGGACACTCAATAATACAAAGCAAATCAAAATTGGCTGTTGCTCTCGATGCAGTCATCAAAAACTGACCTTTAACTTCCCTCCCTGCTGATCTATAAGTCCTCAGTTGGCATCGCCGCGGAAACCTTGTAGGTGCCCATCAGCAGTGAGCGTCAGCGGAGAGTTCAGCAGGTGAAACCTTCAGAAGAAAAGGGACTGGACGGTCCAAAGAGCATCTGAGTAGGAAGTGACTCACAATCTATAAACTTTGTGACTTGAGAAACACTCACTTCCACAAAAACTCTTACGACGAAACACACTGTGGCGCTAAAACGCCAGGCCAGTCATAAATGTCAGGAACGCTGCTTTAAAGGAGGACTTTAATGCACATCGTAAAAAAGAAAGAAACAGATGGGGGACAAACGGGAAGAGATTTGACGATAATTTATCACGTCGCCTCTGAAAGTCTTATGTAATAAGTCAATAAGTCATATTCCCTTCAGTCTCCGGAGTTCAAATGCTGACACGCATTGTTTATACCTCCGAAGCTCATGTCAGTGACCTTGCTTTGCCTCAGTTTCCTCTTCCCCGGAGGGAAACAAGAAACCTTAATCACATCTGTGCTTGTGAGTGTCGATGCTGCAAGAGGAGGTACAGAGAGTAATCTAAAAGGTGAAAAAAATATACAATATATCGCTCATTAATCATATTCTTGGTGGGAGCTTTGCTTTGTATAACAGTGGAAGCTGTCATAGGCATAAGGTCCATACATTTTAACTTAAGAACAACGTTTTCCATGATCTACAGCAATAATGTGTCACAACACACCAGAAGATCAGAGATCAACCGTCTCAGTGATTGTATTTGATGGCGGGCATTCAAAATCTTCCTACTTGGATGGGAAATGAGACTTTTCAAATCCAAATTGGAAAGACTTGAGACGTGCTATAAATGTAATCATTGTCAAACATTAAGTAGTTTTAGTACGTATGCTTTGCTGAAATTAAGTTTTTATCCTTTCTTTTTACCGAAACCCTGCAGATATCAAGAAACTTTAATCAAATTGAAAGGATTCCTGAATGGTCTGAAATGGCTCAAATGTAACGCAGCCCATTTTCTTTCATTCAATCCTCACTGAACTATAAATATCTCCCCGGGTCCAGCTCCAATCGCCGCTTCATCGCTTGTAATCCACCAAGTCAAAGTGTCAGCTCTGCAGTATTTTGTGTAGGGCCACTTAGAACATGAATGATGATGATGAATGATGAACCTTACATCTCAGTGCACCAGAAAAGTAGCTTCCACATCTCTGAACATCAGCTCCCATTTTGTTTCAGGGTTTGTTTGCTGGGAGACAGAGCTGATCCCAGGTGACACTGGATGAACGAGAGGGAGCTTCATGAGTGCGCAAACATGAACATGCACCTTCTCACCTACAGTCAAATGTACAGCCGCCTAAAAGCACCGTGAAAACCACGAGAAGTTTCACACCACTGTCTGAGGCAACCTGAGCAGTCGAGGGTTTAGAGTCTTTGTCCAGGACAGAGCGGCGGTTGGCTGTACAGCAGTGGAACTCAAACCAGAGAGAAACCCGCTGCCCTAACCTCCAGGCCACCACAATCCAAATGCTGTGAGCAACATTAAGCATGAAACAACAAAGTCTTATGTTGGGGCCAAAGCCCAGAAATAAAAACTGGTTTAATGAGCATTTTTCTAAACGGACAGCAACATGGCCTGTCTGTGTGAGGGTAAATCATTCTATAAGTGGAGTGCAGAAAGAGATGTAGACTCTTCCAAACATTGACAAAAAGACTCACAAAACAGCCTTTGCCCAAAGCAGACACAGACACACACCTTCCACTGAAGGTTTGAGAAGCAATAACGTCTTACCCCCCCAAAAAAAACCAAACAAGGAATTGAAGTGGAAGGTAAGAACTGTGACGCCTTGGTCTTATATCTGTAGTCCACTTGTAGTGCAATGTTTTTTTCTTAAAAACTGCTGTTTGCAGGCCTTGGCTTCTGCAAATGAAGAAACAATATCTTCCTTATCGAAGGACCTCTGAACATTTCTCTCTATGAAAACCAGTGTTGGTCCTGTGAGCCTCTCCTGGAACAACAACAAGACTTATGACATACTGTGTAAGAAAAGCTGGACAACTTCTTCAAATAAAGCTGTTAAAATTGGTGTAAAGAATAAATATGTACTCTAAGTTTTGTGATTTTGACCAATATAAACACTAAACCTGTGTGTGCTACTAAATTTGTCTTTGTGTTTCTGAACTATTTAGTTTGCTCATAAGAGTACAGTCCTGTGATGACACAATCATTGTGCTTTGTTTAAGACTCAAGTCATTTTGTTGTGGAGAAAGAGGGAGAAGTGGTTTTTCTGAGTGGTTTGTGATTTAGTACATTTTTGACATTTCTGGTTAAACTATTAATGGATCTGTCAGGTTTTCAATATGTGCCCCCCAATGTTAAAGTCATTCCTACACCCTTGATTACATTTATATCAAAAGACACAAGGAATTACTCCCAGACCACATGACTCATGAAAGGCAATGCTTATTTATTCTTTTTTTTTTAAAGAAAATTAATCAGTGTGTATTTTTTAAAATTTTGTTTCGTGTAATATTGAAGTTTACATAGACTAACATTTCCTTCTTAAGCAAAGTTTCCCATTCACTGCATTTTAACATGTATTTTCCTGCAAATATAGTATTTAGTTTAAAAGTGACAAAAAATGTTCCATTCTGAGAGGAAGGGGGAGGAGCCTCTCCCAGCTTTTCTATTATGTGCTGGAAAGGTCTTGTTTATTTAAAATTAATTAATTAATAATTGGAAGTCTGCTAAGTGTGGTGAGGGTGAAGCCCCACTGCAGAGGGTCCTGAAGGACAGAAACACCATGGAGTGGATTGTGCAAGGTCACAATCCACTTTTATTTCTCTAATTCTAATCCCCAAAAAACTCCAACAAAACAATCAAGGGAACATCACCCCAACAACAGACTCCACTTCTTCTTCACGAGCTGTGTCCCACACACCATGTGGCCTCCACTGCCAGCCATCTTCACCCTTCACGTCACCTCTGCCCCGCCCTCGTCTTTGCTTCGCCTCCAGAGTTCTACTGCCCTATCCGTATAGAACACAGGATATTTAATGTACAAATGACCATTTAGTTAGGAAAATTCATAACAAAATAATCAATGTTAAAGCCCAACAGGAAGCTGGTGCTGTTGTTCCTTGTGTAAAGACCTTCCTAAATGGAAGGGGATGCACTGAAAGTTAACCAAGTCCTCATCCAATATGGCCTCCTCCCTGACATGTCAGCTCCAATATGCAGTTAATGAGGTGTCTATTGACTGTGTGCATATATGTGCATCACACCAAACCCCCGTTACGACAGCGGCTGAGAACAGGAGCGAGCTAACAGATGTGTGAAATAGTCAATTTTCAGTTTAGAACATCTGCATGATTTAAGCAACAAAAGTGTACATATACCAAAAGGAATTCCAGTCTTAGGTACCACCTCAATCCTAAATGTGTAGCCACAAACATTGACATCCAACGATACTCCTAGTGGTATACATAAAATTAAATAAACTTCACTGCACATTTCTTTTATTGCTCATTTTGTTGTGTCAACCCATACAAGTCTATTTATTGATTTATCCATCTACCAAATTTAGTGTCAATTAAAAAATGTTACCTTGAGTCAAATAATAGAATTAAAATATGATAAATTGTTTACTATTTTAATCAAAAACAAGTCAGGTGATGCCTAAAACACGTTTAGCCTTTCGGTTCAAAGCAGGACGGGCTTGCTGTGAGGAAACAGTCAGACAACAATGAGACCCTTCATGATTTATATCTTACAAAATTCAAGACAGAAAAATGCTACTTACACAATGAAAAGCCTCATACTTCCCAATAAAGTGAGTGTTCTGAGCAAAAGTGCAGCTGATGTTGCCAGACACGTTTTGAAAGTATTTTACACAAACTCTGGAAGTGGTACTTGACAGATAATGACTCTTAACCAATGCTATTGTGGGTCCTCGAGAGAGAGGACCTCATACTGTGCACCACATTTAATAACGATCCATCAGTTGTCATGACATTTCATCCCAGAACTCTGCATGTCAACATGATGACTCCTGCCTCCAGAATACAGTGACAGGCTGATTGTGTTTCACCTCTAAATAGTTACATTTACGTGACCAGATAAACAAAAGCAGGATTCACCCTGTGTGAACTGCCATCGCCTGCATTAAGGTTTCAGGATAATCCCGTGAACTAGCATGTGGGCTTAACCAGGAGACACACAAACAACAGAAGATATCATTATTGGAAGAACGGTACATTTCCATAAGCTGTCATCAGTTTTTGTTTATCTGTTATCTATTGTCATTATCTGAAATCTGTTTATTGAAGCAGTGACTTAGTACAGGAAGTGATAGTCTCCGAATAGTAAATATGTAATCGATCCCTATTTTGAGCCATGTCGACGTTACAAAAATTCTGAATTCATGTTCATGAAAAAGTCATTATAAGAGTTCATAGAATTATATAAAGTGCTCCTCTGTGTAAAAAGCTAATTATGATTATCTGAATATAATTGTAATAGTGTCATGCTATTGTGAGGCAAATTAAATTAATCCTGTATGCAGTATAATCCCCAAACCATCTTAATGATAGCAGAAACATTAAAATCATGAAAAAAAGATGAGGATTCATGAGGGACTGGGATTATAAAGAGCTTTATTTGCATCTCAGTATAAAAATATGTCACAGAAAGCAGTGTGTGTGTGTGTGTGTGTGTGTGGGGGGGGGGGGGGGGGGGGGGGGTTGAACTGGGACTAATACGTCCAAACAGCTTCAACCTTCATCCAAGTGGGAAGTCAGGGCACATCATGGAGGAATTTTACAACAGTGCAGCACAACATGAAAATTACTTTTTAACTGTGCCAGTTAAGGAATTTCTTATTTCCCTCACCTGTGAACAATGCAGCCTCTGTCTTCTGTATTATTTAACATGGCACACATTTTTATAGCACCTCCAACATTGCTGCAAGTCGTTACTATCAGCAGTCGATCACCTCTGAACATATCCGGGGCAAAGAGCAGCAACACCCTCCTCACATTTATGACCATATAGTCAGCATAAATTAATGAATCATGGACAGCCGTCATTGTAAATTCTCTTATAATATTCCTTTTGGATTGTTATCGTTTCTGATCATTCAAGTCTTTCAACTATATAACTAACTTGTGAGTTTGGTTAAGGTTACATTAAAGTTGGAAACAGTGCAGCCACAAAGGGAAATGATAATCAGGAAAAAGGTTTTGTCGAGTGAATGACCAAGTTAAGATATTAGGTGTTAGGATATGTTCAATCACCATAGAAAATATCTCAACACAATGGAATTATATTAAAGTAGGGGTGACATTAAAAATGACTATTGTGATCAGGTCATGCAGCAAGTTGTACTCTTTTGCAAAAACTAATAACCTGAATTGGATGACAAATGCAGGGATGATTTGTCATCATCCAAGGACCAATCATTTTGATTTTGGCAAGTGAACGGCTAACTGTTTCCGATTAAATCCCAAACAACTGTGAAAAAATGTTGGATACAACATGGATGGGAGAGGCACCACGTGTGGATCAAAGAAGATCAGCGTCTGTTGCCATGGAGATGCTCCCTGCCCATTGATTCACACAGTAATGTTGCTACCTGACAGGCTAGTTAGGATCAATATGAGCTAACGGTGAACATGCTAGCAAGGCTAAATACGTTCTACAAACAAATGTGGCGTTGGCGAAGGTCTGTGCTCTACCGAGTGGAGCTCTCGTTTGGTTTTGGGTTTTTTTTACCTGTTTTCTCTGATACTGGTGATCTGAACACGGTGAAGATGGCTAAAGGAAAAACCCACAGCCATGTAATATATACACCAAAAATGTAAGTTTCCATCACCATCTTAAAAGCTTGAGGCAATAATGTCCTGTATCCCTTCATCCAAGGGCTGCTGGAGCTGATCAAAGCTGACTGTGTGAGAGTACGTTCTGGAAAGGTCACCAATTAATCACAGAGCACACAGAGACGGAAAACTTCACAGAATCACATCTACAAGTCACCAAATAACTCAAAGTGGATTCATTTGGACTGTGAGAGGAAACATGACTGCCCTTTTAGTGCAAAACACAAAAAGACTCCTAATATCAGGCACAAGCCAAGTGGAGCAAGTGTTCAAATCACTGCACCATCATAATGCCACAGATTATTTATTTATTCATTTTTTTAATGGACAATGTAGTTGCAGTTGGTATGATCTGAAATGAAAAAAGTCCAAAATGTTTACATTGCATCATGACTAACAACTTTCAAGATCTGTGAAGAAGTTGAACACACATCCTATCACACACTCGTTGTTTGACTTTTTCTTTGATAGAAATAAAGAATAGGTTAAAATGCTGCCACTTCGCAGTCAAAGAATTTATCACAATCTTGTCTACGAACAATGTAGCTGGTTTTATTGCTTTCATTTGAACAAAACGTCATCGTATGAATGTTTGATCATGTTTTATTTTCAAGGGAGGTTAGAATTGAAAGCAGATTTTACTGCACTGAATCCACACATTACGTGGAACGTTATTTAAATGAATATAAAATCAATCAGTGATGAAACAACCAGCTGGAAACATGTTGATCTTTCATCTCTGGTCTCAGAGGTTAAACCCAAAACTCTGCCGGCAGCTCTGACTCAAAGCATTTGTTAGTAAACTAAAAAATCCAATAAAGACTTTATTAAAGCCGGCCATTAAAAGTGACATGAAGCCCTGTAAACATAAAGTGAACTCAGAGCGAAAAGGGAGCAACGCCAGACTCCAACACAGTCAGTGTGCATCTCTGGTCCCATTAACCTTAATGGCCGTTTCTGTTCACTGGCATCGACAGGAGCCGTAAGCATGTAGGTCACAGAGAAGTCGGCACGATGCGGCAGCTCATTAGTGACATCGTCTGAACGAGTTCATGGGAAACGAGTCAAAGACACAGACTGCAACAAATTCTGGGACAAAGTTTTACACGCCAAGCATGCTCATGATATTTCTGCCATATTTAAGTGCATTCATCAATTCAAGATCAAACTTGAGCAACAGTAAAAACCAAGAAGTTAGCAATCTCTTCCTGGAACCTTGAATAATTGTAAGATGGAGTGACCTAAGGGCCTTTGAAATCAAATAAGTGGTCTGGTAGCAAACAGCAATTTTTTAAATCCTCAAACATCACTGAGAGATAAGATTTCTTTTGTTTAGATAAAAGCATGATGGTGGCAGCATAATGACATGGTACTAAATGAAAGCAACAAAGACACAAAATAATGAATTTAACCAAATATGGGAAGATCCCTCAATAAAAAGAAAACTATCCTTGTGTGACTCAAACCAAAGCCCAGACTCGAACATCTGCGGACAGACGTATAAACGGCAGCTCACCGAGGCTTCACAACCACTCTGACAGAGATTGAGAGGATCTGCCAGTAAGGGGGGAATGAATGTCTCACATTCACATGTGCAAAGCTTGTAGAGAGTCAGAGTTATAACTGCTGCCAAAAAGACTTTTACAACCTTGTGAATCAAAACGACGGCGTAGTCCTTCTGTAATGGACGGCCAAAACAATGCATTAAAGCAAATGTTATAAAAAAACTATAAAACATTTCTGAGGCGAACTTCCTTGAGGATAACAAATTACACAAGCGTGTGTGTGTGTGTGTGTGTGTGTGTGTGTGTGTGTGTGTGTGTGTGTGTGTCCATAAACAGTCTAACAAGTACGGTACATAAATGAGTCATGCAGCATGTGTCCATGTGTTTGTTTAGACTTCTAAACATGTTTTTATGTTTTGTAGCATCTCGCAAGTCGAATTTCTTGTCTGCAAAGCCGCTTTATTATTAAACAGAACCCGGCCACTCCTCCATCGCGATATACGCAGCGCATGCATGCAGTCTGCATGTTCAGTTACTTTTCAAAGAAGTAACTTGTAATTTTTCAATTCAATTTAATTCAATTCATATTCAATTCACTTTATTTATATAGCACCAAATACAACACAGTCATCTCTCCGTGCTTTAAACAGAAAAAAGAGAAAAAAAATGTAACTGGCAACACTGCGTGTGTGCGTGCCTTTGTGTTCTTTTACTGCAGTGCCATAACACTGACAGTCTCAGGCAAGCACTTCCCTTCACTGCTGATAAACTACGTAGACCTCCGAGTCCACAGCCGTGTGTCTGAGGTTCTCTGATAAACCATCTATCTATAAAGCAACTATTTGCTGTCTTCAAGATTACATTTGACGACTCATCCATCCATATAAAAGAGAATGAACCCGGCATGTATGTATTTATTTGTGTATGTATGTATTTGAATGTTGTCAGAAATGTTAAGTAGGAGGAACATGAAAACTTGTACAAATGCACACAGGACACCATTAATAAATCAGAACTCCTCCAATGAAATCCTCGGAGATTCTCCATTTGTTAGGGAGATGACGGAGGCCCTTCTCGAAGACCTTTTAAAAAGGTACTCGTCTGATGAGGAAAGGATCGATCTCAACCTGGCTTCAGCACTGGACCCACACTTTAAAGCTCTTCTGTCTGAAGAGGTGGAGCAAGAAACACTTGCAAGACTGGTCACTGAAGTTGCAGCCACTGAGCTCCATGAACACCAGGTAAATCAAATCTAAAATAGAAATTATAAAGGGGTGTATGTGTGCGTGCGTCCGTGCGTGCGTGCATGTGTGTGTGTGTGTGTGTGTGTGTGTGTGTGTGTGTGTGTGTGTGTGTGTGTGTGTGTGTGTGTGTGTGTGTGTGTGTGTGTGTGCATTCGCGTGTAATAAATAAATACATAAATGGAAGTAAACAAAACTACATTGATCACGCAAAAATGTTTCAAGGAATTAAACATTTCAAATCAATTGATTAAATGAACGTGTTATTTTGGATCAGCACTAATCTCTCTCTCTATATATGTATATATATATATATATATATATATATATATACACACACACATATAATTTCAAACAATTAAGAAACAATAAAACTGGTGTTAATGAGTCTAACTATCACCAGTCAAACACGCAGTTTATTCCCATCAGCCTGTGAAATCACAGCCTGTGTGCACAACTGGCAAAACAGCACGGGAGCTATTTTCATGACGTAAACTTCAGTCAGTTCGAATGTTTGTGGAAAGGAAGAAGTTGCTAAAGAGACCAGTTGCCACAGCGGGGGCTCTGGTAAAAATAGGATTCATGACATCCGTTCGTCACGAGTGCACGACTGCGCTGCCAGGCTGACTCACTCTTCGGTAACGCGTCGGTAATGAAACTCGGCTCGCTGGGCTTCAAGTCAAACACACGAGCAGCGAAACATGAGGATGCAAATCTGACCTCTGACCGGCAGCAAGCAGTACGGCTGAATAAATGAATAATGAGACCACGGTTGGATACATGCTTGGTTTCAAACTGAAAAGGATTTTTTTTTCACCAACTGACATCATTTATACGTTGGGAGCTGAGCAAAGTTTGCGGAGCAAAAACTCTGTCATCTCCACGTGAAGCAAACATCCCCCTGTGATGATCTCACACTGTTATACTGCTGGAACTTTTGTTTTGATGAAATGTAATTTATCTCTTCGTTGTCCTCAAACCTGTCTTTGTTCTTCCACCTCACCTATCATTTACCTTGCTTTTCTATTGTGAATTCATAACATACAACTTATTGTACATGGGCGTTATAGATTTAACACGGAGATGTCAAGGTGGATAAAGTTAAGCATGTAATTCAAAATCACACTGATGGCAAACTGAAAGAACAAAAGGACAACTTCTCTAGAAAACAATATATCTAATTAACTCAAGGAAAAGGCCTTTTATTTGTAGCTCCACCACAGGGCGGGAGGCACAATAGTTGACTGGTGAGCGCTGAGAGGAAATGTTTTTATGATCAATCGGAATAGGGTTTGGGTGGTGAACTGTCACCATGGTAACTCAAGTGACATATTGTCAGGGAAGGTCGAATCAGCATTTCTGACGAAAGAGGCTTACAGGAGATGGTGTGGGAGGAGGCCCGGGGCAACTGGGTACAACTCGGAGTTCAGGAGGCCCAAGAGGACGGCCTTTCCAGGGAGAAGGACGAGGGAATGGTTTCACCACATCTTAATGAACACAGCAGCAGAGTGCAGCCAGCTTTCAGTGCAGCAGCTATAAATGTGTGTGCTTGTTAAACATGTGTTGTAATGATCTGTGTTGGATTATGAGAGGTAAAAGTGTGATAAAGGGTAATAAAACATAAGTTGTTAATGAGGTAATGATTAAAATGGTTGAAAAGGTGTTTTTTTTTGTTTTTTTTAGTGGACCAGTTCGTGGAGTAAAGAATACGACACCAAGCCACAAGCAGAGTCGTTCATTGCAGGTACACTAATATACTCCCTAAACGCCCCACACTCGAGTTTAAAATGTATTAGTTGATTTTCCCTTCCTTCTGTATTTTGTGAATTATACCATTTACAACTGGATTTCAAATTTTTTTTCATTTTCTTTTGGTTTTATTTATTTATTTACTTTACTTCTAATATATTTTATTTGTATTTTTTTATTATTGTTTTTTGAAATTCTTAGTTTTTTCCATTTTTCAGTGTTATGGGTTTCCCTCTGGGTTTTAAGTTCTGATTTCCCCCAATATACCCAAGACACTGCTTGGCTTAGCAGGGAAACTAAAAGATGCCATAATCAGCCAAAGTGTGTTTTGGTGAATTTATTCTTTCCTTGTAATGTTTAAACAAACACTTACAAAACTAAAATTCTCTAAACATTTGAACAGTGTCAGTGATCAAACCACCTACGTGACATTTTGTTCTTGTTAAAGTGCATCATTTTAACAGTTACTACAATTTTGAATGACTTTTTTGTTGTCGTTTTTTTTAATCTTGAAGCCACTTTAAGATTTCTGATTTCAGCTTTTCTGCAGTTGCTGTGGAAACAGACCTCATTTTAAAAACGTGGCTGTGAAAGCTCCAAGTATTTCTGAAACCAAAATGCAAAAACGATGCATTTTTAAATGGGGCCAAAGTGTGTTTCATTTAAAAAAAACAAATGTAGTGCACACCGACAGTTCAACACTATGTTATTGATGAGACTGAAACTGCAGCACATGCCAGAACACAAGCTGGCCAATATAAAACATGACATTTCTATCATTTTAAGGCAATGCCATTCTATTTTTAGCCTAATGCGCAATCCTTGACTTGACTTTTTTTATGCCTGGAGCAGAACAAGATGACGGCTGGCAGATGCTGTTAGTGTCACTCACGCAGAGAGAAGTGAGTAAGTAGGGAATGACATCTGTCGGTAGTATGCTTGTTGTTTTTCTGAGGGGGAAAAAAAAACAAACCTTGAAAACATCCTTGTGCAAGTGAAGATGAACAGGAAACAAAACGCACCAGCACCTCTGGATCTGTACAGTTTGTCTCTGTGGAACAGCACGCTGAGGGATGTAATGCCAGGCATCTGGTGACTGCACTCCAAAACTTACTTCTGATATCCTACACATTGGTGAATAATGTGCAGAGGACATGCAAGATGCTTAAAATGTATCCATACTGAAGTTACTTACTCACCTAACAGCTATATGTACATGCAACCCACTAATATACTGTGTATAAAACAGTTTCATTTGCTTATATAGTGCTTAGCAAAGAACATTATAGAGGGCAAATATATTCATATACCCATAATACATGGATACATTTCATGCTGGAAAGCTATTGTGATTATAATCTGCAACAGAACTTTATATTAGATCAAACCAGATTATTCCAAGGACATTTTAACTCGCTAAGAACTCGGTCACATCACTGAAGGCATCAAAATTAGGATTCCCTTAAATGTGTACATTAGTTTGGACCTACGAGGACAAGCGTTGTCCTGCGTTTGTTTCATTTCCAGCTCTTTACATCAAGGAATCTGCACCACATTTAGGTTCGAGCTGAAGTGAAATCTGCTTTCCACACAACTTTGACGTGACGGCATTCACAGTTCCAAAAGGGCCTGGAGTTAAGCAACAGAGCAGCGCTCACTTCAACCAGGATAAAGACTGAGGGAGGAGAGAACTTTGTTAACTGAGTTGGTTTGTATATTATTGCGCGAGAAACTTAACATTCCTTCCACAAGCTATTTATTCGTTCTCCTGAAAGGCACACAAATAGTGGTTGAGTATACGTTTTCATACACAAGAATTCTGCTGTAAATAAAATCCCATTCGTTAGATTGCACCCTTTCTGTTAATAGGATAAGTAAACCTATAAAACGTGTTTTTCTTTGTTTAATTGCATGAAAATGGATACAAACTGTGGCATCACTGTCCCTCCCAACGAGATGGTTCACTTTGAAAGCAAGTAGTGCGCTCAACAACACACATATAAACAGTAATAAATATGGATTGGTTTTTATTAAATGGAACCACCCTCTAATTTCAGTAGGAAGAAAACCTCACAACATCTAGCAGAGGATGCTTTCCTCACTTTAATCTCTCAACAAAAATAAAAATAGATTAAATTGAGAAGATCATCTTCATCTTTTAACCGAGGTCACTCTTATCTTTCAGTGAAATCAGATGAATAATGGACAGTTTGTTCTCCCAGGGAATAGAGTCTGATGGGAAACCATGTTTTCCTAAATCATCTCCAATTAGAGAGCCACTATAACCACTTCCTCTCACAAAGAGTCTCAAAGAGCAAAGATATGGGAAATCGAGGCATGCCGCCATAAAACATGCAGTTAAAGGCTTTTCTGTTTTTCATTCTTGCACTGCATGGATACATGGACACACTACTTGGTGATTTTTTGGACTTTTCTGAATTTGCGGCTTCACATGGGAAAAACAGACTTGGTTCTGACTGTTGTGGCAGAGAGGTGGTGAAGCCCCTGATAGGAATCATGTGTGCTGCATCGCCTCTCTGCCCATAAAAGGAGGAGCCGCCCAGACAAGGTGTGACAGGCGGGAGACACAGGCCGGGAAGCTGAGTGAGGTGTGAGTTTTGGCTTTACTTCAAATAAAGAATGATCATGGAAACTCCTGAGCCTGCGTCTCTGTGGGTGAACCCGGGGCGGCGTGCACACCTGCCACACCGGCTCCCCCGTCGGGGACCGATAAAAAAGGACTCGGGATGGTTCGGTCAATGTGGATAAAAAGGCAAGTTTCCTGAGGCACTGGAGGCCCTGACGGCCCTTTTTACTGATCGACTTGCAATTTTCCTCAAAATTCAGTTTATCATCAATAATGGTCCCCAGGTATTTATACGATGGCACTTGCTCTATTGTCTGGCCTTTAATTAAAGTGACTGTCTTGTTGTTTTCTAAAATCAATGACCATATCTTTTGTTTTAGACATGTTCAATTGAAGGTGGGATCCCTCACATCACTGTACAAACTCACTAATGACTGGGCCGTGACTGGTCAATAACGGAGTCATCGGCGTACTTGATTATGGTTCTGTTGTCATGTCTGGTCCAACACGTTTGTGGAAAGGATAAATAAAAGCGGCGACAACACCCCCCCTTGTGGAGAACCCGTGAAGGAGAACACTGGGTCACACAGAACCCATTTATTCTCACTGATCTTTCAGTTAAAAAGTCTCAAATCCACCAAGTCATTGCAAGAAACTTAGTCTTTTGGTTAAAATGTGGGGCTAGATTGTATTCAAAGCAGAGGAAAAGTCAACAAATAAAAGTCTAGTAGACATTCCTTTATTCTCGGTGTGTTTAAAAGTCATGTTTAGTAGAGTTAGAGTAGTGTCCTCCACTCCTCTGTTTAGCCTTTATGCAAATTGCAGTTTGTGTTCAGTTTCCCTCAGTATCACATTCCTCAAAAGGTTTTCGAAGACCTTTATTACTACTGAGGTGAGGCAACAGGCCTGAAGTGTTCAAGGTTTTAGGACGGCTGGATTTATGGACACGGATCACGACAGCACCCTTCCAGAGAGAAGGTCCATGTTGTGTTTCCAAGGACTTATTAAAAGACGACCTGAAATACAGGACCGAGTTCATCCGCACATGATTTAATAAGGCGGCCTCTATTATCAGGACCCTGGCTTTTGTTTATGTTCACTGTGCAAAAGGCCTTTATGATGTTGCAGAGTTCCAAGTTAAAGTGTATTACAGTGAAATTTCCCCACTAAAATCAGAGGAATTAAAAACAGCCATAAAAACCATTAAGAGCATTTGCAAAATCTTTTTCTGAATTAAAATCATCTAAAATGGTCTGGCTGCTGCTCTGGGGATTAAGAACGCCCATGGTTTGTTATTAGGGTAAAATTTAACACCATGGTATGATCATGTCCTTACAGAATGTAATATAGGAGCTTGTGACGTCCACCAGAGCGTCCAGATCATCCGCACAGGACTTGGTGAAAATGTCCCAGTCTGTACAATAAAAACACTCCTGCAGGGAGGACACAGAGTCCTCTGGCCACATTTCAATCTTCTTGGTCTTTCTCTTCTCCCTCTTCAAAAGAGTCTTGTCGATGGGCAGTTGTGATCAGCGGATCCCAAAGGAGGAAGAGGGAGGGATTTGTAGACATTTTTCACTGATCCATAACAAAGATCTAGCGTTCTGTCCCGTCTGGTAGGACAGGACTTGTATTGATAAAAGTTTTTCAGGGTTGATTAAAGGTTAAAATCACCCATAGTAAAGTTAGGGGCGTGGGGGGGAGAGCGACTGCAGCCTCTGCGATGGCGCTGCAGGCGGAGGCGGCGTGAGCCTGCGGGTGATGGTAGACCGCGGTAATAAAAAGTTGGGAGAACTAATGGGGGAGGTAAATCGGGAGCAGTGACACTGATAAAAGTTACACATCTCGGGTGCAGATGCACTCTCTGACAGTCACAGCGCTGCAGTAACGTTCGTTTACGTACAAACACACTCCCCCTCCTTGTGTTTGTGACTTACCTCCAAGCCCCGGTCCAATCGAAACGAAGCTCCAAATCCGTGGACTGACAGGTCTGCGTCCTGGTCCTGCTCTGTCTGCCACGTCTCAGTGAAGGACATCACACAGCAGGCCCTGAAGTCCTTCCCGAACCTCACCTTTCCCTGGAGTTCGTCCAACTTGCTCCTCAGGGCAGGGGAGTCCGGCTGAGCTGCCGTCTCCTCAGCCGTCGTTTGACTCCTCCGCATCTCCCTCTTTCCCTTTTCTTCTTGTCACCCGTCCTGTTAAAATCTCTCTGTATAAGATCCGGTAGCTGTGTGGTGACGTCTTTAACTCCATTTGCAAAGTTCAGCTGTAGCAGAGCTTCACGTGTATCAGCTGGCTGACAGCCCCACTCGCCTTGTAGGTACCAAGCCACCACAAAAGTCCAATCATGGTGAACTAAAAGCTCTTTAATCAGTGGAACATGCACTTACAAGCCGCCGCTCGACCAAGAAGCATAGGAAAGTATAAAAACGATTAAAACAATGATGAAAACAAAAAAAGACGGCAAGCTCTCACTTCATGCCACCAGGTCCTACTTCTGTTTTTAGCGCCTCTGTTTCTCCAAAACTTTCCTTAAATGTGACATTTCTGCTGGTGGTCCGGAGCTCCAGCAGCTGAATGTTGCATTCAGGTGCATCATGTAAGCTGGCGTGCTGGACTCCGTGGCTGAGGAATCTTCGTTCTTAGAATCACAATTAGCAAATAACCGATAAAATACTTTATCAACAGAGATAAAATGCTTGGTGATTATGTGTCTGTCTCTCTGTCTGTCTGCGGGCTTCACAGTAGGCGCAGGAGCTGCACAACACCGCCTGTGTGCAGGAATTTCCAGCACTACGAAAGACAGATTTGTGAGAATTGTTGAAAATATGATCAATCCCCGTGTTCCTGCAGTGAAATTCTTGCCTGTTACAACGTGGAACCCTGCGGCTTATCGACAAGTGAGGCTTATATATGTTGTATATATACATATATACTGTGTGTGTGTGTGTGTGTGTGTGTGTGTGTGTGTGTGTGTGTGTGTGTGTGTGTGTGTGTGTGTGTGTGTGTGTGTGTGTGTGTGTGTGTGTGTGTGTGTGTGCGTGTGTGTATACATTTTTTTATTTTTTTTATTTTGTAGGTGCGGCTTAAATTTGGGTGAGCTCGATTGTGTGGAAAATACGGTAGTCTTGAGCTGTCGTCTTCCTCTACCTGACATCAGGGTAAGGCTGATACAATGCGTGATATCATTAACTGCACACTGCAAAGAGGTGAGAGTTCAGCTCTGTTTTGAGATAAATCCTTGAACGTGGCACATCAACCTGCTCATAATGAAAAAGAAACCATTCCCAGCGCGTTTCCATGTCTTCTCATCCGGGTATTTGAGATCTTCAGCCTGCTGCAGTGTTCAGTGTGCCAGAGTTCAAGTGAAGTACATAAAACTAACGACTTGCTGCGATTGAGGCCTGTGGGTGTTTTTCCTGGGGGGTCGGCTCCTGAAGTCTCACTGGTGCCACCTCAGCTCCACATTATCGACTGCCCAGACATGGCTGCCAGGATAAACTCATGAGTTCTCACCAAACTCCCAAACTTAGGTAAATACTCAGGCAGTTTGCAGACGACCTTTCTTGGACTGATGTTCAAATGTCAGCTCAAAGAATGCAGAGTGCCTCTCCCTCTCCCCTTCCCTCTCCCCTTCCCTCTGCCTCTCTCTCCCTCTCTCTCCCTCTCTTTCCCTCTCTTTCCCTCTCTTCGTCTTCCAGAGTCGAAGCTCTCCTACGGCAAAGTTTGTCCTCTCAAAGCCTTTTTCTCTTTTCCATGCAAGAACAGAGAGTTTTCTGTGGGCAATAACAATCCGCCCCACTCTCACGTAGAGCACAAGTCCAGCTGGTGTGAACACACACAGTATATCAATATCACAGGTTCAGCATTCATATTCATTTACTTTTTTGCAAGTAATCAAAACAAGAAATATAACAAGCTCTTAAAATTCCCAGAGCATGCCTGTTAATTTTAGATTTTTTTTTTTTAAATCTTACTCTCGTTTTACCTCATTGTATCCATATTGGGTGGAGCTCTGCTAACGAGAGGTACAAAAGGAAGGAGAAAATGACCACAGTGTTAAAACAGACGTGTGTCTGCTATGAAGTCCATCTTTGCCTGCTTGGATGAAAACCACAAGCAGGACCAGGATTGTGGTAAACGTGCTGAACTGCAAGGAGTTTGTATGTATATCCCAAAACAATCTACCAATGTACTATCTGACCAAATATCTTTATCTTAATTGCTGTAAAGACGAGACCAGATTTTATGTTTTGATGTTTAACATTTTTAAAGCAAAAACTTAAAATACATCTAAAGAAACCTATCCTTGATATAAATAAACATGTGCAACAAGCATATTTTAATTGATCCCCTCTGTCTGTAGTATACTTCATGTAGTCTTATTTTTTACCAAGCTGTTGCATGTTTTAATGACCTGCTGCATTAATGAGGAATACTTTGTATGAGCCCTTCAGGCTTCTTTCTCTTGCTAAATAGATTGAAATGTTCTACTTTGAAGTTAATCAATAACTGGGACTAGGAGGCCAAGGACTAGTTGGAGCGACTATCAAAGATGAAACACCAAAAATCCAAGAATGCATGAGGAAGAAAGCCAGAAAAATGAGCTAGTAAGTGAAATCCTCAGGCAGCAGAAACCTAAAGAGACAAGCGACCACATAGCATGAACCACCGCCAGATAGAGGAAGTGGCTGATATCAAGAAGATCTACCAATGGCTAGAAAATCCAGGACTGACAACAGAGAGACACAGTCATGGCAGCGCAAGAACAGGCGCTGAGCACAAGGGCCATGGAGTCAAGGCTCTACTATAGATCAGGTCTCAGGTGGCGGCTGTGCAGCACAGAGGAGCAGGGTGTAGAATGCAAGCATGATCAGCGATGATCATGATCAGGGTACATGGAGAGATCCTGGTGGAACTTCAACTTCTCGACTGACAAACACTTGCTGGACAAACAACCGGACCTTGTGCTGTTTGATAAACAACAGAAGAGGAAAGTAGTGACAGATGTGGCAACATCAGAAAGAAAGAGTACAACAAGACTGAGAAGAAGCAAGAGTTGAATCAACAGCTGGAACTGATGTGGAGAGTAAAAATTGACATGGTTTCTGTTGTCGTAGGAGCACTCTGGGCAGTGACCCCGAACCCAGGAGAGTGGCTGCAACAGATTCCAGGAAGTACTTCTGAAGCTTCAGTCCAGAGGAGTGAAGTCACAGGAACAGCTAAGACACTGTGCAGAACCCTCAGACGTCCAGGTCTCTGGTAGGGGACCCGAGCTGGACGATGATACAGAGAAGGAGCTTTTCGGAGAGAAAAGCATCTTCCAGACGAAACTACAAGCTCTCCTGTGGTCTAATTGTAGCTCCAGGTACAAAACTGCTCCTTTTGTGTTATTTCATGGTCTGTCAAGCAGTTTTACAGGTGACAGATGGAATGCAATTTCATGGCACAATGTGTCTGGACAAAGTGCTTTACAGTCACACGTTCCCAACTCCTAAGTACAGCGATGCCAGAAGTGCTGAGACCTTCACTCCAGAGGATTTGAGGTTTTAATATTTGTGTTTCACTTTCCAGTGCTGAGGGACAGAAACCTGCCATGTCTTACTTTCAGCTCACACCTACCTGTCCATGGGCGGGGACCAGTCTGTGTCTGATGTCAAGCAGGGACAGCATTGAGATAACCAAGTTATTTATTACATTCGGGAACGCCAGGAGTAAATTAAAACTCTTGTAAAACTCCAATTGATCATAATCTCGAACAGCAAGGAACGTCTACAAGCCCACGTTATCGACGCACTGCTGTAACAGTTTCTGACGAAGCACTTATGATATCTTGTTACAAGCAACTGTCTATAATGGATACTGAAGACCATAAAGCAAACATGTCCTTTTAGTTACGGACATGAGCGCGCTGGAAAAGATTAAACTAATGGAAAACTCCTTCCGCTTAAAGTGTTTTTTCTTGTTTGTAAGATGAAGTGACCATGAAGCCATCATGACACGTCGAGTGTCAACTTCAATAAATGTCAAGTCATGCAACCCCAAATAGCCACTCATGTTGATCAATCGCTCACCAGCACACTAAGGTCGCATTTACATAGTAAAGTTTCAAGTGAAAAAGTCGTTTTTATTCATGCATGTGCAGAAGAACTATTTACTACGGCCGTGGTGAGAGCATGCGCAGTGGCGGCACTTTCAAAAAGTTATGTTTCACCCCGTTTCCATGGATACCAAGTCAGAGAACTTTCAAAAAGTTCCAGTTTGAAAGCGGTTTTCAAAACATTGCGTATTAGTGGCTGTGAGCACCGCTGTCGTGTAAACAGGGTGTAAGAAGACCAGAATGAGTGAACAGTAAGTCATTCAGAGAAATGACTTACTATTCACTTGATTTTTCAATTTTTTGTTCATATATTCTCTTTTCATGTGTTCATGACTTGACCGTGTGTTTTCCATGTCATTTCTGTGCTGGCGGGTGGTTCACGTGGCTTATAGAGCATCTATCCAGTGACATGTGGAAGTTGTTGATGTGTCTAATCCATCATTTTGCCAGTTTTACCATCCGCAACGACACAATCCATCTTAGAAGAGGAGCATCGCTCCCAGTTCTTATTTCTTGATGGGGGCTTTATCTTATACAACTCAAGATTTCAAGGACAAACTTTTACTTATGAACTATGTTTTTCTGATGAGTTTTTTATTTTTATATTTGAATTTATTCAAGATCACCTGAATGATTTTAACTTTCCAACAAAATCTCCTGACAGCTGCTTATCAACACCTGCTTTAACAACAGAGCATACACTTATCGAACAAACCAGAGGGAGTTGAACCTAATTATTTATATTTCATTCCTATACTGAAATAGGTTTTTCATGCTTTTGTACATAACACAAGTATTTTTCTCTCAACTTGAGAACATGAAGAGACACATAATGCATTCAAGCAGAGAAATTATCACTTATGTACAAGTTGGAGACTTCACAGGCAATCAACATAACCTGAAGGGAAAAAAACTCAAAGTTCAACACAAAAATGAAATAATTGTTAAGCCAGAATGTTTTTTTAATATCTTGTAAACTGTAAAAGGTAGTGTGTTTTTCACCTCAACATTATTAATTTATAGATAAATTACCACAATTTCTGAACTATTGAGCCCATCTGAATACAAGTATATTATATTATAGTGTAATAGAAGCATCTGAGTATAATATATACTCACCATATTTTAGAAGAAAAAAAAGAAAGGCCGGAATTACGTGAACTTCATCAGCCACTTAAATCCAAAATCCATTAAATTAGCCATGTCATTGTTTAAGCTGCCGGGTGAAAAAAGTAGCCATTTATAGGCTGGAAATGAATGTTTCCATTTTGCTTCCAAAATAGCAGAATTGTGTCTATGAAATAACAGTAGTATTAAGAGTGATTAATCCACAAAATAAGGCGATTAATTACAATTATTTGAATTTAAATATGATGTTCATTATTTAATATTATTTAAATATAGATGGTTGCCACAACGAAGAAGTCCATATTTAGGAGTAAATAACCCAAAACAAACTTTCCAACCTGTCAAAGCTTTTCTAAATAAGGGGCAAGAGAAAGGCCACTGTTATTTGCAGGAATAAACGATGTACATCAGTGTAAATCAATCAGTAAGTGTATTAATTGCAATTCATAATGATATTGCAATTCTCATCAACATCACATTTACCTCACATTGTGCAACATCACATAAAAGTGATACTGTTGCACTTTTTTATGATAAATTCTCAGTGTTGTTCTGAGTTATATCAAATTTAATGAAGTTTCTCCCACTGGAGCAATACTATCCCCAATTACTCATGAAGTCGTCATTAAGATTGACCAATTTCTCATGAACAGGTTTGTTTTCACCAAATACCATTATATTAAAAAGGTTAAGACTGTACAATGTACAGCCCACATGCTGAGCCACATCTCATTCCCTCTTGACATTCACATGTTTATCTCTTCTCTGCAGAGTCGCTGACTGACAGATAATCCTGCACTGGGAGGACTTCACTTCAATTTCATGCTTCCTTTAATAACCAAACATGCATAATTGGGAATTGTCTCAGTTTGTTTTAGTTAACAAAAACATAATCGAGGCGACCAGAACAAAACAAAACAAAATGCTGCTTTAAATCTTACACATACTAATAAGTGTGAAAAACCAATGTCATCCTCCCATTCACATCTGAAAGAATTCCCCAAACAAGACCTACAAAACAAATATCTCTCACTTCTGCAGCTTTATAGTTTGTTCTTTCAGGCTTTCAGAATATCAGAATACTCGTACTCATGATCATCCCCAAAAACTTGAAAACTACTTTTGCTGTCAAAGCTTTTACTACAGACTAATCTTATTAAATTATGTAGGAGCTGTACTATTCAAAGTCAAGTCAATACATGTACTGTATATGTGTGCAACATACAGAGGACTAAAACTGAGTTACTCATCACACCCCTTTTACATGGAATGACAAGATATTGTAATTTTTGATAGAATAAAATAGCATATAATGAGGGTCTTTATAATTATAATGGGGAGAAGAAATGGCACATGGCAAATTATAGAATTTCCGAGGACAATAAGTAGTTGTAATAGCGATTCTGTTGTTTTAGTCGACGAAGGGTCGTAGAAGCACTTGTGATGGTCATAATGGAAGCAGTCGTAGTGGGAGCAGTGGTTCACTTCATACTGATGAATAATGCAATCTATAAAAAAAAGTGCAGAATATAATAGAATCCTCCAGAACAGCACCTCACAAAGACCTCGAAATGAACAAGACAAGAAGGAAAGCTAATCGGCATGAAACAGATCATTGTTCAAGCAAAGTGAACCTGCAGGAATATAAGAATATAAGATCAGACACTGTAATCACACCTCCAAAGACAACTGAATGAAATACCAAATTCCATCCATGCATAATGGTTAATTCACAATGGGAAACAAGAAAACATACAAAGTCATTTGTTTTTATTGTCCATTGTTGTGTCAAAATACCAAATAATAACTTTTCTTTTGAATTCACAGATTCAGACCATCGGTGAACCAAAAGCTTTGACTGGATGGATTTTTAATGTCTTATACATGTGGACCGGAGCTGAATAGCCTCTAACAGCATTACAGACGTACAGCTTGATGTCCAATTTTCTCCAGATTAATTTTTCCTTTTCAAATTACCACACTTTAAATGTGACAGACCCTCATCCCAATTGATGCATCTGCTGTAAGATGACCATCTATTTTTAGTATTACCTTGCAGTGTTTGCGTCTTGGCAGCTGTTGCACTCTGCAAATACGGAATGCACATGCAGTAATATCTATTTCCAAAGCTGCCGCTGTGAAGTGTCCCTCAAGACGCTGCACATTTGCATCTCGGTGTTGACGAAACCAAATGAGTCGTCGCTTCTGAGCCGGGTAGAGTGATTGGATGATGATCCTCAGTGGGTCTTGTGGGTGTTTGCATCTGCATTTTTATTGATTGAGATCCAATTACAAAGTGTTTAACCAACAGGCTCGGGAACAGGTACAAACAGAGGCGACGTGAGCAGTCAGTCACAAACAGACCCGACCGCGATGTAAACACAACCTTCACTCAGAACAACGAGCACGTACACAACCGCTTATTTTTTATACGTTCTTCTTGCACAGTTTCTATTGTAGCTATTTCTAAAATTAACTGTACAAAAAAATGGAAACCATCACACCTGAGCTGCAATTAGTTTGCGGCCCTTTTAAAATGCACTTTTACAAAGGCTGATGGGAACTGAGAAAACACTTTGAGTGGATCCTTGACACCGCTGCACTGTCCAACACATTTCTTTTTTAGGAAACTGAAAATATTTGTTATGGTTTTCTGCACCCTGGGTTGGGTCTGATAAGATAAATCAAATGATTTATATTCGGATGAAGAAAACCTCTTTATAACCGGGTTCAGCTATGTTTGTTTCAATTAACTATTCTATTTGATGAACTAAATAATACATTTCCATTAAAAGCAATTAAAATTTAAAGGATCTTTGCAAGATTCTGATCTTACAAATAAAGTGACATTTTGACTCAAAAGAAATGCAAAACAAAACTCCAGTCAATCTTTAGCTTTGTTTTGTTTTTGTTTGTTTTTATAATGGATAAAAATAGCAATAAAAACGCAGACACAAGATTAACCATATTGCCCACGCCACATGTTCACCTCCATCTATCTCCGCTGGTCAGACATTTATAAAAAATAAACAGCGTAGAGCTAAGCGCTTGACTCCTGGCCCCTTTAAAGCGTCTGAGTAAACAATCGACCCAGTATAGACCAAATATGTCCAAAACAATTTTGGAAAGGAGCACTGTAGACTTTGTGCAGACAGATGATTCAGATTTTCCTTTAAGATTGAGATTACACATATAGAATGTAGTTCAAGCTGTACAAAACAGCTTTTTTCCATAGTGGTGCCCGTGCACCAAGCACAATTCAATAAAGTTTTCCGTTTTAGGCAACGTCACCATTAACATGTTCCTCCAGAAGTTCTCTCTCAATGTACAAATACTGCACACATTAATCAGTTTCACATTTTCCAAGCAATATCACAACTATGTCACTACTAAAGCTAAAAATACAGCAGTCATCGGATGCCTTTTCTCTCATTTATCCACGTGAATATGTAATACAAGCAGGTTCAAAGTGTTTTCTGTTTACCATGTGTGCTTACACCCCAATTTGACATGAGAGATGAGAAATTATGCCCCATGTCTATTTTTTTTAAATGGCTATGATTGAGCGTGAAACTGCTTTTTTGGCAAACATCACTTTGAAATGCGAACTATGTGATGATGTAATCAGGAGTAACATGAAAGGTGTAGGCTGCCGGGAGTCGAAAATACGCTTGAACACAGACAAATGTTGGACTTCCACATGGACAGTGGGAAATATCAGTGATCTCTGGTCGGGAAACATGGACGTCAATATGAAAAAAGATAATTTTACAAAGCTATCTGTGACAACACCTTATTACAGTCAAAGCTAAAAAAAAAAAAATTTTTAAACTTTAATACCATCTCTATCCATATAGATGCCATTTTCAATCCTGCATATTGATTTCTTTGCAACATCTTACGTCATAACACTTCCAACGTTAAAACTCAAATTCACCATGAAAAACATGTCAAATAGGATCTGTGTGACTTCCCACGAAATTCAAAAGGCTCACGTTTGAAGGTTTTGACCAATTTCAACAGGTACGCATCATGAATTTTATGAATTTAATTTAATTAATTAATCTTTATTTTGAACATACAAATAGGTAAAAGAAAGAAAGAAAAAAATGAAACATTTGAATTAATAAAACAAAAACAAAGAAACAACACAATCCACTTGATCAACATCAGTATGAATAAAAAGAAACAGGAAATGCAGGAAATTGGCGGAACTGAATTTGTTGGAAGACTTAAAGATAAACTTTTCAATGTCTATTTGCAAGAACAACAAGTACACTGCAGTCAATAAATCACATTCAAGTGCCGAAGCACAAATGTTTGATCTAAATTGTGAGAAAATATCACTTCATCAGGTTCAGGACCCCAACATCTGTCAGAATCTAAATAAATAAAAACATTTTCACGGCTTTAGAGGTTCAGTCCATAATCCTTCAAATGCTTTTTTGAAGCCTTTCTTCAGCTTTAATGGCTCTATTCTGCTTCACAAGGCTTCTTGGTCTCTGATGTTAGAAGCTTGTTAAAGTCAAAGTGAGCCTCGACTCTGCTCCCCAGGGTTGACATTTCTTCTACAGATGAGTTGGGGGGATTATGGATGGTTGCTCGGGTCACATCACTGAGTAACAGGCTACGTGACTGAGGCAAACTGCTCTCAACGTTGATTTTAATGAAACATGTCATCATCTTGAGTTTAGTGCACACTTAACCTTTCCGAAGACGATACACTGCTCATATTGACTACTTTGGAGGTGCAGCCATTGTAAGTATGTAAGTCATGAACTAAATCTATTAGAGTAAACAAAACTACGGATGAACGCAGTCACTAAAAGGATTACTGCTAATCTTAATGAGGAGACCGACACTGCAGCCAAATGGAAATACATGAGCTTTTGTGAATGGGAGAGTGCGAGAAGGTCGACATCAGCAGCAGGCCGGGGTTCATTAATCAATGTTTGTGCCAGAAGGAAAGTCAGAAATCACCATCAGTCCCAGGACCAACCCTTCAGCACTTTGTCAGCCCTCACACACACACAGCTTGAATAATGAGGCAAGTTCTCAGAGTCACACAACACAACATCCTGAACATGAAGGAATTCATCAGTGCATGGAGCAACTGAGTGAGTGTTTATTGTTGTCAGGGGCCAATGCCAACTCAACACCGGACAAACCACATAAAAAACAAGTACAAGCACTCCAAGCGCACGGAAGTCCAGAGCATGGCAGGATTCAGGATTATATTATTTGCCATTATATTACTTTCAAGATCACAAAAAGCTGACGTTTGTCTCCCTCCTCGACCCCCAGAGGTTTTGGGAAAAGCAGCAGCTTTTTTATGCAGCTGCAGCAGGAGAAGAGACGTGAACTCAGACGTTTTTCATCATCATAAAGGTATTTATTCTGGCTACACGACTATCTATCTGTGATGCAAAGGCTTTTTATACGGCATTTCTGCAGTAACATGGTTTTTGTAGCCATAAGAAAGTTATTGAGGGTTGGACTGAGTCACAGTCTGGTCTGAGCTTGTAAACAGACACTTTGAAACTCTCAGGGTGCCCAAACTTTTTCCTCTGCCAAAGTGATGTTTTTTATTTTTGTAATTTTGTTCAATTTATAAATGCATTAATGTTTCTTGATAATATTGTGTTTTTTCCCCATATACCAGAGAGACTATAATATGAATATAATTTTTTTCATATATAAAATATGCTGTTTTTAAAGGGGTGCTCTGACTTTCGCACACAACTATATATATATTCAAGGAATTCAAGTCGTTAGAATTATAATTTACATTAACAGTTAACACAACAAACGTTTTAGTTTTTTAATAAGACGGCACCCACGCAAATGACAATATCAGAATATGCCACCTCCAAAATTGGCATTCAGCTTTGTGGTTGCCAAACTTGCTGTACAAGCAGAAGCAAATTAACACTTTTTCCTGCTCTCATGCATTATAATGAATGCACTGTCAGATCCTGATTAATACTGCTGACACTGCGCTTCATCCTACTGCAGAGCAAAGAAAGACTCAGGCTGGACCGGCAGAATTTACAACTGTGATGATTAAAAGAAAAGTCAAGAGGCTCTTTAATTTTGCTGATAAACACAAATTTGGATGTGTTGTCAATTAGTTTTCTCTTTATCATTTCATTCCAATGTCTCCAGCCATCTACAATATGAAGTATATCATCTAACTGTATTGACATATGACATATTTAAGAAATAAACAAGGAAAACAAAAGCAGACAAAAGGAAGAGTCAGTCTTTGGCCCTTTGATTTTAATCATTGAGGATAGAAAGCAAAAGCATCCGGAACTCTGCCAAACCCTGGAAAACAGCAACAACACCTCCTGCTCTCTGCACTCAAATTACACCCGTCTCAAGAAACAGAGAAAAGAAGTTTCCTTCGTTCCAAAATGAAGCACCACTTAGTGAAGTAACAGTGAATGCTTTTCAGAAGAAAAAAAATACCCCAGACGCCCAACTGAAAGACCCTGCAGTGACAATGCAGAGCCAGCGTCACAAGGAAAAAAAGAAAAAAAACATTTTTTAAACAACAATAGTCGAGGACGAGCAAACACAAAGACCTGAGCACTATTGTTCAGCGCGTTTCAGCTTGAAGAAAGCGTCTGAGCGTTATTAAAGGTGAAGGCAGACTCCACCAGCCTGCAGCCTGCATGCATAAATAATGAGGGACCACATTTGCTTTCTCACATTTTGGGAATTTAGCTGACGCTCTTATCTGGAGTGACTTAGAAGGTGTGCACAAGTTGAATGAATTCAACTCCAATAAACGGAAACTTCACAATAATAAACTGAAGCAGTGAGAGTGCAGGTCCACGTCAGACGACTGGGACACAAAAAGAAGGCAAACTTGTGATGGGAGACGGCATCTTGTTCATGTTAGTCACTTATCAAAAGCTATTTCGAAGTGTTTCGCAACATCAACTCTAAATATAATCTATGTTAATGAGACACATTTTGTAGCGTATGCGTCACTTGAAAATTGTTACCAGGGCAGCAAGAGAAGGTTTCTCATTAGGTTTATTTAGTTTAATGTAAACACATCAAAAATAACTTGTGTGGAGCCTTGAAACATCTTGTTTACAATTCTACATACAATTCTAGAAGTGAAGGTATGATAAGAAGAGTAGTAAGAAATTAAATAGTGGAAATATAGAAAAAAAAAATAGAAGTGTATTAATTATCATTGAAAAGTCAGAATTTAAAGCCAATGTGACTGATAGTTGGAGGCCAAATGTTCCACATAGTTTATATTAGAAAGACAAAGAAGTTCATTTGATTTCATTACCAATAACTCCATATTTTCAGTATTTTCTCTTCTAAGGCTCACCACAGCGCATCTCAGAAGAGTTTTCGATTCCTAAGTGTCCATGTTTTTCTGGAGTTACAGTAGTAGTTGTAGTCGTGCTGTACTGGCATCCGTTTGAAGAACACAACATAACTTACGAGAGCAGACAACATGTCATTCCACTCGGTCCGCTGACCACAGTGTGTAGTTGTTTAAAAGTTTCCTCTGTAATATTCATTTCATTTATCTTCTGAAAATAGTAACTGCCTTGTTTCTTCACCCCGATTACTGAAACAAATGAGATTTACGTCTGGCTGCCAGAGAACACACGTCCTAATTCATTACATTGGAGGTAAAACGCTTCAAGACAAAATCCGATCACAGCTTAGGTTAGGAGCAGAGGAGAGAGGGAGAGAAAACCATCAGGCTGCAGGGTCCAATTAATCCAGAAGTCATTTTAGAAGTTCAGATGGATTAATTACTGGCGCCTGTTTGGGGGGGGGGGGGGGGGGGCACTCACACAAACAAATACAATCATGGGACACATACAAACATCAGACACAACCTTGAGAGTTGAACTGATGCATTCTTGATCATTAAGACACAGAGACACACAATCACTGATGCACAAATATGTTTGAGGCTCATCAGTGACACAATTCCCAGGAGCCAAATTTGCTTCTGGCAAAGACCATGATTATGATTCAGAATCAGACTTGACATGTTAATAGCAACAAAAAAAAAAAAAAGAACTGTAGTCGTACGAGATGTCGACTATTCAAACAGACACGCTTGGAATATTTATCCTGCTATAATTGTGTTTACACCCTTTTATTGCTTTATGATATATGGGTGAAGGTAGAAAAGTGCATCTTCAACATCTAATGGGTCCTGACAGCTGAAGTCATATTGTTTATATTATCCAATTCAGTGGGCAACTAATGATGAGCAGACGCTGTGCCATTAATTGATGTGTTTATTGTTTCGGGAATATAAATAAATAAATAAATAAATAAAGGGTGGCAGTAGAGGCAACACTGCTCAGCCATGGGCACCAGTTTAGAGTTTATCATCTCTTATGCAGCCACACCTCCAGCATGGAAGTGTGTGTTTATAGAGACGCACTGTATCTGCAGCAATCAAAAACTTAATGTGACCTCATGCCTGAAGTCACATGGTCATTCCAATGATGTGGTGTCATTTGATTATGGCAACTTTGGAACTTAAAATGAGAAATTTTGCTTAATTTTGCCATTTTTTATCAAAGGAAGAGTTTTTATCAAATAAGAAAAACATTCTCAAAGCACAAGCAAGGATTTCTTTATTAAACTCTGAGCATTGGATGAACATATCATCCAATATTCATTTTAACTGAGTCAATTCAGTCTAAAGTTAAAACGACAAAGTTTCCAGTGAAAACGCATCATTTGAAGAGTGTCTTCGAGCCTGTAAACAGACACTCGAACCCTTCAAAGCACCAGGGGATGAAGAAATTGCTTTTACTGCACCCACGTTAATGTCTGACCGGACTGGCTGGAGCTCACTGCCTACAAGGGCCACAGAGGAGTTGAACTTCCCTCCGACTTCATGAACTTAATAGATGTTCAGTGTGGAAGAGACGACAAACCAGCCACGAAATATATAAAATGCAGTCACAAGCACAGACGTAATACAAGTGAAACTAAATGAATCAGTAACAGAATTGTAACGTCGAACAGCCAGCCATAAAGCGTCTTTTACTTTGTGTGTGTGGAGATCTTCCAGCTCAAACACAAACTCTCTTTCTCTCTCCGTCTCTCTGCTCTGTGCCAGAGGGAAAACCCTAAAAATACACACTCCCCCACAACACTACCCCCCCCCCCCCCCTCTCTCTCTTTCTGCCCTCTGTTCCTTTTGCTTTCACGTCCTTTTCTCTTTCAGCACTCTTCGGGAACTCTCTCCACACTTCGCTCATCTCGCAACCACAACTCTCATCACTCTCTGCATGTCTTGACCACGGCTGCTGTATAAGTCCTCCCCACAAAGCAGAACTGTTCTGGGCCGGCTCCTCCTCCTGTGGGCCGGCTCCGGCCCACAGGAGGAGGAGCCGGCCCAGAACAGTTCTGCTTTGTGGGAATTAAGCCATGTAATAATGACACGTGCCTTATTTAGCTTATTCAAATGTTTCAACAACAGTGATACAATTTTTCAAACATTTATTTTGTAATTGAACAACTAATGAAACTCAATTCACATTCCTTAACAGTCAAAATACTTAAAAAAACACTACATTCAAGTAAAAAGTGCCAAAAGACATTGTGACTCAGCAAGTTTAACTATTTAAATACTTATCAATAAATCAACAGTTCTAACCACACCCAATGGACAAACTACACACACACACACACACACACACACACACACACACACACACACACACACACACACACAAACACACAGGCACACACACACACACTTCTACTCCTCATTGATGAGATTTGCTGCTGATTTTTCTTGTTTTCTGCCATTGTTCTTCAGTTCAATTATCAAAATCATTTTTTTTGTTTTTTGTTTTGTATTTTATTTTGCTTTCGTTGTTAGTTTTGTTTTTTGTTGTTTTTTTGCCTACCTGCTAACTGGAACCTGGAAAATCATGTTACAGTCATGATAGAGCTGCTCAGGCTGGTTTAATCTCATAACAGTTGGAAAATATTTGGATCAGTGTGATTACTGTAAATAATTTATGTAGCACTAATAAGGGTATTGTATGTTGTCCCCCATCCACCCCTCTGCCCTCCACTCTCTCTCTCTCTCTCTCTCTCTCTCTCTCTCTCTCTCTTTGAGCGCCCCCCACCCCCCACCCCCCACCCCCCGCCCGTGTACAGCAGTCATGCCAACTTCTAATAACGGCAGCAACATGGGGAGACTCTTCGTCTCTTCCTGTTACAAGAGTAAAAACTGTTCTGACATCAGAAGGCTCTCAATCGCACCATGTTGTCTTACCAAGCTGCCAAACAGGACAAGGGAGGGGAAAAAAATACTTATCAATAAAATTATAATTCAATTAAAAAGTGCAGAAATGCATCTTAACACATTCAATCATTAACAATTCATGCCAATGAGAGCAAAGCACATTTCTGATTGTTTGGTTGGTTGCCAGGCAGATTGTGAGGCAGATGTCAGCGGCTGTCTTTGTAGAGGGACAGCGCAGAAAGCCTGGAACTCAGTAAAGTTGTCATTTTACTCATTCAATTCTGAACAATGACAGTTATTTGGCAGTGTCAGAGCATGTGATGTAAACGTATTTGAGTTTGAATGATCTGAAAATAAGAGTGGGTAGTAGTGTGTGGGTGGCTTTTCAAACACCATGGAAGAAAGTCATTTTTGGTTGGCTTTTCAGACACCAATAAAAATAAAATAATTGTTAAGTCTTACTTTCTAAATGTTTTTCTGAGTTCACCTTGGGGAAAAAAACACATGCTTATGAGACATATGGATGACATAAGGTCAACCACAAAGGCCCATTGACATTTACATGTTCAGCCTGTTGCATTTGTTGGTTTCAACCCACAGTAAACAAACGTGATTCTTCAGGCTAATCTGAAACTGTAGATTTCAGCATTTGTTACGCGATTATCTTCTCTCAACCAGTGAACCTGTACAAGGCAGTAGTTGTAATCTCAATCATCAGTGGAATTGAGGCCACTTTGTGTGAGAGAACAGTGCTCAGCCTCGGCCCAACAAATAAATAAGTCCACAAAAAAAACACTCAAGACGAAGCGATTATTGAAACTTTGGTGGAAGTAGTAGAACAGATTGTAGTGGCTCTTGAAAAGCATGTGCACTCCACAAAAAGCCCTTTTGAAAACACTCACTGTGGCCCTCCCTAATGTTGTAAATACAAATTTAAAAACTTTATAATTGGTAACCATGTCTGTCGTTATTGGTACAATCTTTAAGTGATGATCTTCTATTTCAGTTATTTGTATTAGTCTGAGCATCAGCAGCAGCATACGTACTCTCACCACCACTCCTTTCATTTTACAGCTTCAGATCCTTTTTAATTCATGTATGTATATTTCATAGCAATTAAATATATCGCTGTGAGTAATCTCAGACTAATGTATAACATGACACTCTGCATGAACCTCCTACATAGTTGAGCATCCCACTTCCATACAGACGCAGCTTCAGTCCACATTAGAAAGGAAATTAAACCACGAAAAAACATTTCAAATTAAATGATGAATGGTTGGTGATATGAGAACAGATGAATTTCTGCAAAAATGTAAATGTGACTAAATGAAGCTTTTTCATCTCATAAAGAATGACTCTCGCTACTCTGTGCCTAAATACATGTATTTGATTGGTTTTAAGAAGAAGTATACCACATGTGTGGTTTATTTAATTAATGCACCAGCAAAAGATTTATTCTTCAAGTTTATAGTTGGAGAAGATATTCATATAATCATGCATGAAATAAAACACATGAATGATAAGCAAAAAAAAAAAAACATTCAAAACCAACATTTATAGCTCTGAAA
This sequence comes from Blennius ocellaris, assembly GCF_963422515.1. Taxonomy (NCBI): domain Eukaryota; kingdom Metazoa; phylum Chordata; class Actinopteri; order Blenniiformes; family Blenniidae; genus Blennius; species Blennius ocellaris. Next base: position 23,993,879 of record NC_137658.1, read on the forward strand.
ATACATTAAAGAAAATCTACCAAGGGAGAAGAAACTGCGTTGAATGAAAATGCCTCAATGTCCTTATGTATTGTAGCATCTTTCAAAAACGTCCATAATGTGCCTCGCATACAAGAAATATACAAAGAATTGCTTCACAATACAGAAAGATTTACATATAACTAGGTAGACTTAATAATTGCGATATTTACAGACATATTGAGGTATCATCATGGGAAATTAAGGTTCATATTCATCTTCTTATTTCAGTACATTCAGCCGATGGAGCAAACAGTGTGAAGCCTATAAAATCATCCACTGAAACAAACACTTTTCAAGCCTTAATAAATACAAATTGTTCAATTGGAAAAACAAGAGATTAGGTCCAGACAGCGTTTCCATATCCGCAGGTCAAACTAAGGATAGGGTGAAATATAATGTATAGCAGCTTCAGACGGAAACTTTGTGATTGTATGTTTTGTATTTGTATTCATAAAATGCCCATATTTATACATTTCAGACAGAAGTTAATGCTCAAAGTAGCATTTTCTTCTGTTTAAATCAGTTCTAGATGGTTCTTCTCGTCATACATGATGTATACCTGGTGGAACTTGGCCCGTGTAACGACTGCAAAAAAACTATATTTCCATAAAAACTAGTAACCAATAAATAAAAATGCGATTTTTACTTTGCAAGTCTATCATAATTGGTCACATAATTGGTCTTTCTGTGATCTATGGCACTGCACCAAGTTGCAGTTCCATTTAGCTTTGGATGCCTCTGCAGCTGTGGCCATCAGGCGGCCGTGACACCAATTCCCCTCACAGTTAAATGTACAAATAACAGAGCAACAATACAATCGCTGGTGAGCACCCTTCAACGCTCCATCACAGGTTTTCCATTGATTTGGATCACAGTACCTGTTTAAGTTATTGAAATGCCTCTTTGAAAAACAATTATTTTTCTTAACCAATAAATGGGTTGAATCACATTGATGCTAAAAGATTCCCTGTATTGTCCATTTGGTTGTTTTTCAATCAATCTGCATTTGCATTAGCGCCACACCTGTTAAAGGTTTCAGGTGGTTCAAGACTCTTTTCATCAAAATGCTAATGGCGCCATTGATGAAAAATCTGATTTCAGCATAATTCATTCTTCAGTTCCAGATCCTGAGCATGTTGCTGTCACCGTGACAGGTACTTGCTCTCGTCCTCGTCAGACCTTTCAACAGGCCCAACACAAGTCTTTTTACTCCTTTGTGAGGCCCGACACGAGCTGCTGTGTAACTTAACATGATAAAAGTTAATATAAATTCAAAGACCAAATATTCACACGTATTATGTCGGTAATATTCATGTTATTTTGCCATTGTTTCTTGTTGACGTTGAAAGCGAGTTGCTCAAATGCAGTTTTCAGAAATTGCTGCACACGTGTGTATTTTCTCACATCAGCACTTGAGTTTCCCCAGTTTGAGAAAGCAATCAATAGATATCCAAGCTTCTGTGGTGGGATTGAAAATGAAGACCATGTCAGAAACTGCAACAGAGGAAATACCACAATGCTGTAAAAGCATGGAAAAATAAATCATCAACATTGACACCTGACCAAGCATGTTTTACAATAGACTGAATAATGAACCAACAAACAACTGAACTATATTTCAGATACTCCTCACCCCAGCCATTTGTCGTCATGTGTTCCTGCCAAAACCGTCATTATCTGGTTAAATTAGGTAAATAAAACTGCTGCATATAGCTGTGAAATGGGCCCACAAACCAGAGACCAGCTGGTCCAGTCCTTACTTTTCTCTGTGGAATATAAACAATACCGCTCTGTTGGCACTGAATAGTGTGTTTTAGCATTATGTATGCCAAAAAACAAAATCATCATTGCAGGTGATTTGCATAAAGGTACATAATTCCGAGAAGACTAGGATAAAATTTGCAATTTATTTTTTTTGCAAAATCAGCACAAGACCTTCATCTGTGTGTTGTAGTGATGCATATATTCTACTTTAAAATAGTCTAAAATAAACTACACTTTCCAAAAACACATGATTATTCTTATAGTTCAAAACCTTCACCTGAGCAGGTTTGGTTTTCCGGCTAATTTGCACATCCCAGCTGTGTCCTTTTATAATGTACATAATGCAAGTGGGCTGATATATCGAGTGACATAAAGCACCACATGTCCTACACTGAAGGTCTCCTGTTGTTCAACATGTACCGAACCACTCAATATGCGAATCCTTTTCTTTGACGCCTCTATTGACTGTCCTATGCGGCGTTAACACATGATTGCACTCGAGTTACAGCTGCACGTTGATCACAGGGGGAGGAGTGTATAGAGCTTTGGCTTCAGGTCAGTGTTCCAATATTAGAAAAAAAAGTTTCAACTTTTGATTAACACTGGCAATAATAGAAAGTGACTTATTAATCATAGTTTTTCTCTGAAATAGTTAACTATCGGTAAAACCAGAAATGAATGAAACTGGACAGAATTCAATAAATGTGTGATTCAGTGTCTTGCCCAAGAATGCTTGGTGAGATGGGGAATTGAACCAGCATTGTCAGGATTGGAGGGCAATCTGCATACCCACTGCCCACTGCCATCCCAACCTGGTACAGACAAAAATCTTTTGATTTAACTTGAACTTATCTTTACTCTTATGTTTCTTTATCGTGTGAAGCAAGTAAATTGCATGAATGTGACGCATAAGAGATTAAATCAGGACTCTGTAACTTAATGTACTGCAGGCAGTATCCTCTCAGTGGAGCACATTCACTTCTCAAAATGTTTTCTTCTCCCAAATATTGATCCTGTTTAATAATTCAAAACCGCAAAAAGTTTTGTTTTGAGGCCAGAAGTAAGAGGTAAGAGATGACCCAATAAAAAGAATCAATTCTCCATTTTGTTTTGACCATAAATAATGAATCTAAATCTCATTTTACAACTTGGGAAGATTTACACTCAAGTGAGACTATTATCACCACTGATGAACTTGCTTCTCTTCATTGATTAAAGTTCACCTTGAGTCGCTGAGTTTCTGCCACTTATCCCGGTCTGCTTATATTGTTAAAAATATTGTCCGCTTCCACTTCCCTCGACCCCTGCAGGGGATCTCGAGGCATTCCTATGTCTGACGAAATATACCTTCTCTCCAGAGTGTCACTCTGGATCTCTCCAGAGCTGAACAGGCTTCACACACTGTCATAAGCCTCTCACAGATGATTGTATCACAATGGTTTCCCTCCTGCTTCGAAGGAAGAAAGATGTCAAACATGCACTGCTGTCATTAAAGGTGAGCCTAAACTTAGAATGCCTAAGTTTTGTATAACAAATGTTATATTATATTATTATATTTCTTATAATATCTTTATAAGAAATGTTTTTCCGACAAAATCCAGTTTAACATCTGGGGAGAGCAGACACAACTACAGCAGTGGAGTACGTTTGCACTGAGCAACAGGAGCAGAAATGCAAAAGCGCAACGAGAGAAAGCAAAGCAATAAAATTCAATACAATCGCAGGCAAGTCTGGAGAAGAAGTCTGCTGAAGCGTGGGTCAAGAGATTCAATCAACACCTTAATCTGACCAAAACTGGAGAGCCAGTGTTGAAGCTACTGAACAGCAGCTGCTCGTTTTCACTTCGAAAATATGAAATCTTGCTCCTCCGATTCCCGTGTGTGCACTCCAGTGCAGCGCAGGTACAGGGTGTGAGCCAAGCGCACCAGAATTCTGTCTTTAAAGACAAAGAGCTGAAAATCAACACAGGAGGAGTCGTGCTGATGAATCCCCACACCCACGCTGATGTAATGCTTACCCCTGATGCAAATGGCCTATGAAATTGCTGCACTCCTGCTGCTCCACAGTGCATCTACCGCAGCTGGAGAGAGTTTGAACTGTAAACGATACAGCGGGACCGTCTCACTGTACAGGCCGACACGGTGTACCTGCACCTTTGATCAAAGCACATCATATCCCCAATCTGATCTATAAATACTGCACAGCAATAACAATCGCAGAAGTTGCTGCAGAAAATGTTCCGGGCTGAAAACACAAAAGGACACGTTCGGAAAAGCTTCTTTGTCAAAAAAATAAATGCCATGCAATGTGAGTCTAATACCAAGCGTCATCCTCAGATTTATGTGCAAAGAATCTTATGATGGTGTAACCACATCTAAAATATACCAGCTTTAGATTCACTGCAACTCAGAAATCCTGGTCTTGAAGGTCTTCAAATAGTCCATGTCTACAATACCATCACAAAATCAAATCATTCACACAATTACAACCATTTTGCATTCATTCAGGCACAGGAAATTACATTTTTGTGACGGGTATGAACGGTTCTTGACCATCGTTCATTGACCCCAATGCAACCTAGAATGTGAGGAAACAATATAACTTCATGCTTTATTCTAAATATAACAGTTTTCTTCACAAAACCAAGCAATGTACCAATACGATCAAGCTATAACACCACATGGATCGATTTCCAGCCTTCATATTTAGTTAGTCACAGACCCTCCCACAAGAAAAATGTGTATTTCTCTTCATTTTCCTGAAACTGTTTGATTAGGTTCTGCACCAAGGAATCAAGAATGAGCAATGCCCACATTAGACGACAGAGAAACAAACAAATGAGTCTTGTATTAAAGCCACACTCAATCAGTTGCAGTTTGTCTTATCAGAAAACCACAGCAACTCCCATTAATCAGTCCATCTAACGTGTTTTCCACTGCTCATTCACAGGATGCTGTAGGCTGCACACACACACACACACACACACACACACACACACACACACACACACACACACACACCCACACACACACACACACACACACACACACACACACACACACACACACACGCACACGCACACACTCCAGGAGAGCTGGTCGTAAATCCATTCTGGGGATCCACAGCCCTCATTAACAACCGATTACTGATCGACATACACGAGGCGCGAATCCACCCGGACACCCCCGGGAATCACATGTATGGAAAAGTATGTAATCCACATGCAGACAGAATCAGACTGATGTGACGTCTCCATTACGTGTGGATGTCAAAACACTTACACCCTTAAAAGCATGAGCGATAACGCACGTGGTACAAACTGGAAATAAATCAAACTTCTGTCAATTGTTTGAAGTTATATGTGGAATCCCCAACCGTATGTGTTTCCTGAAAACTAAATAATGAAAATACAATTAACTTCACACAAAAAGTGAATTACATGTCAGATTTGGACAATCTGAATACCATCAAGGTGGCTGGGAACTCAGTTGGGCGCGCCACAAACTCCACATATCAATGCAGAGTATTTCTTGTAGGTCACCTTGTTCTTAGATATAAAACAAAATTTCAAAAATAAAAAACATGCATAAATCGCGCAGCCAGACTGTTAATCTGCCGGAATAAAATGGGTTTAACTCACCATTTCTCTGTGGAGGCGCCGGGTGTTGGGAGCATGTCACGACACTAGATCCCCACGGCCAAGAGTCACATTGTTCTCCAGTCGGAGCGCAAACTAATGACAGGAGTTAAATGAGTGAACTTAAGAGTAGCCGGGGGTTTGGGGGCTGCCGCTGGGGATCTTTTGGGAGTGAAGTGATGAGCGGAGCGCAGCGCAGCGCCGCGGGGACCGCTGGGATCACTGCAGGCTGTGCGCAAAAACAGGCGGCGGCGAGCGACCGGTGCGCGTCCGGTGACACCGGGCGAGACCGACGGTGAATGGTGACAGGGAGTAAAAACCCTGAGGGGCGGGGAAAGGTGGAGGAAAAATCGTGTGAAGGAGAGCCGAGCCCGAAGGTGTTTTAGAGACGCACCGCGGAGTCTCCGTCTGCCCAGCGTGGATTGCGCGGAGTCGGCACAGCGGAGGAGATGTTGCGCTCTGTCGCTCCGACTGAACTCGCAGCGGACATTAACCAGTTCTGCTCTAGTCCCTCCTCTTCTGCCCTGGAGTGAAGTGAGGGGAAGCGTCTCCCTCTCCCCCATTCGGTCTCTAAACCACACGTTCTCTCTCCGTCACTGGCACACCACATTTGACGGACATGGTTCATGTGGTCGACGTTGTGCTCATTGAAGTGCGCGCTGGAATGGAAGAGAGCACATGTAACACTTTGACCTTTACTGATTGGAAAGGCTCGAATGTAACCTTGAATATGGACCTGCGTTATATAACTGAAGTCTTTTCATATTATGGTGATTTTTTTTATTCTTTCTTTTCTTGATTCTAAAATCAAACTTTTTAAAATAATCTCAGTACGAAGCAGTTGTTCAATTTAATAAATTGTTACTTGGAAGTTTTGCACAGTGGTGTAGTGGTTCGCAGTTTTGCCTTGAGAATTTGCATGTTCTCCCTGTGTTGTAACTTTCCTCCTGCAATCATTTCATATTTTAATTGTACTATTTTGTGCAGTCATATCTCATTTTTCAAGTGGATCTGGTAGTAAATTGTACAAATTCCATTTGATGTTGATGTTTCAGGTTTGACCTTCAGAGAACAACCATAAAGATGTCTCACTGAGCTTCATACGGTCCTCCCCAAAATAATAGGAAACACTTTTAAATCTATGCTTGCAAACTTTTAGACATATCCAAGGTATTTTGAGTATTTTTGGTAGATCTGACTTTGTGTTTTGATTCCCCTGCATATGTCAGATTTGTAAAGGTGATTTAATATACAGACACTTTCCCATATTTTATGTTCTGTAGTTCCTGAAGGATATAAATAGAACGAATGCTTCAGCTCAGAAACAGCAGGTGTCATCATTAGAAAGGGAAGTGGTTTTAATCTCCACAGCTCTTTTATAACTCGTCTCTGACTCATGCGACTGTCCCTGGCCTCCATTCATTCATGTCATTTATTGCACATTACTCCAAACATCTCATAATTTAAACTGAAATAGTTTGATATCTGATTATTACTCTCCCTCCTGCCCGCCTTAGTCTGATTCATCCTACTTATTCCATCAGACTTTCCCTCACTGGAGCCAGCCACTCACAAAAATGTCTCCTTATAATGGCCCATAACTATAATTCTGCCTTGTGTCAGTCAGTTCCTCTTCACAATGGGGGGGATTATCACTCAGTTGTTTTCACTTTGTTACTAATGTCTAAAAAGTCCCTTGCATCTCAAGGCAGAATTAATTCTAACATGCAGTGCTATGGTGAGAATATGATGACCAAAAATGCAATTTTTCAAAATTAGAATGAAAAATAATCCATCTGTGCAAGTTGGCTTATCGTCAAAGTCCTCTGTGATGTGATGGCACATTGAAAAATCTCCTTTTGTTTGACAGAACTGTTTCTGTCTTTAGGCTGAAACAGTTTAAAAGCAGCGTCTCGGCCCGATGACAAATGTCATTTCATCAACTTTTGTCAGTTTGTGTGTGTCTGATTCACGATGGCTGGCTAGATGGCCCACAGCTCAGCCAAAGTCCCACCAGTGATTAAATTATTGATAGCAAACACTGATAGAAATTCTCTGTAGAAGACTGAAGTGAACATTTTTTTTTTTTTTTTTTATTGTGAGTGACAGTCTGATATCACCAGACGGGTTAGCATAAAAGAAGCTGAGCTTGAACTTCCTTCTTTGTATGAACAAAAAGACAACAAGAGGGACCCTGCTGTAGTTTACACTGATTCCAAACATTCTGTCTGCAGTACGATAACATTACTGATGTATACTAATTGGATTCTAGACCTGAGGTCCTTCACAATGTTCCACAAACAACAGCCAAGCAGTATTAACTGCACTTTACTTCATTTTCTCGGGACTTTTAGCTTTAAATCCACACAAAGCAGCTGGCACACAACATGTTGCTGGAGCTGAATGCAGTTCTGCAGTTTCTCCTGTCTTCCTGTAGCTGTCACAGAATTCTGTTGCACATTCATCATCTTAAACAAACATCATTTTGGACTGTCGCAGACGCGATCCAGAGTGGAAAATTCTCCCTATCAGGCCTGTTTGTTCACAACTACATCATTGTGAAGCGAATTGTTTGTTTTTTGTTGTTGTTTTTTCATAAAACATGAATGTGTTTGAGTGTTAAGGACGTCACTTTACTTAGCTTCTACATTTCTTTCATTATCAGAAGGAGAGACAATGAAATGAAGTGGATGGGATTCATGGACTTTGGATGAGTGTAAGTGGAATGCGGAGAAGCCAGAGAAGAGGAAGTCAGGTGAGTTCAGGCAGGAAGGCTTTTCTGTCTTTGTGATAAATGTTCCATTTGTGAAGAGCATCTGAGTTTTTCTTCCAAATCAAATCCAATCAAACTTTATTTGGAGAGCACTTTTCATACAAACACAAAATTGAAAGACAAAGTGCTTCACGTGAAATAGAAAATATAAAATAAAATAAAATAAAAACATGTGCATGAACGCACACACACACCCACACCCAACCACACACACAACCAACCCCAACTGTCCGTAATAGAATATAAGAATGATGTAAGAATGGCCAGGCACTGATGATCCAGGAGAGAAAACACCACCCTAGAGGGCCGTCCACACCCAGAGGAGCCACAGCCTCCAGCTACGGGGGCCCCGTCAGAGGGACCGTCCCCACCCAGCTGGTCAGGAGTCCCCACCACGGTCAGTGAACCCCAGGCTGAGTCAGAACACACAATCAGTCTGGTGCAGACATATGACCTCTGTTTTAGCAGCGATGAGAAAATCATGTTCTCTGGTTCTGCCTCATCGGAGTAGCCTTGGATAATGATGAGAAAGTACAAAAGAAACATCATCTTTAACAAGTAACAACATCATTATAATCACATTTTTCTAACATTGTCTATATTTAGCATGTGCACCCACACAAATATGAGCAGGTATGTATTCCGAACCACTATTTGTGGAGCATTATGATTTGAATTATGGTCAAAAGTGAGCAATTGCGTGGAGCAAAACTTTAAAAGCACATACATACGTATATGTCTCAATTGAAGCCAGAGCTTGCAGTATATCAAACAGTTTGTGTGAGTCATGGACACAGACTGGCAACAGCAGGGCCACTATTTAATGATTACTTAAACAAGTGAGAAGCTGGAGCCACTGTGCTCATAAGATCATCTATGGTGACGTGGAGCAGAACTCAAAAGAGACCTTCATCAGTGCTTCTTTCAATTTTAATAAGTACAGAAATTAAAAAAATATATGATTCTTGAAGTTTGAAGTCACATCTGTGAAAAGAAAAAAGCTTGTTATGGTCACGTGATGAATGTTCAGTGTCACTGCCGAGATGAGAGCTGAAGGCAACTGGTTTCAAACGCTGGAACACAAAAAGTCTCGTTACACCGGAAAACATCCAATGCTACTAAAAGGCAAAGCATGTGCCTGTGCATCTGAATTCACCACTCAGATGCAAAGCAATTCACAGTGTTTCACAAGGAAATAAAGCATATGCATTAAAACAACTCAATAAAGAAAGGCATTAAATGTAGAATAAATAAAGCAAAAACCTTTAAAGATAAAGGTACTAAAGTAAGTCAAATCTATTGTTTATTGGAAATCCTGAGCAAATAACAGTGTCTTAAGTCAATTTATTAGTCATTTAAAAGGCGTGAGCGTGTCCGAATGTTTATTCCATAGGTGAAGTGCGTCGGAACTAAAAGATGCGTCACCTTGTTTCTTCTGACTCTGGGAACACTGAGTAAACCTCCTCTTGAGGCCCTCAGAAGTCTGAATGTTTCATATTCTACTAGGAAATCTGAGACGTATTCAGGCCAGAGACCATTCAAAGTTTTATAGACAATGAGTGAGATTTTGAAGAGGATTCTTTAACACACCGACAGAATGAAGCTCAGGAATAATGTGTTCCACCTTCTTCATGTTGGTGAGAACTCTGAGCTGCAGCTGTATAACAGCTTTGTTTACTGAGACCTTTAAAAATACAGTTACAAACACCCAGGCTACTGTAAATAAACAACATTCACTCTCCATATAACTTGATATTTTGCCTCGAGCTCTGTGACGGATGGGCTTTCTTTGCTGTTATGTTTTATTGGACATGTCCATGAAGCTGAAGGAGTTTTATGCTGTATCAGTTGTGTGTATCTCTCCATCACTAACACACCGCATCTCATCTCATTCTGCAATACCATGAACATTAATCCTGCTTCTCTCACTTCAAATATCATCTCCCTCCCTGACTTCCACAACCTCTCCACCCCTGATGAGCGGGTTTTTCATTACAACACTGGATTCCACAATATCCTCAATTCTCTCGCTCTATTAAGAACTAGACTAGTCTCTTTTTCCATCTTCACCTCCTGGTTTACCCCCAACCTTCGGCTTATGAAAGCCAAAGGTCTGCAACTTGAGTGCTTGTAAAAAAACAAACAGGTTTCAGTATTTACAAAGAAATGCTCACCAATCACATCACATCCTACAAGGACTCCATTGTCTCCATGAAAACCTACTATTTCTCCAATTTGTTTTCAGCGAACAAAGGAAACACTAAATCTCTATTCTCCCTCCTCAACAATATCACTCAACCCCAGGATTCTCTCCCTCCTCACCTGTACACGACCTTCTGCAATGACATCATGTCTTTTTTCACGGATAAAAATACAGAAAATCCACCAACACCATAGTATAAACCTTCATTCCACAATCTCAACAGAGCTTCACCCATTCACACACTCATTCTCCTCCTTCCAGCTTCCAACTCTCTTGGAAATCTCAGAACTCATCTAAAAATCCAAACTATCCACCTGTCAACTGGACGCCCTGCCCCCAGTCCGGTTTCCGCCCACTCCATAGCACTGAAACTGTCCAAATTACCAACGACCTCCTTATGGCAGCTGATTCTGGACTCCTCATCATCTTTCTTGATCTGAATGCAGCCTTTGATACCATTTGTCTCTCCACCCTCCTCAACAGACCGTCCTCCATTGGCGTCTCCCACACTCCGTTAGCCTGGCTCACTTCCTACCTCTCAGGCTGCACTCAGTTCACTCAATTGAAATCCTGTAAGTCCATCACTTTCTCCATCACCTCCTTTTCATTATTTACCTCCTCCCCCCCCTGCAATATCTTCCGCAAATGTAACAGACAATTCCACTGCTACGCGGATGACACCCAGCTCTACCTCACCACTAAACCCTCATCCACCCTCCCACCCACCTCCCTCACTGATTGTATTTCTGACATAAAGACCTTGTTCCCCCTCATTTTTCTTAAATTAAACAGCAATAAAACTGAAATCCTTCTTATTGGCACCAAGTCCACGTTATCCAAACCCCGCAGCTTCTCTTTCAACATTGACAAGACCTCTGTTTCACGCTCCCCCTAGGTTAAGAGTCTGGGTGTATGATCCTCATCAATCACTCTATCATTTCCATCGCACATCAATAACGTTACCCGGTCTGCCTACTTCCATCTACGAAACATCAACCGTCTCCGCCCCTCCCTCACCCCCCACACTGCCGCCATCCTGGTCCACAGCCTCCTCACTTCCTGCCTGGATTATTGTAACTCCCTTCTCTTTGGCCTCCCTCACAAACCCCTCCATAAACTACAACTGGTCCAGAATTCAGCTGTTCACATCATCACTTGCACTCCCTCCACTCAACACATCACTCCAGTCCTCCAACGGCTCCACTGGCTCCCGGGTCAGTCCCGTATCCCGATCTAAAATCCTTCTGTTAATTTTCAAGGCCATTCACAAAATGTGGGTTACTGTCCCATTATTTGTTGGTTATTTGTAGTTTTTACTCCTTGTGAAGAGTCTGTTTTCATTGCTTTCTTTTTTCTAATGATTCATTTATTAAGAAAATAAGTTAGTTTGATTTTATTGTATTATTTCAACATAATTTAATAATTTTAACATGTGTGACTTCTGACATGCTCATTATAACGACTGCATGGTGTCCAAGGAGCAGAAAACAGGAATTAATTGCGAATTAATTTCTTCTTTCTGCCCAAACTGAAAGTATGTTTCACACATTACAAGTGTTCAGTGCATAATCTACACATTCCTTGTTCAGGTTTGTTGAAAGTCATTATTTTTTTGTTGATTTCAGGAGGAAATCATGGTATTCTGACTCTTTGTTTCTATCCACCTCTCTCATGTCTCCTGTCAGGCGTCTGTAGATCTCAACTTAATAAACCATTTACAAGATTTCCAGGAAGCATCAAAAAACAATCTGTGATTCTTTTTGAGTGGGTTAATTTAATGTTCAACTAAAGAGGAGACTTCAAAAAGGCAGAGCGACTCCACCATAAGTAGATTTGAACTCCAGGTAAAGACCATTGCTTTTATCTGTATGTCTCTAAAAATAGGTTTGATTTGATTTACTAGTATTTCTGTGCTGTTTTCCACTGATCTCATCGTTAACCTTCCTTTTTGGGTTGTTTCGTGAACACTAATGGTTTGCATACTCATAAAAGCGTCAGCTATTTTGTGGAGATTTGTGGCACATCTCTGCCATTTCAAAAATAAAGTTATAAATTAAAAAAACATGAGTACTTTGAACTTGAAGGGAACAGAATAAAAAATATACATTCAACATTTTCTAAACATTAAATATTGTAAAAACTGACCCCCCCAAATGTTGTTGCATGATCGTGCTCAATGTGATCCAGACACACACCAGACAACTGCCAACATCACTTGGTCCCACACTGTTGGGAGCATGTACACAAAAAGCAGATCAGAGCATGTGGGAAACTTTGGAATTATGTGCTTTGACTTTTGTCAACAATTCCATAAACTGCAAAAAGTGGTGGGAATAAAACTGGAAAAAAAAACATGGCCAGTCAAACACAAAATGGAGGGGATACTAATCAGCAGCGAGCAGCAGGTGCACATTAAATGTCATCTGAAATGTTCTTGTTTTCTTTCTCTTATTCGAGATGGACTCAGTTCACACCCACATTATGGGCCGCTGTTTACTTTTAGTGCAATTGATTTTTTTCACACATTCAAATCATATTACATTTTGCAGGGGCGACCGTGGCTCAGGTGGTAGAGTGGTCGTCTTCGGAGTGAGAGGTCAGAGGTTCGATCCCAGTCTACACAGGTCTATGTGTCGAAGTGTCCTTGGGCAAGACACTGGACCCTAAATTGCTCCCAGTGGTCGACTAGCGCCTTGCATGGCAGCTCTGTCCCATTGGTGTGTGAATGTGAATGTGAGCGTGAATGGGTGAATGAGCTGATATGTAAAGCGCTTTGGGACTACCTCAGTGTGGTTAGAAGGCGCTATATAAATCTAGACCATTTACATTTATTACCTTATTAAATTTGCACTCCTTCAATCTCCTTTTTGTTTATCTATTTTTCTGATGACTTTTTTACTTTAGCTCCCTATTTGTATTCAAATGCCTCAAATTTCTACATCTTATGTTCCTCAAACTGGCCCATAACTTGTGATAATGAATCAGAGCCCTCGGAGAAAGAAATTAAAATGTGCCTCGACTTCAGTTAACAACATGAATACTTTTTTCACCTTTGGGTATTGTTGAGTTAACAATGGATGAGGACAGCATTGAAATGAAAAAAGAACGTAGAGATTGTTCGAGCTCAGGAGATACTTCAAAATTCTACCATAAGCTTGTACTTGCTTGGCGAAGAGTAACAGATCCAGTTCAGATTGACATTCTTTAATACTCCACGATTAAGATTACAGAATTAAGGTAAGCTGTTAAATTTAATTTCGTTCATTGTTTTCATTTATAACCGCCTAACAAAGGTAAAAAAAAAATTAAAAAAAATTAATAATTAGTACTGATGATTAGCCTCTGAAATGTTACATAGTTATGCAAACAGAAAAAGCTACACATTTGTTTATTATTCATGTTTTGGTGTTTGTATTGCAGATTAACTGATGATAATAAATCATAAGTACTAAAACCTGTAGCTTTTGTGAAAATATATGGGCAGTTCTGGGTACTTGGTATAAGTTCATACCTCTTTAATTCTCTTCAAAATGCTAAGCGCTTATATGGTTGGGAGAGATGGGCAGCGAAAGCTCTCATACCTTAAACATATTCAATGTGATTAGTAAAGGTTTTGCTCCATTCATGCATAGATTACTCCAGTTTGCTGATTTATTGAACTTGCAGGTCTATAAACGGTCTATAAACTAAATAACATCAAGTTGTTGTCTAACCACTGTTGGGAGAGATGTGCAGAGAAAACTCTCCTGATGAGGTGAAGTAGTCCTGGGAATATATCTTCATTTGCATAATAATAGAAAACCCTCCTCCTATGCAACCCAATTTAATTCCTGCTTGGAAAATGAAGATATCTACAGGATACTATCACTTTGATGATTGTCGTTGTTCACATAATAAGCTCTGTTGTACTACTCTGATTGTTTATCTTTTGCTGCTGTTCACAATGAGAAAGTTTAACCTGAGTAACAAGAAAACGACTGTTTTTCGCTGGACATCTCAGAGTTGTTCACAACTCCGTCTACATTGTAACCGTACTTTCTGTTGTGAGATTGCGTGACAGAGTTTGTCCTGGGTGCGCATTGTCGCACCGCAACCTCCCACTCTGTCCTGCCTGCCACATACTGCGCAGTGGAACAGACTGGCCAGAGTGGCCAAGGGTCACTGAAGGCGCTTCCCAGGAAGAATAGAAGCACCCAGAGTTTATCAACTTGGTTGTTTGTGTTGAATCATCCTCTTTCCCAGCCTTAAATTGGTGAGAGCACGGCCATGTCCTGTGAAGATGACCATGTGGTGAGAATGTCTTTGCTTAATAAATAATTGTGTTGATTCAGAACAATCTCAGGTCTGTTGTTCTTAAGCCAGCCACACTAAAGGAACACACAGAATCCAGAGAGAGAATAGATTCTATCTTACACTCTTATAGAGCAAATATTGAAGAATGGTATGATTTTCTACTTGTTTCATTTGAGCAGAAGCTGGTTTTGTTCATTTACATATATATACATATATATATATATATATATATATATATATACAAGTGCGCCACCCGAGTGGCCACATGTTAGAGCAACTCACTGGGTTTTCCCTTGTTTTTTTGTTTTTCCCCTCTCCTAAACCTGTTCTTTTTTGTGGATTTAAGAAGATGGTCAGAAGATGGACACTACTCTGGTTGAGTTTTCTATGGTTTTTCTGCTGTTATTCAGTCTTCTTGCTACATCTGCGACCGCAGAAGTCTTGTGCAGCAGTGGTTCTATTGTTTACACTTGGGTATCGGGAAAGTAGGCTGATGCTGTTCACGGAGACTTGGCTAACGGAGCTAACACCGGACTCAAACGTTACGCTGGATGGTTTCCAGCTAATGCGAGCAGGCAGGACAAATGGAGAGTGGTAAGAGGAAAAGAGCAGGGCTGACAGTGTTTGTGAACGATAGATGGTGTAATCCAGGGCACATCACTATCAAAGAACAACACTGCTGTAAGGACATTGAACTGCTCGCTCTTAGCATGAGGCTGTACTATCTGCCGTGGGAATTCTCACACGTTATCGCAATGTCTAGGAGCAGAAGCAAACTCTCAGTTTTCAAAATAAAGGACATTTTGATATGATATGGTTTTCATGGTTTGTAACATTAGCTCCAGGTAGCTAATAAATAGAGGGGGTGGAGTAGTATGCTGGGGCGGAGCCCCTATTCAATCAGTAACACCTTATTTTAACCAAATATTATTGTTTTCTAAAAAGGAAAAAGAGCCAATAAATGGAAAAAGAAAAGTAAACTAAACAATATGAATGAATTAAATTGACTCCAATAAAAGCAGGAGAATCACATCAACTCATCAGCACCCATAAAGGAAACACAGTTTGTTCCACACTAGTCAAATATACTCACTGGCACCTAACCTAGATTTACTCACTCACACATCCAGTCCTCCTTCAGGACAGGATGTGGCCTTCACAATAAGACAGTGCAGGACTGAGTGACTATGTCATACCAGTAAATAGCTGTGTTGAGTCATTTGGGCTATGAAAAGCACAAAATGCTGATACTTTCAAACCTTTAGGTACTGTGAACTACTGGAAATTGAAAAATAAATTATTATAATTAAAACAAATAATCAAAATGAATTCTTCATTCATTTCAATTCAGCCTTGAGTAGCAGCACTGCCTGCCCTGACTGCACGTTACTGATCCTTATACAGTTTATGGTATGTATGTATGATTGCTGTTGTCCAAGTCATTTAGAGTCTTCTGACCTCTATCGTCTGTAATCCATTGATGGCAGCTTTATCATAGCGAAAATATATTTCTCTAATCATCAGTATCATCAGTTTTATTACAGCATATTTTACAACAATTTTGGGTCATTGTTACATACTGGGCTCAAACAAGACTCATCTTCATGCAGCAGTATTTGGTTGTTTTAGACATGTTTTATTTTTTTATACAGTGGGGATCGAAATTTTGGGCCCTTTCTTTGGTGGGGGAGGGTGGGGGGTCTTGTCTCAGGTTCACCATTGAGAAGCTTTTCTCTTTTTCTGTTTCTTTGCTTTTTTCTCTTGTCTTCTGCTCACATATTTCTTTCCAGGTCCCAAATCTGAAAAACAAAATTACATTTGTTGTGTAAAACAATGCTGGTCAAACAGCCTTTCAACCAAGGTTAGTACAGCTTTCTAATGAACTATATGGGAAATAAAGCCCATCCAGCTATTCTTACTTAGATTACTGTTGGATTGGTTCTTCTCTGTCGGGGGAGGGGTGGTCAGAAGTGGTGCACTTTGTCTCCTCTTCATTTTGTTGTGGTGATCTGTAATAAGCAAGAAAGAAAATTGTTAGTTTCAGTTTAGTTCATCTTTTTTCTTCAAATACTAACACTCCTCAGAGCTATAAAGTTTGGACAAATACCTGTTGACAGAGCCTGGAGGTTGTTGAAGACATCTTGTGCCGGGACCTGCTCCTTTTTGCTGAGGTCAGATAAACAATGTTCATTGGCCAAATGGTTGCTGTTGGACCAGGTGATGCTGGCAAATAGTGGCTGAATATATTCATCCTCATGAGAGCTGCTGTTGCACTCCACCATGTGTGTGCTGAAAGATTTCACATTGGAATGTTAATCACTTCACTCACCAGCTTGCAGAAGCACAATGATGTTGAATATTTGTACACACTTAGCAACTATTGTATTGGTCTGCTTGTTTAAAAGACTCAAAATCAGACAAGTTTGGACAAACACCTGTTGACAGAGCCTGGAAGTTGTTGAAAGACATTGTGCCGACGCCTGGTCCTTTTTGCCGAAGTCAGACAAACAATCTTCATTGGCCAAATGGTTGCTGTTGGACCTGGTGATGCTCGCAAAAATACTAAAAGTGCAGGAAAATACATGTTAAACTGCAGTTAGAGGGAAAGTTTGCCTAAGAAGGAAATGTTAGTCTGAATATGCCATACGTCTTGTTGTTCCAGGAGAGGCTCACAGGACCAGCACTGGTTTTCATAGAGAGAAATGTTCAGAGTTCCTTCGATAAGGAAGATATTGTTTCTTCATTTGCAGAAGTCAAGGCCTGCAAACAGCAGTTTTTAAGAAAAAAACATTGCACTACAAGTGGACTATGGATATAAGACTAAGTTGTCAGAGTTCTTAATTTCCACTTCAATTCCTTGGTTTTTTGGGGGGTTTTTGTTTGTTTTGCTTGGTTGCATTTTTATCATACTTAACATTTTGCACATTTCAGTTGTTTGTTTTTCTGGCATTTAAACGTTTTGTGTAAAGTTTGAAATATTTATGTTTATTTAATAAAGTATTTCTTTACTGATCCGTGGGACTTCATTCATCATTATTCTCAGGCCGAGAGGCCCCATAGTCCTTCTTGCAGAGGGTCCCAGGGGGTCCAGAGGCCCCAAGGACTTCAGCCACTAGAGGCTCTGACATCACACCTGATGAATACCCTGGAGAGGTTTGTCCTTCACCATCTGTGCCCCCTGGTGAGCTCATCAATGGACCAATAGGTGGAGGATGCCATCATCTACCTCATGCAGCGATCTCTCTCTCACCTGGAGAGGGCCAGGAGCACTGTGACGATCCTTATTCTATGATTTCTCCGGTACTGTCAACACCATACAGACCACACTCCTGAGGGACAAGCTACAACACACAGGAGTCGACCCGCACCTCACATCATGGCTTCTGGATTACCTGACCAACCAACCACAGTATGTGAGGACACAAGACTGTTTCTGAGCTGGTCACCTGCAGAACAAGGGCCCCACAGGGGACTGCCCTGACTCCCTTCCTTTTCACCCTGTACACTGCAGACTTCTCCCACAACACATCCAACTATCACCTGCAGAAGTTCTCTGATGACTCTGCCATTGTCAGCCTCCTCACCAATGGGGACGAGGGGGAGTGCAGAGACTTTCAACCTGGACTTTGTGGACTGGTGCCAGTGGAACTGCCTCCAGATCAACGCACCTAAAACCAAAGAGCTGGTGGTGGACGTTCGCAGGCAAAGACATAATTTCCCCACAACGGTGAACTTCCAGGGAAAGGACATTGAGATAGTGGACTCTTATAAGTACCTGGGTGTTCACCTGAACAATAAACTGGACTGGTCTGACAACACACACACACACTCTCTACAAGAAAGGCCAGAGCAGATGTCACCTACTGAGGAGACTCGGGTCCTTCGGAGTGCAGGGATCACTCCTGAGGACATTTTATGACTCTGTGGTTGCATCAGTCATCTTTTACGGAGTGGTCTGCTGGAGCAGCAGCACCGCCGCTACAGACGGAAGAAACTGAACAAACTGGTAAAGCCTCCTGGCCCCTGTGGAGGTGGTGGGAGACAGGAGGATGATGAGAAAGCTATCATCCCCGATGCTGAACGTCTCCTACCCCCTGCATGGTACCGTTACAGCACTGGGCAGCTCCTTCAGTGACAGGCTTCGCCACCGGCGGTGTCTGAAGGAGAGATACCACAGGTCCTTCCTTCCTGTTTAACCAGCCTGCTCCCAGGAGATCACAAACACACCCATAAACCAGACAATTCATCCCTGTGCAATAACATGCCCACCGTTATATGCACTGTGTGCATGATAGTACTCGTGCATATTTACGTTATTGGCTCTATTTGTAACAATTTTTTGTCACTTTCTTTTACTATATTTTTATCAAAATGTTATTGTGCACTGTGTGATTTTATTCTCCTCTCCTAATTTGCTGCTGCTTCAATACTGCAAATGTCTCAGTCTGTGAGATCAATAAAGGCTTATCTTATCTTAGCTTATATCTGCTTTATTTTAAAATGTTGCACCTTGTATCCCGACCTTAGACCTGTAGCTGTATAAAACCAGTTGCTCATAAAATGGAAATGTCTTTTTATGCTCTTTCATATGTAAGTGTAATTGGATTATAAGGTTTTAGCATGCGTAGGAATATGCAAGTGTATGAGTGGAGTGTATCGCTCTGTGTATTTCTTCATTTTCTACCTTTGAATGGTTTATTTGAACATTTTAACAAACATAGTAAACATTTCAAATATACAGAATTAGCTTCCTCCAAATATAGTTATTTCTACTCCAAATAAGCATGTTTTTTCATACGTGTATGATTATAGGAAAGGTGTCATAATGGTTCACGAAATAGCATTTTCTGAATCTTTACAGGCCTGGGAGTCTTCCAGTTCCTCAGATTTTTAAATACTTGTGACACTGTGGCTTAGTTGCTAGAGCGGGTTGTCTCTCAATTGGAAGGTTGTAGCTACGATTCCCTATCTGTCCACATGTCGAAGAGTTGTTGAGCAACACATTGAACCTCAATGGATGGCCTGAGTGCCTTGCATGGCGGCCGCCTCCCTTACTGTGTGAATGTGAATACAATGTAAAGTGTTTTGGGGACTGCTTATGTGGTAGGAAAGTGTTGGATGACAGAAATCAATTTACCATTTGCATGGACAGCACATTTTCCGATGTTGTTTCTTTATTTCAGATTATTAGAATGTCTTGTGGCTCTAGATTAACTTTATTTGGTGGAAAATGGTGAAAATGGCCTGTTGGTCAATAACATTGCAGACCCCTGGTCTGGAAACCATCCTGCTTGCCGGTCTTCTGTAATATTGTTACTGGTGCCATTGTACTTTTCAGCAGCAAACCGCTAAAGGGATATATGCTTTTTTGTTTTTTGTTTTATTAAAAATTCAAATCAGAAATACTTTTTGTGGTAAAAGCTCCAAAGCAAACCCTCTATTTGATTCACACGGCACAATAAATGCTGAAGAGTTTCATACAAGATCACAACTAAGATGTTAATATTATAACTGAATGCAGATTTTTGTATAGAGTTTTTTGTTTTATTTTATAGTGGAATCGGAGTTGTAATTCTTGCCACATTTCTGGACTCTTCTCACATTTTAAGAACCTGCAACCCAATGAAACGACAAAGCACAAACAGTGAGGTCAAGAGTTAAATTGTTTGTGCGGATTAGCATTTTCTGGGGAACTCTGCCAATGCCAAGTCAGTGTAAGTATGCGTGGCACATTTTTTAACTTGGCACAGTATAACCTCTTGACTAAAAAATGCAAGTGTGAAACAAACTGCTGTACATAGTAATCTGTGGAGCGGTACGGCGGAGCAGGAGGTCAGCACAAAGTCTGCTTGGGTGTTTAAACATGTGTAGTTGAAGCTCAGCATTGATTCTGCAACAACTTTCCCAAAGTCTCAGGAGTAGGAAGAACATCCCTTTCAATCTTACTGCACCGTTAAACAAATGTAACAGAAAATGTATTTACTCCTGCAGCTGACTTACACTGGAGAATACAGCCTTGTTCATTGATGTGTTCATAGCTGAAAAAGGCTCCAGCTTACAAAATGTTTTCAAGGGAAAACTGTAAACTTTTTTGTGGGTTTTTATAAAAAAATTTTGCTTATCGTTTATGTGACTAACAGCATTTTGCGTCACAGAACGTTGCACTCTTTCAAAATGGCTTCTGGAGTTATTGAAACGCCGAAATGTAAGAGATTTTTTATCTCTATTCTGCATGTTCTTAAACTGTGGCTGGCTTAAGAATAACAGACCTGAGATTGTTAAGAGTTAACACAATTATTTATCTAACAAAGAACATTCTCACCACATGGCTGCTTGCACAGGTCACGGCCGCCCTCTCCTCCAACTTATGGTAGGAGAAAGAGAGAGATTCATCACAAACAGCCACATTTCTAAACTCTGGGTGCTTCCATTCTTCCTGGGAACCGCCTCCTGTGACCATTTGCGCACTTCCTGTCCTCTCCAGCCCAATCACGGTGGAGGACTGCTTGGGTACTCCCAAATAGCTGACCAACCATATATTATATGAAAAACATAAAATAATATGTAAAAGTACATTGTACAGGATTTATTTTCTCCCAAAAATTCTGAAATCTCATCCCTGGATGAGGTGTCCACTGAGGGTGCTGTCTGTGGACGAGCTGTCCTACAATCCTAGAACAGTGAGGCTAAACTGACAGACGACATGGAAAAATGATCACGTTCAAATACTTCAACAGAAATCTAAATTTCTGTGAAACGTGTGGTGCTTGTACACGTGCAAACCGGTCGATAGTTGTTTTCCTCCATGTGTGAGCAGGTTGACAACAATAACAATGGCAGAGTCCAAACAGCTTTTTGCGCTGCTGCGTTTGAATTTAACACTTCTTCAACAAAGTCTCTATTTACCAGCACCATATTTACAGGCATGTTGTACAAAAAACACACAGCTGACTAATGGAAAGCAAAGCTTTTTATTTTTCCTTTTTAAACCTTTTTTTTTTTTTTTTTCTTAATTGGAAGGTGCAGCTTTATCAATATTTCTTAACATCTCTTCATCAAAAATATTTGAAACTTATGTGAACAGGGTCTAGCATAAAGCATGTGTAAAATACAAGCAGATGGATGAATGCTTGTTAAGGCAAGCACAGAGGGCACACTGGAAAATGTGTAATGGAGAGCGCTGTTCTCTCACATCAGCTATCGCTTTGACATGAAACTATTGATTGAAGCCAACATCAATATCTGACCTATGGGCTGAATTCAAATACAGCCTTTAGTGTATCATTGTGGAATTGGGATGCATGCAAGTTGATGGTAAGATACAAAATGTGATTAAAAAAATTAAAAAATAAATGACCAAACTGGATTAGCTATATATACTTGGTTATAAAGGTCAAATACAGTGGGATTATTCTGTGCTAAATATTTTTCTAGAAGAGGGCTCAAAAACTAAAAACAATGTGGTGCTGGGGAACAAGTTCATATTTGTGAGTCCTTCTGGAATCATCTTCAGCTGCCTGCGAGTAAACCCTCGGCTCCTCCTGGTCCGTATCAGAGAAACGACGTCAAACAGCAAAGCCTGGAAAGCGCTTCACAGCCAATTACCACCAACTGAATCACACGTGCATCACTTCAAACACGAGCTTTTGAAACATGTTTATAGGTTTTTGAGCACTCAGAAAGAACGTTTTCTTTCTTTTAATGACTCTTGAATAAATATAGGCAAAATGAATATTTCAACAAAAAGCAATTTTCCTTCAAGATTCATTCATTTACTTCTGTAGTGATATTCAAAGTTATAATTGATAATGGGGAGAAAAAATGAAAACATAGAAAATAGTATCAGGGATTGTTCTCTAAATCTACAAAATGATTTTTGGTTACACTTTCTATGAAGATCTTTTGTGTGATGTATTTGAAGCACATTTATAAAGCCCCGTTTCCACTGCACAAGAAGTGCAGGTATGGTCCGGTATGGTCCGGTACGGTTCCACGGAAAGAATTGTTGATGGGACCCAAATACCTGCCCCAAAGGTTGACACTTTCCAGTCGCCCTTCCATTGGGGCACTCAGGACAACGTCACGGGTTGGTTTTGAGGAGACGTCTGCTGATCGGTCAGTGATTTATTACACACCCTCAATATTTTGCAGTGCAACTTTCATGTTGGTCTTGAAAGAGCAGAAGCAAGGCAGGGACGGAGACTGAGACTGAGGAGCAGGCGCTACGGCCGTAACCGAACTGGGATCTTGAAAGAAGCCGCGGACGTCCGTCGGCCAGCTTGAAGCCGCTCCAGTGCACTACCCAGTCTCAGATTACTGTTGCAACGTGGCCTGCGGAGCTCTAAACCCCGCCTACATTTTACCCCTACTTTCTGTGGAGGAAACGCACCAGATTTGGCTCTGGGTACGCGTTGCCATACTGCTCCATACCGCTTTGTTGCGTCCCTGCACTTTTTGTGCAGTGCCAATGAGGCATAAGGGATCATTATCCGTGCTGATAAGCACTCATAGCAACATTCAACAAAGTTCTTTAAGCATTGTCAGTAGCTAACCTAAAAAAGTACCTATGTATGAATCAATGTATTTGTATTAATATACAGAAATATTTAATTTGTTGTCGAAAAAGATATAATTTGTATTTTCTTATAAGGTTGTCCCCCTTTTTAAATCTGGTGATAGGCATAGTCTTACAAATTACAGGCCTATATCTTTGCTTTCTCAATTTTCCAAAATTCTGGAGAAGCTTTTTGTTAATAAATTTGACAATTTCCTTGAGAAACATTCCTTGATACATGACAATCAGTTTGGGTTTCGAAGCACCCGCTCAACAGCTATGGCTTTGATGAAAATCACGGAGGACATTACAACAGAATTGGGGTATAAAAATCACACAGTTGGAGTTTTTATTGACCTTAAAAAGGCCTTTGACACGATCGATCACGGTATATTGATATCTAAATTACAGACGTATGGTATTAGAGGTGTAGTGTTAAACTGGATTAGTAGTTACCTAGAAAATAGACAACAATATGTAGAGCATATAGGCCATGAATCCAAGTTAGAAACAGTAAAGTGTGGAGTCCCTCAAGGCTCTGTGCTGGGGCCTAAACTCTTTACTTTATATATTAATGACCTCTGTGAGGAATCAAAGATTTTACGTTTTGTTCTTTTTGCGGATGATACAAATTTTTTTGTATCAGGGAAGAACTTAAGAACATTAATGAAAACTATTGAACAAGAAATGGTTCAACTTCAGAAATGGTTTAATAAAAACAAATTGTCCTTAAACTTAAGCAAAACTAAATTTATGTTGTTCACAAATCAACAATGCCCTGAAAGTGTTACTTTGACTTTAAATGGAATAAGTATTGAGAGAGTGTCAGAATTTAGGTTTTTAGGAGTCCTCATTGATGATAAATTTAAGTGGAAGTCACACATAGCTTACGTAAGAAATAAAATTTGTAAAAACATTGCAGTTTTGAGTAAAGTAAAGTTTATGTTGAATTATAAGGCAATGAGAATCCTATATTGCTCCTTTATTTTGCCATACTTAATGTATGGTTTGGAGGTATGGGGAAATTGTTATGTTACAAATTTAATGCCCTTATTTATTTTACAAAAAAGGGCTATAAGAATAATTAATGGAGTTGCTCCAAGGGAACATACTACAGAACTGTTTCTGAGGTCAGGACTACTCAAATTGAAGGACTTGGTTTCTTTACAAACTTTATTAGTTGTTCACAAGGCAAAACACTGCCTGTTACCGCATGGACTGCAAGCGCTTTTTACAGTAAACAGTGAGACAAGCAGAAGAAATAATGACTTTAAACAACCTTTCGCAGGAAAAACCCTTAAACAAATGTGTGTTTCAGTATCTGGTGTGATACAGTGGAACTCTCTAGAAAATGATCTAAAATGTTGTTCAAATATTCTTCAATTTAAATATAAGTATAAACAGAGGACACTTAACTTGTACAGAGACGAATGTGAAAAACGTTAAAATTTACAACAATAATGATGATGATGACGGTGGTGATGTGGTGGTGCGGCGGTGGTGATGGGGGCGGTGGTGTATGTGTATGTATGTGTATATGTAATTGTTGTTTTTTTGTTGTTGCTTTTTTTTACATCGGTTAGGCCATCTAGTTTGTACGTTTTTCTTCAAGAATGGGGTTGGAGTTTATAAGATTTTTTTTCTTCATCCAACTCCTGTTCTTCTTTTCATGGAATGTATTGTTTGTTTGTTTTTTGTTGGATTGTTGCTTTATTTTAGGTTGCATTACCTTGAAAAAAGAATAAATAAAATGAAATGAAATGAAATAACGGATTCACTTTTAAAATGAGTGTGGAGGGTTGACGTCATCATTTCATTAATTTTGTACCAATCTCTCAAGTAAACACAGAAACACTGTTAAAAACCTGTGAGCTTGTTTCACTTTGTTGGTGTTTTGTTTAGTGTTTTCCTCAGTGAACCCGGTGACTCTGACAAAGACGCTCTGCAACACGTGGGCTTGTGTACGTCTGTCCACTGAAATGTCATAAAGTTGCTCTGTGCTTCCAAATGTGAAAACACCATTTTTAATCATCTGTGGATGTTCGGGAATCTGAGTGAGGCCGGCAGTGGTTTCTGTGGAGGCGGCACAGATAAGGACAGTCAGACAGGACCGGCTCGCTTTGATTGTACTGGCAGGAGTTGAAATCAGGCCTTCTGTCGAGGTTTCTTTTCTTTTTTTTTTATCTAATTCCCATTTCTCTTTTCATCATTCTCTTTCTTCCATTCTCCTTATTTCTCACTTGATTCCAACTTTACTCTGCATCTTTGTTCTGTCCCTCATGTTTTTCATCCCATCCAACTTTGCGATAGTTCTGTTGACTCCCAGAAGCTGAAATCACGGTATTTTTGTCACTGCCTCATCGGAATCATGATAAAAGATGGGTTGAATCCAGTAAAGTCTCCTCGATAGGCTTGTATATATGTTTCCTTCTTTTGTCTTTATGATAGAATAACACAAACGCAACCGGTTTCCATTCCATACATTGATATTTATCATGCTGAATTTTCAGGAAATTTGTCTTATAAAAAGAGAAAACATTTGTATTTTAATTTTTTGAGCTCCGGCATTAAAATACTGTATCTTAAAGAATGTATTTTCACACAACCCATAAAATGTACTCATGGTTTGCTTTCTTTCATTTATAAATATCTCTAATATTATAAATGTTTGTAATTATAATAACTTGTTTTTTGTGGGGAAAAGATAACCTATTTATCCATTCCTCTTAAGAAATGTGTCAGAACTTTTTTTTTTTTTGGATTTTCACAATTTGCTTGGTGGTTTGGAGCCTCTTGGAGGCCGGTTTTGGCTGATGTGTGCCACTGCTGCCCTTCATCATCCTTTAAATAAAGTTCCTTATTACAACTATAAAATAATTACATTTTCTGCCACTGAATGTCTTTTGTTTAATAGAAGTACTGTACTCCAATGTGGTTCTTTATTTTTTTTGATTTTCCTGTGAAAGTATACTAACAAGGAGATGTTTCAGATGATTTACAACAGCCAATAAAGTAATAATGACCAATAACATAAGTAATACATGTGGTCTTTTTCAATGTTATGAAACCCACAATGTAATAACCTGCAATAGTGTATGACAGTTGATCAATTATCGTAATAACATTTTACTATTTGATTGAAGTAGCACAAAAACTTTTTTTTTTTTTAATATATATATATATAATTCCATAAATCGGGCTACTTTTCTTGGAAGAAAAACAATTTTTTTGCTCATCAAAAATAAATGTAGTAGTGGGGATAGTCATCATATTAATCTATTGAGGATGCATACAACGACTATTTGTAAGGTTTGCATGTTGTTCCTGTTCCTGCAGCATTTGTGTGGGAATCTTGTGATGAAATATGTCTTTATATACGTCGTCCATTTGTGTGGGTGGGGTTTTTTTGTCTTCTGGGATTGGCTCTGGCCACAACAACCACATATCTGACAAAGCACACCCAGAAGATGACTGGATGAATAAACACATTGTGACCCAACAGATTCAACATGCAACTCACTGTCTCACATTCAGCAGGAGGCTTATTAATGCAGCATTTTCACTCTGAATATTTATCTTGCAACATCATCAAACAGAAATCCCTGTGTGGTGATGAAAGAAAACGCTTTAATTTTGAGAAGAGCAAAACATTTTGACCTTTGGAGAAGCGACTGACTTCACATGAGAAAACGGCACCGGTTCAAACGTGAATTAAATTTTCAAAATGTCTCTCTGTATGAATGGAGCGCGAACTCCAGCCTGAATGGAGGTTGCTGCATTCTCTTTGTCCCTCCCCGTTCTTGGAGATAAATATAGGATCAATGATGCTTTAAAGGCTTGTAATAAGTTGACAGAAATGGTGCATGTTTTCAGCAGTATAGAGCTGCTTTTCTTCCTTCCACTGGCAGTTTCCATGGTATTTAGCGTCAGGGGCTGGACGCCGTTCGGTGTCTTACACTACAGAAACCCCTCATTAGGCTCGGCTTCTTTTGTTAGAGTTATGACGTTTTCTTTGACCTCCGAACTGTGACGCTTCCTGCATGGACTTATTCAAACTGTGAAAATGGCGGCGGACTGTTTTGTTATTGAGCTGTAGATGATGGACAAATACCGAAATGCATCATGGGTAGCGTAGTTTGTTCTGTCTGTGTGAAGGTCCGCCAATAGGAGAGCACGTTGCTTACGCCTCCTTCCAGCGGTGGCCAATGGGAAGAGGGGATTTAGCAGCGCGCGTGTTTGATCTGGCGGAAGCACTGTGTGGAGCTTTCTTCTTCCTTCTGCTCTTCGACTGACCTGAGGCGCGTTTATCCTCAGCTGCTTTAACGGCTAAGTATAAGGCGATTCTCTAGATGGCCAGTGTTTCTGTCTTTTGTAATAAATTACTGTGTTAATCCAATCTCAAGGTTTGTTGAACTATATTTAAAGTTCACCGCTGCTTCCCTTAACCAAGAGATCTGTCCTCTCTTTCTGTGCGGGTGAAAGACAAAAGGACACTTTGTATCTTCATTTCAGAGCCAAACTATTTTCTGGTATTATGGCTCAGCCAAATACTCCAAATACTCTTATTGCATCATGTTTTCCATTTTTGTTTGTACTGCTTTTTTTAAGCTTCTCTCTTCTCTTGATCTCAGAATTTCTATAATTTACTGATGGAACTGGTAATGCTGTAAGTGCCCACAGACATTATTTTGTGACGATTCATCTTTTCACAGCAAAACAATGTCCCCTTTGTGATATTGTTGACATGTTTTCACATTTAAGCTTGTAGATTGGAGTATAAAATGCTGAAAAACCAGGAGGAAAATTGAGCAAATTCTTTTTTTTAATTTTTTTTGTTTACATCACCACTGATTTAGGACACTTTAGGTCAAAATGCTTAAAGATAGATATAGTTTAAAGCAAAGGTCACAAACAACACCATTAGATCTCATTTGGGTCAGACCAGGAAAATTAGAGCATAATGACTGACAAACACACATTTCTCCCTCATTTCTGTTCTAAAAAAGTACAAGTGCATTTGGAAAATGTTGTTTATATATATATATATATATATATATATATATATATAATAATAATAAGGGAGGAGGCCTGTTGTTTTGGTTGCTTTCGCTCAATTAATTGAGCAAGCTATTAAGTTTCAAGGTTACCGGTTCAATCCCACACTATCCATATATAAGTGTTTTTCAGCAAGTTAGTATGCATGACTTCATAAACCTATCTTCACAAGTTTGGAGCTATTTATCAGCTCGGTATCATTAATCTGTTGGCTGGAAGCCTTTTAACTGACTTAGTTTTGGGGTTTTTAGTGTTGCGTTAAATCTTCTCTTCATGAAGCAGTGTGAAGCTCGGTGTGAAGTTAGGAATGTCTGCTTTGTTAACATTATGCTGTGCAAGGTCATCTCATAGGCTGAATTTTGGAAGCAGTTAATAGTTCACAAAGAGAAGTTCAAATTTAATGGAAAATTATATAATATATTTATATACAATTGTATTTTATTTATTTATTTTTACGTGCACTGTCTGCAGCCTTCCTGCCTTCTCGGGACTGTCGGCTCGTTATCGGGCAGCGCAGGGCCGTGTGGCTATATGCTGCTTTCCCTACTTTTCCAGTGGCTTGGTCAGTAATGAGACGACTAAATTCGAGTCATGAGTCATGTAAAAGTTTTCACTTTCGGCTGAGAAAGAATGTGGCCGTGTAGAAAATCACAAGCTGATGATTTTCAGGCAGAATCCATAGTCTGAAACCAGCAGGAGACGAAGGGGATAGTGCCAGTTTTTTTTTTTTTTTTAAATCATCATATAGGTTATGTCACTTATATATAGGGGTGTCAAACTCATTTAAGGTCAGGACCCACATACAGCTCTATTTCATCTTGAGTGAGCAGGACTGGTAAAAGAGTGTCATGATAACCCTGGAAATTTTAATTTAAAATTGTTCTCTATTGTGGTCCCGAGTACAAGTTTAACAATTAGTCTTGAAAATTGCTAGAATTTCAACATAAAGACAAATGTAATTATACTTTTTGGTGCAAAATACAGTGAAAAGTTCAAAAAGCTCTAATCGCTGAGATGTTGGAGCCTCTTGCAGACCGGATTTGACCCACAGACCTTGTGTTTCACACCTCTGATATAGAGAAACTATTAATTCAAAGCCTCACACCAATGTAACATGAGACTTCTCATCCGGAATGGTCTAGTTGTACCTCCTACATACGCCAGGCAAATGAACCATTGTGAACACTATGCTTGATTCTCGCTGTCGTAGAATATTTCAATTTATTTTGGACCATTTAAAAGCTTGCATGTTTCCCACATTGGTGGCACTATTGACTCTTGTTTGGTCACATTGTCAAGTTAATACGTTTTGTTGTAACAAACGGGAGCAGCGTGCGGAAGAATCGTACACAGCTACAACTGGCTGGTGCCTCCTTGTCATGGTGTTCACAAGCCTGCTGACACAATGTGGTGGGACTGATCCCATTATTCAAACAGCATTTGTTGCAAGTCAGCGAAAGTGGTTGTGCTGGTTACTTTATCACTCACATCATGCCCAGGTTAATCAGTGGGTTTGACGTCAGAACTATTGACGGGTCATTCAATCTCCTCCCGAATGCTGGAGAAGGTCACTGATAAACACTGCTCTGTGGTCCCAGAGTTTGGAGAGGTGGGATTATCACTAGTTCCAAAATCTCACTGTGGTTTCTCTCTGAATAAGAGGTGGAAAGCAGTCACCTTACCTGTACTAGCAGAATCTCGAGACAAGACTCCGTGTAGCATAGCAAGACTTGGTAAATTCTTAATGGATGCATCCCACAGAGGAATATTCCCTGCAAAAGTGACACGATTAAAAATGAAAATAAAAAAATAAGTCTTTGGCAGCATTCATTGTAAGTTATTTTTGTCACCACAAGGTGCATGAGTTCAGTGTGCTGTTCAAGGATACAACAACTCAGAGCAAAATGAAGAGTTGGATTATCGACTTTGGGATTAAACAAATTGATGTTTACATGGTTAAAAGAAATGACTTGTGTCATTCAAATCTATAAACTGGGCCAAACTGCTCACTCCTACATTGATCTGACGGTCAGTGTTGTCTGTTCCAGTACAACATCCTCTTCTTACAAGGTTCTCCACAAGACGCTTCAAAAAGCTTCAAAAATTAATTCTCTAGGGCCGTGTGATTCCTGTATCATACGGAGACATCCTGTAACATGAACTTCAAAGATAAAGAAGAAAAGTAGAGTTACGAGACTATCAAGCTCTCTGTGTAGACACCCGCTAATTTTCTGCACCTCCAGCTTGCAGTGATCGTACTGTGAGACATGCATTGAGCAGAAGCAACATAAGCTCCTCTGACAAACATTCAAAGATTTGAATTCGATCTGATAAGCATCTACAGGCCAACTGCCGAAATACAGGACCGTACAGGAATAGATAGGGAATGTTCTATTTCCTGGTAACCTGACATGGATAAAGAATGGATGAACGTATGGATGAAAGTACAGTAGGCACCCTTGTATCTGAAGTTTAAAATGACGACTATGATTCAGAAACCGGGAGAATAAATAAATAGTCACAGCTGTACACACCATAATGGTGAAGCCAACCTTCATTTCCTTTCACCTTCTGGTTTCATCCGACGAGTGGCGGAAGGCAAGAGAATAGTCTTACTTGCTTGACTCCCAATTAATGTCCTCGACGAGTTTAGCCGTTGTTCCGCTTGAGTGAACTGAACACAGGCTGCTGCGCAAAGTGAGGGTAATTAGCTTCACACACACACACACACACACACACACACACACACACACACACACACACACACACACACACACACACACACACACACACACACACACACACACACACACACACACAAGCTATGTTTATAACTAGACATTTGCTGTTGTCCTTGACAAATGTTAGGAACACCATGCTGCTCTGTAGCTTCGTGAGGAGAAGACGCCAAAGTCAGCATGACCTCCACACCAGCATCGGGTTTCTGTTCAGCTCACTGGCTTCTTCTGGTTAAATAGAATAGACAAGTTAAAGTGTGACAGTACATTTGGAATCAAACAACAACAAAGATAGTAAGAGAGACATTGGTCCTAAAATCTGTCTGTTATTAAGTCCTCGTTTGACTTGATGTCACTCACAATCATAATTAGATCAGAATGTCCTCACAACAGTGGTCTCTACATCCCCACACATGTCCACTCACAGATTCAGCATCTGTAAAGATTGATGATTTCACTCTCTCCTAAAAATACTCGTCCATCATACAAAATATATATCTGCTTACAGACACATATACCTCATGGATCCTATCGGAACAGAATCTAAATATAATTCAATTAAAACTGCCCTCCACATGGGATTCTAACAGCTCTGGGTTGATCGTCTCCTAAAATGGTCTGGCGGTGGCTCAGAGACTGAAAAGGAGACCCGGACAGGGAAAATCAAAAGAAGGGTAAAGAAAAGCAAAAAAGACTGGATAGAACAGGGACTGGTTATCATACATGTTACCACAAACATACACATTCACACATTGGCAGAGAAGAAATGTCTCTGAAATGTGGGATAGAGAGAACATGCAAACAATACGAAGCTTGTATGTTGGATCAAATGGTGTTTTCTTGATCGTTTTCATTGATGACACACAGAAATATGCTTTTAGGATGAAGTGGACTGTTGTTGCCTACATGGCATCAGTTTATCAAATGACATTCTACTTTGCAGTGAGACAATCATTGCAGTGACGGTTGATATTTGGGACCTAAAAGGTAGTCCAGCAAGACTTTGTCAGAGATATGCGTATCATTTTTTAATGTCAGATTTACCTTAAATCTGTCACTTATACTAAACTGGACGTCCCTGTGTGGACAGAACTGTCAAACAAAGAGTAAAAATGAGAAACACCCAGCAGCTATCACATTCAACAAAGCACACTCACATGAAAGGAGAGGAAATACTGATAATCTGTAAACTTTACTAAACTGTTTGACATTTTGAATGAATCATTTCACCTTCAGGTGTTAGCAGAGTATTGCATTTCTTAACTGAGACCGTCTCTGCTGCACATGTGCGTGGTTTCATTACACAAACAAACAGGATCGCCAACTCGTGGTGTATCAACAGCATTGTTTACAGCATTTCTGTCGTTTGTAAATGTGAAACTTTTCTCAAAGCAAAACAAACAACAACAAAAAACGAGGCATTTTCCTTTGAAATGTTGTATAAATGAGGCCAACAGCAAACACTGACGCTTCTGAAAAACGGAGGATATGTTTTTCCCAATGCTGCAATCGCAATGTCTATATTAAAGAAAAAAACAAATTGTGTCGCCCATGTGGACTCAACAGTTCAAGTGTATTGAAGCGTCTTTTACCGTATGTGTGCTGATTAGTGTCTCTATCTGTGCATCTGCCCTGTGTCAGTACAGGCTGTGCTTGCTCACATGCCTCTGTGCGTATGTTTGTGTGTTTGTGTTCGCTTGAATGTGTATTGAGTGGCGAGACAGCCGCTCACAAACATAATTAGCTCTTTAATCTGAGTCTCTGAGCTCTGACTCTGTGATTTCCCGCTGTTGCTTGTTACTGGGAGAAAACGGTCTCATGTTTCCCATTAGGAGGTTTGGTGGCCGCCACACATTTAGTTCTCATAATAATTACAAAGTGAAGGAATGTCTTTGACAGCTGCGTAACAATTGAAAACAGGAAGCGCCTTTTAGTGCCACGTCACCTCTTGCGGGCAGCTGCGCGCTTCTGGAAACAAGAATGAAAATAATGAACAAAGAGCATCCAAAAATGAGAAGAAACGCTGCTGTAAAATGACACCGCCGCATCTGGAACACAGGGAAACTTTGAATTAGTGCTGTGAGGTTAATGAACTGAGGTTAATGAGAAAAACAAACCTGGATAACAGTGAAAAAACAAAGGTAAGCAGCTGCTGCTGGAAAATACTTGTACTTCTTC
Organism: Blennius ocellaris; assembly: GCF_963422515.1. Lineage (NCBI taxonomy): Eukaryota > Metazoa > Chordata > Actinopteri > Blenniiformes > Blenniidae > Blennius > Blennius ocellaris. Next base: position 24,027,095 of record NC_137658.1, read on the forward strand.
AAAAACAAATGGAGTTATTTGAATGGTAACCGCGAATAAAAAGTATCGTGCTGTCGAGGTAATTGATTGTCTTATTTCTGTGTTTATTAACTGATTCAAACATTCACAACTTTAGCTGAACTACAGCTGAACTTCACTGAACGTCAGTTAAAATCTCCGTCTGTGACCTGGATGTTATGAAGATTTGTGTGCTAAAAAAAAAAGAAAAAGCAATAATACAGAAGAGAGAAACAAAAAACACCCAGAGCAGTGGGTACAACTTTAAACGAGAGTAACTGAAACTGTGTCACTAACCTGATAACAGTTTCTGGTTGCCAACACGCAAACATATCAGAATTTTTGATCCATTATTTTCAGCAAAACTTGCGATTGGACCGTCCAAATTCTGAAAGCAAAGGCAGTAGTTACCCTTTTCTTTCCTTGAATTAATATCATTGTTGAAGGTTGCAGTTTGTTCAGCTCTCTTTAGACGCTGTGAAGGTCAGTGTTGTGATCATGAGAAGTAAATAATTGCTGCTTTAATTGTGGTTTATTTAACTGTGGTTGAGGAAAGTTTATGGTATTGATTGTTGGAGCTTTGGGGTTGAGGGCATTGACTCAGTGGGTTTTGGAGAATCCTCGGGAGCTAAATGAGAACCTTCCTCACCCCCAATGCCCTTGAAGCAGAAACAAAATGTTGAACTGGAGCGGAACGGCAGCGGCTCTCCGAGAATAGCTAGTCCAAATGTGATGGCGGAAACGTAAAGCATGTGATCGCTCAGCTACAGCCCGGTTCAAAAAATCAAACTGGTGAGTGAGCGTGTGGTGATACTCATCAAAGAGTCCTTGACCTTCCTTTTTCATGTGCTGCCCTGCTGAAATGTATGCATGTGAAAACGCATCCTCATTATGTCCCGGGAACAAGCCTTTAATCACATTGCATACAGCTGAAATGCCACAAACAAAACACTGTGTTAAAGAGAACACAAGAATGAATCATGCAGCCTCCTTTCTAAAGCTCGAATCATTTGTCTGGAATTTGCTGATGATTTAGATCTGCTGTCATTAAAGTTAACTTCTTTGAACTGCTGTGAAAACTTTGAATCTGGGACATAGATGTGAGGGTAAAACATAAATATGTGTGCTTTAATGGTGAAGATATGTGAACTAATGGCTGGTTATCGGTCAGATAAAGCACAGGCACAATCCAAGCCATTAAAAAAAAAAAAAAAATCAGACAGATGGTTTGGGATATCACAAAGTGTGTGTTCTAGATGGAGCTTTTGTCAGGGTGTAGGGTGAGGTCCCCTTTAAGAGTGGGCGGGCCATTGGTCTGGGCTGTCAGCACCTCACCTGTGGTCACTTCTTGTAATCACCCTACCCTATATATGTCCTGTCTGTGTGTTTGTTCAGTGTTGGTTTGTTTGTTATTGATGTCCTGTCCGTCCGGTCCAGTGTTCGTCGTCCATGTCTCGTCCGGTCTGTCCAGGGCGTTGGAGTCCAGTCTGCTGCACCCCGCATGTCAAGGAGCAACCGGCGGTTCATCTGTCTGTGCTGTCAGTCAATAAAAGACTTGTTTGAACTCAGCCTGTTTCCAGAGTCCTGCACTTGGGTCCTGTCCATGATCCGTGACAGAACAAACCAACCATCATGGACCCAGCGGACTCTGGTCACCAGCTGCTAGGAGCAGTTGGTCAGCAGGAGGACCGGCTAACGCAACACGACGAGCAGTTGTCTGGTTTAACGGCGGATCTCCACGACCTTTCACATCGACACACGTCAGTGGAGAGTCAACTGAACCAACTCACCGGTCACCTCCAGCAGCTCATCACCCGCCTCTCGGTCCCAGAGGTTCGGGCTGCCGCTGCCGCCGCAGTGCCGCCAGCTGCCGCCGCTGCCGCCGTCGTGATGTCGCCGTCACCGCTCTCAAGCCCAGCACGCTTCTCGGGGGACTCCGGGGATTCGCGACCCTTCCTGGTCCAGTGTGGTCTCCACTTCGAGATGCAGCCGGGCGCGTTTCCTACTGAGAGGTCGAGGGTCGCGTACATCATCTCCCACCTGTCCGGCAGAGCGGAGGCTTGGGCCACCGCTGAATGGAACCGCCAATCCCGGCTGTGTGACTCGGTGGACGAGTTCGCAGCCGCGCTGTCTAAGATCTTCGATCGGCGTCCCGGCGGACAGGAGGCGGCTCGAGCGCTGGCAGCGCTGCGTCAAGGAAGGAGGTCGGTGATCGATTACGCAATTGAGTTTCGCACCCTCTCCACAGACTGCGCCTGGAACGATGCGTCACTGCGGGACACCTTCCTCTACGGGCTGGCCAGCCCGGTTCGCGACCAGCTCTTCCTGAGGGATCTCCCCGACGACTTGGACTCCCTCATTGCCCTGGCGGTCAGGATGGAGAATCGTCTGACGGTCCGTGATCGCCTGAGGCAGACTGACCCGCAGGGAGGAGAATCCAGGAGCGCGCGGGAGGAGCACGCCCCTCTCCGCCCCGCCTCCCAGCAGGAGCAGGTCCCGAGTGCTGCACAGCTTCCGGAGGAGCCGATGCAGCTTGGCCGCACCAGCATCTCCACGCAGGAGCGGCATCGGCGCCTGACCAGCGGCCTGTGTTTGCACTGTGGTCAGCATGGGCACAGAGCTGCAGCGTGTCCTCTTAAAGGGACAGACTCACCTGGGTTAAGGAGGGCTCCGGTGAGTCTTAAGAACTCCTCCACTGCGCCTTTAAGAAGACTCACACCGGCTCAACTGAGGTATGCCGACACCACCTTGGACATTGATGTTTTCATTGACTCTGGTGCGGATGAGAACTTTATGGACCTTAAGTGGGCTGAGAGACATAAGATCCCCACTGAACTGTTATCAGTGCCTTTAAAGGCTTTTGCTTTAGACGGACGCAAAATATTTTCTATTGATAAAAAGACTCTTTCTGTTCAGTTATTGTTTGGTCCCTCCCATTTTGAGGAGATTTCTTTTCATTTAGGTTTAAGTCCGTCCTACCCAGTTATCCTGGGCCTTCCTTGGTTACGTTTGCACAAGCCCCATATTGACTGGGAGTCGGGGGTTATTTTGAGTTGGGGAGGGGACTGTTCCGAGCACGGTCGGTCAGTGTCGGGAGTTAAGGTAGCAGCTGTGGAGGTTCCTGTGTATCCGGACCTCGAGCGAGTTCCCAGCTGCTACCACGATCTAAAGGAGGTGTTCAACAAAGGGAAGGCGACATCCCTGCCACCGCATCGTCCTTATGACTGTGCCATTGAGTTATTGCCGGGTACCACTCCTCCCAAGGGTCGCATTTACTCTCTCTCACAACCCGAGAATCAGGCCATGAAAGAGTACATCGAGTCCGGCTTAGAGGCTGGGATAATCAGACCCTCGTCCTCTCCTGCAGGGGCGGGATTTTTCTTTGTAGCAAAGAAGGACAAGACTCTTCGGCCGTGCATTGACTACAGGGGCCTCAATGAGATAACCATTAAAAACCGCTACCCACTACCCCTCATGACTTCGGCCTTTGAACGCCTGCAGGGAGCCAAGGTCTTTACGAAGTTGGACTTGCGCAATGCTTACCACCTGGTCCGGATTAGGCAAGGGGACGAGTGGAAAACGGCGTTTAACACACCTTCTGGCCACTACGAGTATTTGGTGATGCCTTTCGGTTTATGCAATGCTCCCGCAGTGTTCCAGAATCTCGTAAATGATGTGCTGAGAGACGCATTGAATAAGTTTCTGTTCGTTTACCTCGACGACATTTTGATTTTTTCTTCGGACCTTGCCAGTCATGTTAAGCATGTTCGTTTTGTTTTGGAGCGTCTTCTCAGCAACAACTTATTTGTCAAGGCCGAGAAATGTGTTTTTCATGCTCCCACCGTTTCTTTTCTTGGGCACGTCATCTCAGAGGGGAGGGTGGAGATGGACAGGGAGAAGGTTAGGGCTGTAGCGGATTGGCCGACCCCGGGTAACCGCAAACAATTATTACGATTTTTGGGGTTTGCTAACTTCTACCGGCGGTTTATCAGGGGATTCAGCTCTGTCGCGGCACCCCTACATGCCTTAACTTCCCCCAAGGTCCCGTTTTCTTGGGGTTCCTCAGCTGAGCAGGCTTTTTCGGAGCTCAGGGCCAGGTTCACCTCGTCTCCCGTGCTTGGTGTCGCGGACCCTGGACGGCAGTTTGTAGTGGAGGTGGACGCATCAGATGTCGGGGTCGGGGCAGTGCTCTCTCAGCGCAGCAGTAAGGATGGGAAGCTGCACCCTTGTGCCTTTTTCTCCAGGCGGCTGACCCCGGCTGAGGAGAACTATGACATCGGCAATCGAGAGCTCCTGGCCATCAAGGCTGCTTTGGAGGAGTGGAGGCATTATCTGGAGGGCGCAGAGCATCCGTTTGTGGTATGGACCGACCATAGAAACCTCGAGTACATCAAGTCGGCCAAACGGTTAAATTCTCGGCAGGCTCGGTGGGCTCTGTTCTTCACCCGGTTCGACTTTGTGGTGTCGTATCGGCCGGGGTCTAAGAACGTGAAGCCTGACGCCCTTTCCCGGGTCTTTGAGCCGGATCCTGCTCCTCGTTCCCCCACGCCAATTTTACCTCCGACCTGTGTGGTGGGGGCGGTGACGTGGGAGATTGAGGAGCAGGTTCGGCGGGCTCTGGAGGGGGTGACGGTGCCGCCAGGTTGTCCTCCCAACCGCCTGTTTGTGTGTTCCCCGGTACGGTCTAGTGTTATTGAATGGGCCCACACTAACCTGCTGTCATGTCACCCAGGAACTCAGCGCACACTGTTTGTGGCAAGACAGCGTTTCTGGTGGCCAGAGATGAGCAGGGAAATCCGGGAGTATGTCCGGGCTTGCCCTGTCTGCGCGCGTAACAAGACCTCGCGGTCTCGCCCCTCTGGTCTGTTGCAGCCGCTCCCAGTACCCACCCGACCATGGGCAGACCTGTCCATTGATTTTGTCACTGGTCTCCCAGATGCAGAGGGGTTTACCACCATCCTCACCGTAGTGGACCGGTTTTCCAAGATGGCCCACTTTGTACCCTTGACAAAGCTCCCATCAGCCAAGGAGCTGGCAGAGGTCATGCTGAGACATGTGTTCCGTCTTCACGGGTTCCCAAGGGACATTGTCTCGGACAGGGGGCCTCAGTTCGTGTCTCGGTTTTGGAGGGAGTTTTGCAGGCTGTTGGGAACTACGGTGAGCCTTTCGTCCGGGTACCACCCAGAGTCTAACGGCCAGACGGAGAGGGTGAACCAGGAGCTGGAGTCCATACTTCGGTGTCTGGTCTCTGACAGCCCAGCTGCTTGGTACAGGCAGTTAGTCTGGGTGGAATACGCGCACAATTCCCTTCCCTGTTCATCCACTGGGCTGTCTCCCTTTGAGTGCGTGTATGGGTACCAACCCCCCCTGTTCCCAGCCCTGGAGTCGGAGGTTAGTGTCCCGTCAGCTCTGGCAATGGTGCGGCGATGCAAGCGCGCTTGGCTCAAGGCCAGAAGCAAGCTCTTGCAATGCTCTGCTGAGCGCAAGCGGCTTGCAGACCGGCGCCGGGTTCCCGCACCAACTTATGATGTTGGTCAGCGTGTGTGGCTCTCCACCCGGGACCTGCCACTCCGCTCAGATGCAAAGAAGCTGGCGTCAAGGTTTATTGGACCTTATCCAATAATTAAGCTGGTTGGTCCCTCTGCAGTCCGTCTTCGTTTGCCCCGCTCGCTTCGTGTGCACCCCACCTTTCATGTGTCAAAGGTTAAACCTGCCCGGGAAAGCCCCCTAGTTCCCTCCTCAAGAGCCCCTCCTCCTCCCCGTATGGTGGAGGGTGAGGAGGTTTTCACTGTCAGGCGGCTCCTGGCAGCTCGCCGGCGTGGGCGGGGGTTTCAATACCTGGTTGACTGGGAGGGGTATGGCCCTGAGGAACGTGCCTGGGTACCTGCTAGAGACATCTTGGACCCAGGCATGATCAGAGACTTCCATAGGCAGCATCCTGAGATGCCTGGGCCGTCTGGAGCCGGTCGTGGAGGGGGGGGTACTGTCAGGGTGTAGGGTGAGGTCCCCTTTAAGAGTGGGCGGGCCATTGGTCTGGGCTGTCAGCACCTCACCTGTGGTCACTTCTTGTAATCACCCTACCCTATATATGTCCTGTCTGTGTGTTTGTTCAGTGTTGGTTTGTTTGTTATTGATGTCCTGTCCGTCCGGTCCAGTGTTCGTCGTCCATGTCTCGTCCGGTCTGTCCAGGGCGTTGGAGTCCAGTCTGCTGCACCCCGCATGTCAAGGAGCAACCGGCGGTTCATCTGTCTGTGCTGTCAGTCAATAAAAGACTTGTTTGAACTCAGCCTGTTTCCAGAGTCCTGCACTTGGGTCCTGTCCATGATCCGTGACAGCTTTGTCCCTCAGCTTTGAATGCGTTCAAGATTTCATGACTCACCTCCACCTGCCTCCTCCATCTGCTTTTAAAACTTGTGTCGTGAAAGTTAATTAAAATCGATTGCAGCTGAAAATGACTTCTTCCATTACAGTGGCAGTAGTTTGCTGTGATTAAAAAAAACAATTAGTTACGTGAAAAGTAATCCAGGATGTTAAAAATGTGCATATCTTCATCTTGTAGTGTTGGTGGGACACGTTTGAAGTTCCTAAATTTGCTGTTTTAGCCGTTCCATTTTCAGTACTGATGCAGAACCTGGCATAACGTCTGTTCATGAAATTAAAAAAAGTTGTATGAACCCGTGACTGGGAAGGTAGCTGCAATAAAAAAGCTGAACTAAACTACCAACAGCTCTAATAAAGAGAAGCTTAAGTTTATTGAGTGCTGTGAATACACCCCGGCTCCGGGGGATGCAGGTAATCCTCTTTTTACTTAAGGTCAGACAGCTTTCATGTTGCTGTCAAGAGGACTTCAGGAGGCGCGCCTCCACCCGTAATTGAGTTTAACACTTTATTGGCCTTCAGTAAAGCATCAGAGAGTCTCAACATCTGAGTGCTAAAATTTGTGAATATCTAACAATTTATAGTTTAACAAAAATAATCAAGAAATAGATTGAAATTGTCACTGGATGTTTATATAATACTGTTATATCATCAGATTCACCACATGGTACCATGATGTCTTGTAGAAAATGTGTTTTTATCTTAAAGGTAATGATTTTTTAAAATTGTTATTAACGTATAATATAAGAATTTGTTTTAAAGAAACAACAAAAGGCTAAAAGTGACCACATAGCCCGTCAAGGGTGAATTTCTTATTCAACAGCTTTGATTAATAGTAGAGCTACAGCTATTCAACTAAATAAAGCCAAGTGCTCCATGTAAGCCTCCACCCTGTGTAATGTTGGTAAACCAAGGCAAGGTAGCTTTATTTGCATTGCTCATTTCAGCATCAATGTCTTACATTTCCGAACATGCATAGTTGGCAGTTGAAAAAGGTGGATAAAAACAAGAAAAGCACAATAAATTACAAAATATCAAATCAATCACATAACAGCATAAAGGTATGGCAGCATCACACAGCTCTGAAAAACCTGTTGATGCTTGTAACGGACGAATGAAGAACATTGTGTGTATGAATGACAGTTTTCTGAACCAAATCAATCTTCTCAAACAACAGCGAGAGCTATTTAGTTGGAGCAGTGTTGTCAAACATGAAGCCAGTGAGCCAGAGCTGGAATATGAGATCTGGCCAAACCACTCGGCAAATTGTGAAAATTAAAAAAAAAACTGCATTTAAAGAAACTAAACAAAACAAAGCTGTCACAGACGCTGCAATGAAAGCGAGTTACCTTGTTGCTATGTAGCCTCAAAGCCATACTGTCAGGGAGAGTTTGAAAAAACAAGCATAATACAGCAGCAAGGATACGTTTTTTAGACAATTCATACAATATTAAATGCCTACTCTGCGCCACGACAAAGGAAAAACTGTCAACTTTAAATTTGAAGGTAATTACGGCACTATTTTACCTCTGTATGTCGTCCGTGAACACAAATGTGCTTGACACCCCCCTGAGTTTGAGTATTAAAGTATAGTATTTGATATCTTGGGAAAATGTATAATAAGCATTCAAACTACAAAAAAAACATTATGATAAAAACCATATGAATAAGTCATTAAAGCAGTAGTTTAGCCATTAAGCATAATTAAACCAACCTCTTCATTGGCTATAATGTCTTCGGACACTGGCTACACCTCATCTGACCTTTATATTTAAAAGTTAAAGTTCACCTTCAGGACATCCCATGTCTCAGTTTACAGACTTTTGTTTTTCCTCCTCCTTTCCCTCGTCGTCATTTCTCTTTACCTTTCCTCGGAGTGATTTGGCCCACCCCCTGACCACACCGTCTCACCGTCTCAAAGAGTCTTCTGTTCCACCCATTACGCTCCCACCATTTCATCTCCATCGCTCTTCACACTTACAATAATATTTTCATACTTAGCGGCAATCATTTTCTCCTAAGAGCAGAGGCAGAGTATCAGAGTTTGACAAAAGCCAGACGACCATGTTTGATGGAGTGCTGGTAACACGAGATTTCCCCCTCTGCATCCACAGCAGCTGAACTCACGTTGACTTCTCCACAAATGTTTGGAGGATTTTTCAGTCTGATCGCTGCAGATGAAGCATTTTTAAGACTTTAATGTCTTCCTCACAAACACCAGCTGTGTCGTGTCGGTGGAGGCAGTAAGTACAATTGTTGCATCTGTAATACCTCCATTTTTCTAGTCAGGGAGGCGATGATTTTAGTATCTGATGACTCAGATTTACATATTGTTGCTACAAAACCCAGCGTGACGCGTCTCACAGGCTCCCGACTTGATTCACTGTATAGTTCCACACAGCGTGGTCCCCGCTCTCCTTCATAACATGCTATTAGTGCTTTCCTCTTTTATAATATGAGACTTGTTTTAATTAATTGCTCAGTATTTTTGCATTCCTGTGTGGAGTTTGCAAGTTCTCCCTGTGCTCCGCAGCTGTACCCCGGGTATTTCAGCTTTGATTCTACATGTTTAAAGACGTGATGGTTTGGGAAGTTATTTGTCCCGTATGTATCCTGTTTTCGCCTAGTGGCTGGGTGGAGATGATGGGTTGAGATGATGGGTGGAGGACTAACATGTAGTAACATTAAATCATATTAAAAACACTATTACTTAAGGATACAATGGAAGTAGAGTGCATATTGAGTAAAATAAATGTCAAGCCTGTTGGGGAGACTCTGTTATTGTAAAATTGAGTAAAAAAAAATTTCAAAAATATTTTTTAACTCAATGAAACAGAATTATATAAGAAACAACTATTGGGGTTGCTTGTATAAACAAATATTATAAACTTACGGTTCTTCTGCCACAAACTGGGATTCCTGATAATAAACGTCTCCTGATGCTCAGACGACAAACACACCTGCACAGGAAACCAAACAGCACAATACTGTTCAGGCCTCTGATAGTGTTGCAGTGAATTGTCAGTATGTTCCTATGTAATCCATACATTCCTGTTTCACATGAGGAGGCAGAGTATAAAAAAGGTCATCACTGAAAATCACCCCAACTGTTCAGGTTGTGACACTGAGGGCATACGGGATAAACCTAGATCTAAATCATAAATCTAACTTGCCACTACAATAAAAGGATATTCTATGTTATTAACAAAAATCTATTGTCACAGCCCGATATGTATCAACGACTCAAACTGTAACAACGGCCTGAATTTCTTCTACAATATGATGTAATAAAACCCAAAATGTAATAACTGGCTCATAATTTAACAAGACCCTGAGCCCAAAATGTAAAAACTTTTAATATTACATTATGAGACAGGAAAAGAAGTTTTTCCCCAAATAGTGTAATTATTGTAATACATCATAATGTGAGTCAATGATTTATGGCTTGGACTTGAATTTGACCTGCTTCAATTTGAGTAACACTGACAGAATAAGTTCTAAATGTTTGTATATAGATATACGTATAAACAAATAGTCCAGTTTATGGTCTTTACGTATGATTTCTGTTGCCCAAGTCATTCAAGTCAATTTCTCCATTGAGAGATCAATAAAGGCTCATCTTATCTTATCTTATCTTTTCTTATCTTTATAATATTCTGTTCTTTATAATCTGTAATCCATTTCTACAATTATCCTTAGATAATAATGTATAATCATTAAACATTAAGATCTCATTTAAGATCTTGTTAATTCTTTTTACATTATTGACCAGTTATTACATTTTGGGCTCAGAACTTTGTCACTTTATGATGAGTTATTACATTTCAGGTTACATTTTATTTGATAACAATTTGGGTCGTTGTTACATCTTGAGCTCAAACAAGGTCTTTATCTACTTTAACTAGACTGATGAGAATTTGCCACATATTTTAAGTGGATAGAGCATCCAAGAAAAACTTTTTTCTTTTTCTTAAAGATTTTTAATGCGCTTAATTTAACAGTCAATTTACTTCTTGTAGTTTTGGTTTGTTTTTCAGACATGTTGTGTTTTCATTCAAACTTCATGATTGATCTCCTGCAATAGGCCCTGTTTGATGTTTTTCTCTCAGGATCCACAGCAGGTAACAGAAACAGTTTGTGTGCATTCCACATGGTTTATCCACACTGTATGGATAAAGTGAAGATAAGATCAGGTGCAGTTGTACCATATTTAAACAGAAAATAGACTGGAATGACTAGTGACATTTTGGAGAATCCTAAAGGATCGTATTTGGCCAACATGTAGATTATAAATATGATTGTAAATGTTAGAAAAGTACAAGAAATAATATGTAAAGGAATTAAAATCATTGGCATAAATGGCCTGAGGTATGTGCCACTGATTTGAATCTTCATTGTGCTCATTTGTCTCTTTGGCCACAGTCAGAACCTTTAAATTATAGTTGGATCAGGTTTTTCTAGGGTCATGTTTTCATTATTGCATTATTCCATTATTTCATCATCTTATGTTGAATTTGGTTTCATGTGATTCTTGACATCACTTCATCATCTTAACGTCTTGTTATTTTCATATTTTACACTAACCTAATCATATTTTATCAGGGAAAATCCCTTTTTTCAGCATTGACAAGCTACGAACTTTTTCAAATTGCCTTTTTTATATTGTATTTTCCTTTGCCTTCCTTGTTTTGTCTCGTCATCACAATATCAATCCTCCTGTGAAGCATGTTGGATTCTACCAATCTACATGGAAAATGCTATATGAATAAAGTTTGAGTGAATACAGTTCTTTTAGTGTGTAGGTTTTCTCCTGATGTGCCAATCAAAAGACATGTTTTTGGTTTTTAATTATTGAATTCTTTTTAGTTATGATTGTCTGACTGTCTCTCTTTTGATGTGATGTGAAATCTGGAACCCTCTCCAGGGTGTGACCTGCCTTTTGCCTGTTGGCTGGGAAAGGCTCCAGCTACTGTGAGCATCTTTTGGACAACGGATATAGGAGGTCGATGAAGAGGGATTTAAAGATCAAAATTTTCTCAAACTTCACTTTACCCCCCCCTTTTTCTTTTTTTTAGTTTCACAGTGCGAACTCACAGTGATTCATCTTAATTACCATTAAATGGGAAAACCTGGATGCGCTAGATCCCCACAACTCTGCATAAATGAATGTTGACCCACTTCTGTTCAGGCATAAATCAAGTCTCATTGTGTCCCCGGTGTGCCACCAGTAATGTGCTGTCCCAGAGCCAAAGCAGCCTTTGTATCACTGCACGCAGCAATTATGTGTGTCTGAGCTGTAATAACTTATCAGCCTATGACGCATATACAAGTCTAATTTATGATCCAATGAGCATCATTCATTCACCCACATTATATCTGTTTACAAACACTAATAAAATTAGGCTAGCTGAGAGACGCTCTGTCCCTAAATCAATAAGACTTCCAATAATCACTCCCCTCATTTCCTTCTTTGACCTGAACCATACCGCTGTGTCACACTCAAGCTCAATTATAGAAAACTCACCTTCTGCAAAGTGTATTTGAGGACACGAACATTTTCTGAAAGCACTTTTCTTTTCTTTCTTTTTTTGCTTTCTGTAATAATTGTGGCAACTTTGCATTGTGTGCAGGTTTCCTGGAAGGAATTGGGAGAAAATATCAATTCAATGTAATACAAGGAGGTGCATTTACTTTGAAAATGTTATTTTATAAAAATTGAAGCAAGTTAAATGTGGTTTTTCAAAGTGAGGCCCCCTAAAAAAAACAACAATAGTTTGGTCAAGAAAGAATAATTACTTCTCACTTCATACACTTTGACTGTGTTTCAGATCCAAATAATTAGCAACTCTTGGCTGTAATGACCATCGTTGAAAACCATATGGCAATGGAAGAGATAATACTTCTAACGAAACTATCATTACACTCAAATTATTATTTTCCATCGGTAGCTAATGAAGGAAGTTAGAAAAAAGTCATTTTGTGAAGCCAAAGTACTGGTCAAGTGGAAATGTTGGTGGGGTGCTCTGGAAATTAGATACATTTCCCTCAGTATTAAAGTCATTCCAATGATGTTCAGATACAATATTAAAACCACATTATTCACACCATTCGTGAACTTGTAATCAAAACACAAAATCAACAAATGAATGCACAGAAATCGTGTTTCTTAAATGGTGCGCACTTCACCTCTGCTGCAGTGAAATTGCTACTGCAACCCTGGTTTACCTGTTCCAACTCGCCAGGGGATGTTTGGCTCCTCGAAGGGATCCGTATTTGGAAGATCCATTATTTCTAAACAGCATGGTTTGGGACTGAAGTCCTCGGTCTGCGTCCAGAGTATGTTATTATTCCTGTTGAGTCCTTCGTGCCAGTGTGAGTCAGTCTTCTGGGAATCATCCCCAAACCAACAGCCAGACAGAGCGAGCGAGTCGGGAACCAGGTGGATTTCACATTTCAGGAACCGCTCAACCTGGAGTGGAATATGCCTATAACAGCCTCACATGCACAGCCACAGGTATGTCACCCTGCGCTGTAACCCACCCAAGAGGTGGTGGAGGTTCAATCACCACGAGTCCAAGCTCATCTCGACTGTTGGTTGTGTCGAGTACTTGGTGGTATTGGAGGGTTATGACACAGGAAAGGGTTGTTTAGTTTTTTAAAAGGACTTTCTCGAGCCAACCATTAGTATCATCCTGCGCGATCTCATGGGTTAAAACTCCTACATTTCATCTGGTTCAGAGTTCTAACAAGAGTTCCTCTTGTTAGATGGTGTGGTAGACTGTTGCTGTACATCTATTTGGCTTCACTAAATACAAATCTGTGATCTTTAAGGAATACCTATTTTGTCTGTCCAGGAGCCGTCGTTCTCAGCCAAGCCATCTGCCTGCCTCACTTCATCCACTCCTTCGCCAACACTGCATCCACGCTCCTGGCTCCGCTGAAATGTCGAGTTGCTTTGCTTTGACAGAATAAAATACAGGTAGGTTCATGTACATGTTACATGCAACGAGAAAGGCCACTAGCTGGACTCCACTCAGAACATTCTCACAGATTCAAGATTCTACATTACCATTATTTCTATCAAATTGACTACAGTCATACGTCTACTTATTTCAACCGAATGAAACTTCTACTGTTTGTGTAAACAATAGATGATCTTGAGTATCTGTAAAGGCACCTTTAAATAAAATGTGTCCAGTGGCGGCTGGTCAATAGAAGGCTCCATGGCACGAAAAAAAGAAGCAGAAAAATATATTATAAAATATATTAATGAGATGTTGAGATGAACCAGTGGAGAGTCTCTGAATATCAACTCTGTCACATCTCTTCTTACCGAAAGGAGAAATTTGGCTAAAAAGCTGCAGGTCAGGTTCAACTTTCTCCATCATAGTTATTTTTAAATGCACACAAACAGAAATGTGTTGAGAATTTAGCAAATGTGTCCAAGTTTGTAAATGTTTAGATTTGTTCATATTTATTAATGACTGAAAATCTATGAGCATAAAAAAAGAAGTGCAAAAATAAATTTAGCCCCGTGAGTCACATACATTTTTTTATGTTTCTTTCAAAGCATTCTAAAATGCAACCCTTCAAAAGGCTAAACCATGTAGCAGATCCCTGTTCCCACCATCTCTCCACACAATGAAGCAAGGCATTGAGTGACAGTGCTAACAGATTTGTCGACCTTCTCCACAATGCCGTATCAAAGGTTCGGAGTAATCCAGTGGTTAAAAAAAATGCTGACTCAATCTTTGCTGTCTTGATAGTTTATGTCTTCAAGGATAAAGCTTGGGGGACCGGTACTGACAAATCTGGGTCAACGCCACAGGATAGATGACCTTGGCAGATAACGTATGAGACAGCATGATTGTTGTCACTCTGTCACATTGAAATTGATGACAAATGACACCGTTACACATAAAGTTCATTTCCCAAACATCTATGTTACAAAGATAGGGTGAATATTGGAAGCCGAGGAAAATGACTGTCTGTAAACATTTGATTTGTTGTGCTATATGGAGGAAGAAATCAGTGCAGACCTGCACTCAGCTGCCAATTCAACATTTCCTGATCGCTATTAACCAAACAACAAATTGTCATGAGCTGCTTTGTCATATGATCGATATCGAAAGGCTTCTTTTTCTTCCACAACTTGCTTTCCATAAGCAACAATCTTTCAAAACTCAATGTCCCAAATGTCGACCTTCGAATTGTACACATTTATGCACCAGCCTCATTTAACAGATGCCAGATAATATCTGAAAAAAACAAATGCCCTGGGCATTCTCTGACGTATTCCATGATTGAGATAAGCGTTAAAAAATAGGTGAGATAATGCTATGTGGTACCTCTGTTTTTATCCCATTGGGGGTTAGTATGAGTGATGAACAACATAGAATTAAGCAGAAGTACTTTATTAAACCACGGGTCCACCCTGGACAGACTGGTGACCTGTCCAGGGTGGACCCTGCCCTCGCCCACAGTCGGCAGGGATCGCCTCCAGCACCTCGCGACCCTGAACTGGATAAGCGGGATGGAAGATGGATGGATGGATGGATGGATGAAATTCTAAATAGTGGCTCCAAAGCACCGTATCATGACAAAATATATTTACATTAGATAGAATAAAATTCCACGTGCGATAGGTAAATATAATAGAGGCATGTACAATGTCTTTACAATAAATAAATAAACTATACAAAAAAATCCACAGCACAGCTTATTGCTAGATCTTCAGGTATTATGGTTATTAGCTGTTTTCTAGCCCAGAGTTTTAAAAAAATTATGTTTTCCTGTTTTTGACTAATGGTCGCACAGATGATGTCAATTGCATTGGTGAGATATTTTTATAAAGAAAGAAAGAGCTAGTTAGAAAACCTGTTTGCATGCAGTATGATAAAAGGTATCTTCACAACCTGCTGGACGGTTGCAGATTTTAAAGGGATCTTTATGTTTTCTATATTTATTGATGGCTTCCCTTGTTTTTGGATTGAATCAGGCTGTACAGAAAATGTGCTGTATTTTGACTTCCGCTGATTGATATGAATTTAAAAGTGTCAAACTGATGTTTTTCAAGAAACTACTTCCCGAACTTGTGTTACTGAACAGTTGATTAAAGGATTGACTGTTTTCATCCCTCTGCTAATGTCAATAACCTTGCGTCAGTGACATTTGGCAGGAGGCACTATGAATAGCGACTGCCTGGAGGACCATGATGCATTAGTGGTTTGTATTGTGGCAGGGCAGTGAGGGTGGAGGTCTCTGTGTTGCTATTTGAGGTGGTGTCTCCGTACGCAGGGTTTGAAAAGCACAGCGACAACAATGGCCATGAATAAGTTGGTGCTGCGGGACATGTGAGGTTGATTTGTAACCCGGTGCCCATGCTGCTCTTTATTTTATCCCCCAGGCAGTTGCTGGTTTAGTGCTCTTATGTGGTAACCTATACTTTTTTTTCATTATTTGTTCCTTTGAAAGGATTCTGACAGGGTGGATTATTGCTGCTGCATAGGTTCAGTTACAACACAACCCCAGATGGTCTTTAGCCAAGAGGAACTCGACTGAAGACGACATAAATTGAGCTGCATACTTTAAATCAGCAGTCCCCAACTTTTATTGCACCACGGACCGATTTAATGTCTGACAATATTTTCACGGACCAACCTTAAGGTGTGGTGGATAAATACAACAAAATTAAATGATGCAACCAACACAAAAACTGTGGTATTTTGTAAATATAATAATAAACGTGAATCTACTGTGTACTTGTATGTCTTTTTACTTTCTTGTATGTTATTCTTCTGTCTTCTCACTGGACCTTTTCCCCTTTGCAAAGAAACTTTCCAAAGACGTCTGTTTTTTACTCATTTTGCTGCTTGTGGGTTTAATATCAGCCCTAATGTGTCACATGACCGAGACTAGCATGAGTCATAGACGGATATAATGGAGAGACTTCGGTCATTTTTCAAAATGAAAGATTGTTCAGACACAGAGAATAAATAAAATGAAAATAATGTAAGTCATTTATTCTTTCTGTGCAGACCGGTACCAGTCCATGGCCCAGGGGTTGGGGATTCCATCCATCCATCCATCCATTGCTGCTTTAAAGACTATTATTCCAAACCTAGTCCAAGCAGACCACCACAGATCTGAGCGAAACTCTAATTCATATGATGCCTGATTTAATCCATGCAACTGCAAAAAGGTGCAAGATCCATCTGGGAAGTTGAGTTTCTCTCCTCTAGGGACAAATATAACATTTTATTTTCCTTTTACTGTATAAACACATTCTTCAGTTTCTCAGGTGGAAAAAGGAAGAAAATAACCCAAAAATACTGCTCTACACAAGATCAAGACAGGAAACAATAATTGCTAAATAGCTGCTCTTTGGGATCCATTTACACGACAATGTTCCAAGTTAAAATGCATAATTTCTTGCATTTTCGTGTCAGAAAAGTTTTCTGTTTACAGTGTAATGTTTTGAAAAACATCGTCTGTTTACACAGAAAGGTCAAAAATGCAGAAAATGACTAAATTTTTATGTAGGCCCTCGAGTGGGTGCCGTGTTTTGTAATGGAACCACACACACATCAGCAGAGAACCGAACGCTATAAACATTTACAATGGGAGTACCAAACATTCTCTTGGACTGGCGACCAAGTTGGATTGTTATTCTGGAGACTGGCAGCTCGAGAACTACCAAGTCTCTGGAGAGTATGGACTGGGACTCATGACATGTATAACTTCTATATACACAATACTTCACTTTCTGAAACCTTTCCAAAGTGTTTTCTACCCCACCAAAAAAATCAATAAAAAAAATCAAGAAATGTAGATTTCTATGCTTTTATTCCTGTTTAAACCCCCATCGCATAGAAGCACAGAATTGAAATGAGCTGTTTACCATCGGGTTACAGCTGAGTATCCCATCCATTCATCTGCTTTTCCCCTTAGTCCAAATGGGGTCACGGTGGCAGTGCAGAAAGCAAAGGAGTCCAGATATCTCAGTCACCCTCAACTTCAGCCTCCAGCTCTTCTGGGGTGACCCCACGCTGCTCCCAGACCAAGCCAGACATATAATCTCTCCGGCGAGTCCTGGCCCGACCTCCTCCCAGGTGGACGCCTGGTAGACATCGAAAAGGAGGCGACCAGGGGGTCAGATGCCTTAATCAGATGCCCAAACCACCTCAACTGGCTCTTCTCACTGTGGAGGAATAGTGGCTTGACTTGGAATCAATATTACATATTTGTTTGTTTGTTTTCTAAGGTAATTTTTGCAAATTAGCGACAATAACCACGGTCGTCCATGACTACTACTCATCACAAAGTACTGGAGAGTTGCACTGGGGGCAGACATTTTTCAGAAACAACTGTGGACACAATCAAGGACACACATGTTCAGGAAACTAAAGACACATTGTTTCTCTGTTTGGTTTTGGCAAGACATTAATGTTCAAGAATTATTTTCACATTTGACTATTTAGGGAAAACTGCTTTTTCATAATCTGTAACATATGCAGAGCTTTGGTCAACAGGATTTCCTGAAAGAGGAAACATCAACTGGTTTCAAAAGTCATTAGAAATGTCCTGCTGTCTTTCTCCTTCAATCCCCCAGCTTGACTTTAAATATGATTTACTGTTTTGTTTTCACTTGTTTCACCGGTGTTGATTATTTGACATATATTTGTATCTGATCTGATTATCTCATATGCTCTCCTCTTGAACATAGTTCTCACTTTGTCCTGTTTGTTCTTGTCCTTTGTGACTCACTAAATTAAATTGAGACATTTTTAGATTTAGATTTATGACAACAAGCCTTTTTAAAGTTATAAATCTGCATGGCTTCTGTTCAGAAACTGTGCAGATCAGGTTCTTGGGCAGCCTGCCCAGAGGTGAAATGCCACTAAATGTGCCTCTGTTTCTTTTTGTCTTTGTTTGTTGTCCCTTCAAATGTGACATGAATTTCTGTCCTCAGCTTGTGGTAATCTGTGTTAAGCTGCTGGGAGAGTCGACCTCAAACATACAGACAAACCACAGTGCGTGGATGAACATGCAGACAGCATGGAGTTAGCAAAATGGTTGTTCCATGCTGCTTATTTCTATCTTCGCCTCTGCTCAGGCTCAGAAATGAACATTTTAAAAGATCCATGGAGACGAGGCTTATTTACCAATTGTACATTGCTTTTTATGTGACTCCTCATTAATCCAAACTTTCTACCGTGGCAGAGAGAGTACAAAGTTACCTCTACAGTCACAGTTTCGTGTTGATTTGAAATCCTCCCGGCCAGACTAAGCTGTTATTCTCCTTCAACTGTTAGCAATTATTGGAGCATGACGTTTGAGCTGCCCAGTGAGGAGTTCGTGTTTTGCTGACAGGATATGAGTTTTACTTTCTACAAATGGCATTTAAGAGGAACCAGAGTGGCCTGTCAGCCCCACACAGCTCACACAGCCTCCCTGTCGCTTCACATTGGCACTGAGCACATATGAAAAGAGCAGCACCAGAATGGGTGTTTAATATGATGTGCTAATACCGCTAAATGTCAGGGATGAATATAGGTTCTGTGCAGCGTCCGGCTGGAACAGGACTTATTGGCTGCTGTGG
Organism: Blennius ocellaris; assembly: GCF_963422515.1. Lineage (NCBI taxonomy): Eukaryota > Metazoa > Chordata > Actinopteri > Blenniiformes > Blenniidae > Blennius > Blennius ocellaris. Next base: position 24,046,071 of record NC_137658.1, read on the forward strand.
ACGACAATGCTGTGTTCTCATAACTCCACAGGGTCTGGGTAAACAGCAGCCCAGGGCTTTGTTTATCAGCCCCCATTTTACCCTCTACAACTCAATAAGCTGTTACCCACTGCCATGTTTCCTAGATCGGAACCTTTTTTGCCACGTTTATCTCTTGAAAAATATCTCGTTTCGATCTGTTATATCTGATCATTTTCAACTTAGTTTGAGGGAAGAGGAGTTTGGTAAAAACAGATGGTTTTCTCTGGTGCTAAAGATGCTAAAGGTGCGACTGGTACTGTAATTTCTTCTGGGAATAAATCTCATTTGCCCCAAAAGAAAACATTCACTGGACCTCCAAGAAAAATGGAAAGTGTTTGGGAGATTTGTCTCTTATTCAACAGGATACAAAAGACTTACATGCAGCAAAAAGTTGGGGCCTTCGCATCCTATAGAAAATGCTTTAATCCTTCAAATTAACAACAACAAAAAAAACCAGCCTGTAATGAGAGCAACATCATACAGCCTCAATCTTAACTTCCAAATGGTTACGTCAAATTTTATTACATCTGCTGATATCAAACTCTTTTTTTATGTAACAGATCAGGAAGCAGATTATATATTTAGTTCATTTATATCCATGCGGTTACCCTGCAACAAGATGTTTTTGCTGTTATGAAATTGTAATATAATTTTATTGTGTAGCTAAAAGGAAATAGTGAGGTCGTCTTTGCCAAAAAAAATTTCACCATCCTCATCATTATCATTCATAATCATGAATGAATGACTGTCAATGCATAAGAATACAGTTCAGGACCAACTTACAATATGGAAGCACCAATGATGAAATCCTGAAAAAGTCCAGATAAATAATAATAAGAAAAAAAGTAAACAATTGGATTGAAGTGTGTTTGAGTGTGTTTCCAGCATGACATTCATTAAGGATCCTGAATGAAGCCTCCTTCACCAGAGAGGAAAGCATTAAGAACGAGAGAGACGGAAGGCTGCACTTGATCAGCAACTTTCAGCTTTGACATTAAGCAGAGGTGACTCATGGGGCTAACTTCATTACAAGCAAACTCACTCCCTCACAGGACTTTATTCCAGAGGACAAACGCGGTTTGAGGGACGCACATGTCTGTCTGAGCGGGGCGACTCCAGGGTCAGACGTCAATCACTCCACAGCAATCTATTAAAATGTCTGTCTGATTCCTGTCCTTTACATCAAAATGACTCACGATCCCGGCCGACTCGAGGTCAGAGATTATGATACGAGACAAAGAGAACTAATGCTTATTTACGGTAAAAAGCCTTTTGTATGTGTCTCAGGTAAAAACATAGATTTATGTTTTGTTTTTTTGTGAATGATGAGCCTGAGGAGTTGATGGATTCAGCCTATAGTGAAATTAAATGATGTGTGCTAAAAGAAAAAAAGAGACAGTGGAAAAAAAGGTGTAGGGGACATAATGAGAGATGAGGGATACGTAGAGGCTATAAATTACAAGGAAACGAGACAGATGGCAAAGCTAAAAAAAATAAAAAATCTAAAACAAACACAGTGTTTGGGAAGGAGATGGCAAGGAGAGTGAAAACCTCCCAGATAATGAGTCTAATGAAGAGACAATTAACACTTCTTTTTAAAGCACTCCTTTCAATCTAAGAGTTATTGGAAAATACTTCCACTCTTTTTCTTTGAGTTAGTGAGAAAAAAAAAACTGTATTATAGGCCCATTGCATAATAGAATCAACTGGAAATTTTAAAACTGACTAAGATAACATACATTTTATTATTTTTATACCTCTGAGTCTCAGAATTAGATTAGATTTTTCATTTGGATGATTCTAATAACTCAAGCAAGGAGTTTGACTCTGTGACTTGAAGTAGATCTCGTCCTCCTCCACATTGAGAGGATCAACCTGAGGCAGTCCAGACATCTGATTATGACGCCACGTGGTTGCCTCCATTATAAGTTGACCAATCACATCCACCTGGAAGGAGACGCCGAGGCTGGCCCGTCACATGCTGAGAGATTATTTCTCCAGCTTGGTCACACAGCAGCTTGCGGCCCGTCCAGATGAGTTTGGGGAAGTACAACTATAAATGTGTTTTGTTTTGTTTTTTTACCAAAAACAAAAGTATCATAATTGTGTTTTTCAGGATTCATTGTATGTGTGAACTGACAGACTGTGGGTTCAATTTAAGGAGCCCATGTATGGAACTAACAATTTATTTCACAAAACAAAGGCGCAAAACATAACATTGGATGTCATTGTGACCCATGTAAACTAGAAGTTTCGTAATTCTTTTAAAAAAAATATTCATGATTTCCATAAATCTTGCACAAGCATTACCTACCTGCATTTGTTGTTTAACCGTGTATGTATACATGTTTGGAGAAACTTACTTTTTATGGAGATAAATGGGAAGTTAGGAGCTATAGTCGCTTGAATAATTTATGGTTGAAACAATAAATAGCAAAGAGCAAGTTTTGGTTTTAGGATTTTGGAGATATTCTGAATAAAAGCTAAATTGAAGTCTTATATCGAACAGCGCTGGAACCTTGCAGGGACAGTGTGGACACTCTTGGAAATGACATCCTGGTGCACTGGCTCACTGGGGGCTGTGTTTGTGTGTCACTGCAGCAACATGAGGAAGCAAAGCACTTCAGGTTTGGAAAAGCATTTATTTGTATTCCCCGTGTGGCCTGGTGGTCAATTTAAGAAAAGCATCCGATTGTGTGCCGGTTGGGGATTTGAAATAGCCACCACTGTACTGGTTGCACCCTTGAGGACGCAAGCAGTGTTTCCTCTTTCATCTATTTGAGATGTGGTGTGCTTTTCAGACGGGTCTAGAGGTGGATATTGGAATGACTCACAACCAAGACCTCATTCACAGATCAGCTCCAGAAGCATGTCAACGGAGCATGACACTTATTTTCTTTTATTTCCTATTTCAGTCGTACAGCTTATCTTGATAGTTTCTCAGGGTGAGTTCACTGGTCAGTACCAAACACTACAAGAACAAGTCAATCTAAAGAAGTAAATCTTCGTACTGTACTTTCAAATTCATTCTGATGCTGTTCAATTGAAACCTGAATGCAGCATAGACCTGTCATAGAGTTTGCCTGTTTTGTTTACCATGCCCCCCCCCTCCCCCCTAACCCCCCCGATTAGCCCTGATCATACTGAGATATCTTAAAGGAAAACTGTGTTTGGGCCACACATTTACACATAAATCTGGCCTTAGTGAACATCTGAATAAACTCGTGTCTCTGGATGTATCTAAAGGGGGGGCAGAGATTTATGTCACAATTAGTGACGTGGTGTTTTTGTTCCAGGATTCTGATTGGCTCACATGGCTTCATGCTTCTCGCTACACTGCCCCCTACAGGCTTGGCTGCTCATAGCAGGTCTGAACCAGCTATATGAGGGTCTGTGTTGATGAAGATTTTTTTGTCAACGTAGAGGGGGAATCATCAGTTTTTGTAAAAAAAAAAAAAAAAAAAAAGCTGGGTATGTGTCAATGTAGCCTGAGTCTATGGCCCCATTTGCATGATGTTTTCAAGTGAAAACTGTAAAATGTAATTTTGTTTTGGGTGTCCGATTATAACAAAGGTGTGTGGAGCCACTGAAAACAGATCATTTTCATAAAATGCCACCTTTAAATGAGTTCTCAAATTGTCCTGTCTCTGTGGAAGCAAGTGAAAATGTGACTTTTTTTTAAAATACTGCTCATTTGGTCCAATGTGGTCAAACGAAAAAAAAAAAAAAACACTTCCGATGCAACTCATGAAATTTTAGGAATTTTTCATAGTGTTGGTGAGTTATCGGTTGACAATCAACTGACACAATTATCCAGCATGTCAGTCGTTTGCCTTTATATATGTGACAACAGCTCTTCTGTATACATTTTCTTCCCATTCGATCCCACGATAAACCTTTAGAGTACACTAATTGTCATGCTGGATGTTGAAAATTAGAAGCAGTGCAACTTTTTAAAGGATATTTTTAGGATCCGTTTTTACCGAAGGCATTTAAAAAAAAAAAAGTTTGTTCTTTTTTGACAATTCTTTCACTTTCTGAGTCGGAGTGCTGAAGATACAGATGAGATGCATCTGACCTTGGCTTGCTTCTCCTGACCTGATATTTCTGACAGCTCTTGTTCCTCTCGGCTTCCTGGTTGGCTGTGTTTATGGCTCTGCTTCACTCGTTTTTATTTTTTGACCTCACCACGTCTCTCTCATTCATGCACTAATCAGTGATGAGCATTTTGAGGTCTTCTCTGGTTTGGTAAAATTGAAGAGAAAAACTATTTATTTACACGTTGCAGACCTGTGTGGGCTCATCTAAACTTTGACAAGAAAAGTACAAGTACTTGTGACTAGATATCCTGTCAAGGTCACATTGTTAAGCAACGTCTGAAAAGATCGCCATTAAAAACAATGTTCAATTCTCTCAACACCATAGTTGCTTGTGATGTAATGCATGCATAGTTTTTATTTCTGTGAAGCATGATAGAAAATATTGACACCAAACAACATTATTGTACAGTTCTTCCAAACCCTGCTTCATTAGCATCACATGCTTTAAACAACAAGAGACCTACAGACTTTGAATAAGTGTCATATTACACACCTTGTTGTAGCATCTTTCATTGTAGCACCAACACACTAGCAGTTGTTAATTGTTGTAATTTATTGCCAAATCGGATCACATTTCAAAACTGATTATTGCTGAAAAATTGAATGCATGTCTTGGCATTTTTTGTTAACATCTTTTCAAAGCTTTTCTTTGAAATAATATCAGCGATGGTGAAATAAAAATAATAAATCATCACATTGTAAAGTGAATTGAAAATTGGACCAGGTCGTGTTTCCGTGCTGTTTACAAGTCAATGCAGAGTTTTGCTGTTTTGTTTTTTTTCCAAGGCACTCTGGTTTCCTCCCACAGTCCAACAACATGCATTTGATGAGTCTAAAATATCGCAAGGTGTAAATGTGTGTTGTTGTCTGTCCGTCTGTGATGTAGTGGCGGCGTGTGCAGGGTGTACACAGTTATAGTTAGCTGGGAGCGGTGTAATTTCTCCGTGGCCCTGAGTTGGATAAAGCCGTATAAAAGACGGATGGGCCACTTGTGCTTTGACATTGCAAGACAAATATTAAAATTGTGTGGCTGGGATGATTCACAGTCATCCAGCTTGTGATATTTTCAGACTTCAAAGGCAACGAGAGCTCCTTCTCATCTGCTCTTTGAATGTGTCAAATAGATTGCACAAAACCATCTTCTAAAGGTTCCTTAGCATTCCTGAAGGACCATAAAACTGATCTCATCACGTTCACCTTCTGCTGTCTGTTGTACTCAAACACAGTCACACTCCTCAAAGCTCATTGATATTATTCTCGGCCGCCGTTCCCCCACCAGGCACAGTTAAGTATTTCCCCCTAATGGAAAACTGCTTCCAATTTCTTCCCGACTGCAGAGTACCACTGTGTATTTTGGTGGTGATGTGTTCAATTTCTGCTCAGTGACGTGTGGAAATTATTTTATGATAGAGCTCATATATTTAAGGTCTTCCTTTTTTTTTTCATTTCCGTCTCTTCGGTATTCATTTACGAGGCGTTTCAAATGAGATGGCATATGCCACGATTTCACTGAATTTACTGTCTACATCTGGCTTGATGAATAGACCTGTAATTAAAGTATGCAGTAGACTGCAGTTAACAATAGCAATCACGGGTACATTTTACGTTAGCATAAAATGTTGTGATCTTTAATTTTCCAATAATTCTGTCAGGGAATTGCAGGTGGACCCAAACACAGACTCACAGAGTTCCATAAAACCAGTTTTGTTTTTTTTTTAAGGAAAAGTTCAGGGAACACGAGGAAACACAGGGGACACAAGGGGAACGAGAGGAGTGACATGAAGACGAGACCAGGACAACAGAGGGAGAGGGTTTAAATACACAGGGAGAAGGTGGACACAGGTGGAACTCCTCACAGAGGGAGAAGGCCATTGGCCGATTGGAAACACGATGTGAGACACACAGGGCCAGACTGAGGCCACATTTACACCTACCCAGTTTAAAAAAAAACAAACAACATTTACACAAAAAAATCTTCATTTACACTGACCCACATATCCACCTGGTTCAGAGCTGCAATGAGCAGCCAAACCTGTAGGGGGCAGTGTAGCAAGAAGCATGAAGTCATGATAGCCAATCAGAATCCTAGAAAAAAAAAAACAGGATGTCATGAATTTGTGACGTAAATATCCGACTCCCCTCCTTTAGATGCAAGCAGAGACACAGATTTTATCCAGATCTCCACTGTGGACAGATTTTTCAGGAATCATCGTTTGTGGTGAGCCGTAGCAGTGTTTATGTGTAAACGCACCCAAACGCACTGAAATATCACAGTTTTTTTTCAAAAACCCAGGTACTGTGTAAATGTGGCCTCAGACACAATCCGGTAGTGGTTACGGGCTTCTGAGCGCTCCCGCAGCCATCCGACAACCGTCCTCTAACCGTACACAAAGCCCGACCAATTTGATCCAATCTTTCGTCTCAGATGTCTGGAAATCGCGCTGTGGGCGGCCTTAAGTCAGCTTCTCACGTGACAACGTGTGTACACACTCGGCACCAGTTTAAAATACACGTAGCAACCTTTAAAGCCCAGTTGTAGCATGTCAGCCATTCAGCATGAAAACTTGTACAGTTTACAAAGCAAAGGATAAATTCCTATTGCATCCGCTGTAAAAGAGAGCAGCTGGACGTGGCGTCCTAATGCTGAACTGTGACATGTGCCGTGGCAAATATACAGACAGAGGACGATTTTAAATAGCAAAAGATTTGGAAATTAAGTGCTACTACAGTCATATTGATGTTAAAGTAGGAAAAGGAAGAACGGTGGTCTGATGACTGACATTTCCCCCCCAAAATAAAACGCCGTCGGTTTGAATCTGGGAATATGGCTGGAGATTCACTTGTACCTTTTGTTTTGGTTTTGGATTTTTCATCAAGTATTTCCTTCCACAAGGTTAGCTGGGAATCTTAAATAGTGCTCAGGTGTAAATTGGTTGTTTGCCTCACTATATTGACCCTTTGCACCCTTCATTTGGCCAAATACCAGCTCTGCAGCATTATCTTAAATAAAGTGGCTGCAGAGAATACCTGAATCCTTCAAAGAGATTCATTTACAAAGCTTAAAAGTAAATATATCCCTATCCAATAACAATAGATACGCAAAACTCACTACCGTTGGATTTTGTGTCTATTCAACAAACATCATTCACAAAAAGAAAAGAAGAAAATGCTTCAAAAGGCTTTCTTCTTGAACTGTGACCATAGAGGTTGAATCGAAGCCATCATGACAGCTAACATCTGTTGTGCTGTTGTGTCGATGCGTAAAACTGAAACACTGCCAGGTCTTGACATTCTCCTCTGCATGCTGACAGTACGCCGAAATAAATTGATGTTGTGAGTCTTTCAAGGTGAAACAACAATCTCTCACCACAACTACACCTCAATCTATTTTACACTGTTATGATTTCTTCTGTTGCTGCAGCAGATGAGGTTAATCCCAGCTCACATTAAACACATCATTGCATATTTAAGAGCTGATAAAGCTGATCCACACACATCACATTATGTCCATGTATTCCAAGACGCCCCTTGACTCCATAATGTAAACTTCTGCTGCAGCTGACAGTCTTCTTCTGTTTGGTCTATTAGATGTACATCAGATCCTGTGTGGAGGGACTGTGCATTCACTCAACTCTCACATCCCGTGTCCACTGGTGCAAACCTCTTCTTTGTGATTTTTCAGTTTGGACCCCATTTACTAAATGTGCACAATGCATACAAATTTTGGATGGATGGATGGATGGATGGATGGATGGATGGATGGATGGATGGATGGATGGATGGATGGATGAATCACACTTCTATTTTTGTCTTTCTTTCATGAGTGTCTGAAGGTTACCTCTAAATTTCTATGTAAAGGGAATTTTAGATTAATGTATTAGTTTGTATTGTATTGTACTGTTTTGTATTGTATTGTTTTGTATTGTATTGTTTTGTATTGTATTGTTTTGTATTGTCCAACAACAGTTTGTGTAGATCACTGCTTTTTCAAATATGCTCTCTGAACTTTAGCCACACATTGACTTGGTTCATTAGGTCCCTTAGGATGGAATTGCATGTTTATCCTTTACATGGCTGTTTAAAATTGCACAACATTGATCCGTCTCAGCTGCATTCATCTTTAGAAGAGGTCTCATAAATTTTGAGCTGAGGCTTTTGGTAAACTGGAGCTGATTGAGGCTGACAACAGGATACACCCTTGACTGACACTTATACTAGTACGTGCAAAATAACTCTCTTAGAAGTGACTTTTGTCATGAAACACTTCACATTGGTGAACTCGGCCTTTGACTGAGGTTAAGCAGAGGCTTGTGGACGATCATCTACAATGATTCAATAAACACACTGTACCTTGACAGGGAGTGCAGTGTTTCCCATCATGCATGCTGACAGTTCCATGAAGTTTGAAACCCAGACTCAGTAATCAGGCTGTATTGCTCACTTGTTACATAGCTGTATTAGGTTAGTTCTGCCTGGGTCTCGTGCTACCTGACATTGAAATGTAATCAAAGTCAGACTCTGATGGGAAAGGAAAGCAGCGTGCAAAATGCGTGAAAAGAAGGTGTACAAAATCATTGAAGATCCAAATGAAATAAGCTGATTCCTTAAGTACATGGGGGGTTTTCACTTGATCGCTTCTGAATAGCCTAATGAGAAACATCATAGATTTCCAATTTGGTAATTGAGATATTTTAGGTCTACAGCCACAGTGTTCTTGACGTTTGAAGGCCAAGACGTTACCTTAATACAGTGCTTCTCAAATGGTGGGGCGAGCCCCCCTGGGGGGGCGTGGTGGGGTGTCAGGGGGGGCGTGAGGCGGGCGCGACTTTCAGTATTAGTGTCTTTATTCATGCTTGAACGATAAAAAAAGGGCCTCCAGCTCATTTTATTAATTTATTTTGATAATCAGGCGATTGTATGCAGAATGCTGGTGCCAGCAACTCATACAGTGGTTTATACAGATAAATAAATATATATTATCAGGTTCTCAATGGTAGTACAATTCGGGGGGGGGGGGGGGCCCTGAAAAAAATTCTGTCCTCTAGGGGGGGCGTGACAGAAAATAATTGAGAACCACTGCCTTAATATCAGTGGCAGCTGATATTAAGGTAGAGGGGGCCAGGGCACTGCCCTCCCTGGGATCACGAAGGAGGGGGGAAAAAAAGTATATATATATACATATATATATATATATATATATACATATATACATTGGGCTCTGAATTGTATTCACTTCATTTTCTATAGATAATCTTCAATAAAAGAGAAGCTTTGTTGATCGCTCTCTTGATCTGTGTGTGTGTGTGTGTGTGTGTGTGTTGAATTAAGCGCGTACAACCACAGTAAAAAGCTTAATCAATGGAGCACCGATACCATGAGTCACTATGGCAACAGACCAAAAACAGAGTTATTCTGCTGTAAAAGTCCCGGCGCTGCAGCAGCAGAGGAAACAGCTGGGAGAAAACCACTGCATGAATCAACGCATATGTTTGAAAGCATTAATCCACTGACAACATCTAACTTAAGATCACTGCAGACAGGTAGAAATAATAAATAAGGTCAAATCTGAATATAATTTAGGTGCAATCCAACAGGAGGAAGGCGACTTGGAAGCTGCTGAAATTGAATATAAAAACATCTTTCAGAATGAAAAGGCTTATATGTATACATTATCTGATTGTACCTCATTTTGATTAAAATGTTATTATTTAAATTGATGTAAGCTGTTAAATTAAAAAAGAAATTAAAATCAGCAGCTACTTCAAGTATTAATTTAAACCAGTAACAAAATGTTGTTGGAATTTGTCCTCTGTTTATATTGTACTGAGGAGATGAACACAGTGGTTAGATGTTTTTATTATCATGGAATCATTTAAAATGTGACGATGTATACAACATTGAATAAATTAATAAAATACTACACACACACACACACACACACACACACACACACACACACACACACACACACACACACACACACACACACACACACACACACACACACACACACACACACACACACACACACACACACACACACACACACACACAAAACCATAGAAACTGTAATTTTGGAGTGACTCTTGATGTTGGAAACAACCACTGGCTGTATTTAGTACAGCTCACTGACTCCCTGACGGGTTAGGACTGGGAGACTGAAACGTCTGGATGGTTGGGGGATAGCCATGGTCCTGGTTTCTTTCAGTGCAGACGTCCAGGATGGGTTGAGACATGAGCCTTCCAATGGTTAGTGGAGCATCTCTTTTGTTTTTGAAAGAAAATCAAGAAAAAAGGGAAGAAATTGATGTTTGCTTTCACTGTGGTACCGCTTTGCAATGTTTACCCTCTATGCCAGTCAAAATCTTTCTTTTATGTCTTTGCTTCTATTTTGGTTGAAGTATTTGAATTGATTTGTCCTCCCTAAACTTCAGGCTTTGCTTTTGATGTCATACTTATGTGTTCTGATTGTTTTTGATGGTCTGTCTCTCTGTTGTTTCCTCCCTGTCTGTTGTCACTGTCAGTTCTGAATCGCTGCCTGCAACCTTTTCCTGCTTTCTTAAGTCACCTTTTAGTTCCCCCCATCCTACATGAATTTCCAAAGCGACTCCCTGCATCGCCCTGCAGGTTTTGAGTCAAGCTCTGCCCTTTAGGGGTGGCACAGTAACATCTTCACCCCCTACTGAGCCGAGCAGAGAGGCAAGGTCAGAGCCTTCAGGCCAGAACTGTATTAAGTGCATATAAATTCTTCATTTAAATAGAAATCCAATAAATACCAGAACTCCTGCTCTTCACACTACTCACACATGACTGCAAACTCATCCCTTGATGTGACTTTTCCACTTTTGCTGGGATTGGAGCCCAAGTACAACAGTGCTTCAGTCAAAATGTGGCGACAAGGAGGGAAACATCCTCCATAGTTTCATCCATTCTTTCAATATCTGATCAATTATTATCAGACCTTTGAGAAAAATCAAAAGGATCCCCCCCCCCCCCCCCCCCCCCCCCCCCCCCACTTCTCCTAAACATCACATTCTCTGCCCCCACATGGGAAATAGGAAGTGAAGAAGGAAATAAGGGCACTGGTGTTTATGAAGGTGCAATTTGTTCTCCTTTACCTTTGCAGCAAAGGAGATGAGAGGAATAAAAAGCAGCTGATAAACAAGGGAAAGTAAGGCAGATACTCCATCTGAGGGCATGAAGGTACATGGTCACACTTAACAGCTAAGGAGGTAATGCTTCTCAGAATCAGCCTCCAAAACTGATGCAGGAAGCAAAAGAAGCTTACCACTAGTGATTTGCCTCATAGCTGTAAATTGCCTTTGGTTTGGCTTTTGTCACTTTTGAATGTCAGCAGCTTAACTTTTTATTTAACATTTAAGTTTGGAAAAGTAGTTTGGACACATGCCAGATAAACTTTTAGTTTAAACTCTGCGCCGATAGAAGCAAATGTGGCAGTAGGGTTAGGGTCCGGGTTAGCCAAGAGCCAAGCTACTTAGGTTAACCCCAAGTAACTTGGATCACTTGAAGTCTTACAGTCTTGTATATTATCTGTTTTATTATATGTTACAGTGGTGGGTCTTGGAACAAACACTCATTTTGACCAAATTAACACAAGATCACAAACGCTTGATGGACACTTGATTATACTCGATTTTCACACGTTGATATAATTCAGGGGGGAAAAAAGAAAACTTTCAGCCTAACTTTCCTAACTTTTTTTTAAGTTGAAAAGTTAGAAATCTTCCAGGATTTACATGAATAAAAAAAACAAGCAACAACTGCTGCTTGACAAACAAGTGAAGTGAAATTACACATGCTTGATGCTGCATGTTAGTTTCAGACCAATAATGAAGGGGCGAAGGAAAAAACAATCCGTTCATCCTTTCAGACTCCACCCTGTCACGAGTCTTATTAGAGTTCACGTCATGACATGCATGGGTACTTTTTTCCCCTCCTCATCCTAACGTGATTACACAACCTCACCTAGCTAACATGTGTGTGTGACACACAGGGTTTTTATGTTTACAAGTATTTGTGTGTGCTGTATTATTATTGATCCTTAAAATAACAAGACTAAAAGAATTTTTGGAATGAATTTTCTTGGTCCAGAGAGCCGGCACTCTGCCCTGATGCAGCTGCTTCAACAGCCCCCTTTAGGCCGCTCCTCCAGGGGACTGCAGGGGTGCAGGGAGAGGAATCGGATGAGCAGCAAAGCCGCCTAAAGGGAAGCTGTAGCAGGAGGCAGGAGGCAGTCGGCAGTCGGTTCTCACCTGGGGCTGGAGAAAGTCTCTCGCAGATGATATGGCTAAAGGGTTGTGAATGTCCTGTCTGGAACGCGCAACAAATCTGTCGAAGTGAGAAGGCGTCCAGTTCCCTGCCCGTTTCAAAGCTCAGTGTTTCCGTGAAAGGATAAATAACGGAACAAATTCTACCCATGTGAGATTTATGACTGTTCACACTGCTGGGAAATTGTCCCCCAAAACAACACGTTATTAGCCTCAGGCTCTGTGATGGCCTTGAAATCGTTCAGGTGGGAATGGCACACACTGGCTGCCTCAACCACTCTGCTAGCATTTGACTAATTTAAGGTCGGTTTCAATCCCAAGAGGGCAACAGAAGGAGAATCCTAGTGGATGTAATGTGTTGATGACAAAGGTCAGTACAATCTGAAACCACCACAGAAAATAAGGTCAAGTCAAAGTTTGAGAAAAAGACAATAATTTAGAAGAAAGGAAGGAGAAAAGTTAACTTCATGAACAAAAGGGAAAGATACTTTAGGATTGTGTTCATTTGAGTTGAAGCTTGCATTTTGGTACACTGGACCACAGCATAGTGTGTTGAAACCTTGGTGCGTTTGAATGTAAATAAGAAAGTGGGTCCGGACAATTCCGGGACCAACCTGAAAGTTGCGCAGCAAAAACAAAACAAAAAACCAGTGCAAAGCTGAATGTGTTATGTTGACACTTTTTTCCACAGAGAAAAAAAAAATCAATCAATGAGTCAATGAGCAGCAGAGCAACGGCAACCTGCACACTGAGCTTTAAGTTTCTGAAGATATGCAAATACATGCTGAATTGATGTGTGTTTCCAATCATAACTCAACAATCATATGAGGCAGGCCGCACGGTGGTGCAGTGGTGCAGTGGTCAGCGCTCTCACCTCATAGCAAGGTCATGGGTTCAACTATGACCTTTCTGTGTGGAGTTTGCATGTTCTCCCTGTGTGTGCGTGGGTTTCCAGCCCCCCCTGAGCACTACTCGGCACAGCTGGTACCAGCTGATTGATTTGGAAAGGAATCTCCCCTCTGGAGGATTTATACAGTGGTGTAAATAAAAATAAATAAATAAAATAAAAATGACGCTAGCTGAAACGATAATATGCTGTTAGGGACATTTCTCGTGACTATTTACACTTCCAGGTTTATTGCGGATGCAAAGAATAACTTAAAACCCTCCAATACAGAGCAGTGCTGTTTTATTTACTTCTGCTATGTATGTCAACCTTGTTTTTGATTAAAGAAAATCCAGTAAATATTAAGAAGCTGCTGTGATTTGGAGTGTGAAGCTACTTTTCTGTAGAAACGTGTTCTTATGACATCAGTATCATAGCTTTTACTGTCAGAGTTTAATGCCGTGCTGAAATTGCTTATGCTAAAATGGTGTAATTATAACAAATGTGATGCTTTGGATGAACCATTAAGGCATCCTGTTGCTGAAAGAGAATGACAGTTTACAATTTCTTCAAGCTCTGTTGTAATATCTATATCAGTGGCTCCTGTCTTTTTCTTTATTTCTACATCACTGATGACTATTGATTCAACAACTTGATTTTAAATAACAAAAATGCTTCTCTGAATTTGTGTTGAAATTTCCAATAATCATCCCTATAATATTGTTAAAACAAGGGTGTCAATTCAATTAAATTGTATTTATATAGCACGGGGAGGGGTGCAACTGAGATGCAGAGATATTATTGTGTACCTGTGCCCGTGAGCTTATAGAATTGCTGCTTCCTCCACACAGACGTTGTTTCAAACTGTTTTAGTTGCAGAAAAATATTAAAGAGAGAAAAAACAGTTAACCAGAAAACAGCACGAGTTTTCACCTTGTTAAAAATAAAGAGACGGACAGAAAGCTCAAAACCGCGGGATGTTGCCTCCATGCAAGTGACAGGTTCATGTATCCACTGAACACTCACACCAGACAGCAGAAATAATAAGGTTACTTTGGACTTCACTTTGAAAGGTGGCCATATATGATTCTCATTTCTAATTATTCAGATCCTATACTGCCATTTAAATCCTTACACCACGATGCGGACTAGTTGAATTCCTCTCTAATGTGCTCTGATCAAAAGTTAACATGCATTTGATTTAGTTAAACCCCATCCAGGTGACTGAAGGAGAGGCCAGGGGTGCCAACATCATGAGTTTCCAAGCCGACCTGAACAAGGTTTAGGAAGCAGAATTGAATCAGGCTCCTGTCCAGGTCCGTCATCCTGGAGAGTCTGGAAACGTTCATCCAAACCTGCACTTGGTTTCCTGAGGATCCCCACAATGATTCAGTCTGTTGGTTTGCAGGCAGGGTTGAGAAGGTTACTTGAAAACTGTAATCTATTACAATTACAAGTTACTTGTCAAAAAAATTTAATCAGCAACTTACTCTAAGTACTAAAATATAAAGCAATGTACAAGAGTACTTTTAGTTACTTTTGAATTACTTCACCAGCAAACATAAAAAATAAAGACAAGAGATAGAATGTGTGTTCTGCTCAGTGTATTGACACTTCTTATACACAAATTGCACTTAACAAGTTTTGAACTAAATCAAAACTCAGTAACCAATCAGGTGTCGAACACTGATTTTTTTTTAAAGAATCAAAACTACAATACAAAATAAAGCTTTTCATTTCTATTCAAGAAAATGTGCCCATCTTTTCCAAAACTCCGCTAACAACCCGCTACTCAGTCAATGAGCAGACTTTAAAAAAAAAAATAAAAAAAGTAATGGCCCGTGTTGCCCCAATTAATAGCTAAAACATGAGATCCTCTAATTGTATTGACAATCCTTCCATCAGCACCAGTACTGGTATGGGCAGGTTACGGACAGGTTATGAGCTAATAAAACTAGTTGACAGAGTCCAGGTGTGTTTCAGTGAAAGTGAGCAGGTTTTATCCTACCAGATCTTCAAGTGAGAGTTCCTGGACGTCACTTTCACTGCTGGGAGGCGTCATTAGCATTGTACAGAGAGGTTAAGAGGCTCCTCCCACTTTTACACATAGTGAGAGAGCAGCAGGCTGCAGTATCCATGGCAACGCGTCAGTGCCGGCCAGCCTGAAAGCATCAGGAAGTGTCATAATGTTGGACAGATCATGTGACACTGCAGTTCTAGTTTATTCCATCTGATTTTCTATTGTAATCCTGCTCAGTAATCCCAGTTTTTATCCAGTATACCTGTTACGAGATTATACTTTTTTATGTATTGTAACGGATAACAGTTAAATTTTTTTTGTATCCCAATTACGTAATGCCGTTACATGTAATCCATTACATGTAATCCATTACTATCCAACCCTGTTTGCGGTGCTGCGTCCATACATGAAGCTTCGGCCTCCGGCAAAACAATCTGTATGGTTGCTGTGCAAGAACACAAGCATGTTTTCTACGTGCCCATTCCCTGTGCCACTGTCTGCACGCGGTCACCCCAGGTATCCTCCCAAGGGCACAATGGATGTGATGAAGTAGTTGTCTATCACTTCTGGGTCGCTGTTTGTTCTGTGTGCCTCCTTCCACACAACATGGCGACTAAAACCATCACTACAGCCACGGATGGCAATGCCGCATGGCTTCAGTTCATCATATGAGTCTGTGTGCGGCTGTGTGTCTTGGAACGCCGGCTTTATTCACAGAACTACATTACCCAGGATTACCTGGGAGTGCGGGCTTTCTCCCACCAACAACAGTGACAGTTGTTGTACGTCACACCGTCGTGACACAGGTCACCGTGGTTTGCAACACTTTGTTGCGGTAATGCCTCCTTCTCAAAAGCCTGAGTCCCACACCTTCAGGATCAAACAGCTTGATCAAATGTCTTGTTGTATCTGGTCATACCAAGTACCCCCTCTGAACTGCGTGCAGGTGCAGCCATCAATAGCCTTGCATTTGTCCATTACCCTCTAATTCAGCTCGTATAAATGAGGCCACTTCTTCCAAACTGGTGTGGTTTATACTTTGGAAAAGTCACAGTTGCTGGCACAGTCGGTTCAAAGTCCTAATAATAATGTGTACAACGTGTTTGTGAGCTAAAGCAAATTGTAAAGTATAGTTTAACCACTTCGTCAAATCGCCTGCCGGGCATTTTGTACAAGCGGTCAGCATAATGAGCAGAAAAATTAAATCTACATTCTTTTTTTCTATCTCTGTGAGAAAAAAAAAAGAAAAGTCGACATTGATTTTTGAATTTTTTCTTGAAGTGCATGAGAATTTTTTTTTTTTTTTTTACCTCCAAATTTTTTATTTCTTCAGTAGCCCTAATACTCTTCCATAGATAGCCATCACTGATGTTCAATGACATTTATGCCCACTAAAAGGGAGCAATAGCTCGTTATAAGTCCAATATGTAGAATCCAGGATGTGGATACTCCAACAGATAAGTGCTTGAAAGTAACTGCTTTTCCCAATTTTTCTTCCAATGATTACATGTTATGTCAGTAAAAAGAAAACTGATTTTGTAATCTGACATCCTGTGGCCAGCAGAGACAGATTTCAGTCAACGTGTAAAAGCCCAACACTCTGCAGTCTGAGTGGGTTACAAAGACAAGGAGACTGTCTCCCTCCAGCCACACTATTTTATTCAATTGCTTTCTTCCTGTTCTATCGTTATAATATTGCACATTTCCCCCCAAACCATGCAGCCAAAAACAAGAGGCAGGGGAAAACCTAAGGAAGATTGATTTTCAGCATGGATCAGATTCCACCTGCACAGGGAGGTTTGGGTCTGGGGAGTCCGTGTGGTGCTGAGGTTTGGCCTGCATGTTGTGTTTTTTTGTTTTTTTTAGCAGAATAAGTCTGGAGGTTTGGGGTTAATTTTCTACTTAGACAGAAACACAGGGACGGGATTTTTTAAGAGACTGTAAGAACTGAAAAAACACAATACTGATGACATTGAGTGAAACACGGGTTCACATTGTTCAATACTTTGGGGAGTAATGAAAGTCTCTACATGTGGTCAACAACTTGTTCTTTCTCTTTTGGCTCTTTCATACAATGTTTTCTGCTGTATTTATGTGTGAAGTTGTGAAGAATGATGGTGAAATACATACTTGGGCCCCGTTTACGCGATGACATTTCAAGGAAATAGGCCTAGTTTTCGCATTTTCATTTCACAAAAGTTTTGCATTTACAGGGCAACGTTTTGAAAATAGTGTCTGTTTACACCGAACTGAGAAAGAGAGGATTGCTCATAAACATTAACAATGGCGAGTACGTGGACATTCACATGGATAGACGCTTAAGCTTTAGTAAACACTAAAGTTTTGAGTCTGGCCTAAACAGTGGAGACTGTTTCCGCCTCCCTAACTGAAACTGGGATCTGGTTCCACGAGACGGGAGCTTGAGAGCTGAAGGCTCTGCCTCCCTTCTACTTTTAGAAAACCTCGGCACCTCCAGTAAGCAGCACTCTGAGAACCAAGTGTTCTTCTTCTGAGATACGGGACTAACAGATCTTTAAGATATGATGGGGCTTGGTTGTTAATAGGTTAGAAGGAGGATTCTAAATTGTATTCTAGATTTACCAGGGAGCCATTGAAGAGAGGTTAGTATTGGAAGGATGTGATCTCTGAGGCTGGTCCTTGTCAGGAATACATACATCCTGTAACATATTTTACCTCCACACATTCGCCTTTGTGATGCCCTGCATTATGCCTATTAGATGTGAGAGGTATCACTTTTATTTATTTTTGATGGCCAGACTTTTGCACTGAACCATATGAATTGTTGAAGTAATCTTTTTTATTAGACTTTATTTTCATCGGTCAAATTTGTTGTATTGAGTTTCAAACTGAGTAGGTCTATTTTACTATCTATAGTTTTACTTAAGTTTTTAGTAAGAGGCATAACATTAAGAAGTATAATTATATAATATTAAAAATCACCATTTTTGTATTTTAATCTGATATTAAAAAGGGAATAATTTTTGTTACATTATTTGTGTTGTTAAACCATGCACCTGTGTGTGCTACTAAACATGTCTTTGTTCTACTGAAATATTTAGCTTGTTAGTCAGCGTACAGTCATGTTATGACATAATCATTATGCTTTGACAAACACTCAAGCCATTTTGTTCAGTAGAAAAAGGGAGAAGTGGTTTTTCTGAGTGGATTGCAATGTTTTTGACATTTCTGCTTTAACTATTTTCCGCTCTGTCGGGTTCCCAATATGTGACACCCCCCTTGCCTGTATGTATTACCATTATTATACAATTTCTATTAATTCATGTGATTCTTCTCTTTTTCCACGTTACAAAAAAATTAAATTTTCTTTTCATTCTTTTTAATGAGTAAAAAACACTGTATTCTCCCACAGTAGAAGTAACATTATTTTATGGAGCATATTAAAGGACTTTCAAAACGTTGTTGACCTTTACAAAGCACAATACCCACCTCTTGTCTGGGGAATGTTGTATCACTCTCATTCAATTTTGTACTTTAACTCACTTTCTATATAGATTGAATTTTGAATGTCATGCTTGACTCCCTCTTCTGGAGGACAGTACAGTACACTGCCCCTGGGTCGACTTGTCTTTAGATAGTGACTAATACTCACAAAGACGTTTAGCATTTTAATAGCACTTGGATCATTTATTTTTAGCCAACCAAACAAACAAAAAACGATTAATTAGTGTTCTTTTCACAACTTTTACAAGATCAAAAATTACCCAAATTATTAATATACATATAACACACTTATCTTATCTGAAAGCGTTTGAAGTATTGCAACAAGAGAGACACTACACGAGTGCAGGTGAACTGAACTGACTGACCACTCGTGAAAAAAATTGGATAAACTCTAATATTGAGTGATGACAAGTGTTGTTTTCCCGAGCTCCAGCTGTCAAGGTTTGAGAATGTACTTTTTTCTTCATGGGTGGCTCCTGGTGTGGCGTATCCAGGTGTTTGGCTCTGTGGCAAGATGTATGGTTTTAATCAGGACTTAATTATGCAGGGTCGATGTTTAGCGCACAGCTCCATGAGAATCAACCATTCACTGGGGAAAAGGGAAGACAGATGTGAAACGGTCACAGTCAATTAACCGACTCTAATTGGCAATCCCACCTAAAGACACTGCCATGAAGTACACAGCTCAAGTACACCTAAACTTTGTCTCTAAATCCTTAAAGAGCTGATCGCCCCAAATCAGGCTTTATTGTTTTTCATGGTCCGGAGCACAGAGCTGTTCTGGACGAGTTCGTCATTTCATTTATTGTAAATTACTATCACCAATCACCAATACAAAAAAAAAAGACTCTTAAAAAAATGATTTGAAATGAAAACAGTTGGTTTGTATATACTCTATGTGTATACAGTATCAAATTCCTTTAAATGGAGTTTGCAACAAAAGCACTTCACCTTCAAACACCGCTGCTCGGAAACGACGTGCATCATTTCTGCTATTTGGCAGCGAGCCGAGTTGCCTGGAGGCACGTTGAGAAAGTAAATGAATATGCTCTGCTGCATCTCCTTCTGCACAAAGCGAGTTATATTCAGCGGCTCATCCAAGATGCCCTTGCGCTGAACGCGAGCGCCTATTAAACATGTACACACAGTATCTCAGTTCAGTCATAACGGCCTTTTAACCTCCTGAGCTTTGATTTGAGTTGATATTGTTTCACCATCTCTATTGAAAACTCCTCTTTTGAGGACGCTCCATGTTGACTCTGATTGATGAGTGGAGTACCTATTGATTATAGCTGATTCTTAGGTTCACAACTCATGAATGGTTTAGAGCCAACAATGGATGGAGGAAGGTAAACTGATGCTTTCAACACTGTTCTTAAATTCTATTAGAATTCAAGAACACTTCCACATGGATCCTGTTGGTCCAAAACATATTCAAAGTTTATTGCTCCAAATCCAGCTTTTCCATGATTTCCACCCATTTGAATATTGGATCATCAGAGCTGCATTCAGAATCTGCTGCGTCTGTGTGAGCTGGATTGACTCCGCCCACACATGTCCATTTTGGGAAGAGGAGGAAGGACTTTCTGTCGTGTTGCAATGTTCCAGAGCAGAGCTGCCTAATTGTGTGAGAGTCAAAGGGAGGGCCTACCTTGATTGTGATTGGCTAAACCCCTGATGACACAACATAGCAGGGGTGGCCACCCAGTCAGAGACCAAGAGCCACTAGAATGACGGTGGTACTACAGAGTAATATCGTACGGGAAACACTGCATTACAATCAAAAACAGCACCAAATGCCAACAGCAGCACCAATCTAATCCAGAGAAAGTTAAAAAAAAAAAAAAAAAAAAATAGAACTCACCATCACTTGTAGATTAAATCCATCCTGCTGTAAAATGCTGCACAAAGCCTTTGTCGTTCTGAGTTAGCTCATCCATTTCTGGTGTCATTCTTCTTCTACTCACAATTGAAAAAGGTCCCCGATCGTATCATTAATCTTGCTGCTAAATTAGCCTCCATCACTCCAGAGTAGCAGAAAATAACAGTTTGTCACCACCACCTGCCCGTGGGCCAATCAGTCAAGCTCATTTCAATGATGAAACCAAGACCAGCGCTAGAAACTGTGCTGGCCTTAGGGCCAATAGAGTTCTCATCAAAAACACATCAATATCTGATTGGCTGATGATACTGTCACTCAACATTTTAACCCAATAGCAGCGTCCACCTTCCATCAGAGGGAAGCAATGAAGTTCCTGCTGGTCTCCAGCAGAGGAAAGGAGCTGTGATGCGTTTAGAGGACATAGGAGATTTGAGCTCCACAAAATAGAACCAGTCATCTTCTGGACAAAGTTGCTAAAGTTATTAATTGATTCCAGACACAGATTTCAGAATCACTTTTTAATTATAAAAAAAAAAAAAGAAATATCATTTTTGACAGGGCTAGCAGTGCTAACACTACTACCCCTGACTGTACACCACTGTGTATGACAGACCTCCATGTGGAATTACAAAAGCTTGACAACAGTTGGCAAGGAGTAGATTTACATCATTAACAACCCCTCAGCCCACACAACTGTGCAGGGACCGTCTACAAATTGTAAAACTGCGAAGACAGAGACTACAAACCATATATCGCTATCAAACCAAGTGTTGCAGTGTGATCAAGTGAAGTGATTTTGTGACACTGCAGTGACTACCAGGCACGTTATTAGGTATTTTTGTGGTATTTGTCTTTGCTTTTGCAGCAGTTTGTAATTTGCAGACACTCCCTGCACACTGTCACAAAGCCCTGCTCATAGAGAACTACTTTTTTTCCCCCTGCTACTCCAAAGAGAACTACTTTTGGAGCTTGTAGCAAATTGCATACTCACACCATGGGAATGAGGTGTCATTTGTGTGTTAATGACGTTTCATTAAAGTGGTGGTACTTCACAGAGCTGTTCTCAGCAGGTGTGTCTGTCTTTGGGGCTGACCCACCAATTAACTCCAGCTTGTTCACAGACCTGCTCTATGGTGGAGCTGAAGTTTTGTTCTCTCGTAGTCATTATCTTGTTCAGGCAGGTTTTGTGTTAAACTGTGTGACAACGTGAGTGAGAAGGATGTTGTGGTCATGGTGTTGTGCTTTGAGTGATGCGTTTTTAGAACAAGTAAAGAAAAGCTAAACTCTGATTTTCGCATGAGAACTATTTATTGCTGGAAGAGCAGCAGTCAAAGAATGGAAGAGCAGCACACGGACAGGCAAAGCACTTCGGGTTGGTGACCCCTGCTGTACAGAGTTTGATTTCTGATTCGCTTGTTGGAGCACACACTTTTTATATAATTAAACACGCCAGGCAGAAAGATGGCAGACTTTTACTTCTGGGGCATCATTTCCATGTATGGGGATGCATATAACTGTTGGAAAACCATTAGAACATGAATTTTGTATTATATGACCCCTTAACTGCTCCCAGCCACAAAATAGGCATTGCTTAGTACTGGTTTAAGGCAACAGAGCCCTTTTGAGAAATTGTGGTGGCCTCTGAATTTTGTCAGTGGCATATGCTGAGCAAAAAAAAGAAAGAAAGAAAGAAAGAAAACGTTTTGATACATGGTAATCCCACCCAGCAACTTACATAACTCAAAGGGTCTGCTGCTCACATCTTGGTGCCATATACCACAGCACACCTTCAGAGTTTGTGTCCCGACAGTTCAGGGCTGTTTTGGCAGCAAAAATAGGTCCACAATATTAGGCAGGAGGTGATAATATTGCGGCTGAGCAGCACATTTCACTTCATGGTAGCGAGTAAGAAAGCAGCCTGACAGATTTTAAAAGCGATATTGTGTGAGAGAAATGGCTCACTTGCGCTCAGGGCTGCAGCTTCGGCAGGGAGATATACAAAGAGTCATCCAATAGCTGGCAGCGTGCTGTTTACGAAACCTTCCCCTGACAAACAGGAGGCAAGTGCCTCTGACTTGGCACGAGGGCTACCTGTGAAAACTGGTGTTTCAGCGATGCTCACAAGGTGCGAAAAACATTATGGCTGCAGTTGGAGAAAATAAATCCTCACAGGTCACACTTTACACGAGTGCAAAAAGGAGTAGGTGAGGTGACATTGACAGAAAATTACATAAATCCATGTTTGTTTACCCAAAGTTGTCAATAAAAACATGACTCCAAGTGTCAATAAAGTTGGCAGGAGAGCAGGTTTTGAGGGTGAGTGTGATCCAAAACATCAGTTGTACAATCAAGACGGAGGGGAAAAATGTTGAAAAAGGATGTTTTCTGTGAACAGCTGGGGAGGGTTTTGAAGTGTGAAGCAGAGCAATAAAATGTCTCGTGTAAAGAACAGCCGGCACCAATGTTTTGATGAAAATGGCAGAACATCTCCATGGATCTGTGACAGAATGTTACAAATCATGCCAGAAAGATCCAACCTGTCATCAAATATAAAGACGAGCATGCCAAATAAAGATATAAAGACAATGTAATTTCAATAATGAGGGATGTATCCAGCCTTCATCTTTATCTTACTTGTGTATTTACTCCTCTGCTGTGCAGTATCAAATCCTCCAACAATACTAATAAAATACCTCAACACATTTAGGAGGCCATTTACCAATAAAATAAGTATTGGCTGCAGTATTTCATTTACTGGTAGTTATGGTTATGTTACTGGTCCCAAAGCTTGTGACCACAATAACAAAGAGATTGTGGGTTCAATGTCTCCCTGGAAAACAGATAAATGTTTAAAGGATTGAAGACACTAACTGCTCATTTCATTCCCCAAATTCTTTTCATTTATTCGACACAATTATGAAATGATTAAACATCAAACTCTTGTTCATAACGTACGTGTCGGTGTTTCAGTGTCCTTGTGTTTCATTCACAGTATTTAGTCCACATAAAGAGCTACAATATAATTATTTTCACAATCATTCAATTTCTCCACAGGCATTAACCGGGTCAAACATTTCTATGTTCACGTGTATTTAAGTATACACTGACAATATAGTGCAATTGCGACAACAAATGTATGTATAAGGTGGATTTTAGTGGCCTAAATCTGATTTCAGCATAAAACAATCAACACATTGCAGAGGAAAACACTGATAAACTCAACACATTCATTAAATATAAACCCACAGCAATATTTAACTCTTTACTCTAAACATGACAAGTATACTGTTACAAAGATATTACAAAAATAGCTTATTCAAACATTTCTTAAACTTTTCACACATGTCAAACATTCAGGATTACAGAGTCTCAGATGCTGCTAATTGAATGTCCAAAATCACATCAATCATACATGCAGGAGGCTACACAAAGCAACACACAGTGAACTCGGGGTGCGGGACCTCTGCCATGTTGAAAGTGACGCAGCGCACACTCACTGGCGCAAAAAGGGTGAAAAGTGGCCTCAGTCTTGTCCTAACTTGTTTCATTTGCAGCAACAAAATAGTCAAACCGCTCCGTGTCTGAGCTGCATTGCTCTAAACATTCGCCAAAGGGACCAATCGAGCCGATCACTCCAGCCATTCTTTATTTTAGCTCCTGGTTCTGACGCCGCCCAGTCGCAGATGGTTCCCACACTACACTCACAACTTTCTGTGTTTCTGGTGTTGCTGATCCACTCCTCTCTTCCTCCGAGAAAGATCTGTCACACGTGCTCGCAATTAGTGAAAGCATCAAAGTTAGCCTCAGGCAGACTTCTTCACTTAAGCTCCCTTTTCTGCATCCAACACCGGCTAAACGCGTCGATTCAGACGTCCTTGACAGCCTTTTGTTATATCGTCATTGTATCTTCCTACATAACAAGGATACGGACTCCAGTAGCTGATTAAAGGCCCCTGATAGACTCCCTTTTTGATAATAAGAACAAGACGAAAATTCGGCAGTGACGTCAGCAAGCTGTCAAAAAAAACGTTCGTTTGGCAGGACTGTTCATACTTCACAAGACGCCGCCAAACTCTCAGGCCGCACCCCTTGGCAGGTTGCCATCTTGACAAGTCAAACAGCGATAGGGTGCGACAGTGGCGGAGAGAGTAGTTTTCGAGTTGATGAGAGAGAAAGAGGATAAAGAAAGTCATGTTCGAAGCTGAGGAGGAAGAATTGTTAAGATACGCTCTTAATAAATGAAGAAAAGGCGACGGCAAGACACTGACGACCTCGCAGGCCACGCCCCCTCACAGCAGCCACACATCTGTGAAGTGATGTTTTCACGTTTCAACTGCACAGCTTGTTTCTCGCCTCCTGTGCTGTCAGAAACTCATTTATCTGAATTTTTTCAGTAATAAAAGAGATATTTTTTGTACGAGCATGATGTTTATCCGGTTTTAACTGCAGGAAAGTGTTGAGTGATGCGTTCAGGTGCATCCCGGCATTTTAACAAGCTGCGGCGCTCAGGCAGTAGCGATGTTAGAAGCTAAACATGATTAAAATATGACAGATAGTGATTACCAAGCTGGAACACGCATGCGCAGCACACATTAGCGCTGAAGTTCCTGCAGTGCGGCTTCTACAGAGTTCGGCCAGGACGTACATCACTGCCGAACTTTCGGCTTGTTCTCAGAGTATGAATTGACCTTAACATTTTATTCATTTACACACCTGTTAGGCGTCGGATCTCCGATATGGCCTCAGAGTGGCTGACGAGCGGTTTGAGCAGTGAGTAAAATCAGTGAGGAGTCAGCTTTGTGGGTGGTCCACATCTTTCTTTCTTTCTTTCTTTTATTCTCACACGTGCCCAAAACAAAAACTTACAAAGTGCTAAAAAATGCATTGGAGGATTGAGGAGTGTGGCTTCTCCAGCAGCAGAACAGTGAGTGATGTTAAAAGGCGCCTTAAATACACTGCCCTGAACTGGGTGAAACCATTAAAAACTCCATAGGTAATAAAAGTAAACATTAGTGTCTAAAAACTCAGTTAAAATCCTCCAAACCAAAACCCTAACTATAACTTAATGAACGAAAACTCCTATTAACCAATACCTCTAAAACCAAACACCTAAATAGTAAATTAAATCCTAAACCCTACTAAAACTATGTGCAACACCCCCACTTGCTCCTCCTCTTGGTTCAGCCTTCAACGTGTCCGTCCCAGGGGGGATCTTTTACTCGGACACCAGCCTGAACACAAGACAAGGTAAGTGGAAACTCCTCACACACCACAACACTCGTCTTCAAACATTCACAGCACACACATCAACAACTAAAAGAATAAGATCATCTTAAATACACATATTGCACATTGCTCCATTCATTGTTGTGTTTCTCCACAGGTGGCCGGACCTATCTACAACAGAAGACTCAATAAATAAGTTATAACAACAATTGTGTGCAAATTCATTTATCTATGTGCAAATATCTTGATCTTAAACTGCTGTGTGCTTCTTAAAGTGCTAATAAACCTTATAAAGTGCTGAATAAAGTGTTGAGTGCATCAAAATAAAGGAACGAGCTTCCTGTTAGTTACAACACCGAACATACACGGAGGATCTGCGGTCTGCTACCGGATAACTCAACCCACACACAACAATACCCACAATGCCTTCTGTCCGTCTCAATCATGGTAGCCCTCGTAGGTCTAGATGCACAATATTGTCTTTTTTTATTAACGTGCAATACTTTAACACACAGTGGCCTTGTTTGTTGAACATGCTAGCGTTCACCCAAAACTGAACCTTTTTGACATGCAAACCAGACATAAATGACTCAGTCATTTCTGGACTACAAACCGCTGCTATTTTCACTCTATAGACTTTATGGCTAATACAATGACTAATTGTATGCTAATTTATGGATTTTAACAGGCTTCATGCTGCCAGATTCTACTTCAACATGTAGATGCCAGGGTTGAGCCGTGCATTTCAGAGCCAGGCCTTCACTGCTGGTCAATCCTGGCAATAACTTTTTTATGGCTACAAAAACCATGCTACCATGTAGAAAGTACAAAAAGCCTTTGCATCACAGATAGATACTCCTGGAGCCAGAATAAATTCCTTTAAGAATGAAAAGAATCCAAGTTCACGTCTCTTCTCCTGCTGCAGCTGCATATAAAAAGCAGCTGCTTTTCCCAAAGCTTCTGGGGGTCGAGGAGGGAGACAAACGTCAGGTCTTGAAAGTAATAAAATGGTAAATAATTTAATCCTGAATCCTGCCATGGACTTTGTAGTGAGCCTAGTAAATTTTACAGGACCTCAGTACACTCTGAGTGCTGTGGTGCGTTCTAGACCTCTTGGAAAAGTCTCTCTTCAAAAGTTTTTACAATAATTCTGCAACCAAATGTCTTTATCTTCTTTAGTCATTGTAGGTTGACAAAACCACTATTAAATAAACACAGCTATATTTTTGTTCATGCAGCTCGCTACAGATGAAGCTAGCTAGTGCTGGAGAGTGAACTCTCTGACCATCCAATCAGAGGGCTTGAATACACTGACTTCACGCTAGGTCTTCTAGAAGGCTCAGATCTCCAATATCAAAATCTGATTAGTTGAAGCAGCAGTGACCGACACTAGTTTTACACTGCAGACTCCTGCAGAGTTGAATGTGAAGGCCTCAGGCAGATTTCTTTACCCGGCAACAGATGATGGCTAAAATGTGATTGGTTATAAGCTTTAATATGCAAGTACGAGTCTGTAAGCAGCGCAGCTGGAGGAGAAGCTATGAGAAGAAGCGGACAGACCATTTGGAATTATTTAATAAGTATTTCATGGACTAAATATAATCAACATCAATTTGTGATTCAGTTCTTTTTCTTAGGTCTGCAGAGAAGCCTTGAAGGCTCCAACAGCCCACCACTGGTAGATACATGCTGTTTTGAACTTCTGCTTCTCCAAAACTTGGCCGAAAAGGGCTTAATGACCTCGTCTTGTGCTGCTTTCCGTGGTCCGGAACTCCAGCGCCTGACCGCCGTGAGTGATGCATTCAGGTGCATCATGTAAAGCCGTCCGGCTGGATTCCATGGCTGAGAAATCTTCCTCCTCAGAATCACAATCAGCAAATATATATAAAATATTTTATTGACAGAGATAAAACCTCTCTCTCTCTCTCTCTCTCTCTCTCTCCCCCCCCTCTCAGTTTCTCCGCAGCAGGTGGATGACACGCATATACACACATGCACGCACTATGAAAGACAGATTTGCAGCAATTCATGAAAATATGATCAATCCCGTCTTCCCGCAGTGAAATTCCTGCCCTGCTACAACGTGGACGCCTGCAGCTTTTAGACAAGTGCGGCCAATATATGTACTTTTTTTTTTCTTTTTAAATTTTGTGGGTGCGGCTTATATCCAGGTGCACTCAATACTGTAGTCCGGAAAACATGGTAGTCAAAGGACTTATTAGCCCCTTCAGTGATGATCTGTCGACTCGGTGTCAATGATTGATGGAGAGGTCTTATCAGTGGCCGTCAGGGGAGACAGGGAATCAATCAGCTGCACATCTAATCAGCCTATGGTGCTGCCCAAAGCAAAATTCCCTCGCACTATATTTTCACTGCGATTACAGGATAATTAGTGTCAATCCTTGGCTTGACACAATTGTGTTAATTTCTTCATTATGAAGCTCGATATGCCCGATTGGCTCTTCTGATGATAGGAGTTGACAGAAGAAGTCAAACCTCATTGACAGCGGCTTAAATAAAATCTGAAATATTTAAATATTTTGACAAATAAAATGGCTACTGAAACACTGGAACAAAATTATGATGCTGAAATTGTAGCTTCAAAGCAGTGGCAAAAGGGTGAGAATATTATGATTTCCAAGAGATTACTTGGCCTCGTCACAGGATAAAGTTCACTCAGCATACGCTAGCTCACACACAACACGGCATAATGTGCCAAGTGCCAGTCCATTCAAATACAGGCTCAATAGTCCTTTGAAAACAAACAAACAAAAAAAGAAAAGAAGGGTCAAACCAGGTCTTGAATAGAGGACAATTCTGGGCAAAAGATGATGCCCGTTCACCTTACCCCGTTTTAATGATGCCCAATTTTGTTCATGCATGTTTTTGACATTACTTGAATCTAATACATGTGTCATCATCAAGCTCTCCCCCCTTCCTGCTGCGACACAAGTTCAAAACATGTCAGACTACCTCTGGCAAGGGATGAAAAGAGTGCATGTTATTGATGAGCCGATGGGTTGCCAGAAGGTGCTTTGAATTATTTATTTTTTTTACCAAAAATATCAGAAGCAGTATGAGCCAATGCAATCTGCAGCACAAAGTGCTTAGTCGGCAAATCCTGACCCTCCCATAAGATCACTTATAGGAGGACCACACGCCACTACCATCGGTCCAAAACAGGATATATCATTGTTAAACTCTGGCTTTGGGGGTATGACACGACATAAAATGACCCTCCAGTTTCCCCACTGTCAAGGATGATCAGGTCACAGCTGCTACAGTCCAAAAGACAGTATACAGTATCGTACAGGTTCATTTGAACCTGATGTAGACCTCTGCAAGGAGTAGTGAGTGTTAGAGTCTCAGTAATCTGTATGCTTTGATACAGCAGATTTAATCTCCATATAATAGAATCAACAAAATGCTGTTTGGTTACAAATATACCTTGAATATGCATGACTTTGCTAGAAAGAATCTTTGTAAAGGAGCCGCTACACTGGTTGCCTCCTTTGAAACATTTCCACTGATCTTACACTTCCTCTGTATAGTGGAACTGTTTAAAATTATATATTCACTGTCAAACACTATCAAAGGAGGGAGAACTCTTCCGTCTTTTTCAGAAGGTGTGACAATTATTTTTAAAAAAAACGTTTCTAGTTTGTGAAGCACTTTGTGCTACAACCTTTGTATGAAAAGTGCTATAGAAATAAAGTTTGATTTGATTTCATGTCATAGTTTCTCTAATCTCCCACCCACCCCCTCATCACCCCCACCCTGTGATTTCCTCATTTTCAATAATGACACATTATTTTAGCAGTGTACATATAAATCCATCAATTCCCACACTGAAGATTCAACTGTGGTCCCCTTTATAAGCAAAATATTGTAGTTGTTTAGATGGCTGCTGCAAGTATATCAAATCATATTAAAGTGGAAAACAACAGGAAAACACAACAAGGAGCAAAAATGAGTTCTAGTGGATGATATGCACATTAAACAAGCAGTCTCATTTTCAGCTCTGGTACTTATTTTTGGAAACGTTCTCAGCAATTACTTTGATGAGCACAATTTTGTCACGAGTACAAAATTGCACTTTCCTTCCCATGGATGTGGAGAGCCCTACACAGCTGGAAAAGTGACCTCATATGAAGCAAAGCTCGATGGTGAAGAGGCAGTGGTAGAGATCAGGTTTGGAAAGGACCCACTGGCCTCAATTAGTATCTGAAGGGTCTGAATGCGAAGAGAAAAGTTGTTTGTTGGAAGTTCATTTCTCTGCAAGTTAGTTTTTTTTCCATTTTTGAAAGCAAAATGGCAGATTGTGACGATACACTTAGCAAAGAAAACATTACAACACACAACAAAGAGCCTGAGCCCTTGTCAGGAGGGGTCGCATCCCCAAAGGTTTGGAACCAATAGACACTCAGCCGTGAACGCAGGGGTTCACGTCAGACGTCACTCATCAGCCAAACTGCTCCATTTTGCCTTCGGATACGTCCGTACGGCCACCAGAGTTCAAATAGACGTTAAAATAAAACTGAACAGTCCGACCACTGTTGTCATGTAAACGGACTCCCAATGAGAGTCCCGTAAACGAGGTCTAAAAGAGGAATTTCAAGTCACACCAGATACTGTATGTGATCCCAAGTAGGATTTCTCTTTTACACTTCATCAGTTTTACTAGACACAACACACTTTATTTATTGTCCTCCAATGTGCTCAAATCTTTTCTCATGCAGCTGCAGTGGGAGAAGACATGAATGACATCCTCTCTCCACTTGCGACTTCGCCGTCTGAAAAACATCACACAGTGTTGAGGGTTCATGCTGTTTCCTTCTTTGAGAAAAGGAACTTGTGGCGTCTCATTACCCCTCCTTCTTCCTGCTGGGGTTTGTCCTACTCAAGAGAGGAGGAGGGGAGTGGAGGGCGTTGGTGCACGGAGAGTCATTGTGAATTTGAATATGTGACAGACACACCTAGCTGGAAATGTTGTCTGCCTGATTAAAATAGAAGAATTCACATAGTTGGGGTTCTTCGAGGCAAACGCTTTGACTGACAACTGTTATTATCTAAACGGAGAGCTCCCCCCTGTTTTGACAAACAAACATATAGTTAATCTATTCAAAACCATTTATTCATCCAGCAGCGCAGTCAGAAAACCCCAATTTATCCAGCCAAAATATAAATCTATCACTCTGCACAAAGTGCTGTACCGCTTCTGCAATTAATCCACGAGCTTCTGCTCAAAAATTCTAAACATGTAAATTCAAAATGACATTGCAGTGATTTCCGACTTTGTTCCAAGCTTTCAATCTCAGGGATTTGAAATGATTTCAGAAGAGTTCCAAAGGGTTTCTCACTTTCAATCACCTAAAGCAAGTCACACCTTTTGGAGGAACAAAATGACAGATGAGGTGAAACCTTTAGAAGATTATTCAGAAATAATTATTATCTGACAGTCTCCTGAATCCCTTGACCCGCCCCCCATCGCCTCGCTTTATCCGGCTGAATTGACGCCATTCAGCCGAGACGTACTCGGAAATCACAAGAGACGCAGAGGCTGCACTTCACAGAGAGTGACAGCGAAATGAGACAGATGATTACTGGAATTACTGGCTGATATTTACTAATCAACAAACTGGAAACAACCGACAGTGGAAGAAGAAAAGGAAACGACTTGAACAAATCCAGAGAACTGTTCGCTTTTCTGTTGCAGCGCTGCACTTGTTAATCTTTTTCTAATCCTATCCATCAGAATGATTTGTCTGGTTTTTCCTTCTCATTCTAATTATTTGCTCCCATTTTTTCACTCATTTTCTCTTCTCATCATCAGTCCAGTGTGAATAATGTACGTTGTAATGTTTTGCATCACAGCACCGCTTGGCATCGTTGTCCTCATTTGTGTAGATTCTCAGAAAGACGTGGTTCATCTTTTAATGCTTCTCCATCCTGTCCAATCCTCTCGAAAAGATTGGCAGAGGGCTTTATGGGTATTTATCAGCCCCCGAGGGGGCGGCGGGGTAATCGCTCACAACCACAGCGCAATCTATCACTTTAATACACAGCTCTTCTCAGCACCACAACATTATCTCCTTTTTTCCATGTTTCCCTTTTATCTCGGCCTCTTGTTTACTCCTGACTTGTTGTAGAGGTTAATGATGTCCTTGTTGTTTCTGATAACACCGGAGAGGAGAAAGGAACTGGTGCAATTTCCTTTCTTTGCCTCAACTTTACGAAATATTCATGCCAGTTACTTTGTATGGTGAAGATCAATGTACTGCAAGCTGCTCAAATAAAAAAAACTATGAAAAAGTTCATGTTTCTTTTACTTTTGTCTCCCTCAGTTGGGCCTAGCTTAATAATTAGAAACATAGTTTTAATATTATTCAAGCTGGACATTGTCTTGTTTTGTGACTGAATGTGACTATAAAAGGGTCAGAAAATGCATTTTTTGCCTGTATTTACATGAATCTATCAAACAACAATACAACTAAATCTCTATTCCTTTACATATTTTTTTTAGAAATGCAGGTTAATGTAGAAATGTTAGGAACTACTTATGACTTAGTTGACACTCGCTATATACAGAGACAGGTGATGAATGATGTTCTGAGCTGTACACAACAGGGAACTGTGGGGGTATACAGGCAACTACAACCTCAGGAATGCATGAAATATGTCCAGAACAGGATTATGCCATTGTTTTATACCCACATGCAACTCGTTTGCTTAATTGAACCGACTCCCTGGAGCTTTCACATAACGACAGGGAAATTAACTGTTATTTAAATTTTGTATTTGTTTGGTCATTTATTTGGCACACCTAACAATATTTCAAAGGCGCTCCTATCGCATAGTCCCAGGCTACAAATTCACGCAACCATCGTCAGTACTTCATCCAATTAATAGTCAAGGAGCCTTTGAGCCAATTCAAGCTAATTAAGATTGAAGACGGGGTACACCATCATAAGGAGCAGAGGCAGAGACAACCCACCCACATTCACACCGACGAGCAAGTTAGGTTTCCTGAGCCTGAGTCCATGGAGAGTACAATAAAATTACAATTCAATAGAATTAAAGATTTGGACCCTTTAATATAATACCTGCTGGTCAAAGATTCTATGTTCCTGTGTCTTTTTCCTGTATTGTTCACATATAAATAAGAGTGCAATTCCTATTCTTGGGTTTTAAACAGATTATATGTTCAGCTAAAGTTATGAGTTCACATCAAAAAACAGTTTTTATCACTGCATTATCTATACATAGTATTGCTAAATAATCACAATTATTGCCGGTAGTTGGCTTAACAGTAGAATTATTAGTAAATGATACAAGCAACCACATTTGTTTGTCTCTTTTGCTGCATTGAAAA
Organism: Blennius ocellaris; assembly: GCF_963422515.1. Classification (NCBI taxonomy): domain Eukaryota; kingdom Metazoa; phylum Chordata; class Actinopteri; order Blenniiformes; family Blenniidae; genus Blennius; species Blennius ocellaris. The sequence continues at coordinate 24,079,349 of NC_137658.1, forward strand.
ATCATGAAGAATTCACAAAACAACAAATTAATCTTTCAGTTCTACATCAAGAATGTGTGTCCAATGAGTTTTTGTTTTGCTATGATTATGTGGCTGGATGGGGGGGGGGGCTCATTTGTATATAAAGACTGCAAACATTCTAAATGGCAGAGATACACATTTAACACAATCTAATTTTCACAAGCTTGGCTGCTGAGTCTGGTAAAATATTTACCACAAAATGAAGCTTCATCCCTCTAAAACTCGGTGTTTGAGGTCGTCAGTTCCTCTGCAGATGCTGAACTTGGAAATTGGATCAGCATGGGGTGTTAAAGTTGCATGAAGTAAAAAAAAAAAGAAGCACACCAAGTGCTCAGAGATTAGTGGGTTTATCGTGTCTTCTGGGAGCCGGGATGATTTTCTCTGCAGGTTAATAAGTAGAAGGCTGAGACATGAGAGGCAGATTACACAAAGGAGAAGAGCCGTCATGTCTTCTTGTCCTCGGTTACAGGCCACAGCCGAAGCAGTCAGATCTCTGAGGCTCATGTAAAAATATCCTGTGGGAACAAACGTGTCATCAGCCGTTGATGTCAGGGTCAATTTTAGCCACAACGTTTGGATGACTTTAGCTTTTTGACATCTCAGTTTTAAAGGCACTGATGAAAGATGTGAAATTGGGAAAGTTACACCAAGAGCAACTGCAGTTTAAGTGACATGAAATATCCCCAAGTAAAGCTGTTTATTGATAAGAATATCAAACACATATCGAAGCAGTAGAGGTATGATATATATTGCTGTATGGAAAACAAACAAAAATATATCCTTTCTTGTTCAATTTTTGGAATGTTAAAGAAAAATACAACCAAGTCCATATTTTCTGTGGATGGGGGAATTTGGGATTTACCTGAGAACAATAAAAGGTCTAACTGATTCTTTTGTCATTGTTATTATCACTGAGCTGCTTGCATATGATATTGGGAAATATCGAAGAGAAATCAATTATTTTACGACAAAATGAGCTGATTGACTGAAGTCAATATATAAGTAAAACCAACTTTATGTAGCATTTGTTACTGTGTGGAGACTGTGACTGTAAGACGGGAGTTTCTTCCAGAAAGTCCCTCATAAAATATTAGACGTATTCCACTCCATTGACCATTAACCCTCATACAGTAAGAATGAGGCGCAAGAAGTAGTTTTAATACTCTGGAATAAATCCTCATAATGTCATTTATGGGAGTACACATGTTACTCTTAGAAAACTCTCACCTGGTTACATCGAACACATCTCAAACGTTTAGCGAATCTGCCTACAAAATGTAAATGCCCATTATTCTCTTTTCCCACACAGTTTCCGATCAATGCAGAGTTTTAGGATCAAAACTAAATTAGGGCATAAAAATAGATCTGAAAATAGATCCATAAACCCCGACACTGTAAACCCCAACAAGCACACAGAACTCAAAACTTTTTGTGCAACAGGTGACACAAGAATATTTAAGTGATGTTGTTAAATGTTTAAAGATGATATATAAAAAAATTATTTTATATTAACTTAAAACACTTAACAACGTCACTTTGTGTAATCTGTTGCACAAAAACTTTTGGGTTGTGTGAGCTTGTTCGGGTTTACAGTGTTCTGGACTTCATTGCTTGTGTTACACTCACTCCACCCCCCCACCCCCCCCCCCCCCCCACCCCCAATGGATGTCACCTTCATTCAGCCATTGTTTGTGATGATGCTTACCGTTTGACCTTTCCTGCCACAATGCTTCATTTCATAGATGTGTTATTATCTGTCACACATTGACAATCAAATACTATCTCACAGCAGCAGAGGCCAGGCACTGAATCATTCTGCTGGCTTTGTGTGTGTGTGTGTGTGTGTGTGTGTGTGTGTGTGTGTGTGTGTGTGTGTGTGTGTGTGTGTGTGTGTGTGTGTGTGTGTGTGTGTGTGTGTGTGTGTGTGTGTGTGTGTGTGGTGGTGGTGGTGACCAGTGGTTTTCAGCAACGTGCTTCAATCTCATGAACGAAGCAAGCAGAAGCAAGGGAGAAGAATACAACGTAGGAAAGGGGGAGACCTTGGGGATTCAGAAGTTTTGATTTTATTACATACGGTTCCAAATATTTAGGATATAAAGTAATTTAACTGCTCACTCTTTGATTTACAGGTGTTCAATCACCTTCAACTGTGCTCCTCTATTGGACGCTTTTATCAGAGTGGGTTTTTCTTTTTAATTTAACCTGACTTCATTATCCAGCTAAGACTCTGGAGCCTGAACCTTCCCGTCGGGCTCACCATGGGTGAAATTAGACCATCAGACGAATTTAAGAGCTATAGCCTCTCATTATTAGAAATGCACTTGGCAATCAAACCATACAAGATGTATTTTGGAGTGTGTGTGTGTGTGTGTGTGTGTGTGTGTGTGTGTGTGTGTGTGTGTGTGTGTGTGTGTGTGTGTGTGTGTGTGTGTGTGTGTGTGTGTGTGTGTGTGTGTGTGTGTGTGTGTCCATGAATTATACAACATGCAAAGTCCTTGTATTGCATTTTGCATTAAATTGCATATGTCTTGTCTTCAGATGTTCATGTCTCATTAGTAATAAATCATTGCAAGGTTACTTTACTCCTGTTTTCTGACTCTACAACTACAAGTCTGAGGACTGTTGATGAATTTCAACAAAGAAAGACGGTGATAGGCTTTCAGACTTCAACACAACATTGAGTTCCACTTTACGTCCAATAATCCATCCAGCAATCGTGCAGTATTTCATTTTGTTGAAACCATGTGCTGCAATATTGTTTCATCCCACACAATGCACCCTATAGAGTACTTTAACATGTGTTTTAGTCACTGAAGGGGCACTCATTGCTGCATCCTGCTTGCCCACCCATGGTGGCACCCTGGAGGGAAATTATTGTTGTTATTTTGTATTGAAAAGGAAAGCAACTGTGCTTTATATTTAGTGGGACAAAAGGCATGAAACACATTGAAATGTATGTGGATTGCAAAATGGCCGAACACAGAAAGTGTGATCTTAATGAAGCAATACCGAATAAGCAACAGGATGTTAAAGATTAAGTGTTGAGAGTATATCGATGGACGTCTGCAAGCTCACCAAGTAGGTCTCACCTCATAATAGCAGTTTCTCAGTAATGTCCAGACACAGAACTATTATAATGTGTAGAAGTTGAAGACATTAATCAATGGACATAAAACACTGGTGTTGGCGCTCCCAAAAAAACCCAAGATACTTGTTTCTTACGTATGGAACCCTATCCAAATTATTTGATGAGATGTCCATTTTTTCTACATAAAGCACACTCTAGCCATTTGTGTATCTGGATTCCTAAAAGGGGGCACACGACCGTCATAATAAAGAGTGAGTGGTATCTTTATTATGTCGTTTCATCCCACACAGTTGATCCGACAGAGACGGAGCAAATGACATACAGTGGGTTTTAACACGTCCTTCAAATTTAAAACGGCAACCTTCTTTGGCTCCATTAGATTCACATCTCACACCCTCAACAATTGTTTACAGAAAACATGCCACCTTTCACTTTTGGTGGAGAAAAGAATTCCATTCAGACAGCACTCAAGGTCATCTTCTATTTGATGGAGGGGAGTACTAATGCAGCAATGCTTTCTTTGATATATTGCAGTAGATACAGCATTGATGAGATGGATGTATATTATAAGTTACATTGAAACTTTAGCAAAAAGCTTTTATTTAAGATATATTCCTTTGCAGATACAGTATAATGCTCCTGAACGGATGGATGGCATGTATGTATATCCCTGCTGTTACAGTTACCTAACCCTGGGCATGTAGTTTGATTATGTGTTAAAAATTGTTAAGAGATTATTTATATTTTAAAACCTTATCTCAATTTAGTCCCATAACGATCGTCTGAAATGATCTTTTGAGCCCAGCTGTGTCTAAACTCCACACGACATGTGAGGTCCCCCAAAAAGTAAATACACACAGTGCTGATCTATATACTCACTCTGCATGCACACTGGAGAAATTACTATGTGATCGTCTTTCTCTCTCATTTTTGAAGCCTCCATTTTAATGTTGCTATTGTTGTCAGGGTCAGCCAGGTTTGTCTTGTCAGACGACCTCGACTGTGCAGTTAAACCTCACTTAAATATTGACAGAGACAAACAAACACTGGATTCTCTTAACTCACCTTCTCTGAATAAAAGATGTCACTCGTGACCAAATTCTAATGATTTCAAAATGTAAAGACTTAGGGGGACTACGGCAGGGGGATCAGTGGAAGTTATGTGTGATCTCACATAAGCTCTTCTAAATGCCGTATTTACTTGAGGTTGCAGCAGCTCTGCTCCTGCTCATCTATCATGTGTATTCATCATGTGACCAGATTCCATCACCCGTCGATGATCGATAAATAAATAGTATTGACAGTTCAACGTATAAAGGGGCACATGCAGATCACATATTTATCACGCCTCTGGTCCTGTCAAAGTCACGACATGCTTTAGACCTCTGTGGCCTCGATCTATGTTTGTTAATAATAGGTCAGTGTATTGATTTGGCCCGAGGAAACTTTCCATGAGACTGTCATGGCCTTGAGGGCTCAGACACATGCAACACATACACGCAGACACACACACACACATGCATCTCCACATCCAACAGCAGCCAGGCAGCGTACAGATCCACTTCACCACCGGCCCCAGACAGACAGCCCATTTCTCCACTACCAGCCCCAGGTCACTTACATTAAATGCAGAGTTGTGGTGTAGCATAGACCCTTTTTGATGGTTTTTGTTTCTTTAAAGAAATTAAAAATGTTTTCCTTGATGTGAGCATAGTTTGATTTGAACATGTGGACGAGAGAGAGAGAGAGAGAGAGAGAGAGAGAGAGAGAGAGAGAGAGAGAGAGAGAGAGAGAGAGAGAGAGAGAGAGAGAGAGAGAATTCTATACATGTACAATGTATGTTGATGTACCTTGCATAACCGCATGAGCCCATATTGATGTCATGAATGGTTAGACTGGCTGCTTACATGTCCGAACACGTTGTTCATGTGCAGGGAAGCGGGGACGCGGTTCGCGGCCGCCATCTTAGCTTAGCTTGTGAGTAAGTAACAGCTAATTAGTCACTTCCAACTTTAAGTTCCAGGTTATGTGACTATTTCAATGGTCACTGCTGATCAGTGATCAGTTTCTGAGATAAACACGTCGCAACCTCACGCACGCAGGTGGAGCGAGCAGCAAACCTAACTACTGTTAAAGGGGCCACACACACACACACACACACACACACACACACACACACACACACACACACACACACACACACACACACACACACACACACACACACACACACACACACCAAACACACTCTGATAACAAACGTGAAATAGGTTTTGTTATATAATGTTCTAAAATGAGAAATAAAAGCCCGTTAAAATATAGAGTCCTCGGATGCTATTTAAATAGGAGTCTGCACGGCAGACTGGTTTCACCCTGGAGGAGGCAGGCTGCTGCTGCAGCCATGTCTTCCAGGGAGAGGGATCCACCCGTCGGCTCACCTGCAGACGCAAACACAGCAGCAGTTGGGGAGCACGACACAACAATGCTCAACTGCTCTCGTGCTGCCAGGTGTTTCTTCAGTCAGTTGTTATTACTCAGCCGGCAGAGCTCATCCGTGCGCTCCGTGCCATTATCCTCCAGTTCTGTCCAGGCCATATGTTCTGGTGTCCTTTGACCCAGCCTTCCCACTTTCTGATTAGTCTCTGGTACCTTGGCTCCAAGTCCCATTGGGCACTCTTCCAGACTGACACACTCAGCAGGTGTGGGTTGTTTATTCATGAAGTACAAAATAAAAGTTGACACTCCGAAATGAAAGCATGCTAAAAACAGAATTAAACCAATGAAACAAAACATGCAGATAAAACAATAAGATTACGTGTACAACAAAATAGTACTTCTGCCAGATGACAAGACGACAATGAGAAAGTCGTGAAAGAAAAGGAGGATTTGAGCAACTGGGTCAGCGCTTTAGACTCTGAGCTCCATGACAAGGACCAACAGCTGGAGGTTCAGCCTTTGGGAAATAGTCTTCAGTCACAAAGCGAAGAAACTGAGAGGAAGTTGCAGAAGAGAGCCAACGAAATCAGTGAGCCGTCGCACGTCTTGAGTAATCAGGTAGAAAAGTACCATAAGCACATGGTCGACTGTGTGAATGACACTCACGACCAATAATTGAAAATGTAGGCCCTCACAAGTGCTTTGGGCCTTAAGGAGACTGAGTGTGGCAATCTCAAAAAGGAAGTGCAGGAAATAAATGACGTTGTAACAACCGTCGGGACCGACCTGGAGGGGTCCCTGGATCCACTGCAGAGGTCCAAGGCTGAACTGGAGAGGATGATGGTCACTAAGCTGGACGAGGCAGCTGAAGAGAAATCCGCCATGCAGTCTGCGTAAGAGCAGAAACTCAGTAGTTTGGAAGAAGACAATAAAAAGCTGATGAAAGAAAAGGAGAATTTGAGCACCAAGGTCAGAGCTCTGGAATCCTAGCAAGAATAGATGGAGGAGGCAATGGAAGAGGAATTCCATATTTCCCCCAAAGGCCAGATATTAGGGTGAAGTAGGAAATGATCAATAAACAGATATGTACACCATCTCACAGAGTTTATTCTCATGGTTCATTTTACCTAATTGATTTACATGCATACCATTATCATTAGGGTTAGGTTAGGGTTATTTGTTTGTCTCCCTGTGCTCCCTTGTGGCCTTGTGATAGAGAAGAAAAATGTTTAAAGTACTAGTAAAGGTCTTTCCAAACAATATTTAATCCATTATCCTTGAGGCTAACAAAAGTGCTGCATTAAAAACACGACAGAAGTCAGTGATGAGGGGGGTCATGACATTTTTCCAATCATCATAGGACTTATTAGATCCACACAAAAAGAAGGTGTGTCATCAAAAAAGAGTTATCAATAATGTGTAATAAACAATGAGCCATGGGTGCATTGCTGTATAGCCTGCTCATGTATTCTTTCTGTATTATCTGTATTTATCAGAATTGATTTGTACATTTTGAATGTAAGTGATTAAGTTCAGAGTTTGATCATAATCAGATTGAGCCACAGAGGCTGCAGGCTGCATACGTACACACCACACACACTGAACCACAGACCCATCTGGCTCCATCTAATCCACATCAAAACGGACCAATCTGATGCCATTTACACAGATGTACAACAGCCCAAACCAGACGAGGAAACCCAAACAACATATTGGGGTCATTTCATCTCACAGCGAAACACGGTGGCCTCGGGGTTTGGGGCGGACAAGCCAGCTTGTGACGGGAAGGTCATGACTTAAATCCCCAAACCAAAAACACACCCATGCAAATTTGAAGTCCATTCCACCCAACAATAAAACAGAAAATCACACTTACAGGTGACAAAAAAGTTATCTTTTAATAAATAGAACCTATTAGATTAATTAATGTAGTGCAGGCTGATGGGAATACATGCAACAGTGACAGAAATGGAAAAAGAAGACATGATGTCTCAAGTAAAGTGTTTCAGTAGTGTAAGTCTTTGTTAAAGAAGAGGCACAGGATGACTCAAGCTAACTAAATGAGGACGACGTAACTTTAGACGGATAATATCAGCTGAAACACTTCAAAATGTGTGTAATTGAAAAATGTTCCTAGTTCAGTGTCAATTACGTAATGATGAAGGAAACTAGATCAACCTGTACCTCAGTGGTTACAGCAGCTCTGCAGCCTGGACTACAAAAAGACACTTCCATGATGGTGCAGCTACAGCACTGGATTTAAGTCACTTCAAAGTGGAACTTTTTGAAAATGCTCCTACTCTGTCTCCTTGGCAACGGGGGAAAACGCAACTTTTTGAAGCGTTGCTACTGCGCTTGTGCACCACGGCCATAGTGGATAGTTCCTCTGTGAATGCACGAGTATGTCAATGATACTGTAACATTTTCCTCCAGTGTCACGACTCCCACTTCATCTTCTTCTGGCACGTGGAGCTTTTATTGTTGACAGTCACTGAAACAACAATACAACTTGGTCTTCTGTCCACTACAATGTCTGTGTACAAACATTGTTATGTTTAGAGCAGATGTTCTCTGCTGTGTGTGTGTGTGTGTGTGTGTGTGTGTGTGTGTGTGTGTGTGTGTGTGTGTGTGTGTGTGTGTGTGTGTGTGTGTGTGTGTGTGTGTGTGTGTGTGTGTGTGTGTGTGGGTGGGTGTGTGTGTGTGAGTGTATTTTCACTGCAAAAACAAACAGCACCTACTCGTGGCCCAACATGAAAACTATGTTTGTTTATCAGTGTGTATGCCATTTCTTTGTAAACAAATATAATTTTCAAAATGTTGTTGCATAAATGTTAAACCTTTCTCAAACTAAAATGCAAAACAGTGCGTTTTCACAATCAGGCAAACGAACATGCAAACTCCAAGCAGAAATTACTCTGATGATTGAATTAAATCTTTTTGCCTTTAAGCACTAAAATCCCTTGGATAATGCATTTTCCTCAAACAATATTAAATATAAATACTGTATCCATACTGTTAATATAGACACTTGCATTAGGTCAGTTATGCCACACTGAAACTGCTCAAAATACGGTAGTCTTAGGTTAATTCTCACATAAAAATCTTTCAATTTACTTTAAGTGATTTATGTGACAATATTGCACATTTTCCTCAATTCTCTACAACAAAGGTGGAGGTTTGGCTGTCACTTTGGGCCACAGCTGCAACATCATCTGGAATCACACTGCCAGAGCTGGTGATAATGCAACGTGATAAAGTGCCCAGCGTATTGAAATGTCAGGCCACTGCATTCATGAAATTAATGCTTAAGTTGTTCACACAGCACAGCTGTCTCCGTTCTGCTGAAGTCTGAGCCCAGTTTTATTACTGTCAGCAGATACTGGTCATTCACTGGTCGAGTCCCCACATGCTGAATGGGTGACCTGCGTTTGATTCCTGGCAAAATGCCCTAAAAGGACATTGTTGTAGATAACTTATTTTATAAGTTAACCTCTGTTGAGTTGTTCACTCAGCCTTAGTCACTTTATCTGGTTTTCCAAAATGGTTCAGAAGTCAGTGGCAGTAAATCGGAACTATGATTTTTTTGGTTCCCCAGATTTTTCTGGCTTGGAAATTAATCTCACCTTAAAATGATTTCTGAACACATCATATTTGTATGACTTATCAAATCTCGGTTTTTGTCTTTACTTGCATTTTTGTTTTCAACACAGTGTTTTACTCCTTGATTTTCTGAACAGGGTCTAGACTCTAGACCACAATGAAATTGTTATTGTCTTCAAAACACAGATGTTTGTAACTCAAGCCTGACACTCATCTTGAGTTTTTTGTTTTACTTGCTGCTTGATTAATGATTTCCTCCTTCTAAATGAGAATATGACTGAAATGTAACATTACTGTTCTCATCTACCAACAATATCACTCAACTCTGAGTGTCTCAATTCTACAATCCATAAGTGTGATGTTATAACTGACTGACTTAAGGTACTGATTGTGTAACTGTTTCATCGATTGTTTTGTGTAGTTTTATCGTTTATTATCTGTTTCACTTACAGTAGATCTTTCAAGAGCAACATAAATATCAGCTCCTCCTAAATTAAATATTATCCAAATAACATTGTTGACTTTATTGAACAAAAAGATCTTGAGTTTAATTGCATCTATCATTTGAACTTCATTGAACTGAAAACGTAAAAAGAATATATTTGTTTTAATTCAAACATTTGATATGTAAAAACACAGACTGTTCACAGAATGAAGCAGACAGGAAAAATAACAGACTGTATTTACCTTCATCACACACAGCAGTGCATGTCCCTTGGTTACAATTCCACTGTTGTTACGTCACATTGAATTATTGAGAGGAAAACTGTGTTTTTGTAGCTTACAGTGCAGGTGAAGTGGAATGTAACCTGTTGGAGAAATCTTATATTACTACAGATCATGTCCGCTCTCATGTCTTTCCCAGCACAATAAAATCAGGAGCCTGTGCTGGGATTTATTTTTGGTGTGTGTGTGAGTGTGCAGACGGTGAGTCACAGAGCAGGCGGTGGACAAACAGTGACATTTATGGCGTGATACAGGTGGAGGAATACACAAGAATAGAAAAGCATCAAGCTAGACTTCAGATAAAAAAAATTTCAGATGCATTCATATTATCGGATGTTCTGTTGATCAAAGACACACAATCATCATTTCGTTGCTGCACTTTTCAGATCATCTGTTTAGCTTTTCTTCTTCATTTCAGTTTCATCTTGACGTTTTCTGATTGATTAATGTATATGTGTACTGAGGCTTTGCCAGTGCACGAACCATCCCAACAAGTCCACTGACGATGCTTCAACGTAAAGCTGACACTAAAATAACACATCCTTGATCTCAATTAATGAAATGTTGTAGTAGAAAGTCTTTACTCAAGATATTGTAGCGTGGATTGAGAACAAAATAACAATGTAAATCAAAATTATTATTCCATGGAGGTCTGGATTTGGAATCATACTCGAAATAAAAGTGGAGAATCACATTGCAGGCTGATCCACACAGGTGTGTGTGTGTGTGTGTGTGTGTGTGTGTGTGTGTGTGTGTGTGTGTGTGTGTGTGTGTGTGTGTGTGTGTGTGTGTGTGTGTGTGTGTGTGTGTGTGTGTGTGTGTGTGTGTGTGTGTGTGTGTGTGTGTGTGTCCTCCATGTGGTTGTATGACCTCCCTACAACACCTGGGCAAGCTTCTGATGAGGGGGAGGTTCTCCTCCCAGACTGGGATCAAAGTGTGCTTGGTGGATGGAACCAGACATGAAGTCCAGACGTTCTCATTTGGACTGAGGTCTGGGGGACGGGACGGCCAGTCCAGAGCATCGATGCCTTCATCATGAAGAACCGCTGACACACTTCAGCCACATGAGGCCTGGTATCAGAAGGAACCCAGGTTCCACTGCACCAGCATCTGGTCTCACACTGGGTCTGAGGATCTCATCCTGGTACCTCATGGCAGTCAGGGTTCCTCTGGCGAGAACATGGAGGCTGTGGGCCGTACAAAGAAATGCCTCCCCACACCATTACTGGGCGAGCAAGGGGCATGCATACTATGAAATTGAATCCTATAGTTGGTATCAATATTGTAAATGTAATTGTAATATCAATATTTTTATCATCTATACTCTGTGCCACAACAAACAAACATTTTGAAGTTTAATGTTAAAGGTTATGGTGGCTCTATTTTACCGGTACAATCCCATCAAGATGTATGACACTCCTGATTTACGGTGACACTGTATTTATATATTGTGTTTTGTCGTCATCTCGTGGAGAAAATTTTTTTTAAGTCCTCTTTTCTCTGATTGGCTCAATTTGCGATGTGCTCTTCTCTGATTGGCCGATAAACTGTCTGCCGTCGACAAAATTGTACCGGGCAGAAACAGATTGAGATTAAATTTCCCGATCTATAATCATAATCAAAGTGCATCTATAGAATTACATATTATATTGCCGGAAAGACTTTAGATTTCATATTCATAATTTCAGTGATTGGTGAAGAAACTCCCCTCGTGTTATCGGGGGGGTGGGGTCATAAATATTGGAGTGGTTTCTCTCCGGAAGACAATAGAGTAGGGACGGCTCGTATGGAGTTTGGTGGAAGAAATTTGTGTTGAGAGTTTCTCTCTTCGAAGCAAAATGGGCAAATTCAGATCGTGTGTGAGCACAGCGCTGGTGTTCGTGTTGTTCGAGGTGTGTCTGGTTCGCTGTGATATAACCGACGGAAACGCGGAGCACCTGAAGAGGGAACACTCGTTAATGAAGCCGTACCAAGGTAACGAGTCGCTTAGCCTCTAGTTAGCTTCCCCCCTGTCTCCCCCGACAGCTCTCTGTCCTTTAGGGAGACTTAAATGACTTTTTTTTTTAACCGTTTAGACACGAGCTGTTTCCATCTATCCCGTGATAATGGCTCGCTCGTTAAAAGATACCGTTGACAGACACGGGTCTCAAAACGGGTCTAATGTTTGCTGTCAGTCGACTCGGTTTAAAAGTTAAGACTGGCTGCGTGTGTGTCAAAAGATGGACTTCAGATTCTCACTTCTTGTCTTGAAAGCTTTGAATGGTGTCGGGCTTAATTACAGCTCCGATTTACCAGTAGAATATGAAACGTCCAGTCCTCTGAGGTCTTCAGGAAACATTTATTCGGTGCTCCCAGAGTCCAGGGGGAACGAGGTGAAGCAGCTTTTAGTTCCTATCCTCTTCACCTTTGGGGGAAATAGCTTGACAAACTCACTTCTTTTCAATCAGACCTTTAAACAATGTTAAAAGCAACAACCCATGTTGTTTTGTTTCACATAGACAGGCAATGCCAAAAAATATTACTTTTCCATTTTACGCCAAGCTACAAAAAGAGAACCCCCCCCCCCCCCTTTTTTTTGTTTTGTTTAATTAAAGGACCTGTGATACTGTGCAAGTCAGAAAGATGGTATGTGCTTTATCATGTAACAGACCAAAATAGATGAACCCTGACACGAGTAAGCACAGTTTATAAGTAAGTCAGACAGGATGAAAACAGGTTGCAATAAATGGATAAATGAGAATTTGCAGGCTTTTGAACCACGTCTCATCTTCGGTTTAAAATAAAAATGTCCATTCAGAAATTACAGATGGGTTTGATTTACCTCTGGGATTAATTGTGCACCTCCTGCAACAACTCACAGAGCAATATTGTGTAATATGGCATGATTGGAAAATGACCCTTTCAATCATATTCACATCATTTTAACAAACCAATTCATGATGAGCATCATTTTAATGTCACTTCACGGATCCCCCACTATGTATAATGAACCTTGTTGCAGCTCTGAACACTGCTAAACTGACGAGTTCACGTCTGGCAGTGAAAGTGTCATTTGCATGAGTCTTGCATGGAAAACTCCTCTAAACGCCAGTGTTTGTTCAGGGCGTGTTCCATTTAATCATGAAAGCAAGTGGACTCACTGTGACGGTTGGGATCCTTCTCTTGTGTTCTGACATCTTGTCCCTTTTTTTTTTTTTTACTACCAAACAAGTTTACAATTCTCTGGTGCATTTTTGGGGGTTTTTTTGGTCATTTTTTTCCAACGTAGTTTTTTGTTGAAATGCCACATCAGTGTTAAACACTGAAATGTCCAGCAGTCCTCTGGAGTACAACCATTGTTCAGTAATTATCTTGTTCTACCTGTTTTACAAGGTGTGCTTTTTTTCCCCTTAAAATGTCGCCTGGAATCTAAAAGGGCTCCATGTTTTGAAATCTAAGCTGTGACAATATTTACTTGGCAGGAAAACTTCTACATTAATGAGCAAGTGAGAGCCCTGTGTTGTTGTTTTTCCCTGATCCATGTGCTCTGTGTAGCTGATTGTCTCATGTTTGATCTGCTTTGCAGGTGTTGGCAGCAGCCCCTCCAGTCAGTGGGACTTCTCTGGAAGCACTTTGGTCACAAGCTCATATGTGCGACTCACGCCAGACGAGCGGAGCAAGCAGGGATCCATCTGGAACACTGTGGTGAGGAGCTCTTGTACATATCCACACGTCGACGCGATTGCACAGGAGAAAAAAAAAAGGATTAATGGGCTGTTATTAGTAAATGTAAAAGGTATTTGCTGTTGTCACGCTGCAGCCTTGCTACCTGAAGGACTGGGAAATGCATGTGCAGTTCAAAGTTCACGGGTCGGGAAAGAAGAATCTTCATGGCGACGGCATTGCAATCTGGTACACGAAGGATCGACTGCATCCAGGTAATGCTGCTTTCACCAGTCTGAGTTCTTAATGTTCACGTTGGTGTAAATAAGACTGACAATTTTCTGTTGTTATGGCAAATCAAGCATTTCTGTTAAAATGATTGGAGTTTGGTTTTAACAGAACGTGTATAACCTCTATCTGCATATCTTTTTAAAGTAGTTATAATGACCAATACCTGCACCTGGAATCTCCTGAGTAACGGCCTGAAGGTTCCCAGTCTGGTGAATGCTGATTGACAAGCTTGTCACATTCCAGAATCGTCTGAACCATTTATATCAGACAGCATCTTCAGCACTGACAAACCCAGCATCAGGACCTTGGCCAAGGGGTTTTTTTTTCCAGAAAGGAGGTTCACCAATCTTCAGCAGTCTGTCCCTGAAGTCTGAGTCGACTCACTCTGAGATTGCAGAACACCTGATCTGAATTAGTTCAGTCAACTCTGAGTATGTGAACCTTGAGTTGAGCGCGTACAACCACATTATAAAGCACCTACACCATGAGTCACTATGGCAACAGACCAAAGATTTTGCAGTAAAAGTCGCAGCGCAGCAGAGGATACACGCTGCTTCCCTGTTTTACCTGCGTAATTCTTTCTTAATTTTTTCGTAATTTTTAACAAGTCTGAATGTCACTGAGGTGCAATTGAACAGGAGAAAGGTGACCTGGGCTGCTGCAGTGTTTGTTTCTGAAAGTAAATATCTGCTGCTACTTTACACTTGTTGACGTCAGCCTGAACGTATCGCCACTTCTCTCTCCAGTACTGCAGCTCCTCTCGGGCTCCGGAATGCACATGAAAGCCGCCAAATTACTCCACTAATCCAACATTTGTGGGACCTTTAGACTGTGTGTTTCTTTCCACTTCACGTTTTATGAACTGCACTCACCACGAGTAGAATATAATTAAACTGTAGAACCATCAGTGGAACCAGGATGTACTTGAGTCTAAGCTGCACAGCAACCACTGTTAGTACTTATGTACAGTGATTTCTTTGTTTTATTGTTTTTTGGGGGGTAAATTGTTAACATTTTTCTCTTGATTTGTTTCAAATTATAGTAAATATGTTTTATCAAGACAATGTATGAATCCAAAGCCCCCTTTTTTTTTTTTTTTTTTGTAGAATAAATGTCCGATATCTGATCATTCGACATGCATGAGTAGTTTTGTGGCTTTTCTCCTCGACGTAAAAAGCAGCGCCAGTTACAGATATCAACTAATGCTGGTGGAGCTCCTCAAAATGTAAGTCATGTCTGGAAGATGCTCACACAACCTTCAAGTGTTTGGGGGGGGGGGGTTTCCCCCGAAGTGTGTAAGTTGGACCTTGTTTCACGGGTTCTTTATCAAACACTCCTCATCTTCACTCCATCTGGACGCTTCACGTCATTGTTTTGTCTCTGCGTCCCGTCGCCACCTCAAACCAGGACGTGTCCGGTGTTGTCTGCTCATGTCTGCCCTCATCTCTGCCTCCATCCTCAGGCCCTGTGTTTGGAAACAAAGATCAGTTTCTTGGCCTGGCTATTTTTTTGGATTCCTTCCGCAATGACCTCCATGGGATGGATGTAAGTGTGCAGTGTGTGTCTGTGCATGTGGCTGGAGGCCATTGACCCCGGCTTCTCTCTTTGCAGGGCCTGTGTTTTCCAACAATGCTCTCTTCCACGGGCTGGCCATTTTTATAGATACTTACTCTAACGATGATGCCACGGATGTGAGTGGGTTTCTCAGGTTTTCCTCGTCGGCATGTCTGTTTTCCACACTGTCTCAACAGCATGTCGTGAGAAAAGCATGTTCACGCTGAAAGCCCAGTTTCCATCCGTTTCAGAACGCTTATTCGGCACCAAGACTCTGCTACGAACCTTTAACTTCTTTTTACTTTTTCTAATTCATTTTATGCTCCTAATCCATCTATACTTTCTCCAAAACAAAAAAGTTTTCAAATCTTCATTTACTTCGACTTCTTCATTTCTGGCTGTATTGTCTTCACATGTGTAAATGTCATCTTTCTCTTTATTTTACCAGAATGTTTCCACATAAAAAGTGACATTGATTGCTTTTGTTTTCTGCATTGAAAAGTCAAATACACAGTGTGTGAACAACGGTACCTTAGTGTTATGAGCGTGGCGGTATGAGCTGAGAAGTACCATGTCAACATTGTTTTTATTTGACTCGTCCATTCGTTTGTCTCCCGTTGTCACCCAAGAACTCGGTGCTTGTTTGCAAGACACATTTGTTGACCACGCCTCGTCTCTCGCCAGCGGACCTTCCCGTACATTTCGGCCATGATCAACAACGGCTCGGTCAACTACGACCACGGGAAAGACGGCCGGTCGTCGGAGCTGGGAGGCTGCTCGGCGGAGCTCAGGAACCGAGACCATGACACTTACCTCGCCGTGCGCTACTCTAAAGGAAGACTCACTGTGAGTGGAGGGGGATTCACATTGACTGGACAACCAGGAACCCCGTCTGAAACACACGGATCTCCACTTCAATAACTTAATAAAAACTTTTTTTTTTCTTTTTTTCACATAAGCATTTCAACCTTTCATAAAACAAGTCATTGCGAATTGCTGTAATGCTTCAGTCCCCCCCCCCCCCCCCGGTCTGACCTGCAGGTGATGGTGGATGTGGACGACAAGAACGAGTGGAAGGAGTGCATCGACATCGGAGGCGTTCGTCTTCCCACTGGGTATTTCTTTGGCGCCTCAGCAGCTACTGGAGACCTGTCAGGTAGCGTCAGCGTTACAACAACAAACAGTTGAAACAAACATCCACTCCATCAAATATACGTGAGCGATTCTTGGTGATTTGCTCAGAGACAAAACTGGCATCATGTTGCAGATAACCACGACATCATCTCCATGAAGCTCTACCAGCTGATGGTGGAACATTCCCCAGAGGAAGAGAACTTGGACTGGACGAAGATCGAGCCCAGCGTCAGTCTACTCAAGTCCCCCAAAGGTAGATTCAAACGATGGAGAACCTGATGTACTGTCAAGATATACACACACACACACATCTATATATATCTTTTTCTAGAAGTCTGGGCAACACTGAAAGAAAACAACAAAAAAGTTGAACGAGCCAAACACAAGAAGCTAATGGTCTACAAAAGCGATGACCGCTTGATTTATACAGCACCAAATACAAGACGGTCATTTCCAGGTGCTTTTAACAGAAAAAGCCAACAGATCCACATGAGCAAGCAGATTTGTTTGCGACTGTAGAAAGGAAAAACTCCCAACAGGAAGAAACCTTTACAGAAACCACACTCAGAGGTGGAGGCATTGTGCGGACCGGTTCGGGTGAGAGGATAGAGGAGAGAGATTGGGGGGGTACAGACCTTGGTTTGTGTAGGGGGCAAGTAACAGACCCTGGTTTGGGTAGGAGGAGGTAGAGAGAGGCGGGGGGAAAGGATTAGTAGATGGATTGAGTAGGGAGAGATGCAGGGAGGGGGTGTTTTGAAGGAGCCCTAACTGTAAGCTTTAGTAAGCAAGAACGATGGAAGTTAATGGGGTGTTTTTTAATCATTAATTTTTTTGCTTAAATGGTCATATAAATGACTGAACAGCAGTTATCTTCAACAAACCTTTATTTGAACTCCAAGTAGAGTAATGAATACCCTCTCTTTTGATGCAGTTTAGATCCGCCTCCACACAAACCCCTTTCATCTTCACTGAGCCCAAATTAAAGCCTGATTTAAAAACATTTCTTTGTTGTTGTGCAGACTATACGTGATGGAATTTTCACAAAACCATAGGAGCTCCTCTCTCACACACGACTGCAGGACATACGGAATACAAGACACACACAACACTCCCTTCTCCCTTCTTGAAGCTATTCTCTGCTAATCTCCTCTCCCCAAGGTCTGGGTTCGGCGTCAGTCAAACACCCTGAACGTCCCGACAGACACCACAGCAACTCCTCTGCAGTCAGAGGCGTCGGCTAGTCACACAGGAAGAATAATAACAGGCCATGATACACTGGGCAGAGGGCAGAATGACCACGGAGACCCCAGGACAGCTGTGAATACTTCAGCCAACATAATATAAAGAGGTTTCTGTGTTAAATGAGTCAGAAATCTTAAGAGGCCTTAAGATTTTCACCAACAACTCCCTCATTTTTGAGTGTAAGGTCAACACTACTGCTCCCAAACATTTATGACAATCACAAGATGGAAACTCCAGCAAACATGATGGAGATTGCTGTCACATTTCTAATACATTCATGATGGTATTCTTTCATTGCCGGTCGGCAACTCTTTTGCGTCGGTTTTTTTCCCTTTGAATTTAAAAAGTCACACAAACTCGCCCTCGTCCCGCAGCCCCTCCAGGGTACACAAACTGTCCCTTCCAACACAATTAAACGCATAAAGACGTGCAGATGTTTACCAAACCTGCATGGAAGGTGTGAGAGGATGCACTTTGAGCCGAACACCAACCCCCCCCCCCCCCCCCAGGCCAATCCCGGGAAGGCGTAGACGAGCCGGCTATTAACGTTCCTCCATTTGCTCTTCTGACGCGTCTTAAAAACGATGGTGGGATTTCTTCTGTCCGTCCCTCTCAGACAACATCGACGACCCCACCGGAAACTTCCGCGGCACGCCGCTGACCGGCTGGAAGGTGTTCCTGCTGCTGCTGTGCGCCCTGCTGGGCATCGTGGTGTGCGCCGTGGTGGGAGCCGTGGTGTTCCAGAAGAGACAGGAGAGAAACAAGAGGTTTTACTGAGGAGAGCCTCCGCTGACGGGCGTCTGTGGTCTAATGAACTGTGTCCAGATGACGGATTGATCGAGCACATGCAATGTGAATTATTTTTTCTTTCTTTCTTTCTTTTCTAAAGATTGTACAAATGTTTATATCTTTTGAAGCACTGTCAGGAGTGTATTATTTCAACTTGTTGGTAAGGAAAAAATACTGGTGGCGAGCATCTTCAACGACCCTGAATACGTTTTCTTGTGTTCGTCAAGCAGGATTAGGATCAGTTGCTTCAGCCTACTCATTGATAAACCACACATCTCCGGCCATATTCAGTCCTTTTCTTTTCTACTTGAAGTTATGGATTTAGGCAGAAAATGTTTTTTTTTTTTTGTGTGCCTCTTCAAGCTGTGTTGCTGTATTTCATGGAATGAGGACGTAGCCTCGTCTGTGATTCATGGTGGGGATTGTTTGTTTCTGCAGTCGTGTTGAGAAGCGACTGGCAGCCAGAGGAAACATCCTGGTTCACCTCTGGAACGACCAGCGCTCCTTCAGTCACGGTTATGACGCAGATATGAACATTAATGTCGGGTGGCTATCCTAAACAACAACAATTAAAGACAATATTGACTCTAGAGCAGCTGATGTGAGCTTGGAATTCATCAGTATTAACCCAACATTATCAATTAGGCTTGTGTAGGATTTGCATGTTCTCCCTGCACATGCACGACTTTCCTGGACACTCCAGTCCACTAATTTGTTACTGAATGTACGTTTGCTGTGTAATGCGGCATCATTTAAACCATTAGCAAGGTTTTCCCTTCACTCACAACCAGCTGGATGGAGGGATGAATAATCTAAACTCAACATGATTTTTTTGTTTGGTAAACTGATGAATTATTAAAAAAAAAAAAGCTCTGCATTTTGTCTGTACCACTGTAATAAGTGGAGATGTGAACACATCTCTGCTGTTGGGTGTAAAAGCTGCGAATGTCAGTATTGGCACCAGATGAGCAGCCGCGTGTCGAGAGAAAAGCTGTTTTGGGTTGAAACCGCCATGTGAACGCCGCAGTACTGACTGATTCATGGATTCTATTGATGATCAAGTTGTGCTCTCAAGTTGCCCGCTTTGTTCTGTTCAGTTCAACCCAAAGTTATGGTTGAGAAAATGTCAAATTCCTGTAATTTCTCTTTTCAATGTCCTTCAGTCCAGATTTAAAAGGTTGCAATTGTTCTCCATAAGTGAAGTTAATTGTTTTGACCGTCATTTCAACATTAAAACAATGTTTCTAATTTTATTTTCAAATATTTTGTGATACTGTTTGGGTTTTCTTGACTTGGAAGCAGAAATTAAAAAGAAATAAAAAAGCTTGAAATGTACCTGCAATGGTCATTTTGCTGGTTGATTAAATACAATTGATACCTTAATTGTTTAAGAATATGTATAATTATTTTATTGCTGCAACTCCAGCTGCCCTGTACCACTACCATTAAAACAGAATATATTGAAAGTGTGTTCACTTTGACAAACATAATCAGGAAGGTCGTCAATATGTAAGAATAAATATTAAATAATATAAGTAAACTTTTATTCACTTAAAAAAAAATAACAGAGGAAGTTCAGATACCATTACATGCACTGAGTTTAATAAAGTACATTTTTTTGAAGCCTTTGGAATCTGAATGTGACACATACCTGAATGATTGATGGATCTTTTGAGCAGTTTTATCCAGAACATGTCCTTTTTTGCTGTTTTGAGTTGATACCAAACTGTTGACTGCACCTCTGCCATTCTTTTTTTCAGTGCAATGAAAGTTGCTCATGAAGATGTTTGATCACTTTAACAATTACAGTGACTGTCAATGACCCCCCCCCCCCTCCTTTCCTCCTCCATCGCCACCATCATGTTTCTCTTTGCATCACTCTTTACGCTGTTAAACCACTTTCAACAAGCAACAAGTGAATGCATTCAATATTTGATCGTTTCTGCAAACAAGCATATCAAGGTTTTCACCTTCCTGCGGTTTGTTTTCCTGCCACATCAGTTCATTTTGTGATGAGACTTGAAACGGCTCCTCCCATCCAATATTATGACCCATTAAAGAAAGAGGGACAACCCAAGGAACTTGTCTCGCAGTGAATTGTCTTGATTTTAGTTTACGATGTAAAAGTGTTTCGCCATGTTATCCAAAACCAAAAGCAATGTCTTTCGTACAAAAAAAAGGGGGGGTCAGAAAGTAATCTGGGAAGTGATGAAATACACACATGACCCTGTGTAAGTAGGGAAACCTTTGGGTGTCAGAAATATCTTGTGATCACAAGGTGACACTTTCTGTTTCTGTCTCCATCTGGTGGTTCTTCCCTAGAAAGCAGGACTGTGATGCACACTGAACCCAAAGCCGCCATCAGAAAACTCTGACTTGGATTTTGAGTGACGGCATCAAAGAAAACTTCCCTGATGATGATGCCTTCAGGAACAGAGGTTCTTTGAAAGATATAACTCAATATTCTATATACTGTATTCACCTGATAGCTGCAAATGAAGTTAAGATCACTTTTACATGCTGGTTTGGACTATTCTTATTATTATCAACATATAAAACTCCAAAATATTCCAGATTAAGCTTTAACACCCATACTTGTATGCGGCTCAGCTTGGTTACTTGGTAAGCTGGTGTAAACCAGACAAAACGGCTAAATGGAAGGACAAGGAATAAGAGTTCAGCAGGCACCCTACCCAAAACATCGTTGGAGATGGAAAAACTATACACTGAAACAAAAACAATAACAACTAGATTCAATTACACTTTGGAATTATAGTTTGGAATGCTTACTAACACCAAATCAGCCATGAAGGAATGTGGAATGGTCAATACATACCATATCCACATATTTTGGAATTGCCAGAAGATACAGATGTTTTGGACAACTATTCATTTAACAATGCAACATATGCTAAGATACAACATTCCTGAGAGCTGCATGATCATTTATTTGGGTAACCTAACAGAAAATGACATACATGCAGGGGATAGATATCTGGTTCAAATATTGCTGACAGCTGCATAAAAGGCTATAAAAAGGAACTGGGGTGAAGTGGGTCCACCGACACGGGCACAATGGACACAAGTAATACAGGAAAAACGGACATATTGACTAAGACTACAAGAAGATAAGTGGAAGAATTGGACCTTTTTCTTCAGGAACTCGATAAGCGACACACAATTGAAAGACTGATCAACAAAGAAGGCGAAAACTGCAAAAAAACGGACAAAACAGATTAAAGCTCCCAACGGGATGTTGTCCTTTTGCTTTTACTTTTCTTTCTTTATCTTTCACTCTTCTTTTTTTTCTCTTATAAGTCCATTACCAATCTAGGTTATGTTCACTTCAGTTACTTTTGTTCAGGATGTACAGTTCTGTTCTGTCTGTTTGTGCTGAAAAAAAGAGAAAAATCAATTTAGACCAAAGTGGAAAAAACACAACTCTGTGCTCCAAACCTCAGTGACTCCAGAACCTCAGTGACTCCAGAACCTCAGTGACCCCAGAACCTCAGTGACCCCAGAACCTCAGTGACTCCAGAACCTCAGTGACTCCAGAACCTCAGTGACCCCAGAACCTCAGTGACCCCAGAGCCTCAGTGACTCCAGAACCTGTCGGAATTCGTTCCTGCGTTCCCATGAATTCCGCGTGTTCATTGATCCAGGAGAGGCAGAAACAGAGTTGATTTCCTCCATAGTGAATTATTGATCTCACAAGCAAGAGATTACAAGATGCATATCCCAGAGGTTGCAGAATACGAGCTTGGTCCGTTCTTCCTTGCAAACCCACAGCATGCACCCTCGCTTTGCAGCAAAGAAGGGCCCCGACTGCTCTGTATCGTGTCTTTTATACATTCCAAGTTCCCCTTCTTCACATGTGGTCGGGCAGACTTCTATCTCATCTGATTCCAAACTGCTTTAAACTGGTTCTCTCCGAGATTGTTGTTCTGCGGTCAAGGTGACGCCAGAGTTTTGGTATCAACCTCCCTATTTCTCTAAATTCAGCTTACCGTGACCATGTTTACACAAGTGGAAAGCTGAGGAGACATGTCTGAACCAACTTGGAAAGTACCCAGCAGTGATCTGTAGGCTGTGAAAGACACCACCATGAATGCAATATGATTTCTGTTACCACACACAAAACAAAGGTTTAACTGCCATATTGCTTCAAACCTCAGTGACCCCAGAACCTCAGTGACTCCAGAACCTCAGTGACTGTAGAACCTCAGTGACTGTAGAACCTCAGTGACCCCAGAACCTCAGTGACTCCAGAACCTCAGTGACTCCAGAACCTCAGTGACTGTAGAACCTCAGTGACTGTAGAACCTCAGTGACCCCAGAACCTCAGTGACTCCAGAACCTCAGTGACTGTAGAACCACAGTGACCCCAGAACCTCAGTGACTGTAGAACCACAGTGACCCCAGAACCTCAGTGACTGTAGAACCTCATGACCCCAGAACCTCAGTGACTGTAGAACCTCAGTGACTGTAGAACCTCAGTGACCCCAGAACCTTAGTGACTCCAGAACCTCAGTAACTCCAGAACCTCAGTGACTGTAGAACCTCAGTGACTCCAGAGCCTCAGCTGAAAAGTCCACTTGTGAACATGAGGCGTTGTTGCCATGGACTTTTTACATTTTTCCTAAATTTGATGTGAAAGCTAAATATCCAGTGAGGCAGTGTGAGTTTCACTGATCACAAGCAGAGCATTTCTTCCCTCAAACACCTTTGTCCCAGAAAGTGTGACGCTCGTCTCCGTCCTTCCTGTTTGTCTTGCTCACTCGTGGTTTTCTGTCCCTCTGTCCCTCTGTCCCTCTGCTCATGAAGTCTCCTGAAAACAGCGGACTGTGAAGGCTTCACTCCTGCTCTGCCTGCCGATCGGGATTCCAACACTTGTTCTAAAGTCTCAGTGGTTCCGTCCTCAACCGTTTCCTCTTTGTCTTATCTGCTTCACATCTTGGCACAACACAGACTTCCTTCTTCTCCAGGAAGTTTCTGACGGTTGAAATGACATTGGCCCACGTTTTTGCAAGGATTTTTTATGTTCCCTGAGCTTCACATTTGTCTTTTACCCAAACAAAATCTGCATGCATGAAGATGTGGCTATTTGAATAACCAATGTAACCAGACTCCCCTGCCAGTCACGCATTCTTTTGCATGTTTTTGGTCTATAAAGCTAAAAAGATTAAAGAACTGGCCTCACTGGTCCAATACTGTTGGAGAAGTGTATACACTCTGTTGTTAATCCCACAAATGCATGCCCATGACACCATTTAAACACAATCTAATGAGGAGAAGCTACCAAACATGTATTTGAAGGACTGTGTCTCCTGAAAATAAGGTTTCAAAATGATGAGGAAACTTCATGCTACACAATTCAGGTGAAGAAAAAGCAAAAGGCCAGAGACAGTTGAGTTTTTGTATTTTTTTAAAGGTTTATCTGGGTTTTAATAGAAAAAAGAAAGTTACACAATTGTTATAAAATCAAAGGTCACAATGATAATGAACACTGGCAATGTAATAAAAACAAAGACCACTTTTAACAGGAACATGACAAAGAGTTGCACAAATGAGGGAAGTAAAAAAAAAAAAAGCAAAGTGAGAGATTAATAAGAAAAAGAAAAAAACGATTAAACAACTTTAAAATTATTCATAACAAAGACTGCACAGCAGCTTCAGACTCTGCACTGGAAGGTAAAGTAAAGCACAGCGAACATGTCGGGTCAGAGGAGACCCTTCTTTATGGAGTATGAACAGCAGTTTATATTTATAGATATATACACAATAAACTTTTTTTTTTTTTTTTTAGCCTGAACAAAAACATATGTACAAAAGAAAAACCTCGGGGCAACTAAACCCTACCAGCACAGGTCTAGCACCTCACCACACTCTAAACACTTGTCCTAATGCTGTGAACGGAGACGACAGGAGCACTCGCTTGTTAGTGTGTAGCGCTCACGAAGGACACGCGCTTCCTGTAGGCAGGAGGAGCCTTCAAGAAAGAAGGGAAACATGAAGGAAAAGGGTGCATGGCTTTTTTGCTGTTACAGTAATAAAAGGATATGGGTCACTTTTATTTAGCTGTGGCTGCACACAGGACTTGAAAACTCACAGGATGGAACCTGTGCACGGATCGAAACCAATTCTCAGGATGACGAACTCCAAGAGTTGGGCAGAAAAAACTAAATATATGCAACAAAGTTCAAGTGAAAATGCCCCCCCCCCCCAAAAAAAAAAAAAAAAACCCCACAAAATGAAAGCAAGGTCATTCACACAAAACTGTACAATAGAACAAAATTTCATGTTGTTCTTTACATTTTCCGTCTATAGGAGACAAGCAAGTTCATGTTCCTCTATATAAACAGGTCAAAGTCCCAAACTCTCAAGCTTTATCACCAGAATGGTCGGCGTCGACGTCAAAACCTCTCCTTAATACCACAAGATGAAAAGGTTTTTGAGAGGTGTGGGGAAAAACACGACGCAGCTGACACTTGATCATATAATTAAATGTGAAGTGAGAAAATGGAGGAGAAATTCTAATCCTTCCTCCCATTTCAGTTCGACTACTTTATGTTGAAACAATCATTTTTTTCACACCCCCGTGTTTTCGCAGTAGTACTCCGCGTCTCCATCAGGTTCAATCTGAAATACTTCATTCATCGCAGCAGATGTTCCACCCAGTAATTCATGACACATTCAAATGACAGTATTTACACCTCGCAAGTGGCTTTTCATTGCGCCGTGTCGTTTGAGGAACAACAGTCGGAACGCCGACGGCCGCGATTTGGATGGAAGCGTTTCTTCCGGGAGGAGAATCAAGTGACCGGCCTCTCTGAGGATTGACAAGGTCATACGTGTGATGACTTCTTCTTGGATTACATTTTTTGTTCTTTTTTTTTTCAAATGTTAATTTTTCCAGGGATCACATACAAAAACTCTAATCTTGAGGAAAAGATGCTTTGTAACAGATTTTAACCGTAGCTGGTTTCCATCCCAAATCACGGAGAGACGCCAGCTGTTGGGACGGAAATCAGTTTCAAGAGACGCGTTGCCATGGAGGAACACAACTTGGGTCCAGTCAACTTCACTCTCCTCGACCGGAATTGCTCCATTACTGGGATCCAATCTAATACTTGACAAAGATAGATTTGAATTCTCTGACAACTACTGCAAATGAAATTGAACCTCCCCCCATCCCCCAAAATAAAATGACATTTTACAAAAAGCAGCAGCACATATATTTGATAATGACTGTGTGAGAAGTCGTAATGAGCCTGAAGTCCGGGTTCAGTCAGATGACGCACAGATTCAAAAGAGGAAATCAAATACCGACCCCCACTGAAATGAACCGCATGCTTGGATGTCGCTGACAGATCTGCTGGGGTTTTTTTTTTTATCTCTGTAATAGTATTTAACATCCGTATTTTACTAATTGCAGTTCATAGCAGAGGGACCATTTTTCATAAACCATATCATGTAATTATCATATAATACATAGACAGCATTAGTCATACTCAAGATGTTAAAAACATCCATTTAATGCTTCAATTAAAAAAAGCAACTGTCTTGATATTAATTTAACTAACATTGTCCAGGTGTAATACTATTTTCTCAAAATTGTACATGTTTCTTGAGATGTACTGATCAATACATTCATGGAAAGACTCTGACAGTGTAGCCCATCACCTCGTACTTCTGCCCCATCACCTTGCTCAGTCTCATTTTTAGGATTTGGCACTCTGGAACCACGTCCGGGCCTTCGGTGTGGGGAAAAGAGTCCGTTCTCAGTCCCTGCGCGGAGACCCGCGGCTTGGGGTGGTTGAGCACCACCACCGGCTGGTACGGACCCGGGCGCTTCACGAGCTGGTCCACCTTCAGCGGCATCGGGTGGACCACGGTCCAGTCCCCCCCCACGGGCACCTGAGCCTTATATCTGGATATTCTCATTTTTAATCCCTTCTTGCACTTCTTCCACACGCCAACTTGTACCCTTTTCAGAGAGACAGTCAAATACTTTGAAGAGATGTCTTGCTCAGTTTTGATGGCCTGCTGAGAATCGTCCGGGGTCGAAGGCTCCTTTGCACACGTGGAATTTTTAGATTCCTCATCCGTGACTGATTTCGAATCGGTAGACTGGCTGCTTTTGGGATCATCTGGCAGAGAGCAGTTCTGCTCCTCCTTGACGCAGTTGTTGCTGGGGGTCAGAGCAGAAGCCTGCTGAATACTCTTGTCGGACTTTTCTATTTTCACGGAGTCGTTGATACTCTTGGTCAGCAGGTCGGGGGCGAGCAATCCGTTCTTTGTGTCCTCCTGGGCACGGCGGCCGGCGATTGGAGCTTTGCTGATCTGCGCGGGGACGTTTGCCATCTTGGCGTGGATTTGAGTTGCACTCGCAGAACCCACGTTTTTATCCATCACGATTCCTCGTAGCGCCATAACGAGCGGCTTGATGGGACCTTGATCGTCCCCTGGCTGTTGACTTAAGGAAAACACAGAAGAGATGACTGGAAAACTCTCCGGGTCGGACACGACCGCTTCTTTTCTCACCTCGTTAAATTTGGCATCCTGAGACTGAGAAAAGATTTCCGAAGATGCGCATTTGGAGAGGAAATCTGTTTTGATTGACAAGGGAATGTTAGGAGTCCTGGGTAATGAAAAAGGCTTGTTTACAGCATTATCCTTACTGAGTAAAACGGCCGGAGGTCTGATCTGAGCAGCTGTGACAACCGGGACACTGACGGAGGGAGAAGCTGATTTCAGACTCTGCGGGGTCATGGACGCAGAATCCTTGATGGTTTTGGAAACAGCGTTGCTCTTATGGTGGCTCACCCCGGGCTCCACCTTCACGGCCATTGACACGCTTTTGGAGTCGCTTGGCCTTCTGGGTGGAATATTGAGGTAATGCTCTGGACGTACAAGCTTCCTGTCTTCCATCGCTCTCTGGGAGACGCTGGTTCCCTTGCTGTCTGGATGCAGCATGGTGTTCAACATGTTGATAACGCCCCTGGAGGCCGCGGAGGAAGACGCTGCCTTGGGGCTCACGGGTGCCGCCGGTAGCCTGGTGCCGCTGTTGCCTTCCCGCACAGGGCTGAGGATAGTTTTTGGAATCTTGTTTGGGATGACTGGGCTTGAGTCCAAGTTGATTATTTCTTGCGCTGGTCTTTTTAAACCACACTTACTTTTGATGACAGTATTTGGGAGGTTGTTGGAAACACTCACTGGAACTACGGCTGGGTGCTCAACAGTCACAGCTTTTTGTTCACACTGTTTCCTATTGACTATGCACGTGCCCATACTATTAGACCTCGCTGTGTTTGGATGATTTATTGTGGAGGACAATGGCTTCCCCACAGTCAAGTTCTGAGGGACCATGGTCCTTGTATCTTTGATAACAGACTCGTTCTCTTGTTGAGAGACGAGCCTGAGCTTTAACTCCTTTGTCCCGTTGACGGTTTTTACCTCGACAAGTTCAACCAGGCAGCCAGCCGGGATTGAAACCTCTTCTGGCAGAGAGACTGTGAGAGCCCTGTTGTGCTGAATGAGTCCGTTGAAGGGGGAACGTTCTGCAACACCGTTAGCGACGTGTGAGACATTTGTGTTCATCGTTTTCCCTCTCTGCTCATCTTTTGCCAGTCTGACCGCGGGTACACTTGGCGGGGGTACCGACACTCGGACAACCGGTCGAGGCGGCGCTGGTTCAGCAGTGGACGCGCTTGTTAAGGCACTGCAGACAGGGACCTGTGGAGCTTTGGTCATCCCCAGCTTAGCAGGCCCTTGGCTGATGCTTTTGCTATGCAGACGGTCGATATGCTTCACAAGGCACAGTCTCCTCATGTAGCCTTGTCCACAGTGAGGACATACGAACGGATACTTCGACGTGTGTTGCTTCAGGTGTGCGTTCAATTCCGCTTCGCTGAAGGAGACGCTGTTGCAGTAAAAACAGTAAAATCGCGTCCCTGCGTGCTCCATCATATGCTTGTTAAACACTGTGGCATCCGTAGAGGCAAATCCACATTTCTCACAGTACATCACTTTGGGAGGGCCCAACACGTGGTCCATGTTGGGATGTCCGGCATGCACAGAAGAGGGCATGTTTTGATAGCTGACAGGCTTCATGATGAGGTCCACCGGTCATCTAGCAGACGGTCTCAAACACTAAAAGTCTCAACTAAACAGTGAAGAACAAATCCATCGCTGCGGGACGTCTGGAAGGTTTATCCCTCGGGATGGCTGCCGCAAGGTGTCATGTTCCTGTTGAAAGGCAAAAAGGACAACAAAAATCATTAGAAGTGCAACATAACATTTTTGGTTTAAAACATCAAATACAGCAGTGGTCGCCAACACACCAGGTCACACACAAGGATAAGTCGCCCGCTGGCCTGTTCTAAAAATAGCACAACTCACAAATGCAATTTTATTCTGTTGCTATTCTTTTAAAATCAGACTTGCATTTATATAGATTTAAAAATGACCATATCTTAAAGATCAAGTAAATAAAAATGTGTTAAATACAATACATGAGATCCCTGGTGCGCTGTGTGGAGGAACGACACTGACGGAGGTCATTTTAACTGAGTGACGCGGTGATAAAGTCTTTGTCGGAAGCCTTTTCACCGATGATGTAGTCCAGTGACGCTGGCCTGCCGTACGTGGAGACGAATCTCTGAGTCCTAATCGGTGCTTTGATTGATTTTGATTTCACTCATTGTAAAGATGTGCTTTTGTTTATATTTTTTTATTTTCAATCTGCCATTCCTCAATGTTGTTAGGTAGCATTGAGGTTAAAGTCAATATCTTCACTGTTATCGAATTTTTATGTCAAGAGGGTTTCGTGGCTCCGGAGTTTCTGTTCAATGGAAAACGGGTCCAAATGGCTCTTCGGTGTTGAAGGTCGCCGACCCCTAGACGAGGGAAAGTGGGACATTTTTTCTATGAAATGTTGATTTCTATGGCATCATCAATGATAATACATAACTAAAGAGTGTGTCAAACTGGAAGCTCTTCGTATGACTCAGTACCTATGAAGGTTGGTGAGCCCTGAAATACAGCACAACAAACAACGTGAAATATTTCTTGGTGCAAAAATATCTACTGAAGTTAAATATCGTCAAAACATGAGCCATGGCATATTTCCCATGGCAACATGTGTATAAAAACATCATTAATGATAAGGGATGGTCCCATCCAGGCCAAAATAACTGGATTGGTTATCGGATTTTTTATTTATTACAACCATCCGATCAAGTTCACTTTGCGTGACATGCCGTAACACAGAGGAGCTATCGCCATGGTTACCATGCGCCTGTGCTTTTGTCACTTGAACAGAAGCCTGCAGAGCTGCCGTGTGGAATTATTTTACACTAAAGGAGGAGAAACGTTAAACAGGTGAGTGTCACGTTGGCAAAACGAGCGTCTCAAGCGGGGGCAGGAAAACCAGACGGGTTCAGCACTGAGCTGCAGCGGAGAGATGACAAGTTCATTTATTGCAATCTTTTGACATAATAAAATAAATCCTCGTCACTGAGGCTTTTGAGAATGTATTAATCTTTTTTTTTTTAACTTGTTGCAAGCCTGTTTATCTCCACAACGGTTGATCTGTGATATAATGATATTAATGATCACGCTTCATAATACAGGCCAGAGATGTATAGCCTAGAGTTTGTTTGTTTTGATTGTGTCTTAAGAAGCCATGTGTAACTTGGGTCTTCCTACATTATTCTAGTGGGGACGCTATTATTTTATCTTAATTCATAAAATTATTTATTGGAGCTTTGCAATGCCATTGAGGTATAATGTGACTTTTCTGTTTATGCACTGGAATTATTTAATTGAATATAAATATTTGCACCAAGTTGCACTTTTATTTCATTTCAAACATTTGAATGGTGCAGCTGGGTCTGTTGTGTTTACAAATGTTGTTCAAATCTATGTGAGCTTTAAGTTTTAACAAAGCCAAAGCAGTTACGCTTAGCTTCAGTTGTGCTCGCATATTTTCCTTCTTTCTTTCGGGGACCAGAATAGTTGTTGTATAGCAAGCAACGTCAGTATCAAGCAAATCACATCCAGGTATTTTTATTTAACAACTTTTAGCGGGACAAAAAGAATGGGATCGGCATCGGCCGAACCTCAAGGCTGCAGTATCGGTATCAGATGGGAAAAAGTGTCATGGAGCCACCCTTATTAATGACAACTGTAAGCCATCACACATTGTGAATACAAATGAACTCGTAAGCTTCAGTCTCTTTATTCCTAATACAACGTCGTTCCAAAAGTGATCATTCCTGTTTCAACTCGGAGCAAGAGAAACATTTATCTCTTCTCTCCATCTTCTTGTAGGCATGTCAGGCTGTGAAGCTTGTTTTGCATTCTGCGGTCCCCACCCTCACCAGTCTGTGGCATGTTGACCCTATCAACCGTTTTCTGCTTCCGTCACTAAATCGACCAGTCGGAGCAGAAGGCCGTAATCTCAGGATCTGACATAGTTTGAGTTCACAAAAGAATGGGCAGTCCTTCAGAGTGAGTGAAGTAGACATCCGGGGAGTTCAGCCACACTGTAGCACAAATACACAAGTTTCAACTGAGGCCAACTGTGTAAAGAGTTTCAATGAGTCACATTAAGGTATAACTCAAGACCGTATGGCCTTGTCATAATGCCTGAACAACATTTCACCGCGTACACAAGGCGGACATTGCAGGTGACGTGCCCAACAATCATTTGCGTTTTGTTATTACAGAGAGACTCGTCATGCTTCAAATACTTGATCACACAAATATTGCATGACCCTACAAGCCCTTCTGCCTCGACACGGCCGAGACCAGACACGCGTGTGGATGATGTGACGTTTATCATTATCTGCTGTTCATATCACCACGGCAACCGCGAGTGAACTACGTGAGAATGGAGACAATGGATGGGTGAAGTTATATAAAACAGAGCTGGGAAAGTTAAGGCATTAATGATGCATTAATGAATTGTGTCAACAATTACTTTAATGCATTTAATATTTAATAGAAATTGATAAGATACTGAATTGCGCTCGGAGGTCAAGTCAGAACTAATAGGAGCGTTTGAGGGAGGCCTGAGGCTCTGCTGGACAGCACCGGAATGGAACATTTACACACTTTAATGTTTACATTTTCATTTCCAACCAGTCCAAAGAGTGCTAAAGTAATTTATAACAACTGAGTTTAGTTGTGTTTGTTTTGTTGTTTTGTTTTGTTTTTTTGGGTGGGGGGGGGATACGGCAGGAAATGACAGAATCCCTATTATCACTTAAATAGAATTCGCAGCATTGATATGTCTCAAGGGCCTCACTTCATATGTGGTGCTACAGGACATCCTGCACAAACAGACCAAAATGATACAGGTGGATCACTATTTATCCATCCGGGACCTTTTAGTAACGGATTTACTTCAGCGATCGTTGTCAGCTGACAGTCACAACATCAGCTGTTACAGAATGTGTGTCAGGGTGAGTGGTCAGGAGCACCGGAGCCCCTCAGGGCACCGTCCTCTCTCCCTTCCTCTTTACCACAGACTCCAGCTACTGCACTGGGACCGGCCGTCGCCACAAGTTTTCTCATTACTCTGTAAATTCCAAAATTCCCATATTTTCGTCTGCGTGATTTATTTATTTATTGGTTTGTATGTATTTTACCAACTTTTCACAAAAAATACTCACCCACATTAAAATACATTTTACTTCATTTTAAAATACTACAAGGACTTATTGGTTCTAACCTTTTCCAAACGAGTCCTTAAATGTTTTTCAAAATAACACTCCTCTATTTCTTTTAAAGCAGCCCGTCCCCCCAACTTTTTTAAACTACCCATCCTTAAACGTTTTTCAAAAATACCAGTGCTCTAACGCTTTTAGAATGACCATACCTGAAACTTGTTTTAAGCACACAAAACGTGTGGAACGTTTGATTGCCTTATGTTAAGGAGCTAAAATGCTAACGTGTGTTCCTCACTCTGTTGTCTCTGGGTGTAGCCGATCAGAAAGCGAGGTGACGATGTTGTCATGACGAACAAACGCCTCTTCTTTTTAAAACATGTTTTTTTTTTGTTTGTTTTTTATAAAAATAAAAGGTGTTTTTTCGGGGGGGAAAAAACACACTATAAACAATCGCCATTGCATTCTCTTCATCCACCAGGTTTGTTGACTCTGGAATCACGTTCGATCTCGCCAGGTTTTGCGAGATTTCCCGTGTGATCTGGGGATGTTCACCCCAGATCAGACGGGATTGGTATTGTTAGCAAATGGTGTCTCATTATTTGTACTTGCATTGGCCAGGGTTAATGCCAGCAAATCCCAGGCTGTAAACAACAATACATTTTTAATTAAGATTAAGGGATGTGGACAGCAATACATTTTAACACTGTGCAGTGTTCCACTGTGCAAAATGAACACTGTCATTTAACTGTACCTCGTTACTAAAACTGAAACCTGGCAACCCCACAATCATCTTCCTCACCACAGACGCTGTAAGGGCCCTCAAGAGCTCTCTGGCCAACGGTGCACCCAGTGCTTAACATCAGTGGCCAGGTCCGCAGCCACCGGCAATCAGTTTCCAAAACCCGATCCAGATTTAAATCAGCACTGGAAATCTCCCCAAGTGGTGTAAACACTCCGCTACCATCCCAATTCCCCAGAGGAGTCGCCCCCCCCACACACAACCTTGAACGACCTCTGCCAGTGGCGCTCTTGCAGGTGATGAAGGCCACGGAGGTGCGTGGCCGTGAGCCGTTAGCAGCTGGGCTCGCTCCACTGTGCCCACCAGAGACGCGGAGGTGTTGATGCTGCCAAAGCACTGCATCGCCGACACCAACCACAAACACCTGGAGCTTCCTAACACATCTGTCGGGCTCCTGTTTGCAGGCTTCTCCTCCACCTGAAACACTTTGCAAGCCAACAACCTCATTAAAGAGAACGTCTGTGATCTCCTCCCCACCTCCACAGGCTCCCCACAGGGCTGCGTGGTTTCCACACT
This sequence comes from Blennius ocellaris, assembly GCF_963422515.1. NCBI lineage: Eukaryota > Metazoa > Chordata > Actinopteri > Blenniiformes > Blenniidae > Blennius > Blennius ocellaris. Next base: position 24,112,863 of record NC_137658.1, read on the forward strand.
GCTCTTCATACTGTGCCCCGGTGAGTGCAGGGCCACACAACCTCGCCGTCACCTGGTGGGAGTTTGCCGACGACACAGTTCTCTGGAGCAGTTCGTGTGACAATTCCCGCCTGGAGGTGACTGTCGGCAAAACCAAAGAGATGGTGGCGACTTTCTCCAGCAGCCGAAAGGAAGTGGCGGCAGCTGACACCACCCTGATCCACGGCTGGATGCTATCTTTGACAACCAACCGAGGTTCTCCTCCAACCCTGATGAGGATGTACCGACTCAGACAACTGAACTCCTCCTCTGTCTCCGAAAACATCTTCCTGACATTCTATAACACATTCATTGAAAGTGTTTTAGCTTCCTCCATATGCTGCTGGTATCACTCCATCACCCTACCGGACAGGAACCGACTGCACATCATTGTGAGGGTGTGTTTACAGACTATTGGACCTCCCATTCCCCACCTGAGGCATATAGGGTCTGTCTCATCGTATTCACAGTGACTCAACACACACCCCGTTCCTCGCATCTGAGCAGCTCCCACCTGAACGCAGGTTCTGTCGTCCAGCCTGTAAGACCCAGAGAAAGAGAGAGACCTTTTTGCCTCAGCACCGTTCTCCTGAACCCCAGGGGAAACAATAGCTGTGTGCAAGATCATCTCATGTGAAATCATGACGATGTCTCTATGTGCAATTTTTACCTAAATGCTTACTGTCACCTTTACACTGTGTAATATTACCACTCTTGTCCACCGAACTACCCCTGAATCACAAGTGAAGTATTTTCCTGCTTCTGATGGTCAGTGTTGTTGCAGAACCTAATGTTTACAATGCTGTAGATTTAGGATAATAATAAACAAAACACTAATTATTATTCCATGATAGAATTTTGAAGACAAAACTAGTCGACCTTAAAGATTTCATGTCTTGACCAACCTTCATTCAGAATAATAATCATTTTTAAATATGCAATCCAGTTGCGATTTTGTAAATTCCTGTTGTGATTGCTTTATCAGCTAAACATAGTAACTCTCTAAAGGTAGATGACTACAACTACTTAACTTTGCATGCGTTGGGTTTGTGTATTAAACTGTAATGATCACTAAAGGGCCAGCCAGCATCAGAGAGAAGCCGGGTGATATGCTTAGTATTCGAAAGTCTTTACCTGATTTACTACGTTGCTATGTGTGCTGATCTTTTTTTTTTTTTAAACCCAACAATATCAACAACAACAACAAAAACAACTAAGAAATTGATTTTACATGAGAGTATCGGAGACAGTGAAGAAAACAGCTGAGACTGGGGCTACAGGAGAGGCCCGCTGGGCCCCTCCCCCTCACGTACAGCTTCTGCAGCGATTTCTTCAACGTCTATAGCTACTTTTCTTCACGGACCCAGTATTGTAGGCACACAGATAACATCTCGGCTATATTTTCCACATCTAAATGTGTTTGAAACACAGCAGCGGTCCGGACTCCGGAGCTATATTCCCTTTGAACCTCAGCAAAAAGGCCCTACCGAACCACAACAGAGGTTCCCGGAGACCCGACGTAACGTTAACACGGTGTCCGTGTCGAGATTCCTCACACGTACCTGGTTCGGAGTGTCGTCAAACAAGGGGTGAATCTGTGGCGCCTCGTCCAAGTAAGAGAAAAAAAACGAGTAAACTCCCTTTTTTGGACGGGATGCTAACAGTTGTCAACGATTATCAATCGTTAGCATCGTTATGCCGTTATGCTGAGGGATAGCTGGACGTTAGCATCTGATGCTAGGACAGGAAAGCAGTATCCGGAAAATATCAATATAAAAGCACGAAACACAAATAAACTTGTAGTCCCTTTTATTTTAATTTGGAAATAATTTATCTCATCGTATTTGAATGTATTACACATGGTATTATAAATTTTTTTCTCCCCCATGGAATTTTATATACAATAATATACACCCCCCCCCCCCCCTCCCCAAGTTTCTTATTTAAGAAAAAAGAAACAATACAATTACAAACTTTTAGATAGAGGACAAAAATCACAGAAATAAATTGTGAATAGTAAAAAAAAAAAAAAGAACATGCTCGAGGGTATTAACAAAGTCATCCTCAATAATAAATTAATCACAACTAAAACATCAAAATCAAAATGCAACATGAAGAATACAAAAAATGAGTATAAAACCAGTCAATGTATACAAAAGCAAACATATCATAAAACAAGAATTGGGATCACTGGTGATACTTTTTTGGCCATTTTCCAATCCGTCAATTTCTGCAGTGCTGAAAGATACAATTTAGACTCATTACTAAAACAAGGAAATTATGGATTCTTGTTTCTCCATTTTGAACAGTGGATGTGATTATATTTAACCAAAAGAATAAATAATCTATATGTATTTGTGTGACTGGTCACTAATGTATGTTTTTATTTTGAAGTGCATTACCGGAACTGAACAAGCACCTTGTTTTTCTGCTTTATTCAAGCCGTTAAAAAGACCGCATCGACGGAGGAATTCTCGAAAAGAAATTACGCAGAAAGTGGCTATTTACACAGATTGCGATTCACTGCCGCCACAAAAACAGCGTAAATCTCTGCGCACCTTTGACGTCTACGCCCTCGAGTATGACAACTTCCACCTTCGCGATATATAATTTAAAGTTGTCCAGGAAAAACGCCACGAGCACAACGCGAGTGTCATTTCTGCGCGTTTCAGAGACGGTCAGCGGGGTTGTCTTTTGTCTCTGCGGTGTGTTTAAGGGATTCGTGTTTATTGAGCCCACAGTGACACAGGAAGTGCTTTGAAGCCTTTGTAAGCAGAAGTAATAAAGTGTAACAACTGGCCGCAGGGGCCACACGGGTGTAAACAAGGACATGCCGTGGACGAAAATGCCCTAAATAATCAAACAACATGGTGTTTATAAGAATATGCAGACTGTTTCCTACTCTGTCAGGGACTCTGGTGTCACCCAGGTGAGTAATACGGTGTATTGAGGATTTTTTAAAAACTACTACTAATAATAATAATAATAACTGATTGGTGTTCACCGATTAGATCTTTAAATGGTCTGGACGGCCGTGTGACGGCGGTGTTCTTGCTGCAGATCTGATTCCCACCTGTTATTGTAGCCCCCCCATGCTGTAGCTCGTGCGAGGATAACCGTGACTATTGTGAAAAGTGATTCTGGGATTTGCACGCCATTGTTGCGATTCATAATGACACAGCAGTGGCTTTCTCTTGGCCCTCCCATCTGGCCCGGCGCGCCGGACACAAAACGCCTGGAGCTTCCTGGTTATGGCAACATTAATCCAGCTCGGCCGCGCGCGAGCTCCTTGCTGCCTCAGAGCCAAGACACTGTTCTCGTCTCCCCGCAGGCTCCTTATTCGCCGCAGCATGGCCTCGGACCCGGCGGAGGCGACCCGCTTCGACTTCCTGGTGATCGGCGGCGGCTCCGGGGGTCTGGCCGGGGCTCGGCGGGCGGCGGAGCTCGGTGCGACCACCGCCGTGATCGAGAGCCACAAACTCGGAGGTACCTGCGTGAGTAAAGATTTTAAAAAAAAAACCCAAACAAAACAACAACAACAAACAAAAAAACCTGTCATTCTTCCAGGCTGCGCTTTCACACACTCTCTTTAGTTACCAGGCTCAGTGCGAAAACTCCGGGCTTTCCTTTTGTCTGGTTTTTTTTTATTGTTTATTTCAACGTGGGTTTGTTTGGCTTCTCTGGTCTTGAAGCCAAGTTGATGACACGGGTGAGCCAAAAGGATCTGGGTTTTTTTAAAGATTAAAAAGTGTCCCACGTCTGTAATTTAAAAAAAATAAATAAAAAAAAGTTCTGAAGTGCATTGAAAATCCTTATTATAATACCAACAGGAATTGACAACCAACATCCAATTTGACAATTTGTGAGTAAATGCCACAAATAAGCTAAAACAAAACAGATGCCTGGGGTGACATTTAATATTTAATTGGAGACTGGCTTTTTCCATTGTGTTGAGCACGTCATGTTGGTTTTGTGTTGCGATTGTCTCAGATATCATATTACATGAAGTGCATTGAATAGGGGTTGGATTATTGACTCCACACACAATAGACATTTAGATTAATTTAGTAGTAGATCAAATATCGTAGATCAGTCCACATGACAAATGCACAAGTCTTTTTTTAATTAATCCTCTGTTTGTTGTAGTTAATGAAATATGGATAACATTAATTTGTCTAGAATTAGGTTTTATGTGTAGTGTAATAGCCACCGCTCAGACTGACAATAAAACAGTGATTAGAAGTCATAACTTAATTTGCTGTGTCATTGTGGCAAAGCTGCATGAGCATAGTTACAACATGTGGTTAAACACTTTTGGATTTTATGAATTACAACCACAGGCTAAATATTCCAACCAGTCACACATGAAGCTCCGGTGGAACATGTTTCATTGCATTGCAAAGAGTTTGATCATTTGTATTTCTTACTTTTCAATCATTGTTTTAATCCGTGCGAGTCAGATTGTGATGCCTGCTTCCTATACATTTCTTTTTCATTTGAATCCACCTGACATTGAAATAATTGCTCCTTTTCCACCCCTTTTCAGGTTAATGTTGGCTGTGTCCCCAAGAAGGTACAGCTTCTCTATTATTTTTGTTTCACTTTCAAATTATGCAAGTTTTTTCTTCCCCTAAAAGGCCCACTCCTGTGCCTTTGTTTATTTCCAGGTGATGTGGAACGCAGCAGTTCATGCCGAGTATCTCCACGATCATAGCGATTATGGCTTTGACGCAGGAAATGCCCGTTTCAGTTGGGAGTAAGTTTAAAGTAACTGCGGCTGTGTTTTTCACTGTTTTTGTGCAACTATAAAAAGAGGCTCTTTTGAAAGCTGTTTTTTTTTTTTTTTTTTCCCGGAACAACGCGCCGTTGGATTTCACAGCACAGCATTGCAGTCTGGTGTATTTTTTTTGTTGAGTCACTTCAGCCCACTTCTGTCTTCGTGCACCGCCTTGTTTGACTGAGATGGCCGTTAGAGATACACCCCGGAGAGGGAGTGGCCTGGAGAAACATGAGGAAGAGGTTGAACAGTGAGGCTGCAGGTTGATTCAGGTGTGCCAGTGAGATCGCTTCCTCCTCCACGAGGGCTGAACGGTGCACTTATCAGTCATGCATCAGATAGGATGGACATTTTCACACACCATGAACCTCTTGGTGTTTGTGGCATTTCTTATGGAACTTTTGATTCGGCTCTCTCGTTTGACACGTTCCATAAACCTGCATGTCGCGAGAGCGAAAACGTTTCCGTCCATGCAAATAATCCATTTGAAGAGACGAGGCGTTTTCAAACCCTGTGACACTCCAGTTGTTTTGCCGCATGATGCCTCCATGAAATGTTTTAATGAGACCTAGATTTCACTCTGCTGCTGCGTGACAAAAGAAATTTAAGGAATATAGGATATTGCAATCTGTTTATTTCTCTCCGTCTAAAGTGGCGGTGAGTAAACTCTGTTAATGAACAAGCAGAAGAAATATTCATGTTGATACTCGACACGGTTTCTGCTGCAGACGTTCTCGGCTGCTCAATAACATGTTTGTGTGTTTGCAGAACTCTGAAGGCCAAGAGAGATAACTATGTCAGTCACCTCAACCGCATTTATCGCAGCAACCTTGACAGGGTAATTTTTTCTTTCTTTCTTTCTTTCATTTTTACTTATTTGACCACTTGTGCTTGTTTGTTGGTTGGTTTTGTGCTGCTGTGCACCGAAGCGTGGAATGTAAAGTGTAAAATAAAGCAAAAGCGTGACGGAATTGCTCTGTTCAAGGCTAAAATCCAAACCATCCAAGGGCATGCCAGGTTTACCAGTGGCCCCGAGCCGACCGTGGAGGTCAATGGAAGGAAGTTCACGGCGCCTCACATCCTCATCGCCACTGGAGGGTATCCTTCTATTGTGAGTGACGAGGAAGTTCCAGGTAGGAGGGTTTTTTTTACCGGCGAAGGCAAACTTCCCTCGATGGAGCTGTGCCGTGTCTCAGCATTAACATTAAATTACGAAAGCCGTGACATTGAAACGATTCTATTTTCCCATAAAATGTAGGCGCGTCCCTGGGGATCACAAGCGATGGCTTTTTTGAGCTGGAAACCCTTCCAAAGTAAGTCTCCGATGCACTCTCCTCCGTGTTTGTCGGATGGCATCGGAAACACGGGCGTGTGGCTAAATATCAGATGTCCTAACAGACGCACGGTGATTGTGGGTGCTGGTTACATCGCGGTGGAGATGGCGGGCATCCTTTGCACTCTGGGGTCTAAAACGTCCCTTGTCATCCGGCAGACAGGAGTAAGAACAAAACTCAAACGAGTTTCCCCGCAAGCAAGGCCTTAAATAGATGCCTCCGCCTCACTCCGCCCTATATTCTTTCTGCAGGTTTTGAGGAACTTTGACGCTTACATAAGCGCAAACTGCACCAAAGAGCTGCAGAACTCCGGTGTCGATCTGTGGAAGAACACTCAGGTGAAGTGCGTGAGTAAGACGGACCGCGGCCTGGACGTGACGCTCGTCACCAAAGACCCCGAGAAGAAGAACGACGAGGAGAAAGCCAGCGTCATCCAGGATGTGGACTGCCTCCTGTGGGCCATCGGCAGGCAGCCCAGCACCAACGGACTGAACATCAGCGAAGTGGTAACAGTCTGCTCGCTTACTGTGGATCTCAGTCAGAAATCAGTGGGGGGGGGGGTTATCTACTGAAGGGCTGATTATCCAAAGCTGTTCTTGTGAGAATTCCTGGTGGGGCGAGAAAAAACAACATTTATAAACAAAACAGAAAGGAAGATTTCTTAATATTGGACGTTAGAACAGCACGTTGTGACATCAGGGTTTGGGGTTAGAATCCCAATGAGGGATGCCTGTGTTGCTCTTTAAATTCAGGAGTCCCAAGTTTTATTGGATGGAAATGTTTTCAGTCCTTCGTCGGAGCTCCCTGCAGTCGGTTTGAGCCCTGCGCGACACAGGAGAGGGCATTCAGCAGAAAGCCAGATAGCCCCAAGGTCAGGGAGGTTATTAGACCGTTGGAGGAATGAAGGGAGGATGTTGAGGTGTCCAGTGTGAGCACCTCCTTCAGCTTGAAGGGACAATCACTTTACCGTCATCAGTAGAGGAATGTCTTTTGGTTCACCTTAGTAGGAACGCCAACCCAGTGCTTGTGTTTATAGCAAACAGCTTTGTGTCACAAGTTCATCTCAGACCAGATGGAGAATCTCACAGCCTCATGCTTCTGATTTTTTTTTTTTTGGGGGGGGGGGGCACAATTTTTGCTGAGTCATTCAAAAACTGGAAAATCTCAAAACAGTGGACTCAAGGGCCCGGACCATTTCAGTTCCTCTGAATACCAAGTGTTCCTCTGCACCCTGATTGGTCACTTCCTCTGATGCAGAAGTTTAGTACAAACCCAGACACTCAACAGAGAAACGGATGTTGTGAACAACAAATCAACTCAGAAACGGAGTATTCAAATACATACAAAACTCTAATTCAGGGAAAGCAAATCATATTTTGAAAACCCAAAACTGTTGTTGTGCTGTTTCAGTGAGGACTGTGACCACGAGAAACAAGTGCACAGATTTTTATTTTTATTTTCTTTGTTGTCTTTTTGCTGCATTTTCATTGTCAACACTACAGGAAGAACAGAAGCAAACTCTTCAAACTCTTTTATCCGAGCAGCCTTTCTTTGTTTACATTTTCCCCAGGGTCTCGACACAGACGAGAGAGGTCACATCGTCGTGGACGAGTTTCAGAACACCAGCCGATCGGGGATCTACGCTGTCGGGGACGTTTGTGGCAAAGCGCTGCTCACACCTGGTAGGAAGTGGCAATGAAAGTTGCTCCAAATGTGTTTTCTTAATGGTTATTTATAGCTTCATAGTTTGATTTAATATACATTTACAAATAGGAATAGGTGAGTAAGATAGGATCAGACTATATTAATCCCATATGGGCAAATTCGGTCAATCCAGCAGTGCAACATCGCACAAGTACTCAGGATAGTTGCACACGAGAGAATAGATGATGTACTGTATAAATTGATGCCTATATTTTTCAATTTATCCTTTTTCTATCATTATTATTATTAATGTTGTCATACAGCCACAGTATGCCATTTGTATGCTTCTATCCTATAAAAACAATTGTTTCGGTGCAAGGAAACAATCCAAATAAAGGACTTGACTTGGAAATGCATTGTGGGAAAGTATGGGGGGGCAAAAAAATGTTCATAGTGGTATTAATATTTGTGATACGTTGCAGTTGCCATCGCTGCAGGCAGGAAGCTGGCCCACAGGCTGTTTGAGGGCAAGAAGGACTCAAAGTTGGACTACTCCTGCATTCCCACTGTGGTGTTCAGCCACCCGCCCATCGGCACCGTGGGCCTCACCGAGGGTGAGCAGGCCTGTCGGCGGGTTTACCGCTTTAGACTTGTGTGCTGATGAGCAGTGGCAGTTTTCATCTTCATCACTGCCAGCCCTTTCTGTAGTTTTAATTCATGGATAAGAGTTTAATGTACACGTGTGCATGCTGGGTTTGTTTCCCCTCGGTTTTCACATTTAATTCATTATGTTACTCGTGTACACCAGAGGAGGCCGTCAAATCTCGAGGGAAGGAGAATGTGAAGATCTACAAGACTTCGTTCACCCCGATGTATCACGCCATCACGAGCAGGAAGAGCCAGTGCATCATGAAGCTGGTGTGTGTGGGCAAAGAGGAAAAGGTACGAGCAAACGCCTCCCTGTACAAAGACATTGCAATACCAGTAATCACAGGTTTCACATGATTTCAACTCCAATGATCATGTGGTGATGAGATGACGCTCAAGTTTTTTTTTTTTTGAAATGGGTCAACTTTACCTCAGGAATACATTCCACAAACACAGAAGAGGTACATTTAAATATGAGACAGTGTTATCAAGTCAAAGGCTACTGTTTGGAATATGCTAAAGGTATGCACAGTGGGGGGGACGATAAATGTATAATTAGATTAACATTAGAGATTTTATACATTTTAATTTCATAGAGCATAGAGAACTCAGTTTTTTGTAGTTCCAGTATTAAAACCAGAAGGAAGACTGCCTTCAATTATTGACTAACGTTCTGGTATACTCGACCAAATCCTGAATGTGAGATGTGACTTTTTCCTTTTTATTTTCTGTGTAGTGAAACAGTGGCTCTCCCTTTGTCAGAGCACACATGCATGAATTAATGCACTTAAGGTCTCGGAAGGCCTCAGTTCCGCTTGTTGGAAATGACTTCCTGGTATAACGGCCTTGAATCTAATCAACGTGTCATCGTGAAGCTCTGCAGAAGGCCTGGCTGCTCATTAAGATGGGGGTCTTGAAGAAGGACGGTCTAGAACATGGAGGGCAGTGTAAACGTATGACGTAAACGTTTGAGAAGCACCTTGTAAGTGCAAGGTCGGCCTCAGAATGTCTGGAGCAGCATGAGATTGTGGTGCAGAGAGAGAAAGCCTCTCTTCAGAGGACAAACTTTCACTGAGCAAATGAAGGAGTTTGTTTTGAAAATCACAATCGAGGAAGAAGCCTAGGAAGATGATATATTTACTTTTACCATGTATATATTAATTCCCCCCCCCAAAAAAAATAACAACCTTGACTTCATCTGAGGTTCTTTCTTTTCGGATGTTGCGCGTTTTTGATCTTGTGTACTTTAACACTGAGCTGTCTGGTTTCAGGTGGTGGGTCTGCACATGCAGGGTCTGGGCTGTGACGAGATGCTGCAGGGGTTCGCCGTCGCCATCAAAATGGGCGCGACCAAAGCAGACTTTGACAAGACGATCGCCATTCACCCCACCTCCTCTGAGGAGTTTGTCACGATGCGTTGACACCGACAGCTCCACCCACCCGCCCGCCCCTCCGTGCATCCCTATACGCCCAGACAAGCATACCAGGATACAATCGATCCTGTTTAGTACTCTCGCATCAGCTTGATGACTTGCTTTATAAAAACTACCTACAAAATTCCATTTCTTCCATTTAACTGACCTTTTATGTGCCCAGTGTTTCCCTTTTTTCCCTAATTCTTACCTTGATGGACCAAGACCAGGTTATGGCCTTTTCTAAACTGTACTGTGGGTCTTGATTATCAATTAAATACTATGAGCTCCTTTCAAGTGATTGTGAAATGGAAGTGATGGATCTGCGGGTATTGTGGTCATCAGATTGCATAAGAAGTCAGAAGGATTTCTCTCCGATTGTTTGTGTTTGATTGGTTAGTCATTTGTCACATAAAGAATACAAAATAACACTGCTGCTTTTTAAGGCACCTATTAACTACCAATGCAAGGTCATGATATATATCGACTGTACTGTTCAAAAGAATCAATAAACCTGCAGCATATTTCATAACTGCTGTGATTATTTTCCCTTCATTTGGTGAGTAAGCTACGTGGAATGTTGTAATACTGCTAAACTGCCCGTCCCTTCATCTGTTTACAATGAACTTGGGTTTGGACAATAATGACTCATTTCTTTAAATTTATATATAATAAATGGGGGGGGGGGCTGTCAACAGACAGCCTGATTGTATCTTGAGTGAGTTGGACTGGTAATGTGAAATGTGCCACTTTATATATAACTCTTTATTATTGATTGAGCAGTTTGACATTATGTAGAGCTGAACAATGCAAAAAGAGCACAAACAGGATAGTAGCGATGTATTCATATTAAATTAAGGCGGGTGTGTGCAGAGCCTTTTTCTTTAAAGAAAACGTAATCCACCTTTCCCAATTTTTGAAAAAGTCAGTTCTATTTCTCAGAGATAAAGTACCGGTAGTTTTTTTTTAGTTCCATCCATTGTGAGGTTAGGAGCTTCGGGTTTGTAACAGTTTGTGGTCATCACCTTTTTGCAGGCAACTGGCAAAGTATTGCAGACAAAGCAAACAATCTCCACGAGAACCTGATCTGTTGTTCCACTCAGATATGAGTATGACATCAAGGGGATATAACCTAATGGTACACATTTTTCCCCAAAACAAATGGATTTTAGGACATGTCAAGAAAATATGGGAATGATTAACTTTTAACTACCCACACTGTCTCCAGCTTGCAGTTCAGTTCACTTCTGCTGAATTTGTGGTGTAATGAAGTAGCTGATCAGATTCTTCCAGCCAAATATTTTCCACTGAGCTCGGAATGCGCTGCACGTTTCACACAGACGATCAATGGGAGGCGGGAAACTAACGGATTCCGTGGTGACGTGATCCGTTGACTTCAATCTGCAATAGTCTGTCTTAAAAATATCAACAGAACAGATATCAACACATGTCCTGCATCTGTAGTGTTTAGCTATGAATTTATACTGTGCACCAGGCATTCAGTTGACATCAAAAATGTTTCCTTTTTCTCTGTGAATTTAAACTTATTTCTGTGTTTTAAAATGTTATTGTATAAAATGTTCATAAAGTGTGTGTACAACACTTTGACAAACTCTGCACTAAATGTATTTATGTGTTTATTTTTTGGGCCCTCATGTTTGGTTCATGTCTCATCATCCTTGTGGTTTCTCATTTTTAGAGTTTCATGTCTGCTCTGTTTTTTAGTCCTTCATTGGTTACAAGTGCACAGGTTTTCTTTCACAGTTCATGAACATGCCAGGTAAATAATGTAAAGCGGGTTGCTGTCTAAAAAGCTATTTCTTCCTAACTGTGTTGAACTAGTTTTGCCCGGCTGTGTTGCACAAAACATTGAATCAGAAAACTGACTTTGATAGGAGAGAAGTGACTCTGAAAAGTGAATGAATTAGGGAGCTGGATTTTTTAATTCCTATTCACTTCAGAGTTTTGAAGAAAGTCACTCTATTCTAGTATTTTTAAGCCTTGAATGACATAAGAATTCCAAAGTAAAAGATTATTATCATTAGCTAAATATGATATTCTTCAATATAAAGGAGGAAAAAAGTATTTGAAGAAATAGCTGCAAATGAAAGCCTAATAGATACTTCAGATGTTCTATTAGTACCTTCATCCTATGAAAAATATTGTTTTCCAAAAAAAAGGTATAATTGCTACTTCATTCTAATACTGATATCTGATGTATTTCTAGAGTTGAGCTCAGTTTACAAACCTGCGAACTCATTATGACCTTGTTGGCTCAGCGACCTTTCAAGTCTCGCGATATTACATTTTAACAAGAAGCATTTCCTAACATCTCGCGAGTCTACAGTCGACGTCACGGGTGACGTCACGGTGTGTTTGTACCGCTTTTCGTCCCTGGTTACGATCAGTTGGCCATAGATTCTCAAAATGGACACGGATAGAGTACGACAAACCTCACCGTGAAAAGCTGGAGTTGGATAATTAGCAGCCTTTCAAGCCTCCTAACGAGTCCCTTGGTTTGAGTGACCGGAAGCTGCAGGTTAGGGAGGTTGCTAGCTAATATCGCTAACTAGCTTGATAGGCTAAGTGCGGCTCCGGGTGAAGCTGCAGCTCAAGACAACCGGCTGATTCGACCGACGACCAGCGTGACAGTCGCTTAACTTCACCCGGGAACATATGTATCAAACCCTGTGGTTTTAGACCCGCTGACGCTGTGTGCGTGACGGTGTTGTTGCCGGAGATTTGAGAGGCGATGTCTCGGCGTTAATCTGCCTGACGCGGCGGTGAAGTGTGTCGACCGGGGGGCTGTTGAGTGACTCTGTCCAGCCGGTTCCTGCGCCTCAGTCCCGAGTCCTGCCGCTGTGAGGATGTTCCCCAGCCTGGCCCACCGACCGTGGCACGTCTTCTGCAGGGTCTCCCTGCAGCACAGGCCGCCCCTGTCACCGCGGTCCCGGAGGTTTCCTCAGAGCTACGGTGAGCAGCCGCACATTGCTGATCCTGTCCTCGCCGCAGGTCGTGGATCGATCCGTCGATTGATTGGCTGGAAAGCAATATTTTGAGGTTTTAATCAATGTTTGGGTATTTCTTCCAGCTTCTAAAGTATCGGTGGTTTTGTTGTGATCCCATTATAACCTTCATTGCTTCCCTACAAGCTCACTTCTCAACCTTATTCAGTTTTACTAGTAAGTAAAAGTAAGTAACACTGAGTAGAATAAGAAAGTAGAATAAGAAACATTCAGACCCCTTGAGGTCTAAGAGTTTACTGAGTGTATCCAGAGTCCAACAAGGTGAAGCAGCTTTTAGTTCCTTACCTCTTCACAAACTCCCTGAACACCTGAGGAATACTGACACACTCAGAGCTTAAAACACTGTTACAGCCTCATTACACAATGTCATTTTATTAATTTCATTACTATTATCTTTATAAACATTCCATCTTACTCTTCTTCCAATCCATTCCATTGTTTCCTTGTAAAGCAATGCCTATTGCCTGAATGTTGCTATAGCGATATCTTGGCCTTGCCGTACATTATTATTGTATGAGCCCATATTCAAAATTATGTTGCATAAATATTCACTTTTGACACGTTCAAAACGTTATTACTCATTAATGGATTGTCCTTGCTTCACTATATTTACTTTTGAAAATAAAGGCCTGGTTTGATTGTGGAGTGTTGATCAGGACTAAAGGACACATTTCAGCCCCATCTGAGGAGGGTTTTGTTTACACCTGAGATCATCATTTAGAGATACTAACTTTGTATTATTTTCGGATGCATTGTGACTTAACCAACCTATTAATTAACCTATTAACCCATCAGGAAATAACCGGCAGATTAGCGAGGAGGATTATTTATACACGACTCAGTCGTTTCTTTTCATCTGTAATGTTGGTTGAGCAGGAATTAACCTATTTTCTGTCACATTTTTAAGGGTTTCAAAGTGGCGGAATTCACAGCCTGTGGTTCAGTTTGCCTGACTGTCGTCTCACATCTCTGGGGCTGCCGAGGGCTCAGTATTACTCTACGTCCGGCAGCGGTAAAGATGAACCCCCGAAATCACCGCCGGGCGACGCGCCCTCGGCAGAAAAGATTCTGTCTGGTGCTGCTAAAGTGTCCCCTGCGTCAATGGGTAAGTCACTGTTGTGGCTCCGAGAGCTGTGACACTCTTCTTTAAGGTCTTTTTGTTGATGGTCCTTGATAATGGGATAGGAAGAAGTGTTCTTATAATGATGATATGGCCATATATGTGCTTCTTGTTAGTATACAGTAATACTGTACAGAAATAATAGCAGTTTCCTGCCTTAGTCTTTCTATACTTGTCTATGCAAACAGAAATGTTTGTTTTGAGATGTTTCCAGGAGGCGGGATGTGAAGCTTTGACTCTGTATTAACATTGAAAATCTTGGTTTTCGTAGGTGTAACGCCCCAGGGCCTGACCAAAGCGGAGACAATTCAAGTGAAAGGTGAAGGGCGCCTATCGTCTATCCATCTATCACGATATTGTTAATGTTAATGTTAATGTTATTTATGCTTTGACTGAGACTGAGACTTACATTTCACTGTGTTGTCATGCAGTTCGGGCTGTCCTGAAGAAAAGGGAATATGGAGCGAAATACACTCAGAATAACTTCATCACTGCTGTCAGAGCGATGAATGAGTTCTGTCTTAAACCAAGGTACCCCCCCCCTTCCCCTCGTAGATCTCCTCCATGTCGAACTCATTGAGCACAGTAATGCTAAACTGCATATAACCATTACTGGGCGAGTGGCCACAAATTCCTCTCTGTTAATGAGTCGCCATGTTGTTGTGATTAACTAATGTACGACTCCCAGTCATTCACTTTATTCCCAAACTCTTGATTTCACAGCGATTTGGATCAACTGCGGAAGATCCGAAGGCGCAGTCCCCACGACGACACCGAGGCGTTCACCGTGTTCCTGCGCTCAGACGTGGAGGCCAAGTCAGTCCTCGACGCACACATCTCAAAATGTCTTCCGACAAAAAATACACTACCCGTAACCACTACTTGTACTGATCCAGTTCTCTCTCTGTGGGACGTTTAGGGCACTGGATGTGTGGGGGAGCCATGAAGCTCTCGCTCGAGAGAGAAACCTCAGGAAAGAAGTGGAGCGAGAGTACCAAGAAAGTAGGTTTTTAGTTTCCATTAGTTATTAAAAACGTCAACACTGTTTTCAAATGTTTCAAACAGCTGCACCTCGCTCACTTGCTTTGAACCAAGGCCTCAATTATTACGTCTAAAACTTGTTACAGTCTAATGAAGGAACAAATGTCTTCAACATGAACATACAGTGGACACAAAGGAGGCATGTTTTCCGATGATGTAAGGATTATTTACAAAGCAGGAGTTACAGTAAAATTATATCAACTTGTGATAGTTCATCACCTCTGACCTCTCTGTTCTGGATTTACAGGATTTATCAAAATGAAAGAAGGAAAAAAAAACCACTTTCAAAAGTAAAGTTTTATCTCTTTTCGACTAAACTCAAGCTCCAGTCATCTCAAACTGTATTTTGCCTTTAAAATAACAATGAGGTCACTGAATACAAAAAAAAGTCCTCCCTCGCCTCTAGAATTCAGTGATTTAAAAAAGAAAAAATGCCACTGAGATTAAGTGAAAGATGAGATCCACATCATGGACGAGCAGCTGGGAAATCAGGACCAAATGTGTGATGCTGGCTCATAAATATTGACTGGTTGAATCTATGTGATTCCCAGATTGGAAACGGTTCTGATGGTAAAAGGCAAGGTCCACCTGAGCTCTGAGATTATTCATTTTCAAGAAATAAGACTGATCTTCCAGTAGCGCTCACCTCAATCAGCTCCCGCCACTTCTCAATATCATTAACTGACCCAGTGAATGGCAAACAAAACACACTTGTGAAAATACGCTGACATGGCATTTTAAATCCTAAATATAGATTTTAAAAAAAAATTTTCCACTTCAAGCTAAAGCCACGTCACAAGCAGAGACGACAAGAGGTTATATGAACATAACATAAATAATTTCACTTTCCAGGACGACAACTTGACCGTCCAGTCGACTGAAGACAAATGTCTTGAAAACCTTCTTTTTGGTTTTGTTGTTGTTGTTAAGTCAGTTTTCTTTTCTTGTGCACTTCAGATATCTTTCGAAATCAGCAGCTGTTGAAGGAATACAAAGATTTCTGGGGAAACACAAAGGTAAGCCCTCCGGCTCTGTTGTTGTTGTTGTTGATAGGTGTGTGTATTGTTGGCCCCTCTGCTGTGGCTGTGCCCACGCCGACCTTTGTCCTCTCCAGAGGTCACTGTATTTATATGACAATGTTATTATGCGTTCACATTCTTTCTGTCCGCCCTCTTCCAGTGCGTGTCTGGTATGCAGTGGTATATTCTATACTGCGCTGGCCGGTTCTGTCACAATATCCCCTGCTATGTCCGGCCAGCAAAGTGTAAAAGATCAATACTGACATAACCGGCAAGATAAAGAAAATGAAAATCGTAATCCATGCCTTTTTTTTTCTCTTTTTTTTAACGTTCCATTTGACTCTCATGTCTTCTTTCTTCACATCTTTGATGCAGCCACGATCAGGAAAGCGGGCGACGTTCCTCCAGGGTCCGGGGAAGGTGGTCATGGTCGCCATTTGCATGTAAGTGGTGAGGTTGCTGCCGCTCTCGTTCCCGCACTCCGGGACGTCACCGAGCCCTGAGCCGGCAGCACGCACCGCAGGAGGGTTTGGATTATGGGAGGTGTGTTTGTCAGCGGGGCCACGGCGCAACAACGCCGTCGCAGCAAACGAAAAACGTTTCGACCTGCCTCCACTAAGACTTTATGCTTTAGAAGAATTGGTGTTGAACAAAACGAGTGTGACTATTGAAAGAAGTGCATGCGAACGGACTCGCACGCTGTTGGAGTTATTGGATTATATTGATTGTGTTAAAAGAGCACGTGGAGTCACATGAGGTTTAAGGCTCACAAGACTCCGTAAGTGAAATACTCACGATTCACAAGCTCAAGAAAGAGGAAGAGGTTCCTCTCATCTCTGCTTCTGTAAACAGCAGGAATGATCTTCAACATAGTTTGTGTAGTTTATCTGTACGTATATATTGATTTTGAAATACTGTGAATATCGACAAATACATAAACATACCAGCCCAAGTGATTAACGAGGAGCGGTTGTAAGAATTGTGTGTAATACTGACCACTTCTGAATTTTTAATCAAATAAATGAATCATTTCTCACATCTTGTTACAATCTGTGGTCGGTAATGATCCAGTACAATTCATAATTTCACCCATCTTTGTTTATTGTTTATTGATAATATAATCAGCTCCTGCCATCGACTTCTCAAAAAAGTAAAGTTTTGTTGTCGTTTTTAAACTTACGTTATATTATGCATAGTTTCAACTTGTTACAGATTAGTATATCACAAAGTGCTACACATGCTCCACTCGAGGGTGTAAAGCTGACCTCTTTTCAAGTCAAATCTTTTATTGAATCATCAGGATAACTCTTGTTTTGGTTATTTTTCTGCTCAAAAATTGTGGCAGCTTTTGTGTCACTCAAGACCAAATCTGCAAATTGATAAATGGAGAAATCACCAGGTCTTTTCTTGATTCCATGCCAAGTGCTTTTTTGTTCCTGGGCGCAATGAAAGTATTTCTTTTCTTTTTTTCTATTTCCAGCAACGGGTTGAACTTCTTCTTCAAGCTGCTGGCTTGGGTCTACACTGGGTCAGCGAGCATGTTCTCTGAAGCCATCCACTCTCTGGCCGACACCTGCAACCAGGCGCTGCTGGCGCTGGGAATCAGCCAGTCGGTCCGCAACCCAGACGCCGGTCACCCGTAAGTCCCCGGACGTCACGGCGTGCCGTCAAAGTCAGTGAAGACGAGGGGGGGGGGGGGGGGGGGATCTTTATCGCTTAGACAATCTCGGGGTTTTTACTGTCGTTGAGCTCGCTTCAAAATCTTTCCAAAAAGAATGAGCACTGAGCACAAGTTTCAGTAAAATATATTGCTTGTGTGACATAGAGATTAAAGTTACAAAGTTAAACTCACAAATAAAAAATGTGTATTTTATTATATTTCATGCATTCATTCCACGCATTTTGGGCACAATTGTGATGTATGTCTATATATATATATATATATATATATATATATATATATATATATATATATATATATATATATATGTATGTTTATATATATATGTATGTTTTTTAAATTGACATGCCTGAAAAGGGGTAGGAGGAAGTAACACTTATTTAATCCTACCCCATCTCCAATATTCAATTTAATTATCTTCCTGTATTAAAAATATATTATTAATTGTTATTAATTATATTATATTAATATTAATTATATTATTAATTGATATATATATATATATATATATATAATATGTCTTCGATAAAATATAATCTTACTGTATACATTGTAATATAAAACAATATATTATTATATTGCAATTAATAATATATTTTTAATACAGATAGATAATTAAATTGAATATTGGAGATGTGGTAGGATTAAATAAGTGTTACTTCCTCCTACCCCTTTTCAGGCATGTCAATTTAAATAACATATATCTCTCATACAGACAAAGGAAAATAAAGGCTTAACCAAAGAACCTTGCAATAAAAATGTCTCATACAAAAAGCTTGTCCTTTATATAAATCCCAACATTCATCAGTAAACTACACACATGATATCTATCTATCTTACGAGCCTTGTGGAGGGCCTGGACATGTTGAAGTCAGAGCAGCAGGATTACAAATATTGCAACCAAACCAATGAACTTTGCACGTGTGTGTTATTTCTCTGTGAGGAACAAGTGTGTGTGTGTGTGTGTGTGAATAAAGTGAGAGCGACCCGCCTCTCGGTTGTGTTTTCCAGCTACGGGTTCTCCAACATGCGCTACATCGCCTCTCTCATCAGCGGGGTGGGCATCTTCATGATGGGAGCCGGCCTCTCCTGGTACCACGGCATCATGGGATTGCTGCACCCGGAGCCTATTGAGTCTTTGTTGTGGGTGAGCGTCTCCGCGGAGTTCTGTCTGAATGTTGATTGTCCCTCCGCAAAAGATCCAACGTTTCACATCCTTCTGTTGTAGGCTTACTGCATTCTGGCCGGCTCTCTGGTGTCAGAAGGAGGTGGGTTGTTGGGCGTTTGCTGATGTTTTCACTGCGCCGCCTGCCGTCGTTCCTCACCCATCCCTGCTCTCCGTCTCCCCTCAGCCACTTTACTCGTCGCCATCAATGAGATCAGGAGGAGCGCCCACCATCACGGACTGTCTTTCTATGAATGTGGTACGTTCCTGTACTTCAGAACCTTTTATTTTGTACTTTTATACATTTGAACAAGCCTGTCTCATTATTTATTTGAAAATTCAGAGTTTTAGTAACAGTAAAAATTCTCACAGTGAATTCAGTTATCTAGATTAAATCTCAGTACGTCCAGTTTCAGTTTCATAATGAAATACTGTTGCATCCTTGCTGACAAACAGTTTCTCAGTTGGAGTGTATCTGTGCGCTCATCATGCCTCTAGTAGTCATTCTGTCACAATTCAATTGTGAACCTGCATTTTTTTATTTTTTTTTATGTAACTAAAAGCAGTGTAATTACTTTTACAGAAGTAAAGAATATGGGACTTTGTCTAGTGTCCTGAAGAAGTCGGGAGGAGGATTTTAATTTTGGCTTATATTTAGAAGAAAAGAAGAAGAAAGCTCTCATAACATGATTCCAATACAGAACTTGTACAAACGATCACCCTCAATGGTAATGGTCATCCGAAAGATGTAGTGTTTAAAGAGCCAAAGCTATTTTTGCACTTTAGTTACTTTGGAATCGCTGCTGTGACGTCACTGCGTAGAAGGTGGTGGTTGTTGTTTTGATTGTGAGAACTGCGTCTCAGAGCTCCATCAGATGAACCAGTTATTGAGGTGCAGAGTTATTGAAGCATGTTTGTGTGAATGTGTGTGTGTGTGTGTGTGTGTGTGTGTGTGTGTGTGTGTGTGTGTGTGTGTGTGTGTGTGTGTGTGTGTGTGTGTGTGTGTGTGTGTGTGTGTGTGTGTGTGTGTGTGTGTGTGTGTGTGTGTGTGTGTGTGTGTGTGTGTGTGTGTGTGTGTGTGCAGTGATGCAGAGTCGAGACCCCAGCACCAACGTGGTGCTGCTGGAGGACGCCGCCGCCGTGCTGGGAGTCATCATGGCCGCCAGCTGCATGGGACTCACCTCCCTCACAGGTGAGAAGGCAGGAATTGGACTCGCCCAGGTTTGTGTCTGGTGGTCAGTGTCGAGCAACACGCCCGTTTTGTTTCGGTAGGCAACCCGCTGTACGACAGCCTGGGCTCGCTCGGCGTGGGCACGCTGCTCGGCGCCGTGTCGGCGTTCCTCATCTACACCAACACCGAGGCCCTGCTGGGACGCTCCATACAGGCCGAGCGGGTGCAGAAGCTCACCGAGTTCCTGGAGAACGACCCTGCTGTCAGGTCGGCCAACACACACACACACCAAATGTTTACACACAATCCGCTCCACTGTGAACGTGAAGAACGTCTTGTTGGAAGTGGACTCGCCCATGAGGCCAAATCTAAACTGTGGGTCGTCCAGCCGGGACTTCCTGGGCCCGTCGATGTTAATGAGCACCAGCCAGGCTTTCTCTAGAGCAGCGGGGCGTACTGGAGGTGACCTGCTGCCGTCTGTATCCAGAGCAAAGGCCTCGGTCACATGATCAGAACGGTGTCAGGGCTGGACGTTAAGGCTTGTCTAAACGCCCGGTGGCTAGTAAAAGCTTTGCTCAGGCAAGTGACTCATCTACCCACCTTTGCCTGAACGGGCTAGTGGTTTTTTTTGTGATATTTTGACATTATTTCCAATCCAACCTGCGGAGATTTCAGATCCATGAAGCTTCGTCTGCTTCACTGTGCTGAAATGTTTCCCGGCTCGCTGCAAAATGTGGAACGGATTTCCTGAGCGGAGGCGGGTCTCAATGAGGAGCGGAGTAATGAGTCAGGAAATCCATTCCACAGTTTGCAGCCAGCGAGGAAGCAACGGACTATTGGCTATTGAACTTTTCATGACAACACGTCGCTGTTTGGACGTATTTTATGCTCGAAACGCCACAAAGCATCGATGTGGATGTTTGCAAAGCCGTTATACAGCGAGGCGCCGCTCTGCCGCCAGATGTCACCGTTTTAAAACGCCAGCTGACGGAGGAGGACAGCTCACTCCTCCGTGGTAGCAGGAGATTCACACCTCCATGAAGCTGCGTCCTCCTCCCTGAAAATAGTCCCAATCATTTGTGCTGCATCAGAACTGGAAACACTGCGGTTTGTGCTGCTTTGCTGAAGAATTTCTCCAGGAATTAATTATGTGATTCTGAGGTTTTAAAGATAAGAGAACTAGTTTATTTTGAGATGATGACGTCACTCAGACCCTCACATTGTCCTCATGGAACTAAAATGTTTACTGTTTTCTTTTCTGACTTTTCTTTTCTTAAACTAACCTCAAGTTGTCTTTTGAGAAAATACATGTAAACATCTGTACATTTCATACTTTACTGTAGACAGGAGTTTATTACAGCCTCGTATATAATATGAGGCTACAACAATAATGATAATAATACTATTAAAGCAAACAGAGCTCCAGTATCGGCAGATATCCAAATTCAAGTATCAGGA
Organism: Blennius ocellaris; assembly: GCF_963422515.1. Lineage (NCBI taxonomy): Eukaryota > Metazoa > Chordata > Actinopteri > Blenniiformes > Blenniidae > Blennius > Blennius ocellaris. Next base: position 24,134,377 of record NC_137658.1, read on the forward strand.
TTAGGTCTGAAGTGAAAAAAACATGGATCGGTGCTTCCCTAATGCAGACAGTTGTTTTCAACTGTTCTAAGGTAATGGAAATGACTCTGTTAATGTCTAAATAAATCAAATATGTAAATGAACTCTGATGGTCTAAATGTTTGAATCTGCTTGGATACTGTCGTGAAAAGAAGTGTACATTTTAAAAATAATTAGTGAAGACCTAATATGTTTGTCAAGTCATTTTTAACTGGAGTCAAATTTACCTCAAGTTTGACTTTATACTCATTTTTCCTGGCAGAATAAAACGACCTCCTGACCACTGATCATTTCACTTCGTATGTCTTGAATAGTAAAGGTTCATCCCTCGGTGACCAACAGTTTGGTCGCCCACATTTCATATCTTGCGTGAACCTCTGTCACGTCCAGCGGTGCTGCTTTGCTCTCCTCCTGAGTTTCTTCGTACTTCTTTGTGGACGGGCAGGGCGATCCACGACGTGAAGGCCACCGACATGGGGCTGAGTAAAGTGCGCTTCAAGGCTGAAGTGGACTTTGACGGGCGAGTGGTGACGCGGTCTTATCTGGAAAAACAAGACATTGACCAAATCCTCAACGTAAGTGTTAATTCTCTTATTCCTTTATGTTTAGATTTGATTCTATTTGAATTTCAACCCTTCCTTCATCGTCATTATTCATTTTCTCGATTAAAGAAAAGACGTGTACATCTACTCATCCAGTGAACTTATGTATATGTATATAAAACGTATTAGGTATGAAATTATTAAATCAATACGTTTAGTTGCCACTTGACTGTCTGAATGAAAACACAAAGCATACACTGTTCGGCAGAAATGCATCTCTGTAAGTGAATATAAATCGAGCAGTGAAATGTTGCCATATCTGTGATGTCAGGAAGATTTCTTTACCAAGTGTCTGAATAGTTGGTGTTCATCTACAACATCTAGTCCTGACAATAACAAAATGTATGTTGTTTGTCCCTGCAGGAAATCCAACAGGTGAAGACCCCTGAGGAGCTGGAGAGCTTCATGCTGAAACATGGAGAGAACATCATCGATACCCTGGGTGCCGAGGTGGACCGCTTGGAGAAAGAACTCAAGGTACGAGCATTACAAAAAAAAAAAAAAAATAGCAGCAACGTTGAAGTAGTTTGTCGTCTTCCTGCAGCTGCTCCGTCGTCTATTCAGCCATGACAGTACGAGCGCTCTTTATCATGCACTCCAGAGGCGTACACTAAACCTACCAGAGGTTGAAGAACTCACAAAGACTGCAGCCTGTCAGTGTCCAGTGTAAAGAAAGAAAACACACACACACGCCATGTGATGTGCTATCACATGGCACCACAACGGCATTGTGGGAGAAAGTGGCGCCAGTGGACGTATTAAGACAAAGTCCTACCAGCGTATGTGACCTTTATTTTGACACTGACCTCCAACACAAGAAGATTTGCAGATCATGGAAACGGCATTTATTAGTGCTGTCAAAAAGAATGCGTTCATTAAATTAATTGATTTTAAAACGTTTAATTCATTTAAATCATTTTATTAAAATGTACGTAGTTTTTTTAGGGGGGGGGGGGTTACTCTCTTATGGAGCAGCAGCATGTGCAGCGTCTCTGGATGCAGCACTGTGACAACAGAGCAACTAAATACCCAGTGGAATCATATTAAGGGGAGAAAGTTCACTTTAAAAGTTCGCTGAAGGCTGATTGAGAAAGTGGAAGTCAATAGCTTTACTTTGAAAAGCTGGATTTTTTTCAACCAAGATAGTAATTCTGCAGCGTGTGTGTGTGTGTGTGTGTGTGTGTGTGTGTGTGTGTGTGTGTGTGTGTGTGAGTGTGTGTGTGTGTGTGTGTGTGTGGTGTGTGTGTGTTGTGTGTGTGTGTGTGTGTGTGTGTGTGTGTGTGTGTGTGTGTGTGTGTGTTACAGTATATTATTGCCACTGAGTTCATGTAATAAGTTCATAACTTTATTTCTAGGAATATAAAAATACTCAAAGTGGTGGGACCTGCACTCCAACTGAACCAGACTTATGTTAGACGTTTATTAATTTATTAATGTTTTTATTATTTTGCTGATCTTGGAGAGAAAAACGTTTCATGCAAAGCTAAAAGGACGTCATAAAAATAGTCTTTTATTTTAAATATAGTCTCCGTGTGTTGAGTCAACAGTAATTCCATGTTTTTCGCTCAATAAATATCATTACAAGCTTCAGTCTTCAGTAGAAAAACAATGTGATTAATCTCAGCTAATTGCAGAAAATTGTGCAACTAATTAGTAAAAACGTTTACCGGATTGACAGCACTACTATTTATATTGTGGGCAGAACCCACTTGTGACCACTTGACAACAATTCTTTAGGACTGTGGGAGGAAACCAGTGAAACCCCCCTGCATGCATGCAGAGGACATGCTCGCTCCACTCACTACAATATTTGGAACAGGAATCATTTCTTTTTTTGTTACATTTGAAAAAGCAAGATGTCACAGCTTTCATTGATTCTCTCTCTCCCCCCCCACAAGATCCTACATGTATAGAATAACAACAGTAGTGTCATCAAATCTTTCTCTCTCCTGCCTTTCCAGTATTTTCATTTATGCACATATAAGAACAACTGACCAACGGCAGCTTAACGCTTGTGATTCCAGCTTGGAATGCAAATAGAGAGATGTGGGTTTTACTTATTTACAGGTGGGTTCAGGTAAAGTCTGTACTCGGTTTCTTTTTGCACCCTGAGGGAGAAGGACAGTCACCAAGGACAAACGCCATCAGGGATCATTTGAGGAAAACAGCACTTCACCTTTCACTTTCACCGACTATTTTGCATGATAACTACCTTCTGAAGCAGATTTCTGTGTAACAGCGTTTGTTCTTCTGCAGCAACGTAACCCAGAGGTCCGCCACGTGGACCTGGAGATACTATAATGCTTCTGCACCGAGTCGTCGTCCCCCAGGAACCCCAGAAGAAGAGGAAGAGAGTAAAGCGAGAGTAAACAACCCCCCCCCCCCCCCCCCCCCCCCCCCCCCCAACCTGCACAAGTGGTCAAGTCTTACAGCAGAAGGTGAAGCACGGACAATGTCGGCGCAGCGCTTGAACTCCAGTGAAACGACGGTGTTGAGTTCACCCGGCCAGAGTGTTTCTGGGGGGGGGGGGTGAGAAGAACCTGAGGATGCTTGACGGCCACAGTTTAGTCTCCAGGTTGTTGGCTCAATCTCACATTCCTCCCTAAATGTGTCAGGATTTCACCGAGATCATCTCCAGTAGCCGCTCCTACGCCCTTGAACCACAGTGACGGCGTTTCCTTCTTAGGGAACCTCAGAGCCACTTGTTCTCATCACATTTATTTAATGGTTAGAGTATAGTCAATCTTTTTCTTTTTTTTAGAGAGATACTTGAATAACGGGGTGCCGCAGAATCTTTTTTATCAAGACTGATGTTTTGAGGATTAGAGTTTTACTGTCGCGGCAGGAATTTATGCAAAGCGAGCGTCGGCGAGACGTTCCCGTCGGCGCCGAAGAGAAAGAGCGTTTGGCGAACGTCGTCGGGCTCGCGCAGAAACTAGGAAACGAGACGTTCTGGACCAGAATGAATCACGTTGTTGTGGTCACTACGAAGCTGAACAGTTGTATTTATGACGTAATAATTCCCAGATGGCATCTTTTCGGCGCAGAGGGCCTGACAGGCGGAGGCCACACGGAGACCTGAGGGTTCAGGTGACGAGCAGACCACTGATTGTATTGATCAAAGAGGAGGTACTGGATGGATTGTGTCTTTGCCCTCCTCACCCCCCTTTTTTTTTTTTTTTTTTGTAAATAAGCTGGTTTATAAGAGAAACATTATCAGAACAACCTCCTACAGTATTGTCTGCACGCCGCAGTGAATCCACGTCCTCCGTTTCTGCTCGGTACAAACCATACCGCGGTGACACACCTGCCCGCCAACATCTGTGTGGAGAAGCTGCATTTCTTTTCTTTTTTTTGAAGTTATTAAAATATTTCCATTTGTTTTGGGGGGGGGGGGTTCTAATATTGTTGCTCCCTGCTGAAGGACTTGGAATAAATTTGAAATAATTTATTAAATAATGTTACTTTCCTTTGCTGCCTTTGATGTGGTTTTTTTTTGCTTGTTGTTGTTGTGTTTTGCCATGTGACATCAACTCTTACGTAAACTGGAGTTATATGAACATGTACTTCCTGAGTGGCTGAGGAGGAGGAGAAAACGGATCCACGGAGGGCTTCAGCGACAGTTGGAAGGAAAAAGAAAGGAGAAAGGAGAGAGGTCGGGGTTCGGGTGGGCCGGCTGGGTGGAGTGTGGAGCCGGGGCCATTAGATGGTGCAGTTGTTGGGGAAGAAGAGAGGAGGGGGACTCGCCTTGTGCGCTGACGTCAATAAAAACAGTCATTTCTCCAACCAGTCTGCGCATCGAGCGACCGTTCAAAACATTACGCACAGCACCGCGGCCGGACCACGCTCAGACTACTCGACTGAGATAATCTCCCGCCGGCGACCGGAGGAGCGGAGACGATGCGGACGATCTGCAGGTTTTTTGTTTTGTTTTGTTTTTTATTTCCCCCCCCCGTCCACACCGTTGAATGTCTTCATGTTGCTGATCGCTGTCATGTCTCGTCATTTACCATCAACCACCAAGTGAAGCTTGTGCCCATCCTGTTCCTTTTCTTCATCTCCTCCTCCTCCTCTTCCTCCTCCGTTCCCTCGCAGACAGAAAACAGGCTTTTCTTCTGCACGTTGATTAAATGTAAAAAAAAAAAAAAAAAAAAAGGTGGGGGGGCATGCAGTCGAATCCTCAGACTGATTTGGCTCATTATTATAACGGAAACATGCGTCGACACATGAACACGCACGCGCGCACAAATCCTTCTTCTCCTTACACTGACATATCTGCAGGTGCGTTTTAGAAATGTGTTTCTGTGACATCCTCGATGCGTCCTGCTTTTTTGTTTGTGTTTTTTTTTTTTTTTTTCTCCCCCTGTCAGGATTTTCGTGTCCAGCAGCCCTCGGATGGGGGCGCAGTAAACCTGCACGGAGGAGGAGGAGGGGGTCTTGGATTCTTCTGAAGCCTCCCCTCCACCACCACAACCCCCCGACCCCCATTTAGTCCTCATTGAATCAGAGAAAAGACATGAGCACAATCATTTTTTTGCACGCAGAACAACTGTAGCCACCCGGACTGTGTGTGGATTTCCTATTTGATGTGTTGTTTGTTTGTTTGTTTGTTTCAGTCTCAGGTGCTGGATCATCAGGACCAACCGCCACCATCACCATCACCATCATCACCATCATCATCATCATCACCCTGCTCTACGCTTTTAGCCTCTTTACAGTGCTGCCTTGTCTAATCGTGTTCAAGCAGCATTGTACAGGGCTATGACAGCATAGAGAGCTGTGCGCCTCCTCTCCGACCGGACCGACCATGACGTCATCCGGTACAGAACGTCTGAGGACTGCGTCTGGACCAAGCTGCAATGGGTGACTGCTCTTTTAACTGTCGTGTCGATGCAGGGGGGGGAAAAACAACATGCACTGTTGTCCTCTTGAGGTCAAAAGAAAACTGGAACATCTTGGGGTTTCCCCCCTTCGGTTGAATAATTTAATGCAAACCCGACTCTTTATCTGCAGCCAATGCATAATTGAACCAATTCTACTGCCCCTGCATGAACGTCAGCCTTTGTCATGGAGGCTGCAATCATCACACTGGAGGCTTATGAATAAACCCCATCCTCTTGTATTTTCCTCCTCTGAATGCATCAGAAATGATCAGAAGGAATGAATATATATATATATATATATATATATATATATATATATATATATATATATATATATAATTTATTTTAAAGGGTCAACCCCAGTGGGATGGCTCAGGTTGTTGAAAAGGCACCTCCTTCTAAATCCACAGTTTGTCAATCTGTGCCAAGCACTGTAAAGACCAGGGACATTCATCTAATATTTCACATTTTTGTGAGGCAAGTGCCATTGAGTTAATAACTGACTTTCAGTGTTTGGTGTAATTTTCCCTGTTCTGAAGGGGGGTTTAATTATTTGTCCTCAGACCCTGTGACCTATACCAGAAATGCACTTTTCACCACGAAAAAAAAAAAGTTTTGTGGTGGATTTTCCTTTTGCGTGATCACCTGCTTATGCTTCTGTGTAAAATCTAATGGTGACACTTAAAGAGACCTGTGGGGTTTTGCTGTATCCTGTCTGAGTGATATGACTGTATCTGTGCAAAGGGACAAAAACATATAAAGTCTTAATAAAGCATGCGTTGGATTTCTTGATTTATTTGTGTGCCATAAGCCTTTTTGAACTTATAGAACCATGCAGGAGTTTCATTGAAAGTAGGTGATTGGTTGAGGGGGGGGGGGGGGGGGGGGGGGGATGTTCCTGCTTAATAAACAATTAACTTCATGCAGCTTCCTGTGAGCTGAAAGTAATAAAGTTATTGTTTGATGTGACTACACTCCTACCATCAGGTTAGGGTTGAAGATAAAAGGAGGATTTAGGAGAAAATGTTTATTTTGTTTCTCGCAAAAAAAAGAGAATTGAATATCTAAGATTTGAACTAAGATATTTGGTGTTATTTAGACGCTGACCTTTTACCCTCATGTCATGAATGAAGGTCTCACACAGTCGAACAGTGTTTCCTGCCCAGGCTGTGAACAAAGTTCGAATTTCCTGCTTCCTGCAAATTGAGCCCTTCACTTTCTCTCTCTCCCCGTCTGTGGAGTATCTGTTATCCTTAACGCTGTCTGATACGGGATTAGTGACGTGAGTATTGTTAATGCAGGAGCCTCCTCGCTAATAGAGGGAAGCTTCGGTGTGCTCCAGGGGAAACTAGTTCATGACTTAGGGTCAGACCTGCAGACCTGTTGTCTTGCCAGACAAAGACTGGAAAATCTGCATGCAGAATGAAGTCTTGACTCACGATACCAAATCCACATATTTTATTACAAATACCCCGTTTGTGAACTGAGCAATGGCCATGGAGTACGAGTCCTGCTGCCCACGGTGCTTCACAGCGTGTCTCTTTGCAGTCCTGCTCAGGTTCCTGTTATCGGGTCCCGTATCGGGGGAAGGTTGGTCAGGCACTTCACTTCCTCACTGGCTGCAGCTCGCGCAGGGCTGCAGGCCGTTCTCGTTGCAGGAAGTGCACTTGAGGGCTTTGAAGGAATCCGTGAAGCAGTTACGAAACACGGACATCTTGCTGCCATGGCACATTGGGCACGGGATGAAGGCAAAGCCTCCGCAGGTCTGGCACGTCTGGGGGTGCTGTACCCTCTGAAAGGAGGGACATCAAGCAGGAAACACTTCAACTTCTCAGACCAACAAAGTTACACGAAATCTCTTTCCATGCCGTAAGGGTTTTAATTTTTAACTTTGTTTTTTTCAGGGAAATGTCAACAAGCTTTTAGCAGAATGACTCCAAAGCCCTCATTAGTTGCAGTGACATCTAAATAAAGTCCACATGAATAATTGTGCTAAAAATGAAGATACGTCATCTACACAGGCTTCATGGTAGTTGCATTGCAGTGGTTGGAGGAGAGTGAGATCACTGCTGATTCGTCCAGCCTCTGGAAGCCTCTGTATGACGGTTTCCTTGTCCCCCACTGCGTTGATTTAGTTATCGATCACAAGTCAAATCTATGATTCTGAGGTCAATTGAGTAACTTTTGTCTGTGTCTGTGTTTCCCCTGTGGTGGACTGGTCACTCAGCTCCATCCCTCCGAGACCCGAAACAGTACAGAACATAAATAAATGAAGTTATCTGCAATTGTTTTAGAATAAATACATATTAATGAACTGCTCACTCAGAGACACATATGGAGCTTTACCGTTCCGTCTCAGCCCGACTCCACTCACCCTGCTTTTGACGCTTTTCCACGACGTGTTAGTACCAGGTACCAGGTACTTTCCTGGTACATGGTACTTTCTTGGTACCTGGTACCAGACACTTTCCATTTGTTTGTCTTATTTTGACATCAGCTGCTACTAACAACTGGTGGCAGGAGTCACGAGTTAACAGGGGCACCAGTGAAACCGAAACACCGGGCAGCGAAGCACGATTGTAACAATCCACATTTTGTAATAGTTTTAATATATAAATAATATATGCTATTTCATTTATTATTTGAGCTGATGTCCAGTGCATGTTCGCTCTGCATCAGAAGATACAGAATCTGTCGGGGTGACGGGGAAAAGCTCATCCCGCGGTAGTCCTATTGCAATGGAAAACCAACGAAACCGAGCCGAGTCGAGCTGGGCTGAGTAGATACTAGTGGAAAAGCGCTATTTGGGTCATTCTATAACCTTACTTAACAGGCAAGTCGTTACATTGTGGCAAGAACCCGTGTCTCTATTTTCTGAACGCGTATATTTCCTGGTTTTAGTTGTATACTCTGCACATAAGCATGCTACGCTATGAATCAGTCTTGATAATAAGTCTGTTCACCTTTTCCTTTTTCAGAAGAACTTCCACTAACTGTTCTTAGGTCTGAAAGCAATCGTGAATATATACTTGACTGATGCCGGTGGCGAGTGGTGGACTGATTAGTGTATGCATGACCTTTGAGCACGACGCACTTCTTTTTTAATAGCCGGCAGTGGCTTGCATGCATCACTTAAATGTCATCGGACTGTTTTGTATTCACATGTAAGGGTTTTGCCAGCGTGTGTGTGTTGGTGGTGGGAGTGGGGGGTGGGGGGGCTTCTGGACCACAGATTTCAGCCAACGCCTGGGAAAAGGCCAGCACTGGTGTGAGTGACGATACCAGAGTGACTCAGTGTGAAGCAGAAAGAGTTTCTGCAGATTTAGTTTGAGACACGAAGCCTCATGTTGGTGTAGGAATGTGTTTGCAGTAGGCTCCATAGCAAGTCCTTCATTATTGATGCTTGCTTATCGACGTACATGCATTTTTTACATTGCAGTTTGCTCATGTTTTATAGATAACGTCACTAGGGAGGCCACTAAACTGTGCCTGTTTGCATTGTGTTCCTCTGAGCGGCTTGGTGTGAACACAATCTGCTCATTTGTTGCGGTTCCAATCATAGTGTGCTTTAATACTCGATGTGCTTTAACACATCATGTTTTCCAGCAAATCCAAGAGAAGAACCTCTGAATAATTCAACATGTGCATGGGTTGAATGAAGCAGCTGGCTCAACACGGGAAAAATCCTCATTTTGACCGACATCAATTAATCATAATGGGATTTCTGCAGCAGACCAACCTCGATTTTCGTCAGAAGATCTTGCAGCTCTCCGGACTCGTTCATGCCCAGTATTTTCTCAGCACCCTGTAAGACAAGTTCAGCGATGAGCCAAGAGCGCATTACGAAGCCGTTGGCCTCACGGTCATCGAGAACTGACCCCGAGGTAGTGTCCGTCGATGAACACGACGGGCAGCGAAGGAGGCTCCCCGAGGCGTTTGCACCGCTCCTCCAGCTCCTTGCCGTACTCGCTGTCCAGCGCCACGTTCTTCTCCACGAACCTCACCCTGTGGTTCTGGAAGATCTTCCTGACCAGCTCGCAGCGCTCGAAGGTCGTCCGCACCACGCGGAAGCTCGTGGTGTAAATCACAATCCGACCAAACTCCAGGGACAGCTCCGTCTGTGAGGGTGTTTGATGAAGGTTTTTAATACATTCATTGTGGATTACAGTTTGGAGAGAGTAACTGTATAGATGTTGGTTATAGAGCAAAGCCTTTGGTCAGACTCAGTGTCTTCCGTCAGTCTTTTCCTATGAGTCATTTATAGTTTTTCCAATAATAATAGTAATAATAAAAAGACCATTGACTTTGCATTGGCTGCTTTATTATTAAACTGCACTCAACATCAGTACAGTATTACTTTCATCACATGTCAAACCCATTATACAGCTGAGTCATCAGTAAAATACAAGTCAAGGAATGAAGGGTTATTATCTTACTATGAAACACACCTTTCATGTTTTGGTCTCTTCTTCTAACTGTATTCGAAAAAACAACAACAAATAAATTGAAGGTGTCACATTTCACTTTGTTCATTTCTGTTTTCATTGCAGTGCTGTGATTTTTTAACACTTATCTCTGAAACGAAGCAGATTTTTTCAAGTGAGGATCGAACAAGCGACGTTACTGGAGCTGTTTGTGAACAGACTCACTATATAATGATAATAACATATTAGAAAATGCTAACGTGTGTTGTAAGTAATACATGTCAGTAATGCAGGTCATTAATTACTTCTTAACATGTTCAATATGGGTTTTGATACTTTAAATTATGTTCACCATGCGTCCCAGGTGGCCATTCTGAAATAGTGACTGGAACAAAGTTGGGAAATCAGTTTGATTCCGAGAGACTTGATGATGACTTTAGCTGATGACCAGCCTTTTCAATCACAGATGCATGTTACACTTTTTCCTTTTTGGCACGTCAGTGCAAAAACACACCCGCGGCGTCGTAAAATAACACTTTAAGATGTGTTTCATCATAAATCATCCTGAAATGTTGGATTTTCCCCCTGACTTGGATCCGATCCGACTGCTTCACCTTGAGAAGAGTTCACACTGCACCTTAAACAAAAGATTATCTCACATAATCGCGATGAGAGGCTTTATCTCGTCTTCGCCTGATGCCACTTTGCAGTGAGCACTTTCTTAGATATGACCTTCTGGATCACTTTTTGCAGCAGGCTGGGAGTTACCTCAGCATAACAAACAGCGCTTTGTGTGGACATACTAGAAAGCGAAGTGCCGAGAATTCATTAACCTGATTAGTTTCTCCTGAAACACTTAACGAAGTGCATCATTAATCTTTAATTGGTCTGTGACCTTGTCCTCTATTGTCAGCTTTTATCCAAACCACACAGCTACAGTGTACAGGCAGCCTTCTTCCTGTAAGTAGACTTGACATTGATGGCAACCGGTGTTAAAACCATCCAGGTAATGATGGGAAGTGATGCAGCGGCTTGTTAGAAATCAAGGAGGAGTCAATGAGTAACATACTGCATCTGGAGCAGTTTTACATTAATCAACAAAGAAAAATCTGTGAATTGTGAATTTCCTTGGTTCACATTTATTTTACATATTAATTGTAGTTATTTATTATTATTATTATTATTATTATTATTATTATTATTATTATACATGCATGTAAAATGTGGCAAATAGCAAATGCATGCAAGAAGGACTTCAATTCATTCCTTTTTTATGTTTTAAATTGAAATAAAAATCTGCACGATTTGATTGTTTTTATGTGTTTGTTAGTTATACTGATATTATGTTTAGTGTGTATGATTTGATGGAGTTAATTAGTTACCATATCCATATTATTTATACCATATTTTATTTATGTAAAATGTTTGGTCCTGACTTTTGCTTTTGGAAGTGATGGTGACTGAATGTATTTACACCCACATTAACACAATTCAGGTTTTTCTGTATACTGTTTGCATATTTGTACATTTTGTATACATAGCCAGAGATATACTGTTGTTTGTTTCCCCCCTGGTGGTGCATCCCACTAATCCATGACCTTGAGAGGAACCTGGGTTTGAGTCCAGAAATAAAGAGTGCATGGAAAGTTCACAGTGCTACCAAACAGATATTTAATTGATAATGTAATTGAAATATTGACGTAATCTGCACTGTTGAGAGAGTTTTGAACAGTTTTTTTGTTGTTGTTGTTTTTAACTAGTGATTGAGTGAATGGTTTGGCCAGTTGGCTCACTTACACTGTTGGTGGTCGAAATGTTTTCGAAGAGCGTCTGCCCGGCGCTGACTTTGTGTTTGACCCCCCTCACGGTGCCGTTCTTGCTCAGGATGTTGACCCTCTTGGTGGTGAAGGTCCAGTCCTTGGTGGCCCCGGCGTACAGCAGCAGCTCGTCGGGCTCGCTCCCGCTGTCGTCCAGCTCGGAGCCCAGGTACCCGAGCAGGTGCCCGCCGTGCGCGTCCCCGCTGGTGGACGGGGTGCTGGCCCGGTCCGCGTCCGAGCTGCTGGTGCAGTCCGAGTCCAGGGAGTCCGCCGGACCCTCATCTTTGAACATCTCCTTCAGCACGCGGCCGCTGTTGCCCGAGGCCACGCGGAACCTCACGCGCTTCGGCGGCGGCTTGTCGTGCGTCGTGCCCTCCATGGCGCGCGCCGGCCTGCTCCTCGCCTCTCATTCGGGGGTAAAGACGCGGCTCAGACGCGCGGCTCCGGTGTGTTGCACCGTGGATTACTGCCACGATTAACCCCGCGGGTTCTAAAAATGACCGGCGGTCCTGTAAGCCGCGGCCCCGCAGCAGGACGCACGCGGTGAATTATACATGCGTCCCCGCCATGGCAACACAACAAACTCATCACAAAGTAAAAGGATAGTTGTCATTGAATTATTCATCACAACTTTACACAGTTCTCACCAAAAGCTTTGACAGAAGACTTTTAATGGCCTGACCTCATATGCTTTAATCAAACCAACAGGGTTGTCCTCCTCCTGGGATAAGATGACGCTCAGGGAAGTTATGTCACAGCTCCAAACCAACATTCATTATTAAATCTATGGGAATAAAGCTGCTTCACCGCCGCACCATGCAAAACACACAAAAATGTATTATTTTAAAGTGTAAGGCAAGAGCTGTGACTTCAGCCTACTCCAAAACTTAAACTGTAATATCAGAAATGGATTTTAAAGCCCCTGCCTTCAATTATGATGGATTATCATGAATAAATCATGACATCCTTTATGTTGACAGCCTTGACTGGAGTCTGAAAAGGAAATTCAACTTGAAGTGATGTGACCAGGAAGTGCAGATCTCAAGTTATTATGCCCGTTGAGGACATTTGTGTTTGTTTTTCAATGTGAATAAAGGGAAACATTTTGCATTGTGTGTTGACTGGCAATGCTATTCTAGTGTTGTTCTTGTTTTGAAGACTCAATACATTTACAAAGGCTGTTGATTTCCCTTTTCCACTGAGTGAAACTCCATCACATATGAAGGTAAAGAAATTCAAACCACCATTTTAGACCATTTAAACCAGGGATGTCAAACATGCGGCCCGGGGGCCAGAACCGGCCCGCCAGAGCATCTAATCCGGCCCGTCATTTTTTTTTTTTTTTTTTTTTTTTTTTTTTAAGTATAAATATGAAAACTGACAGAGGCTGATCTAAAAACACTAGATCAGCAAAAATGACGTTCAAAACCGCCCTTGGTCAGAATTAATTAATGTAGTCTGTGGAGGTCACATGACACAACACCTTTCACAATAAAGGTGTCCAATTTATGTGAAATGATACTTTAGACACGTAAACTCAAAACAATTTCCAGATGATGACAAATTGTTTTAATCCTGAATAAAAATATGATATCCAGATAGAGGTGACTGAGGGTTCTTTTTTATTTAATAATATCTGATTTCCTTTAATATGTAAATTTCAGAATAGACTGGCAAATTCTTACAGTTACAAAAGGATCAAAAGAAGGAAAGACTTTAACATTTGTCCATATCTGCAGTTTAATATGTTACGTTTGACTTGTTGGGCCTCCAGAGGTCAGGTTAGGGTGGATGTGGCCCCTCAACTAAAATGAGTTTGACACCCCTGATTTAAACCTTGTATTAGTCTATATTTTCTCCCTTTTTGCAGTCGCAATCACACTGTTCTATTGACAGTTGCCATATAAAGTGATCAACCTCGATTGGGAGCGAGTCAGGGTTCAATATCTTCCATAAACACACTCTGATGTGAATGTTTTTTTTTTTTTTTTTTGGGGGGGGGGGTTAATGCAATTGATCCTCCATACACGATTTTGTTTGTATAAAAGATATAGAAGACAAAAAAAAGTAGTAAAGTGAAATTTGTGACTTCCTGACAGTGTCTGGGAGTGCAGGTGTTCATGGGGACCAGACTGTATAATGTGTCACCGTTGTACAATACAGCATCGGGCCCCGGAGACGTCTCACACACACTTTATTTCTGTGTCACAGGTGATGAAGCAGCTCCTCTGTGATGTGACACGTCAGCTGACTGCAGCGACAGCACCACTCTGTCTGAGTGCTACAGTGTGGCCCCTGAGGTAACACACACACACACACACACACACACACACACACACACACACACACACACACACACACACACACACACACACACACACACACACACACACACACACACACACACACACACACACACACAGCATGCCACCACCTGTTCACGTCACCTCATGCTGATCATTAGAGAAAATCCGTCAGGGCAGTGTGAAACTAAGATCTAGTGACGTGTTGAAGCTGCAGTGCTGCCACGAGTGTGACTGTGGTTGCAGGTCATATTGATCCAAAGTGACCCCCACATCTCTTGAAACCACCTCCTATACCCGGAGGACAGCGTGGCGGCTGTGACTGTGTCGGACATTAATGCTGCTCATAAATCCCGCATTCAAGTTACCAGCTGATGACGAGTTAAGTGAGAACTGCCCATTAATGGTTCTCTGTGGAGCTTTTCTTTCTTTGAAAAAAAAAAAAAAAAAAAAGATCATGCTTGGAAAAGGCACCATTTGCCCCCGAAATCTTTCCTGCGCTATACGCTCTGGAAAAACTAGGTCAATTTATAGTGCAGATATTATTCCTCAGCTCATCTTATTGACAAGATTTCTTCCAACATTCAGATTTTTATGACAGCAGTCATTAATGATTAAGCACAAAGAGCTCCAACATCTTAATGATCCCCAAACCATGAATATTGTCAAGGGTGAGTAGTTCAAGATTTGTTGTTTCAGCTTTGCAGTGTCACACAGGGAAATAAAAACTGCTTTCCATAAAATTGATCAAATATGTGTAATATTATATTATATTATATTATATTATATTATATTATATTATATTCTAATATATTATATTATATTATATTATATTATATTATATTATATTATATTATATTATATTATATTATATTATATTATATTATATTATATTATATTATATTATATTATATTATATTATATTATATTATATTATATTATAGCCTCGGTCATGTATGGATTAGAGACTTTGCACTTCACAATTGGCAGTCAGCACATGGATAAAGCTGCTTATGTTTCTCTGCCTGCCAGTTGAAGACACTCTCCCTATAAATGGAAGAAATCGGTCATGGTCTTTACATATTATTTTCATTTTAATTAGTTTTTTCTTATGTTAAAGTGGAGCAGTTTGTCAATCAACACCTTCCCCACATATTTCAGCTGAAAACCTCTTCAGTTGGTGTCGACAACAGCAGAAGCACGACATCAGATGAATTAAGATAAAACAAACATGAAAACATGCTGGCCGTGTTGTTGAGCCTCCTGTAAAGACAGGAAAGGAGGGGACGCGCTTATCTTGAGTTCCGTGAAATGTTCCCACGCCATGTTGAGTCAAGCAGTCATTTTATCTCACTTTAGCACATTTAGACAAGAGAACAGTGTGAGGGTGATCGTCTTTTCAACCTGAAGAGCTTATCTTCGTCTGCTCTGCTCATCAGGAGCACTAATGCAGCAGCCACCTCAACTGCTATAAAAAAAAAAAAGCTATTCGAAAAGATAAATACTTTTTCCGCTCTTTAATTTCTCTGCTGATTGTGGGCTCTGCTATGATTGAACCCCAAGAAGCCCAACGGTGCAGGGTGATAAATGATTTTAATTTTGTGCTGCTTGAATAAACTGATGTGTTCATAGATTGCCTGCATGATTGATGTTTTATTCTTTCATGTAACTGATATGCAGAACATGCTGGAGCTGTTGTGATAGAGCTAATTCTGACTGACACAGAGCTTTACATGAAAATACATAAGAGGACATAAAAAATTTTATCACATTTTTGTTCAAATTTTTATTTATATATCCTTTATCTTCCCTAAAAAAAACAACGTTTTTTTCAAGCGTTTCCTGGCCAAGACAAGCAGCAGCATTAAAGTTCCAGACAAGCCAAGCCCATAAACACATAAAACATATATGAAAAATGTCAATACATTAAAAACATGAAAAAAAATAAAATAAGAGTCTATGTTTCTGTGACTGATGTAGGTCAGAATGTAGGATGGGAGCAGACCTAAAATACACTAATAAGTAAAAACATTCCAGTGATTGAGTCTCTAAACAAATAAAGAAGACCATCCAACAATGTTGTGTCCAACATTTAAAATTGGCGATGCACCTCACAGCTCTTACTAGTAACTTTTATCAGTAACAGACAATTTAACGTGTCTTTACACGGGTTTTACAGAACGAGCTGCTGATGAGCTGTCATGAACATTTGGTCAAATGACTCAGTCTTGACTTGGTGATAAGTTGGCCAAAGAAGCGTCTCACCCTTCCCACTGTCTCCAGATCAGCATCCACAAGGGGGCAGAATGCAATTCAATTACAGCCTAATGTCACTCCGTTCAATTATTCCCTCAAGACCTGTGGGCAAGGAATGAAGAGTGCAGCAGCAGGTCTGAGGGCGACAACCTGCTGCTTGTTTTGAGCCGACAATTGGATGGCAAAACAGTGTGCAGATGTAATGTTAACGTAAACAAAGTTTATATTTAATTTACAAGCTTGTTGTCGCTACAGCTGCGTGTGCACCAAAACCATAGTTTGGCATGAAAGCATTATAAAAGACCAATGATTTCAACTCGAGTTTGTGTAGAACACAGTACATTGACTGAATCAAACCATTTAAATATAGAAACGCTGGTGTCCCATTAAAAACGTTAAGCACTGAAGAATCAAGAGTTTCACAATAGCAGCAAAGGTATCAGTGGATGATATAGCCGATGCTTAATCCTCCATAGTCAATGAGATGCCTTTTTAAAAGCATCTGGGATGGAATCCAGTAAAGCCGTTGCAGGGTTTAAGCTGCATTACTTCTTCCCTCAGTATTTTCCTCCCAGCTGCAAAGTGGCTCAAAGTATTTTCCTGCTGAAGCAAAAAGCCCCCGAGGCAAGAGCTTTCTCACACCAACGTTTATAAGCTGGTTATTAAACCTGGTTCTTGTTCATTATCTCTGAAGGACACTGAAAATTCATCATGGTTTGATGTGACAGGGCTGCTTTTAAAGAAGGTGGATGAGGCATTTCAGGTTTCAAGGGTGAGGCTCGATATTGGCAAATCTCATTCAGGGGTAATCATTTCATATATCAAGGACGAGAATTTTTTTAGAATGTGAAACAAGGATTTAAACTCAGTCACACTTTATTAGCAGACCACCTTTTGTGCAGTTAAATAGGACTCAAATTCCTTTACAGATGATCGGAAAGTGGAAAAAGGGAGAAGAAGACCACAAATTGAAAAACAAAAATGAAAGAGGATGCATTGACTGCTAAGTTAGTAACAGCAAAGAACAAACAACCTTAAAAAGACAAATAACTAAAGCAAAACAATACTTTGATATCGCTTCAATGTTTTTGCTCTCAGATTCTCAGGCAGCCTGCTGCAGCAGCTTGCACCTGAAAAAAAGGTCTCAGTGGTGAGGAGCTGCATCCCACTCATTGTTTCTGTGTTTGTCATCAAACGTGTCTGTGAACTGAGCAAATATCTCACAATTAGTACTTCAATTATTGAACTTTCCCCGGGAGAGATGTCCATTTCTATGTCACTTGTCTCTTGAACATCTTCATCTTGGATTAACCAGTGAACCCTGAGCAAAAAGGAATAGAATAGAATAGAATAGAATAGAATAGAATAGAATAGAATAGAATAGAATAGAATAGAACAGAACAGAATAGAATAGAATAGAATAGAATAGAATAGAACAGAGCAGAATAGAATAGAATAGAATAGAATAGAATAGAATAGAATAGAATAGAATAGAATAGAATAGAATAGAATAGATAGAAATACTTTTTTGATCCCAGAGCAAAATTCTTGATGGTGTTTCTCGGCACATAGAGTAGTAATTTACTATATATATAGAATCAAGTCAGCCGGTTCTAATAGAAATGTACAGCTGGTTGATTCGACCTGGTGGTGCAGTGCTGAGTCGCCTTTCCTCAAAGTGAGAATACTCCTTTTCCATTATGGGCCAGGGACTTTCTGTGTGGATTTCTTTGTGGATCCTTTGGCTCCTCCCCATTTAAAAGACAAGCAAATTAAGCTGATCAGTGATTTTAAAACACCTGTGTGTGTGTGTGTGTGTGTGTGTGTGTGTGTGTGTGTGTGTGTGTGTGTGTGTGTGTGTGTGTGTGTGTGTGTGTGTGTGTGTGTGTGTGTGTGTGTGTGTGTGTGTGTGTGTGTGTGTGCCTCGTGTCTCTTTGTGTTAGCTATGTGATGGACTTGCGACTTGATGGCCGGGGAGATGGATGGATGATAGCAACATTTTCCATTCACACTTTCTCTATAACAGCTGTACTAATTTAGGGTCACGGGGGCTCAAGCTGATTGCAGCTGACACCGAGTGAAAGATGGGCAGGTCGTCAGTCCATCACTTGGCAAGCACAGAGAGACAATCACAAATTCAAACCTACAGGCAATTTAAAGTCACTAATTAACCCAGCAAGCTTGACTTTGGACTCCATGTTCACACGTGAGCATCCAAACGACACACATGCAGCTCCTAGACCAAGAGCTGAACCAATCTCCCGCTGATTAATTCCCAATGTAAGTCATTGTAAGCATTTTAATGGCAGCCTGCCAAAGTGTGTTTACCCAGTGATAGGCTATCAAGGAACAAATGTATTTGAAAAAAATTTAAAAAAATCTTCTGACTGTAAATAAAGCAATTCAAATAGCCATACTGTTTGTAATTGACACAGATTTTGATGGTGGTCGAGATTTGGAGCGATTGGTAAATGAGTCATTGTTTGCACTGGATACGCTATAAAAACCAGTGCAACTCACACGTAATCGAAGAGGCAGGCTTCTTGTCACTGTTGCTTAGCAACCACTGGAGCTACGGAGCCAAATCCCTGTGGTGGCGAGCTGATGTTGAATTCGGAGGAGTGTGGGGGGGGGGGGGGGGGGGGGGGGGGGAGAAAGGAAATCTTTGGGAGAGATGAGACTCCATAGTGGGTGCAAGAGGAGACAAACCTGTTCAGGTGTTCAGTCTCTTATTTTTGGATGCAATGGATCTTGACCTCCTGTGTCTTTCTTGTTCTTGTCGTGTTTTTGTTTTTTTTATCCCCTGCCTTTTTGGGCGCCGAGAATAGGACTGAAAGATGTAAAGAAACAGGAAAACAACACCTTCTGCAGCACCGCTCCCTCACAAAGCCTACTGACTGTTTCCAGGAGCAGAAGCATAATCTCATTTTCCTCTAATCCCATCTGCAGTGAAAACATTTCAATTTTAAAGGGGACTGTGGGTAGAAATAGCAGGAGAGTCTGCTAAACCATCTCAGCCAAAGAGTGTCGGCTCACGTGAGATATGCAAGAGGTCTCTCAGCAGTAAATACACAATCTGTCAGTGGATACAAGCATGCAGGAGGTGAAAACACGCTGGAGAAACGTTCACATCAGACAGCTGTAGCGTGTCTGCAGTTCTCTCAAGCAACTGCAGTGGTGCTGCTGCTGTACAAATGCCGTCTCCAGCGTGATTTGCATTTCAACTGCAGTGGGAATGAGAACACACTTTGATTTACTGTGTGTACGGCAGACAGGCAGCAGCACAGATCACGTTGACGCTGGTTCTTTCTTCTGCGTGCGCGCGCGCGCGCACACACACACACACACACACACACACACACACACACACACACACACACACACACACACACACACACGCACACACACACGCACACACACACGCGCACGCACACGCGTCACAGTTTTTTTTTCATTTATTTATGTGTCCTACATTAGATTACCCTGTGAGAGCAGATTCATGACACACTGACGAGGGATATAAAGGAAACTGTGAGCTTGAGTCACCCCGGATTAGGTCTTCTGCTGAGCTGGTCTCGAGACAATAATCACATAATTGGACAGTGAGTGATAGTTGTGTCTGTTTACACCTGCTCCTGTTGTTGTTGTTGTTGTCATCATTGTGTGGGGGGCTATTGCTGCAAAACCTTTTGACACTTGTAGGTTTCTGCTGGATAGGCTGACCATATTGCAATAGTTTTCAACATAAACACGGTGTCCATTTGATCTATCAATGCATTGGTATTGATTTCCTTCATTTGTTGTTTTGCTTTGGGCAGAAAATCATGGTACAATGACTTAAAAGCCCACGACTCATCACAGGAGGTCATATTTGTGACGCTCAAGAGTCAAGATGCAAGGAAGAGTCTTCTGAAGCCATTGGCAGTTATTACCTGTGGATTTCTCTCTCTCTCAATGAAATTTGTATTATCGCTTCTCAGAAGTTGCTGTTCCTGGTTTGCAAAATGTTTAAATGAGATTTAAAAAAAAACCCACACACACAAGGATCCCACAAAATGAATGTAATATCCATTAATCTTCTTTATCAGTCTATCAAGTTAGGGTTGCAGCTAACATTGGACACAGGATTAACAAAGAGACAGTTAACTATGAAAACATCTACACCTACAGCCAGTTCGGTGTCACAGAAACAAATGAAACGTTCAAATATAATAAATTTAGGCTACAGTCGAGGTTTAATCCCCTTCAGCTGAGTCTCTAGAGTAAATAAAGGAAGATAAAGAAAGGCCACTCAACAAAGGCACATATATAAGCTGACAATGTTTAATTCATGAAGAGACTTAATTGAGTAACACATCACATTTAAAAAAAAAGACTGACTTTGACAGCTGCTATGCAATTGTTTCATCCCAGCGAAGCATGAAGTGGTATTAATAGATTATATTCCTTAGATTATTTACAACAAAAATAACATCTAATGTGGATTTGACATGTTTTCATTGTGTGAACCACTTACAGATAAACAACAACAAATAATAAACAAACAAACAAACAAATAAATAAATAGATATTTTTATTTCTGTCTGATTTTTAAATGACATTTTGGCAATGTAGTCTAAATAATGTATGTATTTATACTTTTATTGTTCCTGTTTTTTTAGACACTTTATAAGCCTAGTTTTTTTTAGCCTTGCGCGAAAAATGTGTACGCAACTATGGGTGTATGTATTAGATGACAATAAAGCATTATCTATCTATCTATCTATCTATCTATCTATCTATCTATCTATCTATCTATCTATCTATCTATCTATCTATCTATCTATCTATCTATCTATCTGTGCATCGATGCAATACAGTCCTAAATAATGCAATATTGCTTGTTCCTGCACTCTTATGATTTACATTAATAGGTAAAAATCGATGGTTATTCCTCCTGCTGTTTATATATGAACGAAACTAAATAAAGACTTGAAAAAAAAGCATAAACTGACGGTTATGAATCTTATCTATAGAGAAATAAATGTGCGTGTTTTGAAAAAACACATTTTTGGACATATTGCTTTCATAAAGAAACTGCGGTTGTATCGCAGTCATTTTAGGATACGGTTTTAGCTAGTTTAGGGATTGAGATCACAATAATAGTTTACAAATATATATTTTTTTACAGTTTATGCAAAAACACGATTAAATTGTAATAGGCCAACTCCCAACCTGTAAACAGCAGCAACCGCAGAGGGGGGAGGCGGGCACAGTCAACAACAATTTACTGGGAGTTTTGTCCGAAAATCAAAATTTTTAAAACGATATACAAAATGATAACAAAATACAACACTTTTCTATTTACACTGCGAATGAACAATATCATAACTGCGGCATCTTTCAGTAAAAAAATCGTGTTAAACATTAATCTATTTTGCTGCGCGGACCCACCCGCTGCGGCTGCAGGTGGTACGGTCCATAATGTGTAGCGGCATTGCCCCCCCCCCACTCTCTTCAGTTTATGGTAAGTCCGTATCAGCTCCTCCCGCCTCGCCGCGCGCGACTGTCGGCTCCGATCCGCCGCGTACCGGGGATGCTGGGGGGTTCCGCGAGGCGCCGGTGCTCATGAGCATGGTCCAGTCACCACCGGGACATGAAAGTTGGTCGCCCCTCGTCCTTGCCTGTCATTCGTAGCGAACGGGCGGCGGTACGGTCTGCGCGAGAGACGCTCCTCCGCTGAATTTCAGCCGTTTCGTGTGAATCGTGTGACGGCGGAGGAGAAGCGGCGGAAGCAGCGGCCACAGGGAGCACAGCCAACCAGCAGCGGCCGCTTGACAGGTGCCGTTGCCCGGCTCTGCAGTGGAGGGATGCCGCCCGTCCAGAGAACCATGTCAGACCTTCGTACCCGGTCGGAGGGTATGTACAATGATTGTTATCCCGTCTTAATGGTTTTTTTTGCAAAACCACACACGCACACACGTTTGTTCGTTAATGCAGGAAGGCCGACCGGCGGCTCTGGAAGTTGCTAGCTAAAGCCGTGTTGTCCGTCGCCCGGTCCGGCGGGACGTGACGGAGCCCCGGCGGCCTGCAAAGTTTTCTCAAGGAGTCTCCATTAAGATTTCCTTGTTTTGCAGTGGGAGTGAGCTTAAAAAACAAACAAAAAAAAAAAGCACGGGATCCGTCTGCTGTCATCTCCACACCTACAGTCAAACAAAAAAAAAAAAAAAAAAAAAAAGGGCTGTCAGTTTACAGAGGAACCCGACACGGGGTGCACCTCACCCGGCTACCCCTGCACCCATCACACCCCCCCCCCCCCCCCTCCTCCTTTTAAACATGCCATCATATCAGGGAGCAAGGCAAGTTCCAGCTTAGTGGCAGAAGCCATGACTGTTCAAGCAATGACGGCCAGTGTCAGGCTCCTGGCATCCATAACAGTGTGGGTCTAATAATACAGCCATTGTAACGTGTCCGGGACCCCCCTACCCCTTCACTGCACCAGTAACTTTCCACTGCCTCCCCGAACCAAGATGCAGACACGAATGCTTTGCATGATGTGAATGCTCATAAGGGAGTCTGTTTGCTTTCAGATTGAACTGTAGCTTTAATAAATGTCGTTTTTTTAAGGCGTGTTTGTTTGTCTGTGAGATTGTCTGCCACTTATTACATACAGATGAATATAGCAATGGCTGCATGTGCACACAGTCCTGCAGCGTGTCTTTGTGAAACACTCACTGCTTTGCCGCTATCACCCTGACCTCCGACCTCTTAGGCCCCCTGAGCAGATTTCATCTGCAGGGACCAATAAGACATCCCAATTATGTTTGGCATCTGCAGCGGTTCCTACCTTTTTGTCACAGTGAATGTAACAGTGCTGTTGTGGTATAATTTCAATGATGTCTAAGCTAATGTCCCCGTTGAGGTGTTGCGTTGAAGTACATAGTTTCCTGTTAAACTGAGGAGCCTGGTCTCTTAAATTTAACGAAATAAAACTTTGCATCATTGGTTCACACATCAGATTCAAGCTCATGCAAACCACAACCAAAAGTAATGCCTTCAGTTTGAACTATAACTGCTTTATAATTCCTGATCCATACAGGCCTTAATTACACAAATGTCCTTGACATACCACAGTATTCATTTGTTTTTGTTTTTTTTTAATTACAATGCAGCATATCTTTTATGTTTTCAATTGTGAATATATTTTCATTACTGAAATGTCTTTGTTTGTGACGAGTGGAGCAGCTGTCTTCATTTCATAAAAAACTTGAAGATTTACATTATATAGATGTTTCGACTGTGTACATCACATGTACACAGTCGAAAAGTTGTGATGCATGTTTTGGAAGTTATGGCATTTAAGCATCTTGACCATACTCTTACATGAGGCATCTCTGCAGTCCAAATGTTCAAGCTGCCTCAATATTAAAAAAACCCACTGTCCAGCCATTTTAGACCTGGATCTTTTAATATGAATTGTTGTTTGAGCGAACAATGTTTACATTGGAGCACTATAGCAGCTAAAAAAAACTAAACCCAAACATTTTAAATAAAGGCAGTGACCTTTACCTTTTCAAAGATAAGCTAACAATATTGATAATATGGGTGATTACTAGGGGTGGATCCGATCCAGGATGCAAACATAATTAAAGGGTAGGAAATGTCCAATCTAACCTGCAGAGATTTCCGATCTGCGAAGCCTCATCGGTGCTTTCCTGTTGCCGAAATGACGCCATAAGTGTTTCCCTGCCGGCTGCTCTGCTCGCTGGCTGGAAACACCACAAAGCAACACATCACTGTGGATGTTTGCAAAGCCCTCGTACAGCGAGGCGGACGCTCTGCAGCCAGATGTCCCCGTTTTGAAAACCCCAGCTCGCCGAGGAGAACAGCGCTGACCACAGCATCAAAACGATGAAAAGCAGCTCCTCTACGCTGTCGCATGCGATTCACACCTCCGTGAAGCTGCGTCCTACTCCACGCTAAACATTGCCGCTTGTACTGTGTACTGCTTCCTTTTCTGTCCTGATACTAACTGTCAGGATACTAACTGTCAGGATACTAACTGTCCTGATATTAACTGTCCTGATACTAACAGTCAGGATACTAACTGTCCTGATACTAACTTTTCTGTCCTGATACTAACCTCAAGTAGTCCTTTGAGAGAACACATGTACATTTGCACATTTCATACTGGCCTGTAGAGAGCAGTTTATTACAGTCTCATATAAAACCAACAATAATGATCATATTAAAGCAAACAGAACTTGCGTATTGGAATGGTATTGGCAGGTATCCACATTCAGGTATCGGGATCAGATCGGAAGTAAAAAACAAAAACATGGATCGCTCCATCCCTAGTGATTATTAAAGATTTTCCATAATTATGGAAGTGACATTCATACTGATTAACCCCCCCCTATTTTTCTTCTTTTTGCTGAGCAAGGTTTCTGTGAAGGTTCTGTCCCACCCAGATGTCTCTTTTGGTAATTGCTTGTTTGAAGGAATGATTGTGGTCCGCTGCAGATGTCGATGCTCTGGTTGAAAGGTGATCCGCATGTTGTAAATGCAAAGCTTTTTTTTGTCGCCCGGCACTCTGCAACAGATACTGCGCTGTTTTGTGCTTCATACTGGCGCATCCCTTAATAATTTAATACTAATATAGGTTCTTCATACAGTTGTTGATCAATGCGGCTGCTGCAGTCACAAGATTGAACGTATGAATTATGCAGTAGCTCCTGCTGTCACCCTCACACAACCTTTTTCAGCGACAGAGGGCAAACAGTTTAGGTTTTCACTTCTCTCAGCGCTGATACTGTAAGTGTGCACTTTTATCCCCGTGATTCGTGGAAAATGACAGTTCCATGCTTGCTTCTCGTACATCTTTGTTAAAGGTGGATTCACCTCCTGGGCTCCCACACCGTTGATGACCTATACTACTGTTCTGCTCCAGCCTCAACTACTTTCCTTTCTCCATGTCTTTAGTATTTTTTCCTCAATCATGCATCTGTTCTGCATGTTTCCTTTTGGCTGTTTACATGGGAGATTAAGCCCCCACCCTTCAGTTTTATATTTTAATCACCACAGTACATCAGGCAGGCTTCCATCTAGAAAGGGCAACCCTCTGCCAGGCTTACCACCTAATCCATCAGCGGCCTGTCCATCAGCTCTCCACGCTGCACACTCCCCAGACTTGGCCACCACGTGCCGCCCCACTCCTTGTCACACTCCTCCACCGTGCTGCGGAAACATCCCATCATCACTGGCAGGCCGGCGCTAAACGTGCTGCCAAAATCATCTTATCTGGGACACTTGGGACTCAGGTGACATCAGCGGCTATCGGCGCCGTGAATGTGCAATTCTGCGGTTGACAGGCATGCGCCTTTTTGACGTGAACTCTTCAGATTCTCACGATGCCGAGGTGACGTCAAATACATTCCAGACCGTCTCGATGGGAGCGTGATTGACCAGATGATCACACGCATTAAGGCCAGACTGATGGCTATAAGCATCCTGTTTGGCATTTTAGCTTGTTTGCTTATCTGCTGATAAGCTCAATCTCCCCTCACAATTGACTTTGAAAAAAGAGATGGGCAGGCAATTCTGTTCTGAAGAGACAAATCAAACTAAAGTCTTGCCTTTTCAGTCGTCTCATTCTCATGTTTTAAGCCCTGATTGTCTGTAAGCTAGTTTAAAGAGTCACAGAGTAGACTTTTAATATTGCTACCTTTCTGTTATTCTCAAGGTTTTTTTCCCTTCCCAGCCATAAGTGAGGAAGGCCGTTTCCCCTGTAGCATTTCAATAACACCAGCTAAACCAGCCTGAATAGCGGGATCAGCACAGACGGGGAGACTGGAGGGAGATAGACTGCTCCCTTCTGAAGAGATCGAGAGCTGCCCATGTGCCTGGCGGATCACTGCCTGATAATAATGTGGCACAAAAGCCCAACACATCACTAAATCCCCTGTCTAGGCCCGCTGGTGTGTCATATCAAGTCCCCTCGGGCCTCTATACTCTGTGCGCCGGCGTGGGACATCTCCACTCCACTATTTTCCACTTCATGTTCTCCCTTCATCACTAACCGGCAGCCAGTCTAATATGTGCTTCTTCAGATATTCAATTTGCCTCACCTCAACGATTCCCCCCCCCCCCCTGTCTGCAAGGCAAATTGGATGTGGCAGGTCAGTATGATGAGGGGAAATGTGAAAACGCTCGTGTGCACGTGTCCTCCGTAGAGACAGATGCGAAGGCGAAGCGGCTTCAGTTCAACGGCTGGAGATGCGCGTGCACGCACACACACAACACACACAACACACACACACACACGTTTATCTTGCATTATTTGTTAAACTGACCTCAGTATGTAGGTCCTAGGGCAGGGGTTGGCAATCTTCAACACTCAAAGAGCCATTTGGACCCGTTTCCCACTGAACAGAACACATTGGAGCTGCACCAACCCGCCCCTCCCCCCTCGCTGGTGAACAGACAGCTTGTCCAGGGGATTTCCGACAACTCGTCCACAACTATTTGTTTTTTTGTTGTTTTTTTTTTTTTTTTGCATTATTGATTTGAAGAATTGGATTTCAAAGTATATTTGACACATTTGGAAGGATTATTAATTGTATTTGACACAAAAAATATAAGATATGAAGTATTTTTTGGCAGCTGCCCAGAGCACAAACTCAGCAGGGGTGCACCGTACACCGGCTCAGATGCAATCTTCACAAATACAGTTTTCAGCTGCGAGGCTCATGCAGTAGCAACGTTGCATGATAAACCTGATTAAGATATGACTGATACAGTCATTAGCGAGCTGGAACATGCATGCGCAACACATGGCAGTGCCGAAGTTTTGGGTGGGCGGAGGGGGGGGTGCGCAAAGAAGACCCTTCATTGCGAGAAACAAAGCTATAGGATGCTATACTAAATATATATGGACATATACTCGGTCTATGAAACGTATATAAAATATCTATTGTACAGGATTTATCTTCTCCCAACAATTCTAAAATCTCATCCATGGACGAGTTGTCCTCTGAGGGTGCTGTCCATGGACGAGTTGTCCTCTGAGGGTGCTGTCCATGGACGAGTTGTCCTACAAATTCTGTCGCTATAAATCGGAGATCAGGGTTTTTAGAAACAGTGTGAGTGGTGCAGCTTTCAATGTCAATCAAGATTATTCATTGTTAAGTGAATAATTGCCGCTCTCTGTGGCAGTGAGCATGAATTGTCGTTCGTCCACTCGTCGCTCTCAATAAGTCCGCAATATTAAAATATCTCATCTGCAATAAGCACTCCCCTTATTGTTCACGTACGACGCTTTGCACACACTGGTTGTTTTGTTGACTGGTTTTATTGGAACACCGGCGCTCCACAGCACCACGGTCTTCTGACGAGGTTCAGACGCTCCTCTCAGTAACAGGAGAGGAGGAGGAGGAGGAGAGGAGGAGCAGATCCAGCGGGAGATGGATGCTGCAGTTCGGATTGAGAACGTTTTCCGCTATCAGAGATAAAGGAAGCTCACAGCTGCCGTGAGCTGTGGCTGCAACTTCCACGTTCACGTCGTTCACAACCCTGCCTGAATTTGACCGTGTTCTCCGTAGTTGGATCGCGCAACATAGTTGGTCTGGGTGCGCTTTGCCCTACTGTATCGCCGTGCTCAGGGATGTGCTGCAGTGGGAGCAAGGCACAAGGAGCCACTGCAGAGGGAGGAAAGAGCGGTGGGTTGTAGACCCCTGTTCTAGGGGGATAAAAAAAAGATATTTGTGGTAGGGGGCAGCTGTGGCTCAGGTGGTAGAGCTGGTCAACAAAGTTAAAGGTTTGGTCATTGACGTCGTTAGGCAAGACACTGACCTCAAATGGAGGGCGAGCGCATTGTTCTGGCATCTGTTTCCATTAATGTATGAAAACATACAAATGTGAGCGATCAAGTAAACAGAATTTGATCTAATGCTAAACTACTTGTACAGTAGTTTATCCAACTGCAAGATTACTCTTGTAGATGAAGAAGCTGACACATGTGGCTTATTGTGAGTGGTTGACCGAGCCCCTGAACTGTCCGTTGGAATTGATTAGATCCTCTGATCTTCAGGTTAGATAATGATCCTCAGCAGTGCTGAACTGACTGGATCTTATTTATGAATCTCTGATAGGCAGCACTACAAATTGGTCTTTGTAGGGAGATAAACCCTTCATACGCTTTAATTTAGAAATCAGATGGACACCAAGTCACTTCTTGCTTCCTCTGATTTATGTAACAAATATATATTAGGATGCTTCATAAGAAGTTGTGGCAGACGTGCCTGCCACCCGCTGGTTCACACACAGCTGCATGGAGTCTGATCGCCAGTTCACCATTCTTTTATTCTTGAATCACCCAAATCACCAAACACACAGTGCACGGCTGCACTGTCCTCTGCCTGTCAACCCTCGTGTCCGGACGGCTCCTCCTTTACAGCCAGAGAGGTAATTGGTACCTGCCTCACCTCTCTGCCACAGAAGTCTTCAACTTTTCATATTTCTTGATGATCAGTAATTTCATGCCGTGTTGTCTTTGTGTGCTGTGACGCACAACAATCTGGAAGAGCAGGAAAACGCATGTGACGGTGTCACAGCGGGGTGATGAGGTCAGACGGAGAGGTGTCGGCAGGCACGCCACAGGAATGATCACACCATCAATGATTGAGAAGAAGAAACTGCTGCTGTCCTTGACCCCCCCCCCCCCCCCCCAAGTGCTGGAGCATTTTATGACACAGATCCTGTCTCGGGAAAGTTTTTGTTCTACGAGGCCACGGTGCCACATCTACAGATCGTTGACCAGTTCTTCAAAGACGCATAATTTTATAAAATACACCAGATGCGTCCAAGTCAATGAAGTTGCAGTACATATTTTAGTTTAGTCGACATAGTAGTTGTGATCCTATAATGCTTGACGTATATTGGTCATTATCTGGTGATGGATGTGTTGACAAGACATGAAGTCCTCATTTTCAGGCCCTTGCAATAAAAGCAGTATGATAGCTGACATAAATAGATGGTCCAATTTGAAGACCGGGGCTGGAATCAATAACAGACGAGAATAGCTTCCACATTGTTGGTTCCTCTCCCAGGCTCGGGGGCATGCGTGTGTTTTTCACATGTGCCACTTACGATGTTTCCATGTATGACGCAGGTGGTGGTTTTTGACTGCTTTTACCGTTGCATCAAGTCTGATAACATCACTTAAACGCTGGCATGGATTAATTGTCATTGCGCAGTCATTTGGACACTGCAGCTATTTTTAGAGAACGTGGCAGAAATTGCTGACCCCCAGTGTTTTGCCCTCATTTTAAATCTCAGTCTTGAGCTTTATTATGGATTACTTGCTGTTTTAGTATGCGCAACAAAATCTCTTGAGCTCATGTGGTAAGACTGAATTATTTATTTATTTATTTATTTAGACCAAACAGAACATCTTCCAAATAAAAAAAACACTATTGCCACTAGTAGATTTTTAACATTTAATTTATTGTAAAGTGTTTGTTTAATTAATTTTACAATAGCATTCATATTTGACCACGCAATAACATGCTTCGTTCCTTTAAAGTTTACACATACTAATGCTGTTGTATTGTTTTGAATAAACATCCCTCAGAAGGAATCTTAGGCCACATCCCCACGAGGCAAAACCATCCGGAGGTTCTCCCAAAAATTTCTGTCCACATCTAAACATGGATCAACACGAGGCTTCAGGGCGTGTAGTACACATGCCAGGCCTTTAGGGGCGCTGGGACTTACCAACCACACCAAAAATGCAGAAGAAGACGGAGCACATAGACATTTAGAAGTAGATTCCTGCTAATAAACTTCTATATAACTCTGAGTTCTATACGTCTGTGGCCCGGCTCCTCCTGCTGCTAGCATCATGTAGCTTCTGCAGCTCCTCCGGAGCTTGTCGTCCCTGATTGTTGTGGTTATTTGGTGACATTGTGGACTGCGGTGGTGGGAGAGGGGGGAGATTTCGTTATCTTTTTTTTAATCACAGATGATCATCTTTGCATTCCAGACCTTGGGGTGTGAACGGCACGAGCCAGGGTTTTATAATTTCCCCATTCTGGGACCCGTATCAAAAAAAAAAAAAAAATGTTTTTGTGCTTCTAAAACACCACCTCGTGTGGATGACAGGCCAAAAACAGCTCGTTTTGGTTAACCGGCACGCTCGTGTGGACGGCCCCTTTCAAAACCTGCCAGACAAGAGACGACGTTGTCATTGTCACACAGCTGAAGTAGTCAACAATTTGCTAGATGCAATTGCATTTGCTTGTTCTTGCAGCTACAAAACTGAATTGACGTGCACCACGAAATGATGCCATTCTTTGAATGCGTTTTCTTGCAAAAAAGACAAATGACGCTTTGTTTTTTTTCATTTAAAAACACTTTTTAATGCAGTTTTCTCTCATTGTCCCACACTCACTGCACTGTAGTCATGGTGTTTTCTGCTGCCCTGTGTATAATGCTGAAACATTATCGTTTTATTGTCCAGAGATTGCAACACAAGTTGCCATATTGAGGAAGAAAGAGGGAAAAACAAACATTGGCATTCTCATGACATTTAGATTCAGGTCACATCTCTTTAAGATACATTTCAATGAAAGCATGTCCATCGCAGCTATATTTGCGGGTGACTGACATTCACAAGGTCTACTTCCTGTTTACAGACGATCGAATTGCACAACATATACCCTTCCTTCTTATCATTCATAAAGTTGCCCACAGTGGGAAGGTCTCTCTCTCCCAGGACGAATGTGGCTGAGCTAAGCTCCGTGATGTCACTGCGAGCCCCAGCTGCTGTGTTGTCCCTGGACTGTCTGTCCCACTGTAGTCCGCCTGAGCCTATGAGGAGCCAGACGGAGCCAAATGGGGTGGGGGGCGGGGGGGGGGATTAAATCTGCAGCTGCCCTGTTGTTGTTGTGAGTGCTGGTTACAGCATTGTGATCTGATAAGCGCCTTATAAATATTGCCGTTGCTTAGGTTGATGAGATATATATTTCCCTCCAGCCCTTCTTCCCATTCACAAATGGTCAGAGATGAGGAGGAGGCTTTCTGCTCTATGATGATGATTCCCATGAATAGTGGCTGCTCTGTCGACTGAAATATTCATCTAAAATATGAAAAAACCCATTTAGCAATCGTTCTTTGGTGGCCAAGAGCAGATAGAAATGTTCACTGGTTTCTGAGACCACAACATCAGGAAGTTAGGAATTGTAACTTCTTGAGGTGGACGGCTTCCTTTTTACTTGTTTACATGATTAGCTTTGCATGCAAACTGCCTCTAGAGCTCTTCTGTATTTTCTGTTCCGTGGAGCAAGTGGCTGCAGTTTTTCTTCACAAAGCTTCTGGACTGTGGTTTGGCAGCAATTCGTTTGCTCGTGTTAGATCAATGTCAGTAGCCCCGAGCTGCCTGCCCCCACCTATCCTGGCATCATTGACTAAATCGTGTGGGAGCAGGGATTTGGCCAGGTCACGTGCTGGCTCATCTACACTTTATTGACCAGCCTACAAGTCTCAGGCTCATTAGTGCCTGTGCTGTACCTCAAGAGTCAGACCGGATGCTGCTTGGACCTATTTCTGAAAGAACAAACGGCTTTTTACCTTTTGATTTACTAGATTTTTATTGGACGCTTGGGAATTGACTGATGGGGCCCTCTGAAGAATTAGTCATGGATCCACTTGAATCCTCTCTGTGCAATCAAAGTCACAGTAGGTGCTGACCAAAAGTAGTTTTAAGATAGAGACAGCATGTGACATGATTTCTTTTATGACTTGTGTTATGAAGCTTTATTTCAGGAAAAGCGTTGATGAGGTAGAATTACTTCTAATATACATTTGGACAATGGTGGTTATTTGTTAGGTTATTGCCAAAATATTCCATTGGGAATTTTTCTGTAACGTACTTCTAAATGCAATAAGCTCTGTATGGCCAGATGTTTTTTTGTGATGTTTAACCCTGTCGCTGAGATGTGGTGCTTGATAATGTGCTTGACTATCGGGTCATTAGCGCTCCTGTCATTGCACCCTAATAGATTAATTTAATTTTGCTGGCAGTGACGGTCATGGCTGCAATCATTTCTCACCCTGACCTGAGTGCCGACATTACCACCCAAGACATGATCAATCTGGGAGAAGTTGCATTCATCTTGAACCTGTTTGTGTACACTAGCATTGTTCCGACATGCAATCGTCCATCTGGAGAAAGGTTTTTATTTTATTTTTTTTGGGAGGGGGGGTCTCTTTGTTTCTCTCTTCCTGGACACAATTCTGAGGCCGACAGGGGAAGACTGGCATGTCTTGGCCATGCTTTTCCAAGGACCACTTTTTTCCCCCCCAGTGGGCACCATGTCTAAAATACATGGCTCCTTCTGGCTATTGTTCCACCCGTCTGTCTGTTGGCTGACACTAGCAATAATCCTGACATCTGGCCTGCTTCCAAACTCATTACGACACTTGGTGGCATTGATCCTTCCTCTTGAGGCTTCCCCTCCAGAGCTCCGTGCCACTGCTCTGCACTCCTACTGAGCTTTATTTGGCTTCTTGTCACTCTTTTTCCTCCTCTATTTCCACACCTCTTTGTATTGTTTTTGTATGGCTGACCTGTGTGGTGGTTCGATTAATAGATGAAAGGTGCTGGTATGAAGTCTAATGCAACGCAGATTAACGATTGCACCCACTGGTTGCAGCCGCCCAGTTTCCCATTCCAGCCATCTTTTATGATGCCAGGGTAGCTGAGCTGTGACATGTCTGTGGTTAATGAAATTAGTGCCGAGGAAATGCACATTGTCCACTTGGGATTATTAAGAGCAGTTCCCACTGAAACATCTGTGGCACAGTACATTATCTAGAGTGGCACAAACTAAGGAAATGAACTGGCTATACTGCGACCAATTGCAGGGCAAGCTGGAGAACAGTTATTTTAAAGATTTTCTCCACCTCTTACACTAAAAGCATTTTGAATTGTGGCATTGACCTGGTGGCCTCTTGGAATACTTACATTTTGCATCCAGTTACAGCAAGGTTGTGCAATGTGCATGAATGTTGAGCACGATTTAGTCGTTTTCTGATCCTAACTCACTGTGATGTTAAATTATGTCCATATGGAATAAAAGAGTTTGGAACAATGTTTCCCTTTCAAGTTCTCAAGCTCTGCTGACTACATTTTAGCTGTCGCACTACTTTGGTCCACAAATCCAATTAAAGTTTTTACATGTAGCCTTTAAGTAGATCAGGTGTGCAAGAATAGTAGCTGTAGGGAAAAAGCTGGCTGGCTTCTGAGGATTTGTGAAAGGCAACTCTTCACTGGCAAAGACTGTGTACTGATTGGTCCCCATCCACATTGGGACCTGCAGTCACAAATTTGGGGTCATGCCTGATCCACTGAAGTCCCGTCCACACGACCCAAAATTATCTTTCTTCTCTTCGGCGTTCTCCAAAAAAGAAATTCTGTCCAAACGTCACTGTGAACACGGCTCAGCACGATGCCTAAGGGCATGTAGTACTTATGCCAGGCCTTTAGGGGCGCTGTGACTCACCAAATACACCAACAATACAGAAAAACTCTAAGGTCTGTGCTTCTGCCCCTCCTGCGAGTATGAGTAGCTTCTGCAGCTCGACCTGGAGCATGTAGTCTACGGTTGTTGTGGTTATTATTGCGTATGGCGGGAGAGGGGGCGATGGCATCATTTTCCACAGTTGTGTGTCATCTTTGCCCACCACACCTCAGAGCAGAGCCGGCGTTTTAAAATGTATCCTCTCTGAAACCCATGTTTAAAAAACAAAAAGTAAACAAAGAAAATACAATGTTTTCGGGCTCCTAAAACGCCATGACATTCTCATCACAGATTCAAACATCACCTTTCAAGATCACTGCAAGACTTTCCATGCTTAAAGAAAACCGTGTGACAGGGCTGGTACTCGCTGACATTGAGTGGAGCTATCTGAATGATGATTAGTATGCCTCTGGGTCGACCCCCCCCCCCCCCCCCCCCCCATCGCAGTCCTAAAGGGTTTTGCCACAGGTGTATAAACAAATGTAGTTATACAATGCACAAGAGATTATAGCTCTTGTTTTAGAAATGGAAAAAAAAAAAAAAAGAATGTTGTGGAAGCTGTGAAAGAGTAAACGGACAGAGTTGTCGAGTCGGTTTTTCTTTATTGTGTCACGCAGCACGACAGTAGACCTGTTGAACATTTCACCCTGTTACATCACCACATATCCTCATTTAACCCCACCTGTCACCGACACACTCACTCCACTCTGAATGAGAGAACCTCCCTCAAGGTGCACCGCCATCTATTCTTTTGAGAGGCAAATGTGAAGACAAACACAAACCACTTTAAAAAAAAAAATATACACTTAACCTAAAATGGTGTATTGTTGAAATGCAGGGGCACTTTGCTGCCGCACACAGAATGGAAGTGGACAGTAGAAGGGTGGTGGTTTATGAGTCACACTGCCATTGGAGCAAACTTGGCCTTCCCACTGTTCGTCCAGCAGTCGGCGCGACACGGAGGTCGTCTGGATGGGAGCCACTGTAATGCAGGGAAGAGAATCTGCGCTTGTGGCTTTCCTGCAGGTCTGGTCATTCAGCAATAACGGGGATCCTGAAGGGCAGCCAAAGATTCTCGAGCAGATGTTACTGATCCTCTTGAACTGCTATTTAGTTTGAAGTGTGAGCGAGTGGCCGTATTTGGATGCCACGGTTCACATGTAAGCAGCCTGGGTTCCCCTGGATGAGCAGGAGGAAGAGCAGGGATGCCCGAGCTTCTTTACTCTCCTTATTGCCACACACCCCAGAGAGGGCGACGAGAGGATTGATGAACTGTGGTTATAAAACTGTGACACTCATTGTGGGGTTGCATTGATTAAATATTTTTAAACCTGCATAGTTATACAATGCACAACGTATCGTTTTCACATTGGTAGTAATACACTGTGCCTTGTTTACTGTATGATCACAGATCAGTCGTGCTATGCTTTATGTGGAGGGCACACTCAAATCCGAGAATGACAGAAGTGCATGCAGTTTGGTGGAAAAAGAAACATTCAAGGTGTCTGTTCTATTCCGGACTGTTTCAGCCCCAGTTTTTCTTTCAATCGACAGGGTGACTTTAGAAAGACATCACTGGATATGGCCATTGTTTGAAACCACAGCCGCATAAGATGCACAGGATGAGACAGATTATTTGTTGTCAGCGTTTATTTGAACTTTGCAAGCAGTCCCCTGTGTCAAAGCTACTAACAGCAGAGAGGAGGTACTGGACCGAGTTAAGCAGAAGCAGCACCAGCTGCAACTGGTGCATTGCAGCACCTGGCCCACCTCAGCGCACTGGCTCCTGCTGCGAAGCCTCATTCAGAGCACAGAGACACAGCATCAATCACAGCAGCTCAAGCCAGCCCTATGGCCTGCTATTTCACACCTTGTGCTGCAGTCCCCTGTTTCAATCTTGTGGTTGCACACATTAATTCCTTGATTGCCCAAGATACTTAAAGATTGAGCTTCTTGACTAACTAAGGATTTCTTCCTTGGTTTTGTCAGAGATCTCTGGCTTCTAAATGATTATCATTGACGTGTCATTATGCAGTCTCTGGGCCTTTGTATTTTGTAGGCTGCCCGCTTCAACCGGTACAACCACAGTCAAACCCTAGTGTGTGATTTCCTGTAATTATTGTTGAGGAAATGTCTTTTTTTTTTCTTTAGGGTGAGAAACTCAGCACTGAAAACATGGGAGTAACGTGCAAGAAGAAGTCAGTTGCCAGTGTGTAGTATTGTGATTCAGTTTATGCTTGTGTCTGACATTGATGCTGGGATTTCTAATATTACAGGTGTTTATAGAAACCCAACGTGCTTTGCTATGTGCAATCAATGTTCTTTCAACTGTAGGTCTTGTTTGTGCCGTTGTCCTGAAATCACCCAGCTAATAATGTGTTGTAGATGCAATATAGCAAAGCTTGCGATGATTTAGCACCGTTGCAGCGAGCGTCCCCATCCTCATCCACTCCGGTCTCAGTGAGGCAGCTTGCCTTGGAGTCAATCTCCTTTCCTTCACCTTTACCCAGTGCTGTTACTCATTGCTTACCACCTGTCGTCCCAGTGTTACCAGGTGAGCTCTTGGCTGCAAATTCACCTTTAATTTAGGATAGAAGAGTCCAAGCCAGGCTACTCTCATTTGCATGTCGGTAATAAAAGTGAACAAGATTGAGCCGCCTTTAATTTGATTTGATATGATGTTTATGTTGATTTGAAAGTGGTGGTGTTAAAAACAAATAGGCGAAAGTGCAATAACCCAGACTCAGCCCTAACTGAGCTTTTTCTAATTGTTTTTTTGTTTTGTTGTTGTTCTAATTTGATGTGCTGGTTAAAGCTGCTGCTTCAACTGCCTGTTAAAACAATTACATTCTCTCAACAAAGAGTCTTATTAAGTACTGTGCAAGAACGTTCATCTAATCACACATTATATAATAATAATAATGCATGGGTTTTATATTGCGATATTTTTCGAGGAGACTCAGAGATGCTTTACTTTGCATTATTCCTTCAATCATCCTGATGGTGGTAAACTACGTATGCTGCCAAACTGCGCCATCGGCCCCTCCGACCACCACCACCCAACTCACTGCCACACTGCATTCACACGGGTAGTTTTGGGTTCAGTGACTTGCCCAAGGACACTTCGGCATGTGGACAGGCAGAGCTGGCAATCGAACCTGCAACCTTCTGGCATATGCAATTCTGGCATGCCTTGTGTCATGAAGAAGGTTGCAGTGGTTGAGAGTACACTTTATTGTGTTTCCTCACCTGGTAGTACCATTCAGTGTGCACAGTGTGGCTACCAACCAGAAAAAGACAATTCTGAAAAACACTTAGAGAGAATTGACAATGGAGACAGAGGTACAACTTTATTAGTGTGAGTAGTCAAGATGTTTTACATTGAAGTGTGGCCGCATGTTGAGGAAAATACTTTCTTTTTTTTTGCTGTACCGACAATGGGATGGACGGCGGAAACCTGACGGTGTGGCATGGACTCTGGTGCAGTGGCTTTCATCCACTCTTGCACTGGACTGCTGTTATCATGTTCACATCCACTGTGCCGCACCCTCCTCAGTCCCAAACTCTACTAGGTCAACATTAAAGCGACATGTGTCTCGTGTACCAATATTCAAGCTTGTGATTCTGTTTTCTAAGTTGACACTTGAGATAATGCCTGTAAGGCTTTTTCATTTAATAGGTTTGTATTTAAGATGAATATTTTTTTGTGATACAAAGTTCTCCTTTACAACCTCCATAGAAAACAAGGACGTCAATTCTTTTCTTTGTATACAGGTATTACTCTTTAATCTCCTCTTATGATGTCTAGCTGCTGTTTTGCCGTCACACTAATCCAATAAGCCACTGATGGTGATCCGACGTCTTGCATAACAGCGTCAAGATAACCAACCCATGTTTCCCCCATTGACCAAAAGCCTAAAGAGGGTGGTTTATTTTTAGCCCGGGAGCACATGCTAAGACGAGAATCTATGAGGAGATGATGTTTGGCAGTCACTCCTCAGTAATTCTCTGCGCAAAGCCAAGTGGATCATTAAAATAACGAGAGCTGTAACTTAAGATTCGGGGTTGCTTTAACTGCAGCGAGAAAGTGCCGGGTGTAAGGTGAGAATAGGAAAGAAAACGAAGAACGGTGAAAGTGTGACTTTGAATACGACGTCAGCCTTGAACTTTGTTTCCTTCTGCCTTCTCGTGACAAGGAAGAAATACCACTGGCACTCGCGGTGTGGGTTGCAACTGGGGCATGTCCCGCAAGGGCTCTGGTGACAGGAGCTCATGACTCTGCGTTTTGTTGTTTTTTGTTGGTGCTACCAGCAGGCAGATCTCCTTCGCTCATGTCACTCTCCGTCTGTGCGTCAGAAAGACACGTCTTTCCATTTTCAAAATCAGCGTCTACTACATGCGTAGTCCTGGAAGCCAGGGCTGCTCGATTATGGAAAGAAATCAGTCACGATTATTTTGGGCAGTATTGAAATCATGATTATTTACACGATTATGTCTTTGAATTTGGAACGGCATTTATTGAACATGTTTAAAAAAAAAAGACTTGTGTTAAATAAATGGAAATATCTTGTAGTGTAGTAGTAAAAAATAAACTTGTACTGCACTCAATCTTCTGAAAACAAGAAATCAATCAAATACAATAAGAGATAGATATACTTCAATAAATAAGCCCAACATAAATACTTTGATAAATTGGTCCAAAATAAAATAAAATGGTGGTGTCGAGCCGATGAACGGGAGTCGGAGGCAAGGAACTCCAAACTTTATTTTCCATTCGAACAGACTTCTCAGAAACGCTTTTCTTTTCTCTCTTTTTTTTCCTCTCATCTCTCCAACGACAAAACTACTTTTGCTCGGAAACCCCGCCTCTCTACAAAATAAAGTTCCCCACAGTAACTGGGTGGATTATGACCTTAACTGGTCACCACAGTGGAGAACTCTATTTTGTAGGTTTCCGGTCGGCAGTATTTTGGTGCAACAGCGTGTGGCGCTGTGCTCTCATGTTGGAGAGAGAGAGAGAGAGAAAAGAAGAGGTACTGAGAAGTGTAGATTAACGGAGCATAAAGTTTGGAGTCCCTTGTGGAACACGCCACCTCCGACTCCCGTTCATCGGCTTTGGGACATAATCATTTTTCTTGAATTCTATGAATTTTGAGATCGTCTGGAGCCGTAATCGTAACCACGATTAAAATGCGATTAATAGCGCAGCCCTACTGGATGCTATACTCCGCTGGCCTTACTCCACAACCCCTAATGCTACTACCACTACACGGTGTGCAAGGCCATTCAGCACACACAGGATCACATGCATGCAACCTGAGACCTGAGGAATACTGTTGACATTGGAGTTTTACAGTGGCCCTCGCTTGGCAGCGTTAACAGCTTTATTCTAGATATATCAATCACAATGAGACGACAAGGAAATGTGAACCTTAGAAGCCCCATCGTTTTCAGGCAGGTTCCTGTTCTCATCTCATGAACAGAATGATCCTCGTCTCGTCCGCCTCTTCGGCAGTTTCAGACGCTGCTGTTTCGAATGGAGTTTTAGTTTGATGGAAGATTAGTTGATCTAATATATCAACTATTAATTGATCAAAGTGTCAGGTGTCTACTTAGCTTTCATGTTGTGCTCAAAGTAATGATTAAATATGTTCTGTAACTGGTGCGCGTGTGTGTGTGTGTGTGTGTGTGTGTGTGTGTGTGTGTGTGTGTGTGTGTGTGTGTGTGTGTGTGTGTGTGTGCTGTAGTCATGCGTCTGTGACATTTTCTACTCTGACTCACTAAAATAATTTGAAAAATGTAGACTGTCTCTAAATGTCTACATTTGGGTTTTGATTATTATACATACTGCAGTTCATGGTATATTAATCATTTTTCAAAATGTATTTACAAAGTCATTTAAAGTGGTGATTATAACCCTCAAAATGCTCTGAAAAGATAGTGTTTTGGTTTTTTTATTACTTGAAATCCAATTAAAGGTTATGATTTGCCATACATGTGTAAGAGAAGATGCACATCGTATTGTGGAAAGCTGAAATGACTGAAAGTCTGTGCAGCTGTTTATTTCTTTTAGTTAACTCCTAAAATATGGTTTTACTTTCACTTTCATGATGAGTGAGCTTGGAAACTGTAAACAGAGGTGGGTCCTTCTTCTATTTGTGGTCTTTTAAAGAAAAAACTTTTTTTTACTTTTCTAGAGCAAATGTTTTAGATATTCCAGCTTATCAAAATGAGAAATGTGTATAAAGCCCCTGCCTGATAACGTTTGTACATTCACTTGACCAACGTACATCTGCATACATTTTTCAAGTCAGTTGCTGTCAAGATGCCAGATGCTTTGTGTATTCACTTCTGCAGTAAGCAGATTTGGGATTCCACTGCAACGACCCCGGACAGCCTTTTTACATGATGCAGCAGCACGCAGGCTCCAGAAGCAAGAGCATGCACGCTTATGTTGGAGCTGAGCTGCAGCAACGCTGTCTGTGTTGAACTTGCATACACTGCTCGTGTGAAATCAACCTGTCTAGTGAGGAAGCAACACTGATCAATTTCATCTGTTGTTTAGCAAATGAAACAGACAGCATGTGGAAAAAAGGTTTGCTGTGTCTCCCAGCGTGGAGGAGATCCCAGGAGACAGGCCAGGACATGTGACTTGTCTTGTAGAACTTTCACTGACGTTGGATCAGCCTGCATTGTGATTCTCCACTTCTATTTTGAGTATGATTCCAAATCCAGACCTCCATGGAACAATCATTTTGATTAACATTGTTATTTTGTTCTCAATCCACTCGAGAATATCTTGAGTAAAGACTTTCTACTGTAGTATTTCATTAATTGAGATCTGGGATGTATTATTTTAGTATTTCCTTTATTTTGTTTGAGCAGTGTGCGTTGCCAGTAGCGGCAGAGCAGGAGGCCCTTTACAGCCAGGAAATAAAAGACAACAAAAAGGAGTTCCATGTATTCTCAACCCACATGCAGAACTGAGCAGGCCTCGGTAGAGTTGATTTAGCCAACACAGCTCCATCCCACTTGGTTGAACTTGGTGGGAGCAGAACCATGCCTCGCTTTTCCAGAAAAGAGATTCTATCCACCCGAGGCGAAGCAGTTCTGAACACAGAAAAGCAATGTATCTTGTTGTTTTATTCATGAGGTCAGAATAAAGTAGAATGAGTAATTGTGAAACAAATGGGTTTTCTACACCATTCTTATGTTAAGTTTAAGTATGAACTAAGGATTTTTTTTTTCTCCAGTTGTTGCTGTCCATCAATGCTTTGCAACAGAATAACATGTCGGAATAATTTACGTCATAAATCTGGTTTGATGAAGCTCTGGGATGGCTTGTATCTCTTGTATGTTGTAGTTATCTGACACCAGAGTGCTGCAGATACGTTCTGTGAGCTCCGGGCAGCAGGATGTCACTGTTGACAGGAAATGTTCCAGCCTTGAACTCTCATTTCCAGCAACAATATATCCTCAAAGTAGTTTGGACATTTTATGGGTGTGTTTTCATCTTCTGTGTTTGGACTACTCCCCGGTTGTGACATGGTTCAGTCTAATGTTGTACTAATATTGAACAAGTATTTCTCTCACTTGGCATCTTATTGTGGAGTAGTAGCAAAATATGTATTCTCAGTGACATGTCATTGGGCAAGCCCTCTTGTACTTTTGAAAGCACCCTCTCTCTGCACTAAGATACTAATTTGGGCATTGTGTTGCCATCAGACGATTGCTCAAGAGGCGATGCATTGTTTAGACTGAACTGATTGCAGCTCTACTTTCGACAGTTCAACTTAAATATCATGCAATTGATCAGAGATGCACTTAAATAAATGTAAATTAAACACACCTTGACTGACACGCTTTTGCAAAGGGAGGATTATTCCTCAGAAATCCTCAAACAAGCTATTCCAGTTGGATTTATGGCGTTTGTAAAAGTTGTATATGAACTGTATGTGTAAGTCATCCAAAGCATCAAGGTCAGCATCGAGTTACTAACTCACCTCTT
Organism: Blennius ocellaris; assembly: GCF_963422515.1. Taxonomy (NCBI): domain Eukaryota; kingdom Metazoa; phylum Chordata; class Actinopteri; order Blenniiformes; family Blenniidae; genus Blennius; species Blennius ocellaris. The sequence goes on from NC_137658.1 coordinate 24,176,246, forward strand.
CCTGACTTCTGTGGGGACTTCTCCTCTCACAGCACCTGAAACACTTCAAACAACCTTTTCATCTTACTTTTGTCTGTGCTCTCAAGGCAGATCAGTTTGTTTTTTTTTCATTTGAAACTTATACAATCTCTTTCCTCGTATGCTTACAGGTTATGAAAAGACAGAGGACACATCAGAAAAGACATCCTTGGCTGACCAAGAAGATGCCCGACTGATATACCTCAACCAGCCGCAGTTCACAAAGTTCTGCTGCAATCGAGTCAGGTAAGTCTTATTTACTGAATGTCATGCATGATGGGAAGTGAACGGATGAGAGGATTCAAGTACCACTTTGAGTGGAACAGGGAAAATCAAAGCAGTATGTCGTAAAGCCTTTGACAGGCTGCCAGTCACAGGACCAACACAAAGACAAGACGGTCACGCACAAGGGTTTTCCCCTCTCAATGAATCTTCTCTGTAATAAATGGAAATTTCATTTAAGACTAGTTGACGAAGCTAAAAGGAGTCGAAATTGTAGGTATTTCAAACATTGTCCTCAACATATTGTGTGTATTACAAACCATTTCAAGCCTCTAATTCAGGGTTGCCAGACACATTTTAATTCAGGGGGTCACAGACAGTACTATTTCATCTGAAGAGGGCCGAAACGGTAAGATAGTGCCAGAATAACCTTTGAATTTAAACTTTTAAGTTTTCCTTTGTTGTGACACAGAGGATATGTGATGAAAATGTCTATATTTTCATCAAAATCAAACGGTTGCTGTCATAAATTTCCACAATCTTAACATAAAGCCAGTTTTGATCAAACCTTCTGCTGCAATATACAGTGAAATGTCTCAAAAGTGTGTTTTTTTGTTGTTCGCTTTTTAAAAAAAAACTAATTTGTCTCGGCCATAGGGTTTTGAGACTAAATCCAGTTTGCTCGCAGTGAGGTAGCTGACTTTCATGGCAGCATCATCAATATCCAAGCTCAGTGTTGTGTCTACTCTTCAGAAATGAGTTTAAAAATTAAAGTCAAAGGCAAAATGTTACTTTGGGGACTGCAATGAATCAACTCATTGCCCTGCAGGTATCAGTATTAGTCCCAAAACAGAAAGATCCAATATATCGCAAAGTGTTGACTCTCCATCCAGTGTTTCCAAGGGCAAAGAAGCTTTTCTCATGCCATTTTTCAGAATGTGATGTTACCTCAGCTGCCACAACATTCACCTCAAGTTGTACTCACTGGAGAACTTTGCTTTTAGTCTTGATATTGTAAACTCGCATGTTTTCTGTGGTTTCTATTGAGACCCAGAACAGAACCTGCCTTGAACCCCGCGTCGACCCTCAGATTCACTGGAATCAAATGTGGAATATAGTCAAATGTGTGCCTGGGAAGATTTTACTAAAAGCAAAATCTGTTTTAAATTGGCATTATGCTGTGAAAAGCATGTGCCAACAATCAATCATGACGAGGGAAAATATGTAGTTGGCAAACTTTGCACTTTTTGGGAAAACACAGCAAAGGAGAAAGTAAATAAGAGGGCGATCTTAAATATAATCTCATATTCAGCTTTCCTAAAATGACTTCTGAAAAGATGCACCACAGTTGAAACCGTACACTGTGCCACTGCAGTGGAGAGAGCTCCAAACTTGCAGCTGTGACAATAACCCCAGACATACGATATTTGATAAATACCCACAAGATTTGGATTACTGCAATCGAGTACATGGCTAGTGCACATATTCCAGACTGGCTTCTTTATCCTGGAGCTCCTTGTGGAGGAGCGTGCTGCTTTTAGCATTAAAGGTCAAGATTGTTGGGTTAGGCCATCCTCTGTCAAGGAATATTACCATTACCATTGCTGCAGCATGAGCAGCCTGAGATATGAATGTGCTCACACACACACGGCCTCAAACTAAACAGGAATAGTAAATGGGGGGGAAACTATGAATTGAGTCTGTGGTGCTTGTTTCTTTCATGCTTTAACATTATAACATGACATATAACAGACAAAAGGTGTGACGAATCTTGCAGGTCTTTCTAAACACTATTTTAAAAGCAGGCTTTTTGAATTTAACCCCCTTTTTTAATTTAGCATTTAATTATCTGACTATTTTATGTACTTCTTATTCTTTTTTCTAAGATAGTTAATGTTTTACCTTAATCTTTTATTTCATTTATGAATTCATTTTATAAGCGCTTATTTATTTATTTTTATTGGTTGATTATTTTTACTTTTTACTTTCTTATCTTTTATTTTCATTTATTGATTCACGTTTTTAGCTCCTATTTCTTTTTCTCCAGCGTCTCCTCACGGGGGCGCTCTTCATCGGGAGTTGAGTCTGGTCTGCCTGCGGGGGGCGTCGTCCTGGGGATCGTTCTGGCCTTGGCGGTGGAGCTCAGCCTGGGGTTCACTGACCGTGGTGGGGGCTCCTGGCCGGCTGGGTGGGAACAGCCCCCCATAGCTGTAGGCTGTGGCTCCTCTGGGTGTGGACGGCCCCCTCGGGTGGTGTTTTCTCTCCTGGATCATCAGTGCCTGGTCATTCTTACATCATTCTTATATGTTTTGTTACGGGCAGTTGGGGTTGGGGTTGGTGGCGTGTGTGTGCGTTTACACATCCTGTAAACAAGAGTGCTTCTGCGAAACCTTAAACACTCAAACAGCCATTTGGACCCGTTTCCCACTGAACAGAACAAAGTGGGAGACCCCCCCCCCAGCCTTGGTCGCTATAATATTATTAAATCGGAGCATATATGCGGGACATGAGTTTTGACCCATGAGGGACAGGTGTGGCATGAAATGTCATCCAGTTGTTGTGTATTTGCACATTATTTAGCGGCCGTCATGTGGTCGTGAACATGAAGCATCGTTCCTCCACACGTAGTGAGGATCGTTGCTCTCAACAAGTCCACAATATTAAACTATCTCGTCTGCCACCAACCCTCCTGTTAACGCTCAAATGCGCCACTTTGCACACGCTGGTTGTTTTGTTGACTGGGTTTATTGGAACATCGGCGCTCCCCAGCACCGCGGCCTTCTGACGGGGTTCAGACGCTCCTCTCAGTAACCAGGGAGGAGGAGACCCAGCGGGAGATGAACGCTGCAGTTTGCATTGAGAAGGTTTTCCGCTGTGTCACAGATAAAGGAAGCTCACTGCAGCTGCTGCAACTTCCACGTTCTTCACACCACTTTTGTTGCATTATGACGTGACGCGTTATGACCCTGCGTCGTTCGCAACCTACATTTAACCACGCTCTGTAGTGGGACCACGCAACATAGTTAGTCTGGGTGCACATTGCTTTACCGTACCGTCACAGTCCGTCCCGCTCAGGGATGTACTGCAGGGGGATCAAAGCTCAGGGAGCAGCAGCAGAAGGATGAAAGAGACGCGGGTTGCAAACCCCAATGCTAAACAATTTCACAAATTGTCACATTTTAGTTGTTCTGGTCAAACTGTTCCACGCATTACAGTCGTAGTAAGGCAGTTGTTATTGGTGTATGGTTGGTTTTGGATCCTTCATATTCTTGCGACTCTTCACAATACTGTAGTTTTAGTGATTCAGGTGTTTATTACTTTGCTATCCACTTTTTGTTGCTGGTCATCTACATCAGCGGTCCCCAACTTTGTTTTGTGCCACGGACCAGTTTAATGTCAGACAATATTTTCATGGACCGGCCTTAAGATGTGGCAATAAATACAACAAAATAAAATTATATGACCAACACAAAAACTGTGATAATTTGTAAATATGATAATAGATAGTAATCCACTGTGTACTTGTATGTCTTTCTACTTACCTTTATGTTATTCTTCTGTCTCCTCACTGGGCCTTTTCCGCTTTGCAAAGAAACTTTCCAAAGACGTCTGTTTTTCATTAATTTTGCTGCTTGTGGGTTTAATATTAACGATAATGTATCACGTGACCGACACAAGCATGAGTCATAGACGGATGTAACAGAGAGAAGTCGGTCATTTTTGAAAATAAGATTGCTCAGACTCGGATAATAAATAAAATGGAAATAATGTAATTATGATGTTATTTATCCGGTACCAAATGACCCACGAACCGGTATTGGTCCGGGGCCCCGGGTTTGGGGACCGCACATCTACATAGCTTTCATAGCGAGATCTTGAGAAACAGCGGTTATCTTTCGAGAACTAATCGCACATCAACCTCTATAAGAAAAATCCATATTTTTCTAATGTGAAGGTAATATATCCACGTTGTGTCGTAGGATTATTGAAAGGACTACTGTGTTTTTCAAGTACACACTGTCAGTAATTTCCTTTTCTTTTGCGTATGTCTGTTATTGTCCTTGTCGTCGTTTTAGTTCCTACTCAGGCCAACCCTCTGCCTCAGACCCTGCAGGTGTCGGCTGTACGCTGCTGTAAAGATGCCATTTGTTCAACAGGATTGGTTGCCGTCTCAAAGTGACCTGTGGAGACTCTTACAGGAGCAGGTCCTGTGACAAATGGCGAATTCAATCTTACAAGCAGACAGAAAACACAGGCTACACTTCTTTTTTTTTCTTCTCCCCTTTGCTTTGACGTGATCTGATTTTCCTTCTGCACCACGGTTCACCATCACACTGTTGTACACACATATTACTTCAGCTGCACACGCGTCCTGTGGTTGTGCTGTTATATGTAAGGGTTGACATGGATTGTTTATTCAGCTGCATCGCTGGCTGACAGATCTGGCTGCAATGTAAAGGTGATTAATCGCTGAGTTGTTGACAGCTTATCCCGTGGCAAATAGGAGTGGCTGCGCAAACCCTTTTATTGCTGAGTGTCCATGAAATGCTGATGTCTCATGTGGAAAGCGAGGGCTGGGTGAGATGTGAATGGAAGCAGACAGACATGGGCTCGGACACGCATTGTCCCTACCTACACACACAAATGACTATAATTATCTTAATTAGTCTCACTCGCCCAACCACGCAACTGCTCTTTTCACTAAGTGGTATTTTTAAACATTCCCTCTTACAACTTCTTGTTGTAAGAGGATGCCGTTATTGAAAACGACAGTAAACTGCATGTGATCCTCGCCATGGAGACGAGGAGATACTGTACACACTGAGCTGCATCGACCATCTCATGCCGAGTAGCAGGAAGGCATTAAAGGCCGATGGTCCAACCAGTGTTCCAGGTTTCCTTGCTGCTGTGTTAACATAATGAACGTGTTGGACATGGGAAAAGACGTCCTTTAAATCTGGAGGCTTTTGATATACAGTATTTTTACAAACCAGAAGATTTCCATTTTTCAAGATGCAATAAAATGTTTCCCTATATATACAGTAAAACCTCTGACGTGGGCACACGCTAAAATCCAAGGCCAGGTGTCCCCTGAAGGCAGGTGTCCTCTCTTTGGACGGACGGGTCACGAGGACAAATTGTAGGACCAGTTGATATTGAACGGACCAAACATCAAATATGTTATGGTTATTTAAAAGTACATAACTGAATCAATACAAGATGTATACAATAGAAATACATATATACACATGTACTGTATATAAGATGTCTACAAGAAAATTATTAAGTAAATTTTAGTTTACTGCTTTCAGGTGGTAATGGTGAGTGCAGCTGGACACCCTTTAATTATGCATAACACTTAGACTGTTAAACCCTACGTGTGTCTGAATATAAGGAGTAAGGAAAGAATTGGGATTGGATATTAACGAGATTAAAGATACATTTATATGAAATTCTTGTTCTATTAGTAAGGATTTAGTAGACTGGTACTACATAAAGAATAAATAAATCTGTCAACAGCTGGATCACACTGTTTATTTATGTTTTCTTTAGTGTATGTGGTCCCTGGCAAACCCTCTGATTTGATATAAAAGTCGAAGACCAATGATAATCCGCAATCAACTGTTACCTTGCCGAGGCTTCGTGCGGGAAGTTATTAAGTGAAGGGATTGAAAGTGTTCTGCCTAAAAGTTCACCCTCCTGAGATCGGAATGACAAGTTGAGTCAGGAACATAAAATATGAGCAGGACCTCCTGGAAAAGATGACAGATGGCCTCTGGCTTTTAGACTAACCTGCATCACAGCTCCCCAGCCACTATATCTTTGCATCTCAAGGGAGCGACTGTGGCGATAACTACACATTAGCACTTAGGTGTTTAATACCCAGAGGGCTCACCCTGCTCTGAATGAGAAAGCACTCATGTTGTTGCTTTGAGTCATGGATGATGTATGGAAATGTATTTAGTAGAAGGCAGAGGTAGTCCATTATCTCCACTCGCAGAAATGAAAAGGAGAAGAGATCACACCGACCGTTGAGTTTTTCTTAAATAAGATATCTTAATGATTCACATCTTCTCCAGGTCAGACAAATATTGAGGACACTGCAAATGATGTGGCGCACAGAGGATTCTTCCTCTCGCTCACATGCTGTTGCTGTTCTACTTGATATTTGCATATCCTTCTTGGTTTTGTTCGGTGGCCTTTAACGATGGGAAACACGGAGCTATTGCTTGTGGGGATGACATGCCTCTGTATGTCCTGTACTGTTTTTTTTTTTGTTCTGCATAGAGAATTATTGGGGGGAAAACAACTGAGAAACCTCAGAAATCTTACTCGGGGCTAGTAAAAAAAACCTGACTATAAAATATGAATTGTTAAAAAAAACAGACCAATATCTATCTATCCCCTGGGTCATTCAGTCTCTTCATAACCATCTTAGTTATTACAAGTTAACCTGGCATTAGGGATTGTTTACTTCACAGAGAATGGAGGAATCAGACCTTTCCTTTCCTGACCCTTTTTCTTTTGCGGCTCTTCACGGAGCTCCAGTGTGAGGCTGCTATCACAGTGTACTGCTGTCAGAACAATGCCAGGCTCCTACTCACCAGCTATCACTCTGTCCCAGATAACTCCACTGTACCATTCAGCCATGATGACAGCTACTTTTTTTTTTTTTTCCTGTACTCAATTCAAGGCTGGTCCACTTTTTTTTTAATGACTTTACATTGTGTTCGAAAATGTGCCACCTATTTCATTGTAACTGGAGTAAAACAGTAGAATAGCTGATGTTGAGCTCCATATGCTCAGTCGCTTTTAAATGAGATGAAGTCCACAGTCAATATTTATAGTGTGTGTGTGTGTGTGTGTGTGTCTGTGTGTGTGTGTGTGTGTGTGTGTGTGTGTGTGTGTGTGTGTGTGTGTGTGTGTGTGTGTGTGTGTGTGTGTGTGTGTGTGTGTGTGTGTGTGTGTGTGTGTGTGTGTGTGTGTGTGTGTGTGTGTGTGTGTGTGTGTGTGTGTGTGTGTGTGTGTGTGTGTGTGTGTGTGTGTGTTAGCTTTTGTATACATGTGAGTAAGCAAAGCCTTGCCAGCAGCTTGGCTTACATCATGCCGTCGAGTATATCTTCTTCCAAAGTGGCTGTTCTGACCGGCCCTTTACTGCAGCCGTAAATCAGGCCGACGGAGGTCTGAGTGTGGGGCTGTTAGGAGCTCCACCCGTTTCAATATACCACCGTCAGCCCCGTCGCAGCACCAGCACCATCGCTCACGTCTGCCAGGAGGCCTTTATGCTCCCTGTGCCAGCTCCCTTCCTTCTCCTAATTGTTCTTTATGATCATTAGATCCACTGGCCTCGGCAGTTCAACACACACACACACACACACACACACACACACACACAAAGGAGAGTGGTTGAGCTGAGGAACAAGAAGGTGGCTCTTGATGAGCATTCTTCTCTTTTTCTTTTGAAATACAGCCTAAACATGATATTGACTTTTCAGTTGTTGTGTCATGAAGTTTCCGTTTATTTATTTATTTATTTTTGTCTGTTACTCCGTCACCACAGTTTGTAACTAACCGGTGTATTTTCTCTTGTCTTTCCACCCGTCTCCCCGTCCGCTGCCTGATCCGGCCCTCAGCACCGCCAAATATAATGTCCTTACCTTCCTCCCGCGATTCCTCTACTCGCAGTTCAGAAGGGCGGCCAACGCCTTCTTTCTCTTCATTGCACTCTTGCAGGTAAGGCTGGTGGTGTTTTTGCTGTGTTATTTAGAAATTACAGTATTAATGTGCAATTGAGTTTGGCATGCCCGAGACACGACTTGCCGAGGTCATGTCTGTAATCTCATATGCACACAGCGACACACATTCAACTCAAGACTTTATATATATCCTGATTATGAATAATGCATACAATACCATGTGTGCCTACTTTAAAAGGAAGCTCCATTCACCTACAGGCTCAGCATGCTAATACTATGCATCACACCAGTCAGAGAAGCATGAAATATGTATTCCTCTGTGGAGGATGACTCTGGATTTTTTCCTTTTATGTTACTCATGCCACTACACTCTACTACAGAAACCGCATTGTGCTTTGAATGTGACGTGGGACACAAATAATGTGATATTTAGAGCCACAAGCAGAAAACTCAAGGTGAGGTGGAGTTCTTCATCTTTAAAGATTGTTGAAATTGGAGTTCCCATCACTGTTTTTGACGTTTTGATTCGGCACAAGTCATTTTTCCACCTTTTGGGAGCATTTCACATGTAAATGCCAACATGAATCCATTTCAAGAGAGTTTAAAACCTCAACCTTTAACTCAAAGAAGTTGACATTTGAATTTCAGGTATTTAAAGCCGACCAGGACAGTTTAACTGAAGGACAAAAAGAAGCCTCCTCCACTTTCTATCTCCACCCGTATTTGTACTGACAGACTATCCCGCATTAATGAGAGCCGAGGATGGGAAAGGCCTCTCTCCAGTGACCTTGAAGTAGCTGCTTTGAAAAGCAGCCAGTGTGAATCTTCATTACCTGCCCTGTCGATGTTGCAACCTTGAATAAAACATCTATGCAGATGAGAGAGATGGGAGATCCATTTTGTTCACGTTTCCTTCCAGCGGTGTACCGGCCTCGCGCACATTGGTAGCATGTCGGGGCCTTGGTTTGGCTTTAATCATGCTGGCATTTGAGTGCTAATTTTGAGAGAGTCAGCAGAGCCAAATAATGAACATTCAGTGGTAATCATAGTATTATTATGGTGCTAAAAGAGTTGTGTGTGCTTGATGTATCTCAGACTTCACATTTACTAAAAGTGAAATGCTGTTTACCAAATGTTGTGGTATGATTCATAGTGTGGAGCCAGACAACCTCAGCTTAGCCTTTGACACTGTAAATAACACCAGCAAGTGGGGAATTGGGAACTGGCTGCCAAGAAAAGGCTTTTCATTCAGCTTGAAAACATTATAGTTCAGCTCAGCACTTTTCTGTTGTGCCATTGTTCTCTTTTCACTGGTTGCTTTCGCACTGATGAAGACTGTTGGAAATGGAAGACACAATGTTCTTGTCCAGACACCTGTTGGGAACATTTGCTCAAACTTTCACTTGTTGCGGTTTCCTTCTAGCAAATTCCGGATGTGTCCCCCACGGGTCGCTGGACCACACTGGTGCCTCTGCTCTTCATCCTCGTGGTGGCTGCTGTGAAAGAGATCATCGAGGATCTGGTAATGCTCGCTCAATGTGTTATTTGGTGCTCCATGTGTCTCACTTTTCTCATGGGTTTTTTTTTTTCCCCAGGAAAAATGCCTGAAAACATGAAAATTGGCTTTATGTTGAGATTGTAGTCATTTTTGCTAGCAATTGTGTGGTTGTGCAAAAAATATAGACATTTTCATCACATCTACTCTGCACAGTGACAAATTACAACTATGGCGTTTAAATTTCAAGGTTATTATGGCACTTGTTTACTGGCAGTATCGATAGAAAAGTCCACAACAGAGGCATGACGGACAGTTTATAATGCTTTGGCATGTACCACATAACATTCTTTCGTTTTATGATTTGTTTTAAGACAAATTTACTGACTATATAATCATCAGATGTAAATAGTTATTTGCAACTTTCAGTATTCTATTGTAGTGCCTTAAAAATGATGTTTTCCTCGATAATCATCACATGTACAACATCAAAACTTGGTCTTGAAAGGCCGTCACCATTTTTTAAAAGGCCAAATTTGCATTTAATTTGAACCTACATCTACTAAATTTCCTATACAGCAGAAAGCACACAGGCCTTATGGTTTAGAGCTTGTATGCCTGTCAGAGTTGTCTTCAGTGGTTGATAAAAGCCCTCCTCATCCAAGTCTATCTTTATAGCACACTTAATCTACAAATAATTTGAGTTCATGAAACAAAAAAAATCTATAATTGTATTTCTTAACAAAGTAGGTCAGGGAGACTTGTTTGAAGTGTAATACCTTAACTAAAATAGATCCCCCCCCCCCCCAGTATGTATAGTGTGCAGGGCTTTTACTGCGCGGCGAGTCCTGAATCAGTGAGGAGGCAGTGATGATGATGATGATGATGATGATGATGTGACCACAGCAAGATATTCCCCAACATATAGACATGGCATCACAGGTCGACGCACATACACACATTCATATTTCAGAGGTCACAGCTGTGGCGACTGCACCCGCGGTACTCGTGCCGTCAATTAACCTAGATAGTGAACGCTCATGTACAAAGGCCGTTAGTGCACACACAAAACACAACTGTTTGCCCCCAGGTGAGCTTGAGCTGTTCACAAGATGCTTCAAAATTGTGTTTACTACACAAGTTGGGTTTTCATATTTTGGACTGTATGAATTCCTTCTTGCGTTGAATTAAAAGACCGTGGCGAGTAATCCATTCACGTCCATGTGAAGTAAGTGAGAGAATGTTGCATTGCACTGTATTGCAGGGACCCTGCAATGCGATCCTCCCTGCGGGTCCCAGTGGACGGTTACTCTATACTATTACCTTCTATCTGGTGCTGAAGGGAACAGCGCAGCACTTTTTTTTCCTCCTGGCCTGTTGTGAAAAAACATGGGAACGGAGTGGTGATGACTCCGTCTTTATTGCTGAAGGTCACCTGCACACACGTCTGTTCCCCGTACTGTGCTGTCCCTCACAAGCTGACCCGATAGGGCAACATCGACCCCTGACTTCATGAATCATGCAATATGGATACACACAGTACAGCACGGACGTTACCTTGTTGCTGGCTGCCTCTGCTCCGGCAGACGGAGGCTTAAATAGAAACGGTATTGGCTAAACTATTTGCTACAAATTGTCACACGGTCTTTTAATAGTGTTGGAGAAAAAAAGAATTCCGCGCGTGTGTTTAACATTCGTAGTATTAGCCGTTCCTTCAAGGGAAAACTACAGTAGCTGCTTTTTGTCTATATTTTTCTCTTCATGGTAGAAGCCCACTACTGCAGGATTCACGCACAACCTCTCCACTGTACTGTGATTACATAAATCATCAAAATACAGCACCTCTCCTTTTCACTTGACTGGAAAACAAGGAGTGAAAGAGGCCGGAACAGCGAAGACGAGAAGGATGAAAGGGAGTGGAAGTAGTGAAGTGCCAGTCAGAAGCAGCTCAGTAAATGGAGGGTTTTCTCCAACCAGACCTAATGGGGTGGGTGAATGAAATAACCCGCGACTCTTGCACAGGGGATGATAAATGAACTTTGTAAAGGTCTTGACCAGCAAACTTTTATTTTCTCTCTCTGAGCATTGTTAAGTTGCTGACAAGGCTGAATCCCTGTGACCTGGCCGGCTTTATTCATTCCGCAGCGTGTTGCGGGGATGATCAAATCAGGTTGAAGACTTATTTGCGTCCTGAAGTTGCCAGCATCAGTCCGAACTTGATCTGGAAGGAGCCTGAAATGATTAGGAGCAGGTCTCCGACTGGACCTGGCCTCTCTCCGCTCATCACGAATAGCCCACGTTGCTTTCTTGGGCCCAGACTTTGAAAGCCACTGATCACTTGCTTACATGAGACGAACACAGCAACACATTATTACTCAGCATGATGCCACTTGACAGACTGTCCCTTGGAATCAGCTGCCGAAGTCACAGTTGACTGCGTGACTGTTCAGCCGACATGGCGAGACGTAATGCTGCTGATTCGGACTTTGATGGGGGTCACACACAGTATAGTGGAGCGAGTTGGAAGACGCAGTGTCTGTGTGGAGACGTGGAGGCTTGTCGCTGATTGTTTTGTTTTTCATGGTCAGTGAACAATCAACATACCAGTAGTTTGGAATATATGTTGACAAATGAATGAAAGGATTAATCAACCAGCATTACATTCGCAGTGACGGTCTCACTTTGCAATTTTCGAGGGTATTTTCTACTTCTTGTAACAAACAGATGCTGTACTGACCTTATCAGGACATGTTAACCTACGAAATCAGCAGCAGCCCTTGTAATCCATGATGCTTTTTAATGTTAACCCTTGTTTTCTTGTAGTAAGCATTAGAAATCCGAGTTTGTCTTGTTTGCTGCACGATTAAACCTATATTTCCATATTTTCCATCATTTTCTTCAATTCTTTATTCTCTAAATTCAAAATGTCAAATGGCATATTGTTCAGGTGCTTTTGAGCGAACGTAAAATATTTGCGCGTAATGTGAATATTTGTTTGCTTTTCCAGAAACGTCACAACGCTGACAATGTGGTCAACAAGAAGGAATGTCAAGGTACTGAAAAGCCTTTCCTTTTTGTTTTATTAGAACGCATACTGCTGGATGTCATTTTGTGGAGCAACGTTGATGTAGAATAAATAGCAATCTATTAAAACATCAATGAATATTCCTCATGATATGGTTCTAAATTCATTTAGATCAAAAGAGCCATTTTCATGCCAAATATTTCACATTTTCAAAATCACCATAACCACAACACTCTTATGAAATCTCGTTTGTTGCCTTCATCGACGGTTTTGACTGGAGGCAGGAGAATGTATCTGACTTGATGAAATAATGAAACTTTTTCTTTAAGTTTTGCATGTATCTTGAGCTGCAAAATCAGAGTTACAACAAATTTGCAGTTGGTTAAATTGTGTGGACGCTCGTTGCAGAAACCGGCCCGACAATGAATCTCTTCTCACAGCTTCTGTTCTTCTTTTCCTCATCCGTCTCTCTCTCTGTCACTTCCTGTTTGTCGTATCGTAACTTCCTGGATCTCTGTTACTGCACTCCGCAGTACTGAGAAATGGTGCCTGGGAGATTGTGCACTGGGAGAAGGTATGTACCCACAATGCATCACTGGCTGTCATTTTATTCTGCTGGAGCAGCAAACATATCATTCATCCCATGACCTTTCACCGCCTCCCGAGCCGTCATCTGGAGAACACACACACACACACACACACACACACACACACACACACACACACACACACACACACACACACACACACACACACACACACACTGCCTCTTCTAGCAAACTAATTAATCCAGTGTTTCCATGTGGCCGGTCATTAGGAGGCTAAGCTGGAGGACAAAGAGTGGCTTCCTCTTCTCCCTCATAATGAAATGTTCTTGTGGCTGGAGCGGTTCAGCTTCAAGCAGAAGGTGTGGAGGGTCATCACCAGGCATCCCAGTGACACAGACGATAGCATGACATTGACTCTGTTCATTAAAAACATACATATTCAACATGTGAATTTTTTCTTTTTTTTTCTTTCCACATTACGCAACATTTTTGGAGAAGTAAATGACTTGCAGACGATGTCGCGTCTGTCTAATGGTGCTTCCATTTCAACTCCCACAGGAACATTTCTGCAACAATTAAAATGGAATTTAATAAGACCAATATGAGATAAATCTGTTTTACAGAGAGTTTTTATTTTTTGAGTCCATGAGCTGAAACGTTACTGAAGATCAACCAAAACCTGTTTCTGTCTTTACCTTGTGACAAAAACATTTGATTTCTGCCTAGAATTGATCTCATGGTGGTGGTGGGTGTCAGGGGCTGCTTACTTTTGTTTAATTCTGTAGTTTTCACCACTTGAAAGGGTTGCTTGCTTCACAAGATACTGGCTGGAATTCACTCAATGACCACTTTGTTTCATTTCTTTTGAAATTCGTCCCGGCCAAACAGGGGAAAAACCTTCAAATACAAACACAAATAGACACTCAAATTGAACTCAAGAATCCAATACTTAAATATTAGACTAACAAAAATTACCCTTCAAATTAAGCAGAAAAAAGGGTAATAAGTAGAAATGTTCCATACTTAAAATACCCCAAATAAATGAAATAAATTGCATCATCTTTTAACTCCCATAAACCAATGTTAAACTTACTTTTAACTTTCCTCTTTGAAAATGCAAGTTAAAAAAAAAAAAAAAAAAAATGTCCTCCTCATTTACATGTTAATATATAACATTTAAATGATTAAAAGATCCCCCAAAAAGTGTCCAGTTCAGTAATTCATGCATTTTGTATATCTTCATCATGCATCTTGTAAAAGCGGCTTCAGTCATAAATTTCTGTTTGTCCTCCTAAGTTACTTAAACCAGAACCAGGCCAGGATGTTTCACTTGTGTTTATAGCAAATATATTGATCATCAGGTGTTTTTTTATCATGTATTTTATACCTTTCCATTTGACTGTGATAATACTTTACCGTTAGTGGCAGGTTCTTTTAGTATTGGGGAGTAATTTGACAACTTTTGAACAGATTCCCTTCATGTTTCTCTCTTTTTAATTTTTATTTTGTGAGGGCATAATACAGTATCCTGCTTACTTTCAGACATGCTGTACTTACATATGTGTACTTCTTCCGCTCACAAGTAACCAACAGTTCTCAAAATACGAAACAAACTATCCATCAGCTTGTCTGACCTGTAAATGTGAATTTCCCAAAACTAATGTAGTTAATTGAGAGGTTAGTGTTAAACATCCCCCTTAATATTTTGTGGAGCTCTGTCCAGAAGGGTTTGCTCACTGGACTCTCCCACTAGATCTGCCAGTGGTTGGCTTCCTGACTTCCACACGGCCTCCAGCACATCGTTTCTCCTGCAGAGAAATTCACCTTCTGTTTTGGTGTAATAGAGAAATGGACAATGCACGTCCACCTAAACTCTGGCCACACATAAGTTAGTGCATTCCCACTGGGATTTGGCAAATGTCAAACCAATCCTCTTCAGATATTAAACGATTGCCCGCCCTCTCCCATTTCTCCTTAACACATCTTGCACAGTAGCACTTTTTAGACAGTAGGCCTTTGTACATTTTAGAGATTACACCCTTATTGGATTTGCCTTATCTTATCCCTGATGTATCGTGTCAGGCCTAAACCCAGGATCATAGGCCCGCCATTGAATTATCTGTCATTTATTTAATTTGTACCCTTCTCTCATCACATCCCATATTTGTAACTGTGCTTTAATCCATGGGTCCTGTACCTTTTCTATTCATCTTCCCAAGTGTTTGTGAGGTAGTGCTGCTTGTATTGGGGGGGTCTACCAGACTTTGATATCCGCCCACCTGGCTTAAAGGGCGAGTTGCACAAATTACCTCGAGGTTTAGTCTGGGCTGCGTAATAATAATCTTTAAAATCAGGCAGTGCCATTCCCCCTGCTCTTTTGGAAGTCGTAGTGTTCTCAATCTAACCTTGGGGTTTTTACCCTTCCCTTCATGTTTCATTTGGATCTTTTGTACATTTTTCAAAATCTTTCGCATGTGTCTTTACGCATGTGTGATCTGAAAGGTTTCTTTTTAGTTGTTTAGACCTGTTTGCCTCGACATATTCTACTTTGGTAATATTTCCATGATTATTCATTGCCCTCTTAATTTATGCTCAAAAGGGAACGTTGTTGCTTTATTTCTGGTTCTGCACTACAACTTATTTTATCCTTGTAATTATCAACAGTTTAGGGTCTTAGAATGTCTGTTTTTTTATCAAATGGTTTATAGTTTCACTCTGCGACGATCTCTTTTCATCAAGATCCCCACACAAATATTAAAAGGAAATCATAACACGCTTTGATCAGCACTTTTTCTTTCCTGCTTTTCCTGATCTCCATCGAGCAGAAGTGGAATTCACTGACCTTGTGGTCTTTGTCGTTCAGGATCACAGTTGTCACGTTATAACCGCTTGAAATCTTACTTTCACCATTAACTAGGAACTAAGAAGTCCAGTTTTCCCATCATCTCACATACATTGTTTTCAAGTGAAAGGTTTTAAAAAATATTTCTCACACCTGAATGATGAGTGTTGGAAACAAGGTTCCACTTGTGTTGCCACAATGCTTTAATATAATTATTAATCTTTCTCTCCTGACAGGCTTATGGATCTTAAAGTTGATGTCTTGTGTTTTGTGGGGTGGTTTAATCGCCAGTTCACAGCACTAACCAGTTTATTTTCACAGGTTGAGGTGGGCGATGTTATTAGAGTAAATGGCAGTGATTTCGTACCTGCGGATGCTGCCATTTTATCATCCAGGTATCGGAGGCCACTCTTCTGCCCGGACTGTGGGGATCTCCTCCCTCCGTTTCCTCTTCCTCCTCTTGCTCTCCGTCAGCTCTTCATGAAGAAGTGATGGTTCCAGGAACTCACCGAGCCATTGTTGTTGAGTTTGGAAGTAGTACTAGTATATAAATATGACATTTAAGTCAATTCACTACCTCTGACGGCAACCATCATTTCTTCAGTTGGGTCTGTGGTCATGTGATTTTTGATTAGATTTGACTGGTCATATCAACATAAACCTCCCTACCTCTTTCACCTTTTCAACGCCCATGTGCACCGGAAGAGTTATTCCTTCTAACGGCAGGTCTTTGCCCTTCCCAAATGTTTTTACTTCAAATTTATTTCATGTTCTCCTCTGATGAAACCAGTGAATATACAGTATTTTATTTCATGATGTTCCTTTTCCTTAACGGCTTTGTGAAGAGGTGAACAGACGACCAACCATTCCTCTGATCAGATCATTGTGCTCTTCTCATCTCCCTGAAACTGAAACAATTCTCTCTCTCCCCTTATTTGTTTGCCGTTTGTCTGTTTGTGTTCTTTTCCCCATTTCTCCCCCCCCCCCCCCCCCCTCTCCACCCTTCCTTTGTTTTCTTCCCCTCTCATCCTCCCCTCCTGCCCTCCCTGCCAACAACTGCCACACTCCCTCTGTCTCGCCCCCTGCTGGTGTGTGGTTGCTAATACCAGGTGGCTGTTGGGGAAGTCGTCAGAGCTGCAAATGGGGACCACCTCCCGGCCGACCTCGTCATTCTGTCGTCCAGGTCAGGAAACCAGCAACATTACCAACAATGCACCGGGGGGGGGGGCAGTGGAGCTCTCCTAACACCATTGACAAATGGTTCATTTTTCACACCGAAGGGGGGGGGGGCGTGATTGTTTTGGAAACAACCAGATATTTCAATGCCATGTCTCTTTCTTATTTGGTTTCTGCTTTTCCTCCATGTCGTCTTTTGGCAGCCGTAATGTGCTGTTTGTATGAGCCACTTTTATTAAGTTTGACTTTGTTTTACCATCTACTTTGCATTGTAGAGTTATTTTAAATGTTTGGCTGAAACTTCTAACACTGCTCAGTTTGACTGTAGTGTTACACCACAGGAGCACGTGCCGCAACTTTTAAATACGTTCTCTTAGGACTGAGTCTATTCTCCATATCCCTGCTCTTGCATGGCTTGTATGGCACTCTGAACGTGTTATAGTTTGCATGCACTCGTAGTCCAAAATGAAAACAAAAACCCACATCTTGGATGTACAGTATTTACTAACTTTCCACAACATGCTGCTGCCACCTGGAGCAGCAGACCTGTAATTCAGTTATTCACAATCACAAGGCAAGAAGTAGAACAGCAATGAATGTCAGCATTCACTTCGTGGCCATCACAGTAGACTTCTGCTCATCTCTCTGCAGTAAAACACTCATTTAATAGTGTCTCGCAGCAGATTCAAAACCTTTCAGTGATTGTGGAAGGGCGTCATTGTCTTCGGTATGAATAATTTACTCCATTAAGAGCAGCGAACCAGCGACCCAGCTCACCTCATCCACCGCACCGGCATGCTGTACAGCTCTCTGTCCTTGTGCCCAGAGTCTGTCAGAACTCTATTGTCTGCTTTGTTTGCTGTGCCTGCTTGCTCCGATCGCCCCACTCTTGATGTTCTCTCTCTCTCTCTCTCTCTCTCTCTCTCTTGCTCTCCCTGCCTTCACTATCGGTGCCTCTGCTGTGTGTTTTAGCTTCACTTGAAAGACAGCTCGGCTCCTTGGGAACACCAAACGAAGATGTTGTGTCCGTCTTTGGGGTGTTTGCTGTACATTAAGTGGGTGACTTCATTAAGGCCCTGGTGTTATTTCGAGGCTTTCTTTGGCTGCCACGAAGCATCTTTGTTCGCTGTTCCCAAGCTGTTGTTCTGTTGTAACACATTCAATTGACCGTGATATTGAGAAGTCACCACTGTGACATAAGTACTTTGCTTGTCACTACACAATAGTATTTAAAACAAGTTTAGACGACATCATCTGGACATGATCTCTCGTAATATTGTTAGACAACTCCCAAGTGTCTTATCTTCTTGCTCCACCACAGTGAACCACAGGGTATGTGCTACATTGAAACATCAAACCTCGATGGAGAAACAAACCTGAAGATACGACAGGTGATTTTTCTCTCATTTTATTATAATTTTTTCTACATTTCCATTATGAATTTCAGTCCACACAATGTTGCACTGCTTTAAAGCTGCTTTAACAACACCTGCAGGGTCTCCAAGTGACAGCAGACATAAAGGAAATTGACAACCTGGTGCGTCTATCCGGGCGGATGGAGTGCGAAAGCCCAAATCGCCATTTGTACGAGTTTGTCGGGAACATCCGCCTGACTGGACACAGGTAGGCGCATTTGCAGAGCCCCACTCCTGGCTCTGTGCCTCTCTTACTAACTCAATAACCCATTAGTCCGGACCAGAGCCAATACCGGAGCATTATGAGGTTTCAGGGAATATTTTATCCTTCTGCTAAATAAAATTAAAGGACCTGCTCCACTGATATTCAATTTCAAACCTGCTTTGCCATTGTGAGGAAAATGCATTGCGTCTGTGTGGCAGCTTTTAGGACGCAGTGGCTTAAACCACAGAGTCAGAGTGTAATACAATATCTTCATATTGACTGAAATGTTATTAATGAGTACTGTGTATTTTGTTCAGTTTTAGCAGGAGGAGGCTGAAGTCATCAATCCCCAAAGGGTCATCTCCATGTTTCTTAGTTCACAGTCCTAATATGATTAGTTTTCATGTTAAATTGTTTATTACTAAAAATGTCACACACATTGTATGTTCTGGTCTCAAATGAACATTTGTAAAGAGCAGATTATAATCTGGAGGCCAGTCTTTCACAGCAGCACATACAATTCGGAACCTCGGTTGATTGTGACGCCTTCATAGGAAAGAACCCTCCTAATGGCGCCGACGCTTCTTGTTGCAGCACAATGCCACTGGGCCCAGACCAGATCCTACTGAGAGGAGCACAGCTGAGAAACACGCAGTGGGTCCATGGCGTGGTTGTCTACACGGGGCATGACACGAAACTCATGCAGGTGAGGCGTGCATGTAGAGCAGCGGTCCCCAACCGTTTTATTTGAGCCACTGACCAGTTTAATATCAGACAATATTTTCACGGACCGGCCTTTAAGGTGCGGCAGATAAATACAACAAAATAAAATGTAATGATAAACGCGAATCCACCGTGTACTTGTATGTTATTCTTCGGTCTCCTCACTTCCCCATTGCTAAGAAACTTTCCAAAGACGTCCGTTTTTTTCCTCATTTTGCTGCTTGTGGGTTTAATCTCAGAGCTAACGTGTCACGTGACGAGACCAGCATCTTGACATGCATCAAGAGTGAGTCATAGATGGCTGTAACACTGAGAGTTCGGCCATTTCTCAAAATCAAACAATGCTCAAACTCGGATAATAAATAAATCGGAACTAATGTAAGTTGTTTCTGTGCGGCCCGGTACCAAAGGACCGTGGCCCGGGAGTCGGGGACCGCTGATGTCGAGCATTTAGTGTATTATTTGCTGGAAAATAATCAGTCTTGAAGTTTCTCAGTAATTATGGCTTTGTCGATATCTTATAAGCGACACAGAGAATTTGTTTACACAAAAGAGTTTTTTTCCTCTTTCACAGACCGCACAAGGAGAACTTGCGGTGTATTGTTCACACAGCTGATTTCTGAATGTTTTCCCCAGAATTCCACACGGCCTCCTCTGAAGCTATCCAATGTGGAGCGAATCACCAACTTTCAGATCCTCGTACTGTTTGGCTGCCTGCTGGCCATCTCTCTGGTCTGCTCCATTGGCCAAACCATCTGGAAGTACCAGTACGGCAATGATGCCTGGTACATGGACCTCAACTGTAAGAGTCTCAACAGGCCCTGCTGCACATCTGATAGCGCATATTTATGTCTCACTTGTCCATATCAGCTTATTTATTTGTCACTTTAAGTTCCTAAATGCTGGTATGTGTTGTGTCGTGTTTTTTGTTTGGTTTTTTTTTTACTTTACGTTGCCTTAGTCAAACTACGTTTCGCATTACAAGTGAAATATGTGGCAATGTGGGAATAATTGAATTCCCTTTTTAAGTGACAAAAGACAGCTGAGACATGCATAAATGTGTTGTGAATGAGTCTGATTGGAAAAAAAAAAAGAAATGGTTGAATATCACTGCGCTGCTGTACTTTTTTGTTCCTTTCTAATGTTCTGTTTGATTTTGTTGTTTTCTTTGTTGTCGTTTTTTTAACAGCTCCAGGTAACAACCATTTAAAAGCCTTGGCCATCCGTGAATGACCCTCCCTTACTAACCCCTTACTGAAGCTCTGCCTTTGCTAAGCAAATGAAGCCCCCTACCCTCGCCCCTATATGGCTGCCCTACTTTGTATGGGCCCATGCCATGGACAAGCACATACCAGGGATCCAACAATAGGTTTTTCCCCTCCAGCTCTTATACTTTCGTCTAGTTATTTTCAGTGCCTGATGCAAACAGTGTTTCACTTTTCCTCCATTTTCTTTTTTTTTCTTTTTTCTTTTTTATTGTGCCACGTTAAACGCTTTGCAGGTCCCGAGCTTCAGACTGTCACTTTTTTTGTCCGCTCTTTTTTTTATATATATATTTTTTTTTTTTTCCCTCTAAGAAATGAATAGCAGCATTTACTTTGACTGCAAGGCAGATGAGGTTGGGCTCAGGTAGCTTTTCATCGCAGGATATGTGTTTATTGCTCGAACACAACATGCGATGTGACCCACGGGACACGAGCTGACATTTTCTAAATGCCTCTGCCGCCCTCTATTCTTGTGTGGATTATTCAAAGGACAGACAGATAGGGGAGGGGAGGGACTAGGCGGGAATTTTTACTTAATTTTTTTTTTTTTTTACAAGCATTTTCAAAACATTATAGGACACTAGTCTTTTTCGAAGCTCAGTATAAATGAAGGCTGCTCATTTTCTGGCTTTTCATGTGTTGTGATGAAGCTCTGAACCTGGTGTGCAAAGTGCTTATCGTGACACTTCAGCCATTACTCTGTACCCTGATAGGCCTGTGTAGGAGAGGTTGTGCCCTGGTCAGTTTAAGCTTGCATTATGACTTACGCTTGTCCTCTTCAAACACTGAAGTATTGGAATTTCTTTTTTTTAAATTTCTTTTTTTTTTTAAATTTAAAATGTTTTATTGTTGTCCACATTGGCATTTCAACCACCCTCTAAAAGACCTGATGTCAAAGCAATGAGGGCAGTGTAAGTTATAAAGCTTCATCTTGAGACTGATTTGACCTTCATGAGGAGTTGTTGAGGCTCTGTCCAGTGCGTATTATTCAACCTGTGACAAAAGAGAGAGGTGGGGATATTGTCATAAACAGCTGATTTACGATCACCACTTTGTTTTCTTTTCTTTTTTTTCACCACGGCAATTACTCCACATTTGGATGGTAAATGTATATGTGACCAGGGGAAACTGTGTGAGGCCACAACACGGCTCACAGGCTTGTACATGCCACAAATGCCGGCGATCATGCACATGAGCTGAATAACAAATTTGACTCTGACCTGTCGCAAAGACAGCCATGCAGTGTAACGGCTAAAGTAGGGTGTTGCTTCCCTCTTACCACTGCCACTTAGTTTTTGTAGGTAGTTGTGTGTTTTCTGCCCACATCCCCGAGGTCCTGCAGAGTATCTCTGCATGTGGCTGCTCTCTTGGCTGACGTGCTGGTAACACTTCTGCTTTTAGCATGGCGTTGGAAGAAGTGTGGCGTTTTTTCTTTGTCACCCTAAATACTGACATGTCATGTGAAAGCAAAGTGAACTTGGAGCGATCACACCATTTAGTCTACCATCACTTTCGTCACATGCCTATATTCACGTTATTGTGGTTTTGCAGTTACGGAGACAACACATCCATTGTAGTTTTGCAACCGTTTGCATGAACTGATTTGACACGTGAACTGCTTCGTGACCCCCAGTAGTTTTAACCTCTCATCAAATAACAGATTCCCTGTTCAACACATTAGGCTAACTACTAGAATCAAGTGAAATGACTTGATGTAGTGATTCTTATTTACAACCGAATTCTTTGGGCGGCATAATCCACCCACTCTTTTCCACTTCTTCTTGGTTGAGAATGTGCTGTGGACTGAATCTCCCTCCTTTTGTCTTGAAAGCATCCAAACTGTCTGTCTTCCCCCCTCACTTCTGAACAAGTACTCCCTCCTTCATGTGTTGTTGTAGCAGTAGCTTCCATTCTGCCACTTCCTTTGTGCCATTCAGTTTATTCTTTTCCGTTCCGTAAATCGTTCTGTCATGGGGAAGGGCTGGCCCTCTCAACCGCAATGCTAAGATCAAGGCTTGGGTTGAGGAAGGTAACATTTGCACCCCCTGCAAGCTGAGGAAAGGTAAATCACACCCCTCCTGTCTTCATGTTTGATGTCAGTGGGGTTACATGTTGATCATTGCCAATTGGCTGGGGCTTTTTGGGACACCAGCATCATTTTGCATAGTGCTTTGTGGAACTCATTGCCTGGATCATGCTGGATGCCAAGGCTGCTGCTGTGACACTAATGACATTTGAGATACTCCAGTCCCAACTCCCTACTTTGATACTTTGGGACATTAAATTGGACTGCTAATCGGTTGAGTTGTATAAGAGGATGAGGTTGGGTGGAAGAAATGGTTAATTCCAGCTAATGCACAATATTAGCCCAAAGCATTCTCTGAATTGGGATAATGTTGATCATTGGCTGGAAGTAGCTTTGGGCATTTTCATTTAACTAACTGATTTTTTGTTTTTGTTTTGTTTGTTTGTTTGTTTTAGAAGCCAACACTGATGACTCTTCTGTGTATCACTTCCCTTTGTTCACAACTTGTCCCCTGATAGATGGCGGGGCAGCAAACTTTGGTCTCAACTTTCTCACCTTCATCATCCTGTTCAACAACCTGATCCCCATCAGCCTACTGGTCACACTGGAGGTTATCAAGTTCATTCAGGCATTTTTCATCAACTGGGTGAGTCAAAGCTGCTGTGGACAGGTGAAATGACCTCTTAAAACAACGTAATTTATTTTAAGTTATGAATTTAAAAAGGACTATTAGGTTTACCTCTGCATTATGTGAACAGCCATTCATCCAATTATGTAATTGGTCCTGAGAGTAGATGATGGATTATTTGCACAGTAAATCGCAGATTGTAATTATTTCTACGTTGTGCACTGGACTGCGTTGAAACTCGTTACAGTCACAACTGTAAAAACCAAATGGCAAGTCTCGTAGACGGATAAAGTGAGTAACTGGTGAGTGGAGATGACATTTATCAGCGCGAGAGTTTCCGAGGTGCTGGTCGAGACCACAGCAAAATACAGAGGTTCTGAGAGGATACATTATGGCTTTTTGATTTGGTACACGTTTTACTCCTAATGCCACTTGAGCAGTTGCTGTTCAGGGCCTTTTAATGACCATAAAACAATCAGACCTGCATTAGCACTTTTATAATTCATGAAATATCTGTTGTATGGAGGAGCAATGATTTCATAACTCATGTCCATTAATGCACAGCTCTTAAGTGGCCCACACATTGATTTTTTTTTTTATTGAAATGTTGTTGTGTATCCTTTTGAAAACATTCTGTTTTGACTTCTGCATCTGTGTGAGAGAGACTAGGGGTCTTTTAGCAGCGAGACCAACCCCATCATCAGATAAACTCATTGGACGAGTTCAGTTTTTTTTCCCCTACTCCCAAAGTTATTTGAGGCCACTTTTATTCATTAAATTTTAAATGAAACCCTCGCAAGTAATTTTTAGCAGCATTCCGGGCAAATCGACCCACAGCTCCTGCTGGATCAGTATTTTCAGACAGGAAAGTGGAGAGTGAAGCGAAGCACCAAATGTTTTTACAATCGATTCGACGTTTGCTTTGAAGAAAACTTCAGTCGCTACCCAATGATTCCTTTTTTTTGTTTATGTTGATCCCTTTGAATTGCTTTTGCTAAAAAAAAAATCGCTGTATACAAATGTGCCATAACGCTCTTCTGTAATTGCTTGAAGGACACTGATATGCTCTACGAGCCGACAAACACTCCCGCCATGGCCCGCACCTCCAACCTGAATGAAGAATTAGGACAGGTACACAACGCTGTGTTGTCCAGATGCTCACCTGAAAGACCTGTCATTCTTCTTCTTCCTCTTCTTCTTCTTGAGCCAGTGTTAATCCGTGCCCCACTCCCTCTGCAGGTAAAGTACATTTTCTCTGACAAGACGGGAACTCTGACCTGCAATGTAATGCAGTTCAAAAAGTGCACCATCGCCGG
This sequence comes from Blennius ocellaris, assembly GCF_963422515.1. NCBI lineage: Eukaryota > Metazoa > Chordata > Actinopteri > Blenniiformes > Blenniidae > Blennius > Blennius ocellaris. Next base: position 24,200,847 of record NC_137658.1, read on the forward strand.
AGTGGCCTACGGGTATGCTCTGTTTTCTTTTCTCTCTCTCTTTTTCTTTAACCCCATCCCGCTTCCTCTCTCCTCCTCCTCCTCCTCCTCCTCCCCCCCATCCTCTGGTTGCCTCCCTCTTCACCTTCATTAATTGCCGAGTGTGCATCATCGTACATCTGGCGCTCCTCTCTTCTCTCCTCCCTTGCCTTCTCATTAGCAGCTGCATCAGTGCTCCTCTCAACATAAACTATAAATAAAAAGCAGGCAGACGTATTCAAGCAAAAGGCACTTTCCACTCTCCTTCGCAGGCATTCCGTCCACCGTTCGTCACGTCTGCGAGACCCGGCGTCATCGATTAGTGTTTCCTCCGTGCGGTCCAGAGCTTGACTGTGTTCTCACACTGCAGCATCGTGATTAGAAACAGGAATTCAGATACTTATTTCCTTTGCCCCAGTGATATAAAACTCATCCAGTGTAGCATTTCATTAAATCAACTGTTAATGTTTCCCCCTCCCATTTCATTTCTGTCTGTACATAATTAGTCTTAGTAGCAAAACAAGTGGGAGAGCAGTGTCTTCATAGCACCAAAGCAAGTGCAGGCGTGACCGTACAAGATTAATCCCATTAGTTTTTTTAATTGAGAGCATGATTGATGAGGTGCAGACTGAAGGAAAAACCAATGTTTTATCTGGGGTTTTCCATACCCGCTCCTTGTTCGGCCTGTGAGCTCAGTGACGTCACTGGCAGCAGCTCATTCCTCAACAATGAAGCAAAGTTCCATTGTACATGTTGCTAAAGTGATTCCTACAAACTCCTTCTATCTGCCACCGATTCTCAATTACTGAAAATGTGTCATTTTTGGTACGTCATGTTCAGTGCTGCAGACGCTTCTTTTTTCTTCTTCTTGATTTAACTGGGTCAGTACAGGCGGACATCAGAGACGAGCACTCCACCCTCCTGACTGAAGTTAGACAGCAGTCTGTCCTTCCTTCATCCGAGGTGGATTTGCTTTTCTTTGAATCTCTGAAACGAGGCCTCCCTCTTATGCAACTGATAAATATGGATGAGTGTTTCGTAGCATGAGAGTGGATGACAGGTTTTAATGAGGCAAGGCTGTTTTGACGATGCCATCGTTTGACCAGCTCTACTTTTTGGTCTTTCTTTTTGTAATAAGAGTCGTGAGGGCTTACAAGCTAACAGTACAGTACTGTAAAGAGTATTATAAACCGAGACTCTGACAAAGCATAAAAAAGTGGGAATATTTGCTTTTTGTCCTTTGTTTTAACTTTTTTAATTCAAGATGGCACGAAGCTACAGTTTTTCTTTGACAGTTCATGAACGTCAACTTAACAACAGTCAGTATTTCAACCCTATTCAGTTGAGTCTGACAACATTTGACATGAACCTGTTATGCCTTGACATTGTGATTGACATAGAAAAATAAACTATGTCTGTAGGTTATTACAGTGACTCCTGCAGTCCATCTGTACAATTACGCAAGGTTCGCCAGTGTGTCACACATTTGCAATATGCAAAAACACGGTCAAATTGAAGTACTGCCACACATGCAAACTGGTCATAGAAAAAAGGGCACAAGCACTCTCCTCCTCCTCAAGTATGACATTTCTTGACAGTCTGATCAAATCTAAATAAATCCAGGTGCCCTGAGCATAATTCAATTGTATTTGTCATTTTCAATCATAAGTTTGCTCAAGGTTACTATTAATAAAAATGATGGAAATAATCTGTACTCCTGTAATGCATATCTAAAGTACCACGGCCGTTGTTTCTTTAGAAGTTCTCACAATGGTAATACCTTAGCAGTACTGATGAAATCTATGAAACCACATAATAGTGTCATAATATGAAACTCGCTGTTAATCTTGTTGCATTTCCCCAAAAGTGAAACACGCCAGCGTACTTGAATCCGTTGCACACTCTCAAACACAACTTGACTCCTCTCTCTGTCCTCCTTATCGTGGGTGCTTTCAGCTCTCAGCTTGCCTTAGGTTACCCATGAAATATGAATACAAAAGTAGTTCTGAGGCTGTCATTGTCTGATTAAACTTTAAATTCTGCAATTAGCATACTTGAATGATTAATTTTAGCCTTTTAAGCTCAAGAAATAGTTCCTTACGCTGCACAAGGAAGTTGTTGTAATATTGTGCAAAAGGAAAGACTAAATCCAAATGTGAAAACATGATACGTCTTCTACTAATGAATAAACAAGCATATGTTTAGTGCTTAATGTGAACCCCCCCCCTCCCCGATTTCACTGCCCGCATGTGTTCCTCACCACAAATTAAGTGCTGCTGTAATTAATAAAGCCATCCCCAAGGGTGTAGACATTAATTAATTCCACTGGATTGGAGTCCAAATCTGAGGGAGAGACACGGTCTAGGTTATAAAAGCCCCAGGGAAGAAGACTTGAGCAAAAAAAATACAAAAAAAAAGCAAAACAACTTCAAGAAACAATAAATCACCTAAAATGTGTTTAGAATTTTTAAAGCTCAAATGTGCGAAGGTTTCCGACAGAGTGGTGTTGTTTTATGTTGTCTACATACCGACAAAACAGGTTTATGTTCCCGACCGCACAAAAGCGAGCGGCTCAGAGCATCAACCGAACTGAGGCTGAAATCAAATGGAGAGCTGTAATGTTCAGTGGAGCACATCGTCTGCTTGCACACTTAACAGAATCCTGCTCTGCAGTTTCCTCTGCTCAAAACTGAAGCTCCACATGATAGTGATTCCGCTGCGCTGGCAGAGTGCTCTCTGGCCATATTTAGAACCTTACAATGCTTTTTACTTTGCTATACTTGTTAGAATCCATAGAGAGCAAAGACCTGCTTCTGCTGTCATGATCCAATTTTTTGTATTATTATTATTAGAAAGTCCTCTTTTAGAAAAAAAAAAACTTTCAAGATTTTTTTTTTTCCTTCACAAATAAAGCCAGGGGGTGTCAAACATACAATACGTGGGAAAGAAAGCGGCCCACCCAAAGGGCCATTATTGCCTTCAAGAAGACCTTCCCATTATAAAAATGACAGATTTGAAGAAAAAAATGATCAGTAAAAATAGCAGACTTAATGTTGTACTAAAACCCAGAAATGACCGGAGGACAGTAGCTTTATGTGCTATATGTGTATCTATTCAATGCTACTCTCCTACTGCACATCTTTTTTTTTGTTTGGTTTTGTTCTGGTTTTTTTTTTTTAGCGAAAAAGGTACCCGAAATGTAACTTATTAGGACTCCATTAAGCATTTTTTTTTTTATAGTTTTCTCAATAAAATACATCTTGCAATTGCACTAAATATTCATGTTGATAAAGTCATTTATCGTGCATAGCACAATTGTTTTTCATAATGAAAATCCTATCCTTTTTTCAAAAGCTATGTAATCATGTATTATGTGACTGTAATTGCTGGTACATTGTTAGAAATGTACCTGAATTATCAAACAAAGTCTCTTGTCTGAGTGGTCAATGTAGAACAAGCCTAATATTAGATAATGGCTCAAACAATATGTCCTCCCATAATAACTTTTGATTAAAGTAATTAAAGTTATTGCTCTGATTTACCCGTCAACTTTCAGGTTAGGTGTGTGGGTGGTTGTTTTCTACTGACTGGGAAAGAAATCTTCTTTTGGTTCAAACAACACCACTAAAGTTAAAAAAATTATTTGGATTTTATTTTTTTTATATACACAATATTAAGGCAATAAATCAGTTGCAATTTTACAACAGATTATAATGAACTCTAACAAAAGTAATACTTGCTTCTCTGTTTATAGTCTGTGTCCAACAGGCTGCTGTTGATGTTTCCTTCAGCAATAAAGTGAATAAACATCCAACATGTTTTTTCCCCACAATTTGATTGATTGATTGATTTCAAACTGTGACTTTGTAGCGTAGATAATTACAGTACCTCGCGTTATCGCTGCTTCCCACCTATTCCCAACACCCGAGTCTGACTCCCTGCCACATTTAACTCCTCATAAACAACCCCATATTAACTCCAACCCTGCCGAGTGCACGTTCACGCCACATGTTAACCAAAGACTTTTGTCAACAAGCTGCTTTTTGTTCTCTACCTTCGCTTCAACAGTCACGTCCCTGAGCCTGAGGAGGGTAGTTTTACAGAGGACGACTGGTAAGATGATGGGTGTGAAATGATGATGTTTGTTTTGTTTTTGTTTTTTTTGCGCTATTCGCTTTTGTGATGTATCAGTGCTGCCTTGCTTTGTGGAACTCGTGACCTTTGAAGACGACCTCAGTGTGTGTTTGTTTTCTTTTCCTTTGTGCACTCAGTCCTCCTGGGACATTGTGGTATGTGACTGTGGCTGTTGTATAGCTGTATATCTGTTGATGTGAACTTCAAACTGTATATTTGAGGGTGATGCTTCATGAGACTACTGTGGCTTCCTCATCCTAACAGACACGTGTCCATGAGCAGGTTTGTTGGAGGGACGTGTTTCACTGTGGTGTTGTGTTGAGGCTGACGTCGTGCAGCTCATTCTTCTTCGGTATGTTGACATGGAACTAACTCTGGAGGCGGTAGCTACACGAGTACGTGTTCGCTCTGTTTCGCACACAGTTCTGGTCCTTAAATCCATCTGCTCTCGTGTTGAGATCTGCAGTAACAGCATGGGAGAGTCGCATCCATTTTGCATGGGAGATTTGAACCTGTTTGTTAATGCCGATTATGCCAAAAAATGATTAATCTTGCGCCAGCTTTCTTGAAAGCATGTCTCTTCTATTGCCGTTTCTCCTCACTGGAAAACTGGGTTAGATGCTTGGTGCTTATACACAACACAGGTTAGAGACACAGCAGCAGCAGCAGCTGAAATATTGATGAGAAGTATTTTGGTGGTGAATGAAATATTCAAAAGTACAATATGAGTGTCATTTCAATTTTGGTTGTTTTTCAAAACAAGTGTCACGAATCCCAGGTGTGATCCTTTTAGAACTCTGCCGACAGCTCTGCCACAGCTCGGGTACGAGTTAATTTCCTCTCCGTCACTGGAGCAGGACAGCATGTTGTGTCACAGGTTTGATCTGGAGCAGATTCCGGGTTATTGACTGAACAGGCAGTGCTCTTGTTCCCATAGTGACGGGGCCGCTGTGCTGGCAGATACCCAATAACTGAGCATCCTCCTCACCAAGCCTCGCAAATCCACACGGCAGCAGACGGTTCAGAGACTCCTCCCCCAGGAAGGGTTTGAGGGTGTTGATGACACTGGACGTCTGGGATGTCAAACATACAGGCCTGCCAGAGACGTGATAATGCAAAGTTTAAATGTGAGAAAGAACAAGTCACGTCGCTACATTCTATACTTTGTCCACTGTAACAACCAATGAAATAATATATTTTTCTGGATGTAATAAAGCCAGCTATGTATGTCATAAATTGCAAATAGTAATACATTTTAATATTGAAGATTTTGTATCCTAAATGAATGAATATGAAGACTTCACAAAACCAGTAGAAAGGCTTTATTTTCCAGGCAACGCAGTCATATTTATGCATTAGAGACTGCAGTCAGTACTTTTTCAGAGGATGACACTTCAACCATGTAATAACTTATTTCATTAATGGCAAAATGTCACTACAATCGTGATTTAAGCACCATATTATACTACTGGCAGATTGTTACAGTATGGGCTTTATCATAATGAAACTATTGATATTATTGATCGATATTTTCTGATTGGTCGTTGTCGTCCATTTTAAGTGTGACCAGTGGACTCCAGAAAAAGCTGAACATTTCTTGTCAGTGATTTCAGGTTGTTGACAATAGATTTTATGAAAAGTAAAAATCGTGTAGTGTAGTAAAATGAGTTTGACACCCCTGTTATAGATTGTCTATGACAAACATGTTGCGCATGCAGTGTTTTTTCAGAACTTTTCTTCAATCTGCTGTTTTCAAAATGAGGTGTTTTTTGTGTTGTTGCAGTATTTAATGTAAAATTCAATTCTTGGATCTATTCAATTAACGTTGAAGCATTCATCCATCTGATCCGTGTTCCAACCCCTTAGTGAAACAAGGTCTTGGAAGTATGATGAATCTCTTTAACCTCCAGTGCATTGATGCAATTTGAACACAATATTGACACCAGCCCTGCTGTTTAATTGCACAGCTGTCTTCCCCTCCATTAATCCTTCCCCTCCAAACCTCCATTTTCTGTGCAGGAGCTGGAAGTATTACGAGCCAGCTCCCTGGTTGGCTCTCCGAGATCTCAACAGCATGTCCTGTGGGATTAAAAAGACTTACGGTTGCTAATGGCAGCCTCTGTAACGTTTCTATCAAACCCCAGTGCCGTGGACAAAGCTGCAGTCTGCCTGATCTATTGCGCTCTGTTTATCACAGAATCATGAATCGATCCCTGCTGGACAGCCAGCGAGCGCCTGGTGGCCACATACAGAAACCTCTGGCCCCAAGCCACTGTTAAAGGGATTAAAAAGAAAACCAAGACACCTGTTCCTTCTTTCTGTCCAAATTGTGGGTTTTCACCAGTTGAGCATGTTCTTTTGTTATCTACTGAAAAATACACTTTCTTCATATTTCTATGGTATTCAATCATATTGCCTATTGCCGTGCAATGTATTTCTAGTTCGAGTACGAGGGATCAATTTGGATTCCAGTCGTTTATTAGGGTTTGGCTTTGATTAATGGATGAGTAATGTGGTCTCATTTGTCGGCCAGATATTCAGCCTGTCTGCTGTCCCTGTGCAAACTTCCTCCTGCATCATTTTTTTTTTTTCCCAAGCAAAGGGGAGCACCATTTATTATTTATAGAAATGACCAAAGAGAATATTATATATAAACAGGATTGTGCATAAATGTATGAGCATGGATTCTTTGTGCATTGTGAAGTAATAATAATAACGTCCCATTTGAGCACATTTCTTTCTCAGAGGAATGATGGGATTCTGCCAGCTCAGACAGAACCCTGAGCAGTCGCACTGTAAATCATATTGTTGAAGCCCAGGGGAAACCGGAATTTGCATTCTGCCTGCATTGTGGATAATACTTCACTCAACAAATGTCAATACTGTGAGCACACGGCACTCACTGTGCCATGACTAATTTGAGATCCCCTCCGTGGTGCCAGGCTCTGTGCGAGTAACTTTAGATGAGAGCGGAAAGATGAGTTGATCGATCTAAAAACTACAGAAAAAGGTAAAAAAAACGCTTTGTGAGCATTTGATTAAGTACTCCCACACAATGTAATGTAGTTTGGAATGACTCCATTACCTTGCTGTTTTGTGTTGTCGATCAACGCTTGAGTGTATATTGTTTTTTAGAGTGTGTACTTTGTTGGGTGATAAAGCTGTGCTCTGAGTTCATCGGTTAAGCACACACATTTGCTGAAGTCTGTCGCTGTATGAAATTGAGGTTTGAAACATTTACCAAGCTCTCCTCTACACCCTGCAAAGGTGGTGGGGGGGGGGGGGGGGTACCTGCTGTGGACTCTGAAGGCGTGGAAAGCCGTCACTTCAGAGGCTGAGTGGGCAGCTTAGGAGCAAAGTTTGGGCTGTCGGAGGTGTTGCTGTGGTGTTAAAGGTGTATGACCTGTCAACTATTGATGCCAAAAGAATTTTCATTCATGTAAATGAGTCTTGGCTGGATTGCATGTGAGTGTCTAATGAAACCAGAGCCATATTATTAAATGTTTTCAATTAAACGTTGCAAATTTGAATTAACTCAAGGTTGTCAGGTGGCAGTATCCCTTCTGTCATATGTCTATACTTTGCTAATCTGGTTTATTTGGCATACTGTTTGGATTAAAGGAATCATTCATAGATTTGGATTTGTTGGGTATTTTACAGTTTATTTATATATAAATATCTTGTTGGATTTCGTGTTCTGATATGCCTGTCAGGCTGTACAATGATGGTTGATAACATTCCCTTTAAAACTGAAGGAAAATCCATGATTTCACTCAGACTTCAGGGGGCTGGAGGTACATACAGGCAACACACAGTGTCTCTGTGTTGCCATGACACTACAGTTGTCCTTAATTTTATTTGAGTCGGATGACGATATGATCATGATGCAAATGATTTGCTCCTCACTAAGTCTGGCCCCAGTCTCAGGACACTATGTTTTCACTGGACCGTCTTCCGTTCGGGGTTGTTCTGAAGAGCTCCAGTCTGTTCCCTTGTTTTGACTTCTGCATCCCTTCTTTCCAGCCACAGCACACACTCGTCGGACGAGGATGGATTTACTGACCAGAGCTTACTGGAAAACCTCCAAAGTAATCATGTAAGTAATGTCGGGAATCCCCGCTGTCTGCCTGCAGCAACGGCCACTGTTGGGACAAATTAAGCAGGATTCTGAATGGAATTGTGACTTTTACATTATGTCCTTTTTGCCATTTTGCATACACTGTGTTAGCTTCTGTATTGTATCTATTAATAGAAATCCTCCAATTTCATATGACATGCATAATGTTTTTTGGGGGTTTTTTTTAACCAAGAAGCTACAAGTTGTGACAAATTTAAAACCACTATTGTATATTCTCCATGTAAAACGTGATGCCTACGAGATGTACGCACAAGCCGAGCGGGAGACAAACTGCAGAGCACAGCTTCAACAGTTTGATCAATTTGAGAAGGGCTTCATTCGGCCATTTGAGAAACTCTGAAGACCACCAGTGATTGTGGGTCAACGCGATCTTTTCCAAAACACAAACTGCTGAATACACTTGTGTTGTTAAACAGAAGCAGCGACGGCCACCTGTGGTCATGTTGGAGCGTGATGGATTGGCTGTTTGAGTCACTCAGCTGCCGCCCCATGTGGGGGAGGCAGAATGTCACATTTAATTACATACAGTAGTGGCGCCCAGGGAAAGCAGTAATCCCACTGTGATATTTGCTCTGTTATGACAGCAGAATCTCTCCACACATTGAGTCGCTCCCAGATTTGCTTCAGCTTCATATTGATATCATCTCGCCCACTGCTAATTATGCCGCAGAAACAAACTGCTGTTTTGAAACCACAATCTCAAGGCTAATGCTCTGCTGATGGTGGTTGTCTCTTAACATTGTAGCACTAATGTGAATCATAGTATTATCATTCTCTTCGTGGTTTTTTTTTTTTTTTTTCCTCATATAAATTGACTTCCTTTGATTTCCTGGTGTCAAGATGGTGGCAGCAGCTTAGCACCTTAATGGACTGTACTGGTAGGTGTATTTTACCGCTTGGTACTCTCAATGTGCTTTCCATGGTCAGTCACATTTGCACACAACGGTACATTGCCCAAGGATATATGGATGGCGCAAGATCAAGGATCAGACCTGCTCTCCCAGCTGAGCCGCAGCTGCCCTTTTAAATCCTTTAAGTTGCAGGTTGGGGCCTCCATGTATCAAGGAGTCCTGGATTCCAATGACCCTGTTGCCAGTTCACCTCTTTTTCCTCCATGGGAAACCTTGAACAGACACCGACCACTTAATAGTGCGACAGCTGCTGCAGTTTGGGAGAATATCTCACTGTCGTCTTGTCGTCATAACGTGAGCCTTGTAAAATACAAAATGGTCAGTTGCTGATGATTATAACTCCCCACTTACAGGTGCTATAATCAGAAGTTTTATATATATAATCAGAAGGTTTATATCTATATATATTTTCACTTCACCTGTCAGAATTCATAATACTACGGCTAATCAGTATATTAAGAAATGCTTTTCAGTCAAGTCCTGATTTCCTCGCATCATGAACTCTTGTGACGATAAGGATGCACCTCCTGACTACCCTGATCATTACCCACAGTTCTGCATGGCTGCTGGCTGTTTGTAGGCGTAATGTTGATACTCTGTTGAAGGGGACGGCATTCTAGAGAAGAGGGGAACTAATAGTGCTGACAAAAATAAACATCCCCTCCAGCGCTTTTCATGTTCTCTTGAGTCACTGGACACGTTCTCTGCCTTGCAGAGCTGCAGCGTGTGTTTATTTTTTGCTCGCACGCCCGGGTTCTCCGTCCCGTCGCCCCCCCGACCCGTCTGCGCTTTCCACACTGGCCACGTCTGAAGTGATGAGCGTCTGTCACTGCCGCCGCGACACAGGTTGCCCAGCAGTCGGTGTGGGTGTGATCGCTGGCACAGGATTAACTGTCACATCTAATTGTGCCATCAGAGCAAAGTTCGAAGAGCCTGTCAAGGGTCCCACCACCCTGAAATATCTCACACACACGTTTGTGCTTCTATTACTTTGACAGCTCTCAATAACTCAGCCCTCATGGCAAAAGTATATTTAGACATGAAGTGGTCACATTCTGAGCACTTTAATATCTCATCATCAAAAGTCTACTTTGTTTTAAAGCCCACAAATCAACCCCCCCCCCCCCCCCCTCAAAAAAACAAAAGTTGAAAAATCCCAACTGAAAGATACATTTTATTTTCGGTATATACTGTAATATTTTGCATAATAAAGCCCCTGCGAGAGACAAATTGTTTCAGTATTAAGTATGAAAGTCTCCTTCAATTTGGATTTTGTAAAATGTTCAGAAAACCGCTACAAGATATTAAATAAGTTTTCTTAAATGTACAGTATGACCATTTACAAAGACCGAGACAGCAGAAACAAACATATCTTCCACTATTCAGTTACTCGGAATAACAATATCTGAGAGGGATTAATAAAACTGTGGTTTCCACCATAGCAGTGTCTCTGTTCTGTCTAGGTCTTTCTGTGTGGGATGTGTCTGTGTATTCCAGGTTCCCCCATAATCCAAATTCCAATTTATGACCGTTGGGACTCATCCAGGGTGTTCTCTACCATGGCCTATTGAAAGTGCAGTACCTTGTACAATAAACGACAACAACAAGAAATGAACTGGCCTAAAGCACAGCAGTTGACACACAATATCCTGTGTTTTAAATTTGTGAAAGCAGATGTCATCTACGAGTGGTCGTTGGCTGGTTTGCTTCTTGGCTTCATACAATGACTGCAGGCCTTTGTTTGCTTGTCTTGTCATCATCGGGCCGGATTGGCAGGGTGAAAACAGCGTGCAGATGCCAAACGAGGAGCTGCGCTCTTTAAATCTGCTCACAAGTACATTTAACGGTGGCCTATATGTAATCTTAGCCATAAAAACACTAAATCAGACCTTTTAAAAAAAAAAAGTGAGAGTGTGGTAGTTTAAAACAATTACTCGCTGTCAGGGTGTATACCTGAAGAACACACACACACACACACACACACTGACACGTCCTTCAGAGGATACCTGTCATCACGGACCAGATTAGCATGCTGCTTGGATACACAGGGACTCTCGCAGCCACCTGGACTGTAATAGACTCTGTGTATTTTAATTTACAAAAGGCCCTCTGATTTTATCCTCCTCCATTCATCATTTGCTCCTTTGTTCCTCGGTCCTCTCATCGTAGTTTCCACGGCCGACGGAAAGAACAGATTTGAAGGCACCGTGAGAAAGAAAGCACAGGTTTCTGTTTGAGTCGGGGAGTGACAGGCTTTTTTTGAGTCATTCTTTTTATAGCAGTGACTCCTTGTAAAACCTTAAGAATATTTCAAAAGGCAGATAAATATATCTCTTAGACCTGCTGTGTATTTTCAGAATTACTACAGCCTGAGTGCTGTTGGTGCTGCATTATTCAGTCCTGTTGTTGACCTGGAGGCGATATCTTGGCCTCAGCTGTGGTCCGTGACTACAAGCTGGTGGTCCTCCAGCCTCAGACAGGAGCCCCAGCAGATGCCTGTCTGCCTCGACCCCACGGCAAGTTAGTCATACTGTTCCTCTCATTAAAGACAAAAGCCCTCAGAATATAGGTTAGGCTGGGGTTTTTTTTTCTCCTCCTTTTTCTTAACTAAACCACAGTTTATGTTGGCCGGAAAAGCACAATGGCTGTCAGCTGCTGACGAGGAAGCCGATTGGCTCGTGACCAGCTGTCATTTGCCTGGCCAAACTTGAGTGGTGAGAACTGAAGCCAGATGAATTTCAGAGAGTGACACACCTCGGGCTGGCTGAGGATCAACACGGAGAGCTAATGACTGTTTAGATACCATTATGCTTAAATGTTATAGCTACAATGAATCATTAGGCTCCAGTGTGGTTGTTACAACGTGCTGTCGTATCCACAAAGGACTGCAGTCATGTCACGGCAATCTTCTTAAGTTTGGAATTCAATTCAATGTGTTCCATTGTGTGTCACTATATGGGAGCAGAAAACCCGCGCAGGATGAACATGTAACCTCCAGACAGAAAGGCCACTGCCTGGCCTCTACCCAAAGTAATGTTTGTGATTCCTCAATCAGTAATGAGGGACAGAAAAGAAAACTGATTTTTAGAAAAAAAACCTCAAAAGGAATCAAATGATCACAAATTACTTTTGAAGAATACCAGCCTGGGCTCTGATGCAAAACATTGTTCGCTGTTTCTTTATTGGTACCTTTTTATGTTTTGTTTTTGCAGTGGACTGTCAATATAATTGAAATGATGATGAAAGTTAAATTACGACCTCAAGCACTGTGGGCTTTTCTGAAGTCATAGCGGTGCAGTAACAATCATTTGTCTTTTTTTATTGGTCGGAAAGGTCTTCACATTTTATTCATCATTTTCTTTTGAGTGGTGTCGACAACATCAATGCATTCAAATAAAAAGCCTTTTCGGGGACATCATGGCTTTACAATGGCAGTTAATGGACTAAAAGAACCAAGACGGTCAATTGACTGCAAACATTGAGTAATCAAAGGCTTCTACATTCTAAACAACCCTTATTCAAATACATTTTCTTTAAAAGTGTCTACAAACCAGGTATTTGTATTGATTTCTGCAGCAGGTCACGTGTGCCGTACATCTGTCACACAAGAATGTGTTTCCACTCTGCCCTTGCTCTCCCTCTCTCTCTCTCTCTCGCTCTCTTTTTACAGTGTCGTCAAGGTCTTCCTATTTATTGTGCTTCTGTTACATGTTTTATTAAAGAACATTAAAAGTCACGTTGCCCTCTCCTCTCCATGTAGCCTACAGCTGCTGTTATCCTGGAGTTCATGACCATGATGGCCATCTGTCACACTGCAGTCCCCGAGCGCATGGATGGGAAAATCACCTACCAGGCAGCATCTCCAGGTGCCTCACACCCTCTAGTAGATTAAAGCCTCCGGGTATAAATCATGCTGTGCTGGTATTAAACCAGTGACACGACTGTTCCCACATTGCAGTTCGGGAACGTTGTCATTCTGTAGCGACTAAGTAACCTAGACCAAAGTGGTGCTTTCTATTTGTTTATTCTTAAAAGAAGTGTTTCTCTTTCCAATACTTGGAAACGTATTTTTAGGTATAAAGGCACATGATATGCAGGTTTGGCTTTGAACAACTTGTGTACACCTGAAGCAGAAGAAATGATAATGTTGCCCGTTCCAGTCAAAGGAAATGACAACGCTGGAGATAATTTCACCTACGAAATACAGATCTATAAGTTAAAGGGTAATCCGAATAATTGATTTATTTATTAGTTGCATGTTACCTATCGGAGTCCATGGAGGTGAGATATGATCCTCCACGAGTCCTGGTTCATAAATAATGTTGATAAAGGTCATAAAAGCATCATGAAGTCCGAGTTTATTGTGAAGACATACAGCACAGGGGTTAATCTTTTCTGTTGTCACATTATTAACTTGTCTTATCAAGAGATTGCGTTGTGGCTTTTTAGTGTACAAATCACAATTACAGTCTCTGAGGTACACAGTTCAAAGTTATTTCACAATTGTGCACACGTACCCTGCACAATGTTCGCACGTCCATAATTCTGCCAACTCGCACGTAAATTGAGACTGCAGTGGCACAGTGCGAGCTCTCATCTCTAACTGCACCTAGAAATAGACCAGACTTGGCTCCTGCAACAGTTGTTGGCCTTTTTGTGGAATAACGGTCAAATTTGCAGAAACGGCGACTTTCTTTGCTCGTACATGACGGTCGGCGGCCTTTCTTTGTAATTCCAAACTGCTGCCGCACTGTGGGTCCAAAGGTGAAGGTCTGAAAGTGCTGATGTGACACTGCTGGTGCTGCAGCTCTGACTTGACCTGGGCGCCGGTGCTTTGCATTGTGATCCTCTGTGCCCAGTTGTAGTTTTTTGAATTTTCTATCGAGTGACCATTGTGCCCCGGTACATAAAGATGCACCTCCACTGCCTTGAGGCACAAGTATTTTACAAAATGCATTCTATATGATCAGAAGAGCAGTAGAGGGAATTATGCCCTTTAACATGATTTTCCAACTCTAACAAATGACCCTGTCACACTCTAACACAAAACAAATTAAATAGATCTATTTATTTTTTTCCCTTGTATTTTAAAATCATGCTTCACATCCATGTTCATTTATAATGGTTGAGTCTAAGCAGATTTAATGAAAGTAAAGGGGCATTCAAGACAGCTCAGTAAGCACCAGCCCTGTGGTGAACGTGGGAACAATTTATATCTCTTGTAAAACTAAAAAGTAAAGCCTCTGTTTTTTTCTAAGTCACTTTGACATCCGCAATATAAAGAACATTAGACTGCAAGTAAATGTGAGGCATTGTAATTGTGATGTAATTGCTGTAAGAACAGAAGATTGCTCTTTAATTCAAAATGAAAACAACAAATGTTTACATTATTTGTATATGAACTTTTTAATAGGGCACTCATACAAATAACAAATTCTTTATCGGGGGTTTCAAACATTTCGCCAGCGGCACAAAGCTGGCGTGCCAGGGTTACTTTCCAGCCCTCGGAAGACTTTTGCAAAGTGTATCGACACGATTCAATGCGAACATTTCCCTGTCTCATTGTTCAGCGTCACGATTTAACCGTGTGTTATATGATTGTCATCAAAGAACACACTTTATTTTGTAAGAACCCAGAAGACCACCTTAACTCGCACTACGGGCAATATAGGGTTAAGAAATTGTGTTTGTGCTTTAAATAAATGCTTATAAATATAATCAGAAAGCAGCAGTGACAGTGTATTTCATCTTTGTTCTTATTCTGGAGAGACGTGACTTATTTTGCTTCATTGCTTAGAACAATCATAGTCCCATGATGCTCTGGGGTTTGAAGCTGCGAGGGGAACGGCTGAAAACAGTTAAGTGAACTGTAAAAAACAAGCAGAGAGCTTCTTTTTTTTTTTTTTTTCTCGCCCTGCAGCAACCGCATTATAGGTTACCTGGCTGCAGCTTTCAGTCACTGCTCTCATTCTGCAAATGTGTCAAAACAAAGCAGGTTTGTATAGCAGACGCAAATGTGGCTCCTATCTGAAATGCCAGGTTTTTAGGATTCATATAAACCGAGAGTCTCTCAGCCGTGTGTCCAGCAGGTCGAGTCCCCTGTAACATTTGTGTCTCTGCTTCACAGACGAGGGGGCTTTGGTGAGAGCAGCACGGAATCTGGGCTTCGTGTTTTCAGGCAGAACTCCCGACAGCGTCATTGTGGAAATGGTACGTCTGATGAGATACTAATGAAATGCTTGCAAGCTGTTGCACTGATTGATGGGACCCATTTAATCTGTCTGACTTGACATGACGATGGTGTCACATGACCTCGAATGAGACGTTTACAACCGCGCTCAGACATTTAAAGATATGAGCTACTGATGATGCAAACAATAATAATGTGATTTGAGGTACTTTCATGAAAATAATCTGCACTTTATCCCTCAATTTGAAAACTTGACCTTTCTAAAAGTACATTTATTAAATTAATTATGGTTGAAGATGCAATTGTGAGTCTTAACATTGGAGTCATGGCAGTGTGGCCTCATACCAGGAGGAGCCTGGGACCTTTCGGTTTGAACTTTGCATGTTCTATCCTGGGGATGCATTGGTTTTCTCCGTGCACTCCATTTTTATTCCACAGGCCAAAAGATGTGTTGAAGATTAATTTGGTGACTCTTGTGGACAGTGTGTCCTCCACTTGTTGTGTTCAGACCAACACTTAATAACTGTCTGGTAATGGGGGGGGGACTAGACTCCACTCATTCCAAGTTTCAGATGTAATCTTGCTGTTCATCACCAACGCTGCTTTAAAAGGAAAAATATGTTCTTTATCAAATACATACGTTTATTTTAAAATGCATTAAACAATGTATGGGACTTTTTATTCATTTTACTTACCATTAAAACTTGCAAAATGGACAAATGGGAGCGTCCATCAGCTTCAGGCCTTAAAAACCTATTGAAACGTGCTTGTTTGATTCCAATAAAGGGAATATCATGAAATATGGTTTTGAAATCTACTTTAATTGCTCATAACTGACTATCAGAGGATCAGTGGAGATCACAGGAAATGATCACACCTCATCTGTATTGTTCAACACTAATCCCTGTAAAGCTACACACTTTTGCAGTGCATCAGTCGTTTAAGAAATTGATCAGAAAGACAAGTTATCATGTGTTAATATTCAAGGTATAGAGGTCCTCGCACATCAGCTGTGTGCATTAAATTCAGTAATTAATGCTTTTTATATTTTTCACATTTTCCACAGCTGACATAAAAGAAAAAAAAATATATATATATATATAAGTATGCTGTTTGTATTCATGTGGAGCACAGCAATGGAACATATTGCACACCACATCTGCTGTGATTCTCCTCTGAGCCAAGGCACCATGTCCTCCCTCAGCTCAGGTCACCCATCCTGCTGTTTCCTTAATTGGCTAACCTGATGATTGCACTTTAAGACGCTGAAGAGGAAAGGCCAGAACCATCCCCCCCTCCCCCCCCTTCCTGGTCAGAACACCTTGTCTCCTTGACAGTCGTCCAATTTCTTTATCTTCATTAGACCCTTCAAAGCTCTCAGCATCTACTTAATCACTCCGTCTTGTACCTTGCTGTCTCTACAATTAAGGGCGCTAATTGAATTTTACCTTGTTATTCTGTCTCCATCAGCTCAATGCAGGCAACTGATAAACACATTTAAAGTGCAATTATAGCTGATTGGCGGAGGGTTGCGGGATTGGCTGGTGCTATTTACAATAACCCCCTTGTAAAAGACTGAGGCTGAGGCGTCTCCTTTGTGGATTGTTAACTTGCATGTCTCTTTGATTTAGCTGGGAGCGGAAGAAAAGTACGAACTGCTTCACGTACTGGAGTTCACAAGGTAATTCTTCTAAGATTGTTGTTTACTAAGTGTACATTAGTGCAGTAAATCCTTCCCTGCATGGATCAAGGGTGTCCATAAAAATAGCATTTGCTGTTTGCTCCTTAAACAACTCGTTATAGCCTCATTATTCTCGCGTGATTTGCACCAACTAATGCTGTGATTAAAGTGTGATCTGTTGCTTCCCCTTCTGATTTCTCATTTTCTGCAGTCGTGTGCTCATACAGTATGTGGCAATTTGCTGTAACACCTTGTAATGTGAAATCTCTCACTCGCTTTCACCCTTTCTTTTCTTGCCCCTCTCGCTCTCACTGCTTTTTGTCTCCTAGCGTGAGGAAGAGGATGTCAGTCATCATGCGCACCCCATCTGGGAAGATCCGCCTTTACTGCAAAGGAGCTGTAAGTGTCTGTCTCTCTCCATGGCAACGCATGACAGTCTCTCTCACACACACACACACACACACACACACACACACACACACACGCACACACTGCCCCAGTTGCCTCTTGCTCGTGTGTGGAAATCTTTTCCGGGCGCAGCAGGATAAACCATTTCACATATTCACACACACACCAACAGGCACTCACGTTTGTATTAATACAAAGGAACACAGCTTGCAGCTCTTCCAGACAAGCTTCATTTCAATACACTTGAACAACCTGCTGCCATAAATCCCGCTATTAAAATTGTATTAACGTTGCTTGACCGTTTGAAAACCTTCAGGTAGACTTGTTTATTATTGAAGTTGTAGTTTGCAGTAGTGTTGAAGTGATGGGTTGTTTCCCAGATGTATAGTTTCACGCAGCGAGCCATCCAGTCATTTTTCGGAAAAGACAATAGCGGACGTGTTTCTCAAAGCCGATGAAAAGGAGCTATTACAACTTTTTTAACAGAGCAAGAAAGTATATTGGATGCATCACCCAAAATGTCAAAGAGAAAAGAAAATATAAGACTTTTAAGAAGTGAAATCTACATGTCACAATGTCGTGTTTCATAATCCAGAATGCATTTGAATGCACCATTTAAGGTTTATCTCTATCAATTATATATGTTTTTCATTTTTTTTGCACTTATTAAACTGCCATATGCTTCTGCTGCTGTGGCTTTAATTCCTTTAATCTCCCTTATTGTAGTATGATATAGAAATGTATATATTAGACTTATTAAACAAGGCCCTGGCTGTGCACGCTTATTAAGTGTTTAACTTGAGATACGTATTTCTGTGTTTTCATTTACCAGACGAGCAGACGAGATTTATATAAAACACAACATTTCTTAATATAGGATTGTAGCTTCGAATCATAATTCTATTTTCGTTCGTGTATGATCATTTAGCAATACAAATATTTGATTTGGTCATCTTACAAAAAGGTCTTTATACGGAATGGATCTGCTTCCACGGCATCATATTGTCCTTCGTGTGTCCACCGTAGTCGACAAGGACAAGAACAAACGTGGGCTGTAAATAGGGCCTTTTGGGTATTTGTGCTGTATATCAGTAGAATATTAATTTGGTTATCTCCTTCACCACTAACTGTCTTTAAATCTTAGCAACGTCACATTTCAATTTGAAATATCTGTATATATGTCGTCAAGAATTGCACAATCCCAGCCTTGATGAAGTTGGACTTCAAGACGATTAAATGGATGAATCTTACACATTACAACATGATTATAGGGTTCACCTACATTAGTCACGTGTTAATTCAGTTTATTTGACCAGTTTCTAAGAAGTTGCTGTGTAGAAACACAAAAGATGGAATCATGAGGACCGGATCCAGCTCCTGAATCCCACGAGCAGCTTCCTTTTCCTTCCGTCCCGGGTGTCGGTAACCAGTGAGTGTTGCTTTCCCCTCAGGACACCGTGATCTACGACCGTCTGGCAGACAGCTCCAGGTACAAAGAGATCACATTGAAGCACCTGGAGCAGTTTGCAACTGAAGGTGAGTGGACAAATGGCGCCCCCTGTCTGGCAGAAACGGAAGCGTCTTTTCAGGACGTCTCTCCAGTGCAAAGCCAATTTATTTCGACTCATAATCACCACGTCATCCTCGACTGAAGCAGCAGAAATACGTTTTTGTTCCCTCCGAGCCTCTCCTCCAGTACCAAGAGTAAATCTCAGTGTGACGATTTGGCAGTAATAATAACTGGAAGAGGCGGTGAACCTGAAGAAAACCGCACCACACACACTTTTCGTCCATTTGTGTCAATACTGCCCCCTTGTGGCACATTAGCAGAACGATGTCAACAGCAGTACTGTATGGAGGTTAAATATAGTACATTGTGAAGCTGTTCAGTCACTTTCTCCTTCAAGTTGTGTGACAATATGGGATGTTTACACTTTAAGCATTTTACAAAAGGACCCAGATATTATTTTTCTGGACGCGTTTTCTGCTCAAAATACATTTCTGAATAAATTATCCTCTGTATAGACATCAGACAGGTATTATTAAAACCCTGTCAAAAGAAACATCAGTTGTTACAAAGTATATGCATTTAGACTACACTTGCTCTATTTAAATGCACGGTCGTTATATCATCTCTGGCATTAAACAAAACGGTTAAAAAGAGATCAGTTTTAACTTGTCTTTTTTTCAATGTCTTTTGTTTATTTGCTGTAACAACGGCTCTTGGCAATAAAACCTGTTTATCCACATTCAATTAGTACAACATTAATAAGGATTCCCATGTCAACTGATTAACCCCTGGCAGACAAAGTTACACAGATTTCCACCGTGACAACTTAGGAATGTGTTATGATTTAATGAAGAAATAACCTTTCCTTTTTATCAGATTTATCGTCAAGAAGGAAAACAAATGATTCACTTAAACTGTTCACAAATAAAGAATATAATGACTGGACTTTTGAAAATGATATATAAATCCTCAATATTCATGCCAGCATTAGAAAATTAAAAAAGGAGGGTTTCTACTGTGTAGGTGTGTTTAAGTGACACTCACCAGAGTTCTTAAATGTTGAACAGTGAACAATCACGACAGTCTGAGGTGAGATCTGTGCTGCTGTGTTCCAGGGCTGCGCACGCTGTGCTTCGCAGTGGCAGACATCAGTGAGTCGTCCTATCAGCAGTGGCAGGAGATCCACCACAGAGCCGGCACCTCCCTGCAAAACAGAGCCCTCAAACTGGAGGAGAGCTACGAACTGATAGAAAAGGTTTGATCATCCACAGAGTCGGATCGCATCTGTGGGCTTGTGTGTCAGACAGCCTTTCTTCTGTTAACATGTCAAATGTAATAGAACTCATGTATTTGAAGCACCTTTTCAGAGAAATTAGATCTCACATGAGCTGAATATATATTGACCAGTTTAAAGCTGTGAGGTGTTTTGTGTGACAGTTCCATGCTCCCCAGCAGCAGCAGGCGGAGAAGGTTTACTGGGAGCCGGGTCTGTGTGGCGTTCGTCAAACACAGGAAGCCACTGTTGTAAATCAGGCACTGGGCATGTTTCTCTGTGGCTCCTCCCGGCTGGCCGAAACAAATGGAGACGATCGATCTTGAAATAAACATAAAAGCTTTCAGAGAGGAACCTGTAACGTGCGCTGCTTAATGAGCGGTGTGGCACTGCGGCTGTGAGGGGTTTGAGCATCGCTGCCACTCGGGGGACCACCCATATTTAAAACTGCACGCAGTGATGCCACATGGGGGCACACTGGAGTCATAATGGAATTGTGAAGCCATACATTATCCAGAGGAGTCCCTCAAATCATCTCTTATGATCTATTATGGAGTTTATAAGAAAATGTGGAGTCATTTAAATGAGTTGCGTCATTGATTAATTGAATCTGCCATTAATGTCACATTTTACTATTGTGATGCTAATTTCCCTTACGTCTTGCCCTCTATTACATATAGATATATAGATATATTTCTATTACTTTCACTGTATAGGGTTATTTATTGTAATTTATTGTAATGCTTGACATGTTTTGAACTTCTCATGTGGTGATGCCCCATAGTAAGTCAGTGTCAGTAAGGGCCTTATTGTTCAAAGCTTAAATTGAATGTTACTGTGCCTTACCAAGCCTTAATTACTGGTAACTAGACAAAATTGTCCCAGAAGACAATTAGGATCTGCGCACCTGGCGTTACGCGGCCGCATGAAAAATGCACTCTGATATCATAATTCACAACAAGTGCCCTCGTCAATAAAGTCATCATGTTTGTCCCCAGGCAGTGATCAGAAAGCAGAGAGCTCAGACGTCCAGCCAGCAGCACACAGAGCATTTCCTCCGTCTCCCCTCTATCCCTGCGCCTTTTCAAATCCAGGGCCTTGTGATGGGCTCATGCGAACCCACAAGCAGCCCCTCAGAGCCACACAGCTTCCTGGGAAAAATACCAACCGTATTTTGTGGGTGTGTTTGTGTGGGAAAGATCCTTTCCATGGATGCACACACAAATACTCTCTCTCAGGGCCACAGCAACTGATCCAAAACCCCCTTAAGCTCGCGGTGGATTTTTTGTGGGTGATCAACAAGAGCAGCTGATGAGGAGAGAAAAACACCACTGACTGAGTGACACAATCCTGGCTCAGATGCTTGTCTGACACATGACATTTTAAAGGCCTTCCTCTGTTATGATCCTTACACGCAGGCCTTCCTCCCCCCCCTCCCTGACTTTTCTTATAGAACCTGCAGCTCCTGGGGGCCACGGCGATAGAGGACAAGCTTCAGGATAAAGTACCCGAGACCATTGAGACTCTAATGAAGGCTGACATCAAGATCTGGATCCTGACTGGGGACAAACAGGAAACAGCCATCAATATTGGTGAGCGTCCACAGAGGACTGTGGGGTCTTTCACCTGTGTGTTACGCAGATATTTATTGGACGTATAGCATGTAAAGTTTCATGGTGGTTAATCTCTCATAGGATTGGTTTTCATACCAAATATGGTGCAATTTCTAACTTGTACTTTTTTTTTTTTAACAATGAATGATGTATGCAGCTGTACTGTTTTATTGAAGTGGACCGAGTATTCCCTTTCACATTGAATTATTGTTCGTCTCAATTCAAATAGAGCTTGGTTTAGTTCTTGTTCAGGGTCCTTCTGTGTGTGTGTGTGTGTGTGTGTGTGTGTGTGTGTGTGTGTGTGTGTGTGTGTGTGTGTGTGTGTGTGTGTGTGTGTGTGTGTGTGTGTGTGTGTGTGTGTGTGTGTGTGTGTGTGTGTGTGTGTGTGTGTGTGTGTGTGTGTGTGTGTGTGTGTGTGTGTGTGCGTGTGTAAAACTCCCTGAAAAATAGTCCCAATCATTTGTGTTGTTAGAGCTGGAAAAATTGCAATTTGTGCTGCATTGCTAAAAAAATGTCTCCAGGGATTATTAAAGTGATTCTGAGGTTTTAGAGATAGAACTAGTTTCTTATGAGATGATGACGTCACTCAGACCCTCACATTGTCCTAATTGAACAATACTTTGTACTGTTTCCTTTTCTGACCTTCTACTAACCTCAAGTTGTCTTTTGAGAGAAAACATACATACATCTGTACATTTCATACCAACAGGAGTTTATTACAGCCTCATATAAAATCAACAATAATGATAATAATAATATTAAAGCAAACACAGCTCTAGTATCGTATCGGCAGATCCAAATTCGATTATCGGGATCGGCTCAGAAGTGACAAAACATGGATCGGTGCTTCCCTCGTCTGTACTGTGATTAAACCTGCCAGACGGTCCCCGCCGCTGCAGTCAGACCTGCCATGTCATTCTTCACGCAGCAAGCCAACGTGCTGACAAGCTGAATGTGTCGTTGTCATACATATCCAGAAGAGGCATCTGTCGCAGAATGCCAAATGATGTATGGGCACGCTGCAATGACAGGAAATAAACAACATGCATATGTCCACCAGCAGAAAGCTCTCACACATCCAGCTGTGCTGGAGGCTCCAGCCCTGCAGATGTTATCAGGAAGGTGACGCAGGCTGAACGATTTAATTTTCCCAATAGCTTCAATTTGCTCGGTTTCATACGAGTGTAAATGCCACAGATGGATCAGCCTTGCATCTAACTTGACACATGATTGAGGTACATGGATCAAAGTTACCTTCATTTGTGGCCACAGTGACCACTGGAGCCCCGCTGAATCAGCCCTTTGTGCCCACTGGGCCCAGATGTGAAGGATCCCTGCAGATGCTCATGCTGACTGAAATATTTTACAGGTCCGCTTTTTGAGGAAGTTGCTTTTTGAAAGCGACGCTCAATATTAACTTTATTTATTTATTTTCTTTATTATTTTCATTGAAAGATGATCTCCATCACTGAGGTTAAAGGTGCATATTTGACTAATTTGGACTAATGAAGTCAGTCCAACACATTTTTTTTTCATTTTTACTCTTTGAAGTTTCAGAAACCACTCAAATGCAACTTTTGTCACAGAAAGTGTAAAGTAGACCCTGTTGAGTTTATGAATCCCCCCCACCCAAAATTAAATATCCAGCCATTGTTTTAGTTTGTGTGTGAGCCTGAACCAGCCTGACCTAATGTTAAGTACCTGCTCTGAAGCCATGTGTCTGGCTGCCCGAGGAAAGAGCAATGTTTGCTCTGGGACATGCTCCATGAGCTGCTGCTTGTGCCGAGCTGCGTGTAGGTAATGCACAACAGAGGCCAGAACTCAGTGAAAGGAAACATTGCTCACTTCACTAATGCTGTGAAATGTTTGGGCATCATCCCCTTAAGCAGGAGTAAACACAAATGTTACCAGACTTCACATTGCTTCGACCTACCACTGTACTGTTTTGCTTATTAGGCCTCTTAATTCTGCACTCTGTTGCTCTTGAAGCGACGTCCCACGTTATTGTGGCATGAGTGACGGTAATAGACATTCCTGAAGCCCCACAGGAGCAGGGTTTAGTTCATCTGAGTTGAAGAAAGTCCAAGAATTTAACTTTGGTGAAATAATAACATTTAGAAAAAAGAAAAATAAAAGCAGTCAAATGAGCTGAAGGCAAACCCATTAAGCGGAAGGGCTGTGGCAGGAATTAACAAGGGGGAAGGGAACAGAGACAGTGTTGAGATGGGGAGACATTTTCCACACATTGGCAGATTTCTGGACATTTGCACCTTTGCACTTAAGAAAACAATCCGGCAGACCCCAGACCCTGTTTGGTTTTGACTCTGGAGGTGAGACTTACTCATTTCCTCTGCATGTGTGTGAGTGTGTGTGTGTGAGTGAGTGAGTGTGTGTGTGTGTGTACACGGTGCATAATCTTATCTCAGTTTCACTCACAGAAAATGCCACCCATGTACTCACTGAGTCTGCAGTCGCCTCCTCTAAGAGACGAAAATCTCCTTCCAGACAGAAGCAAAGTGTTGAAGCCCACAAATATTCATGTGGTCGTGCCACAGATGGCAGCCTTTCCAGGCAGTCGAAAGCTTTAAACTGAAGGCTTCAGTCTTGGTTCATGAAACATTTGCGTTTTCACCCAATGGGAGGCTCGCTGCACCACCTTGCTGGTGACCCTGAGCATCTGTCCCAGCCAAGACCTGCGGGGAACGCTCCCCAGAGAGCCATGCCGGGTAACTCAGGGTTGTAACTGCCTATTAAAACAGGAAACTGACAAAGTCTTGTAAACCAAACTCATTAGTCATGTCCTGAGACACTACCTCTGAGCAGTAACATTTTAATTGCTACACCTTACCGTGTTGGTTGTTTAGATTTTTTTTTCCTCTTTTATTCCTTGAAGAAATGTGTGCTTGTGTCTTTTGTCAGCTGTCACTGACCTGAGTGGACTCTTGAAACTAAAATAAACACGGTTTTAATGGAGAAGTTAAACAGCAGTTAAGCTTGTAAACATCTTCTTTAGACCTACATGCTTACATTGCAGTCTTTTCACTTTCTTCCTGTGAAAACTAACGTTTTGATCGCCTGTTTGTCTGTTTTACTGCAGGACATTCCTGCAAACTACTGACCAAGAACATGGGAATGCTCGTGATAAATGAAGACACTTTAGATGTAAGTGTGCACATTTGTACTTCACAAATCATCAAACTCCACAGGTTTTATTTTTTCAGTCTCAGCATCATTCCTTCTTTTGTCATCCAGTTCATGCAATTGCTGTTTTTCTAAACATTAGAACACATGTGCAAGTTTGTCATTTAACTGAAGAATGCCCTTTATATCAAAATTCTGGCAGGTTTTAGTCACTTCTATAACAATGTACAGCATTACTAATATACACTTACATGGAGCTACAGGTACAGCTGTGCACAGTTTAAAGCAGGGGGGTGTCAGAAATGCGGCCCCGGGCCAACACCCCTGGCTGGGAGCAGCTCCTCAGGAATACTTCAGCATATTTCTCTCAAGAATGAAATATATAACGTGAGAACATCCTCACTCAGTCCCAATGAAAAAGCTGTCCGTAAGCAGAATGGATGAGGCGACAGGGAGCCTTCCGTCTAAAACCACATTTCCCCAAATCTACATTCAACATCTTCAAGACTCCCAGCAGAGAAGTCTGATGACCCCCCCCCCCCCCCCCCCCCCCCCCCCCCCCCCCGACAGGAGAGCCTTGTCTGTTGTTTCTGCAACTGAAAAGGCCAAATCCCTGCACTACTAGCAGAGCAAAAGCTGGGCTGAGGACTGGAGGAGAAACTCTGTTGTGTTTCAATGTGTTGAACCAGAAGGGTGGAGGTGGTGAGAAAAAAAGTGGATTTGGGGGGTTTGGAGGCGATGACGGACGGCCTTCACTCTGTCAGCCAGTCGTTACGCATGATGAATGGAGTCGAGTTGGAAACTTGGGCACGGTGCATTCATAAAGCACACGGACCGGCACTTTGAACTGTCAGGTCCCATTGTGGTGTGGTTGAGCAGATGCTTACATAAGGCAGTTTGTTAAAACACAAGAACAGACACTTCTCCACCACCACTGAACCAGGCCTCAGTCTGACTGCTCTCGTGCTGCGAAGCAGAGTCACTGGAGCATGTCTTCACTATTTGCTCTGCTTCAAGACTGTTATTAAAAGTTCACAAGAGTTATTGACATCTCGTATACTGACTCACATTCGAACAAAAACTTCTGAAGTGGGAAATAAAGCTTTATATCAATGTTTCCCTACAACACCAAACCAAGAGGGACGGTATACCACCGGAGGCCAGTTCTCCTATAGAGTACATCGTCCTTGACAAAGACGAGAGCAAAAACAAAGAAAATTATGCGTTTGTGCTGTTTTTGAAACAACCGTGATCGTCTGCAAACCAGTGACTGAATTGCTGCTGAACTGGTGATTTTTTATTCCCCACGGGGAGGAATAAAGTATGTATCCATCTTTCTTCTTCCACGTTTTTCAGGCTGAGAAGTAACTCATTCATCCAATGTCAAGAAGCAGTGAATCAGGCCCTCCGTCCAAAGATCAGGAGTTTTATCTTCGTTTTTTTTCTGAGAAAATACAAAAACATGCACTGTCGGCACATCTTACATGACGCTAATAATGCCTGCTGGATTCATTGACGTAGGTCACTCGCATAATACGATGATGAAGCGAGTCACTTATAGCAGTGAGGACCTGGAGAGAGGGGGTACACACTGGCTTGTGTGAATGACCTGCCTACATTGAGAAAATAACAGCTTTTTAAAAGAAAAAGTGTGACTGTGTCTTATTTATACAGCACGCGCAAATATGCGGGTTTCATAACTTATTGAAAATAGACGTCAAATAGATTTACAAAGTGTTGAGCGACTCGCTAACTTTTTAAACGTTGCTTTTTTTTGTTCATGACACTTTTCATCAAACAAAACCGTCAAACTTGTTGAAAACGTCATGAGCTGTAAAAGTGAATGAGCATGTATATGTTTTTCCTCTTGTTTAACACCTGCCGTCACGCCCAGAAACCACCCACCCCGTTGGAAGGCAGTCAACAGTCGCACTATGACGTCAAGTCATCCATGTTCTGTACCAAGTCAGGGTCTCGGGCTGCTGGAGCCAATCCCAGCTCACAATGGGTGAAGGCAGGGGGCGCTATGGGCAGATGACCAGTCCATCACAGGGTAAACAAAAGGGGGGAAACTTGAGTACCCGTTAGGGCGCGTTTCCACCGCGCTAAAAGTGCAGGGACATTACGGAGCCGTACGGCAAAGCATAACTGGAGCCAAATCTGGTTCCACTGCAGAAAGTCGGTTCAAAAGTAGGCGGGGCTGAGAGATCCGCAGATATTTTTTGCAGACTGACCTGAGGTTCATAGACTTTGTCCAAAAAAACCGTGGTTTTCAACAACAATAAACCTTTCAGGTGTGTTATTGTCACTTTTTGTGAACTTGGTGTTCCTGGTCAGAAATGACCAGGACTACAAATGAATACAGGTAATTGGTTTAAAAAGTGACTTTAGGTACATCTTGACTTGACAGATAAACACACGCACGCACACACACACTCACAGCTGTGTATTTATTTGGATAATGTTTCATATTCAGTTTTATCACCACAATAGTGGGGAGAGAATCCAGAAAACTCAGTGAAGATGGATCAGAAGTGACACGAGGAAGAGCTGCAGTCTGTGTGCACCAAGAGATGTTAAAACAAGCATGTCCTCTCAAAAATGGAATCCAACCTTTGACCAGTATGAGCACATTGTTGCATGCTTCTTGCAAATATGAGGGGAAAAAATACATCACTGCAGTGCGAGTTAATGCACTCCACCAAGTTGATGGCCTGAACATTGTGATATTCCAGTTTTAATATATTAAGACATTTATATTGATATGGGACCTTCTCAAGTGCAGTTTTGGGAACATTTCCTTTATACACCAATAAAATATCTGCCACCACTTTTGACCAGGAACACAACAGGCCATACTTTATGGACTTTATGGAAAATTGAGATGGTTTTAAAACAAATACCCTTATTACCAATGTTAATACAACAAGGAGTTATATGTATTTTTTACACTATTTGTCATAAGAATTTTTTCCCCCCAACATTGAACACAACACAACAGGAGGGTGTATTGGTCCTCACACTTCTGAAGTAGAACATCCCGTTTTGGTGCCCCAAGTCAAGACAGATGATGACGTTACACGTATACAAATGTCCAGATTCCACATCATGAGTGTCATGTCCTGTTGGCTGTATCACTCAAGAGTCTATATCAACAAAAGAGCTCAGTCTGTATGGGAAGCTCTTGTAGATTTCTGAATGGACGCCACACACTCACCCCCGAAACTAAACACTAGCTAGTCACATTGGCTAAACTGGTCATTATAGCCATAACAAAGAGGCTTTAGGAAGAGACATGCAGCATTAGTGCTAAAATTCCGCGGCGGAAATTACGGGGTTAATGGCCGTTCTACTCAAGGATATGGTAAACTTTGCTTATCAGTGTGTGTGTGTGTGTGAGATTAATAGATTGCGCCCTGAACAAAGTGAATTCTTTCTCATACTTATAGTATGCCAGCTTTTAAACAGGCACTGAAACTGAGATGTAATCTTAAAGCTCTCTCTGGTTGCTGGGATGGAGGAGCTGGAGTTGAATATAGATATCACAAGCTGTGGACACACACACACACACACACACACACACACACACTGCCCACCACTCACCATATCGTGGCGTTTTGGAGAGCCTGTCAGAGATGGCTAAGTCCTCACAGCTGCTCTCTTCTTGTATCCTCTTGCTTGGTTTCTCTCCTCTGTTAATCCATCATCTCTTTCTGTGCGTGTCTCTCACTCCCCGTCTCTTGCTTTGTGAAACGTAAAGCCTCTTTCTCCAAATATTTCCTTTAAGCTGGGGTTTCAGAGTTTTGTTATGCCAAGCGAACAGTGCGCGGTCCCCCTGGTACAATATGACTGCTTTGACATATCTGACCTCGGCACTGGGCCGGACCCCTCCCGGGCTCAGCCCTGGTAATGGCCTTCATTTTATTTAATGATTTCAGCTGTTTGGGCATCTGCTTGACAAGCAGCAGTCAATCTCTTTTTTATTAATTTAATAATTCTTTGTGTGTCGCGACACTTCATATATTTACGAGACGCAGACAAAATCGATGTGTTAACTAACATACGACACAAATAATAGCCGCGTACAGAAGTCTATTAGCTGATGACTTCACCATCTGTGATGAATATGATTGAATAAAGCGTAAAATGATGATCTCACCAGTAAATCCATCCATTCAGCACACATGGACTAGTTAATCTTCTCGTAAGTCTGATATTTATATAATTTCGCCATCACTCATCGTTGTGGCTGTGTATACTGAAAAAACAAACGTGATCCATTCGCCAAACTCATCTGCACTATCACCCCATAGTCAGGACTGCAGCGCAATGAATACTGGACTCGTGATAAATAAATATGTGAAATATGAAGCACAGCTGCTCTGCAGAAGTGATCTGCCAACTTTACCCTGGTGTCGGTGGAAAACATTAATATAATGTATTAGGACTGTAAAATCTGAGTATATGTTCATAATTTGTGCATTGTTAATAGATAAAAATGTCATTGTGGAGTCATTTGATATTGCAGTGCAGTATATATTCAAGCTGCGATGCAAATCTGTTTGACCGTTGTTGGATGCTGTGTCATTTTCAAATTTTAGCAGATATTTAATGTTGCAAAATGAATATTTAGTGTGCTCTCTACCACAGATCCCACAGTAATGAAATGAAAACATTCAATCCAGTTCACATTTATCAGGAATTATACCATCATAACTCAGCAACTGGAGTTTAGTGTTCTGAGCTCTCACGAGGGGAAAAGAACTGATATGTATTACTTCTAATATATTGCTGTTGAAACCCACAATATATTTTCATATCTTTCACATTGTGTCATCGCAGTTTGATTTATTATCCATGAGAAATACAATTTTACTTCACAAACATGATCAATGTGTGCTACATAGACACGTGTACACACTCAATCATTTATCGTAAGAACAGATGGCATTTTTATAATAGCTTTTTCAACATTTTCTGAATTAGCCATAATTGGTTTTTGAATGCCAATCCAGTCGAGGAAAACAAATGTTATCTAGCAAGAGTGCACACATTTCCTCCGACGAACACAGTGGTTTTGAAAAGATTCAACTAATTGCATCAACTAATGCACGTTGACGTAATGTTCCTCATTATGCAGGCAACAAGGGAGACGCTCAGTCACCACTGTGGAATGCTGGGAGATGCCCTCTACAAGGAAAACGACTTTGCTCTCATTATTGATGGGAAGACTCTCAAGTACGCCCTCACGTTTGGCGTGCGGCAGTACTTCCTCGACCTCGCCCTGTCCTGTAAAGCTGTCATATGCTGCAGGTAAGATTTAGAAAGAATACATGACAACAACCCGCCACACAATTTAAAAAACAAGATGTGCTCACAGGACTAATATTAACAAACACAACAGTGGACAATTTTGAGAATAGTGGAGCCCAAGTTGAGGTTGCTTGTTCTGCGCAACCAAACCTTAAACTCCACGTCGACGCGTTTGCCCAAAATATGAACCAAATGAAATGAAGAACCTTGCAGTCAAACTACAAAGTGCTACTTCTTTGCCACGAAGGTCATTCACTGGTTTTCATTTGGCAGCACCTTAAAAAGTGTGATAGTCATAAATTTGAATGGAAACGTTGAACATTATGAAGGTACACTGTTGACCTGCCCAGGCCACATAAATAATAGGAAGTACTTAAGTACTCAAGTAGCCATGACGAGGTTTGGGGCCACAACTCGGCACCAGCTTTTCAGAACAACAGCAAACCTTTAGGTGCCACACTGTTACTCTGTGCACTGTCAGGTTTTTTTTTTGTTTTTTTTATTCTATTTATTCTGCCCCCCCCCCCACCTCTACCTGCCTTTGACTTGTGCACACTCTGTGGGCACTGAGATACTCCGGGAGATGAATGAGGCCCCTGAAACCACGGTGAACATAAACATGAACCGCTTCACAGCTAAAGACAGACATGCAGTTTACTACATCATCTCCAGGGACCTTTTTTTTTTTTGAAGGCATATCTGAGTGCACCAAGAGAAGTAGCTGGGTTTGCTTACAAGCCTGGCTCTGACCATCTTTACTGTCTTGTTATGTGTGTGATCATTTTATGTTATCCAAACACATCAGTTCAGTTTCTTTTCTCAGCTTTTCTACTCCACCAATAACAGGGTTTTTCACATTTTCTTGCGTTTAAGTCATTTATATAATTGATGTTGGGAAATTTCTGCACACCTCCGCATCTGTGGGTTTCACACTCTTGTCTCCATTTGCAGCCTCACATGAAAAGTTATTCTGCATTTCATTTGTTTATACAAGTATCTGTTGTAAGTTCCCGCTTAACTTTACAGCGTCAGATCTTTTATTTCATTGAATAATTTGTGGTGGGATGTTGATTAATGTTTGTCCCTTTTCTAGAGTGTCCCCTCTTCAAAAGTCCGAGGTGGTGGAGATGGTGAAGAAGCAGGTGAAGGTGATCACACTGGCCATCGGCGACGGCGCTAACGACGTAGGAATGATCCAGACGGCTCATGTCGGTGTGGGAATCTCAGGAAACGAAGGTCTCCAGGCTGCAAACTCCTCGGACTACTCCATTGCTCAGGTCGGCGTGATGGCGAGGGCTCAGCCGGAGCATTGAACCACAACAGTTTTGATGAAAACACGAATAGTCAAACTTTATTGGTTGTTATTCATATTAGGATTCGTGTATGAAGATTAGTGTGGTGAAGAATAATAAATAAAAACTGCATCTTTCAAGGATGCTCAAAAAATACACATTTGAAGCTAATTAATCGGATAACAATTAAGTAAATCAAATTAAAAATAGCTACCAGAAAAAGCACACAAAAAGACTCCATCACCAAGTTCAAAGACTTTTACAGTATTAAATGCTGATCGTAACATCCTTACTCTGGATTTGCGAGTGTCTTTAATTTGGCACCAATGCAGATTTTCATGCCTTGCCCTATAAAACGTAGCTTCCACAGATTCACCTGCCACCATTTTCTCCAATGTAACACGCGTTACCGATAGCTCGTTGCTTTGTTCTGCCTCACAATGGGTCAGGAGTCTTGAAGGGCTTCAGCTCACGCGGTGAAGTAGCAACACCTGTAAAACAGGGATCGGGCGACACCTTATCCCCCAATAACCGTGTAGAAGCACATTGTGCTACTTAAATACTTAATCACATTGTAGTAACCAGTTTGTCTGCAACTTTACATCGATATGTGACACCTGTTTGCAACTAAAGCCGTGTGGTATCATGGCTCTGCTTCTCAGTCCGCTGCTCTGTGCTCTGTACATTATGGTAGTGTTTCAGCCAAAGGGCATGAGAGTTTGGAAAACCTTGTAGCCGAGGACGAGAGAGTGCGCTCTCTGTGCCATACTGTGCAATTACTATTGGGGGAGACTTAGGTTTTTCCGTAAGTGCTCGCTTTAGTCCACATGACATATCCACATTATGCGTCATTCAGGGACAGATGGCCTCTTATAATCCATTTAGCTTGTGTCCCAGCATCAAATTAAATTACACTTGCAGGCTTCCACTGATTCTTTCCATATATTAAAGGTAATGGTACTTTTCTAACTGTAATTTGCTGGCTGCAGACTGAAATCAATCCTTGAAGGTTGTGTACAATTTTCCCCCCTGTTGCAGTACATGCTTTACATGGATATCCGGTAGTGTCAGAGGAGCCGCTCGCTGCTGTGCTGTTGTTTGGCAGCTGGTTTCTAAGGCTTAATACT
The DNA here is from genome assembly GCF_963422515.1 of Blennius ocellaris. Taxonomy (NCBI): domain Eukaryota; kingdom Metazoa; phylum Chordata; class Actinopteri; order Blenniiformes; family Blenniidae; genus Blennius; species Blennius ocellaris. Next base: position 24,233,596 of record NC_137658.1, read on the forward strand.
TGGAAATGGTCAGTTTTGTGTTAAAGCTCAGAGGAGAGCCGAAGAGGAAAGAGGCATCGAGCTGAGTAACCTCTGCTGTCCGTCTGTCATCAGCTCCTCTCCGTGTGAACTGATGTTTGATCCAGACGTTGGAGGGGTCACACAAACTGTGCTTTTATTTCGCCCAGGAGTACCGCGGCGAAGCTGAAAGACGAGCAGGCCTCAAAAATAAACAAAGCTGTGTTCCTGCCCGAAGCTGAACTTTAATCCTACCCCACTGGCCCCTTCCGCTCAAGTTGTATGGGCATTTTTCAAAACTTCCTTTGTGAGATGGCATCATAATGCTCTGAATCGCTTCCATCACCATTGCAGTGTTATCACATCAATCTGTCTAAAAATACCCTAAATGATGTTGCAATTATGAATCCATTTAAATATTATACTTGCCCCTCAGAGACCAACTAACTTCAGCAACTCAAAGCTCAGTGTCACAGTCTTTGACCCCACAGTGCTGGAATGTGTTAGCTTGAGTTGTAGCCACAATGGATCATCAGTTCTTTAGCTCTGTGCGTGGCAGTGACAAAAAACTTTCTTTAATCTTGACCATCCTGTAACTGCGTTACTGTTCCGACACTGACCTCTGATTGTGAGGAGCCATTGGGCGCTCCGCTGTACAAAGGCCTCTGCTGTCCATTCATCTTCTCGTTTTCCTCCATTTACTTCCCTTCACAGTTCAAATACTTGAAAAATCTGCTGCTCGTTCACGGAGCCTGGAATTACAACCGTGTGGCCAAGTGTATCCTGTACTGCTTCTATAAGAACATTGTCCTGTACATCATTGAGGTGAGTCTCACACTGTGGTCCTCAACACTCAAATTCACCTGTTCAATTCGAATTCATTTTGACACTGCTCCATTTATTAAAGATTCTGAATTGCAGTTTCCATGTTTGCATTTCTGTCGATTGACCTTCGCAAACACAGTAGGAATGCCTGAATGTCATGATGGTTCATCACTGACTTCAACAGCTGCTCACTGCAATCAGCTGTGTTGAAGCAGGGAAACATGGAAAACCTGCAGGGCTCGGCCTTCCAGGGCCTGAGTTTGACACCCCTGAATTAGCAAAAGCCAAATGAAGCCAGAGTATTGTGACAAACGCAGGGCGTTCACGGGGAGAACCCGCCTAGCCGAACAGCTTCACCACAGAATCGATGCATCTTGCTGGGGAAAAGAGTGATAACCAGTGCTCCTGCTGAGAACAGATAAATTGTCCATGAGTAATTACAAGATGTTATCATCACATTTGTCTTTGTTTCTGTCTCAGTTTTATTTGCTGGGAAACTCCATGTTACTGAGCCATTTGATCCCACTGGAACATATTTAATTGAAGTTTAAGTCCATTTGGATGATAATTATTCAGACGGCATCAAAGATTTTGTCATTTTTCTGTAAATAATGAATAAAAATCGTTTGGATTAAGGATATCGATAGCATCAATTCAAAGACGCTTTCATCTGTATGCTAGAGGATGGATTCTCCTTTCATTGTATGTTTCCCCCAGTGTGGGTCACTTTGTGTGCGGTGGGTCTGATGGCGTTTGACAGATACCAGACCCAGTGCAGATTGCAGTCTCAGAGCTATAACCAAGGGTGACCAGACAGGTTAAGTGCTTCCTATCAGCGGCAGCTTTATCACTGGCAGTGCTCCGATGTTTTGATCTACAGGCGCTGCACTTGTCTGATGAAAGTAGGGACTTAAGCTTTGAATCTGCTCGAAAACTCCAAATCAGATACTGCCAAGTGATGAGCGTTTCTCTCCCGGCACGCTACAGATCACGAGGTTTTAACGAGGTGCTGCGGAGCTTTGAATATTTGAAGCCATGGAGTTATACAAAGTAGATATGCACTGGTTTGCAAACAAAATGCATATGAATTTCTCGACTTATTAGGAGTTGACCACATTTGTCATCAATCAATGGTGCTCCACATTTCTGACATTATTTAAGAATGTCCAAGTTGATAATGATCTGAAAAGTTGCAACACTTCATGAGGATAAAGCTCTACATCAAGATGGAGGCACAGCGTTTTTACAGGGATTGTTTTAATGTGGACAAGACAATCGCGTACAGTAAAACCGAAGGATCAGGAAGCAAAAAACTACGTACCAGTAATTGTAGTTTCCGTCGGTCTCAACAATCATGTTACCTGATGATATTCAATGTAGACGACAGGCAAATGATTGTTTCAGTGTCTTTGCTCAAGAAAGGATGCAGTTCAAGAGGTTGTTCCTCAGCCAAGCTTTGAGAGTAAGTGATCAGCTGCACGTTTTTAAAATAGCATCACTGCATCACCTTGCAGTAGAAACATGAGCCCTTTAAACTTGTCTTGTCTGTGACACTTGACCTCTGATCCCCCTTTTTTCATAGTTGTTCTGGTTTATATGCCATGAAAAATCAGTAGGCTACCTTCTACATTCCAGCGTGTCTGCCTGTGACGCACTGCGGCCTGAAGTCGAAGAGCGCCATTGGTCTCTTTCCACACTTTAGATGTGGTTATAAATTCATAGCAAACAGTTCAATTGTGTTTCCCTTTTCCAGATATGGTAAAATCCGAGTTACATATGCAGATTAACAGTAAAATTCAATTTGATGCTAATTTAATTCTCATCTGGCAAAACCATTTGACATTTCAGCTTTCCTCGGCTTTTCCCAGGGAATTGAATTACTCTTGTTTGCCTGTTTTAAACCGTAGGTATTCTTTATTGTTCTTTCTTTTCTTTCCCTCGTTTTGACGTATTGGTCCATTAAACATAACAACTTCTAATTCCTATGGTCATTTGCTTCAAGATGGCACCGTTTGTTACATTTATTGTCATCCCTCATTTGAATTTTAAATAAGCCTGAGCTCATAATCATATACAAGTCTGGTCAAAATCCTTCACAGCATCTGGTTTTTTTTTGTTCAGTCCCACCGCAGCTTCTATTTGAAACATGCCAGGTCCCTTTTCAAAGGCCTTTTTCAACAACTGGAACATAACATCTCTAGTTGTGTCTGCAGGGTGAGCCTCTTTCTAGCTCACCTTTTGTTGCACACTGAAAACATAACTCCCCTCCTACCCTGTGCTTCACTCCTTCAGGGGACTGAGTGAGATAATAGGACATTTCTTTACTGTTTGGCTGCTTCAGTATTTCAAATGACCCTGTTTTGTAAGACCCTGACATCTAACACACCAGCAACCCTGGGCTATGAGTAAAAAGCTGCATTTGTTGCAATAATAGGTTTACTTTTGAGTGTGCATGTTTTTCTCCTCCACTCTCAAGGTACCTTGCAGAAGAGAATTGCGGATTTTGTGGAGAATTTGAACTTTTTGTTCGCAGCACCATTGTCCCGTACAGTGTCTGTTACAATTTGAATGCCTTCACTGGGAGACTGTATTTAAGCCTCTTTTCGTCTCCCTGGCTTCCACCGAGTCTCTGCTTCCTTATAAGAGACAGAGTAGGATGGTGGAGGATTCTTGGGCTATTGTGAAAGACGTGAATGTGAGCGCAACTCAGTCTGGAGCTCTTGTGGCAGTGCAGCATGTTTAGAACCTCACTGAGGCTTAATTGTGAGTCACAATGTGAGGCTGTCACTCCAGTGGCTGATTGACTGGCAGATGGAACTCCTTCACAGTATTTCTTTTAGTGTCTTTGATCCTTTTTTATTGTAGTTTTTGTAGTTCCTTTTTTTTTTTTAATCATTTAGAGAGCAGTTCAAGCACGGTCAGGCTCAAAAGCATGACGTTATATGTTACTGAAAATTAACAGCTGTAATTAAATCCGTGTTTTGAAGCAATCGTGCCCAGTTGCTTAATGAACTTCAAGAACAACGTTGGACATTTATAACTTTGAGACGGCTACCAATTAGCCTGAAAACTAACGAGAAGCCTCACAAAGAATGGAATTCAGACACATCAAAGCTAAGAGACCTTTCTAAAGGAAGCCATAGCAACTTGCTTCAACAGGGCGATCCAGCTGGCCACTCAGGTTTGATTGACACATTGCCAAGGTGCTACAGAAGGGGCTGATGGACAAGTGGCATTTATGAGGCAATTACATGAAAGCTCATTCACTGGAGCTCAGCATAGTCAAAGATGGTTCAGAGTAGCAGAGCAACGCCCGCCAACGAGCACTGAATTAAACCACATGCCACGTCTGGTGTTGTGAGCCAGCGTCTGTTTGCTGCGCCACATATTTCCAGCATATTTATCAGCTTTGTATTTGTCCCTCTGTGTTCTTTGCAAGCTTAGTGTAGAAATGCCATTTGTGATTCTGCCGTGCTCGGCTTCAGAGAATCCGGGCTCACATTGTTGGGGACAAATGTCACACCCCCCCCAACCCCCAAGCCACTTCTAGACAATAGAGCAAAGCTGCAGAGTACCCCTGGAATCAATGATTTTTCATTTGCTGATGAATATGCAAGTCTTCTTATCGGCTCGCCCCAGCTTCAATTCTCCCTTTTTTTGAGCTCCCGCTTTTCTTCCATCACTGTTTTTCACGATGTGCAGTGGGGGAGAGAGGCCAGCCACACCCCTCCACTGAGTGGTACTCAATGAGGAGAAGAAAAGGGGAAGAAAAATCCTGCCTGGTACTTCCCCTAATGAGCAAATCAATGCATCTGTCCCTCAAGAGACGGAACGAGTGAGAAAGAGAGAGGAGCTATTGGAACCCAAAAGACCAGGCCAAAACACTCACACAGAAGCAGTTACCACATGCTATGAATAGGAGCCTTTTTTTAACTTAGCACAACAATATATCGGCCCAGAGCCTCACATTGAGCAGAGCTTTAATTAATTCAGCAGTTTGACCTACTCGCTAGCCTCTCGTTACCGTTGCTTGAACCACACTAATGGCTGAACCTGCCTCATGGCTTGGACTTCATCGTCACATAACCCTGAGCAACAGCATCTCAATTTATTTCAAAAAAAAATCCTAAAGTATTCCTGTATTGCCAGAAGATGTACTGCAGATTTGCCTGAACATCCCTCGCTTAAAAATAGATCCTCTGATATGATGGAACCAAAAAAAAAACCAACCCATGGATAAAATGCACCTGATGGACGCGAAGGTGGGATCTGAGTTGTGTGGGTGTGGCGGAAAAAGAGGAGGGAAGGGCCAGGACGATCTGGGGGCCTTGCACAGAAACTGGGACTCAGTGCACCCCACCACTCCTTTATGAGGAGAATGAACAGTGGGGGTGGTGGCGTTTGTTTTCGTGCAGACACTTACACCATTCAATGGGAAAGACCAGGCGGCAGACTGGTATTGGTGGTGTAGACAGTGGCGGCAGTGGGTGGGGCCCTCCAAGAATTTGTAGCAGTTCATGCTTTCATAATGAAGTTAAATGAAGCGAGGAAATGCTTGGTTGGCCATGGCCAAAACACAGCACCCCTGATGTTCCCTTGACAGGTTTAGCATCAGCAAGAGGCCGTCCTGCACCACAGAGCGTCAAACAGCTGACTCTGTGAGGTGAAGCTTCTGATCCACACCAGGGAAACCATTTTTAAGTGCTATAGTTAGCTTTGCCTCATCGATAAATCTACTTTATGATGTGCGCACAATTTCCAACTATTTGCATGCGGAGGTCTTCTTGCTAACTCCTTCAAAATACGTTGCCCCCGTCCTGCTCTCAGAGGCCACGTTAGTGTAGATAAGTATGGCTAATCAACAGATTGATAAGCCTCCTTTCCGTCCGGCAGATGGTTTAAATTACCTCTGTCTCCCTTTCGTGCCACAATATATCAAAGTCCCCATCATTCAGAGACCCGCAGGCCTGACTCTGGCCCTACGGCTAACCTCATCTGTCACCCACACGTCAACAGGTAGATCAGAGGGAAACAGCTGCTAAGATGTATGTTTGAAGGGAATCCTGTGATGAATCCGGAGCGTAATTTGCATCGCGGAGGTGGTATATTCAGGTCCTGGCTTTCCCACCGCCATTCATTGGCTTGTTTTGGTCCTTCTGCCCTCTTTAATTAGAACATTTCACAAAGCTAAACCAATGACCATTTGATCACACGTTATCACGTCACAAAATCCTATACGAAGGCATCATCTAATGTTTTTTCTTGATTTCGAACATGCAAACATGAAAAGGAAGAAAGGAAAACAAACATTTAGATGTCTAAAACAAATGCAAAAGAAACTACACAATCCACTAAATCTGCATTTGCATGAACCAAAATGAGTAGGAAGGAGTAAAAAAACGTATTTTCTCCTACTTCTCAAACCTACTTTTTTCTTTATTGATATTAACGTCTTTGTTTCTGCTCTCCCAGAACAACTTTCAGCAAAATGAATCCCCCTTGGAGCAATTTTAAAGATAAACCAGCAAGAGCCGTTCTCGTTTATGTTTCATAGGAAGAATGTTGTGTAGACACCATTTTTTATAGTGCTTTGTCATCATAGTCCACTCAACCTCACTATGAGTAATAGAAAACATGTACTGAAAAGGCAAGTAGAAAGACGGCTGAAATGTGGTTGTGTTTTCATGAACATCTTCATGTTTGAGTCATTGAAAAAGTGCCTTTTTGATTAAATTGACAGTATTGGAAAAGAAAGATGTGTGTTCGAGACACTGAGGAGTGTTTGTCATCAAAATTTGCCCCGAAATTATACATGTGGTACAACTATGTCAAGAAATCGCTCCTTGGGTGTCTTGATGTGACTTCTCTGTTGTGTGTGTCTTTTCTTTTAGATCTGGTTTGCTTTCGTTAATGGATTTTCCGGTCAAATTCTGTTTGAGCGCTGGTGCATCGGCTTGTACAACGTGGTGAGTACTTTACTCCTTCACTCTTTTGTCCTCTCTGAAGAGGAACTCTACTGTTCCAATGTTGCCCCAAAACTATTCTCTCCATTGCGTGATTATGTCATCCATGTCCTGAAAATGTTCTTCTTTATTTATGGCCTCTTGTCAGGTCCATATTCCCTCTGTGCCCTAAACTATGTGCTGAATGCGAAAGAGCAACAGCTTTTCTTGCCCCAAAGAGTGCAGTTAGTGGAGCTGCTCTGTTTGTATGATAAAAAGAAGAGGAAGACTGGAGCAGCAAGTGTGCTGGCAGCCGATGTCGGGAATCCCACAGGGCACTATAATGGGACCACTCCTAATGAACTCATATTTCATATCTGTCATGAGTGAAGTTGAAGAAAAAAAGGTGCATCTGTGGTCTGATCTTTAGCACCAAGCTACGAAGACCACAGATGTAACTTTACACTGTTTATTAAAAAGAACTGCACTTCCATCAGCAAAGATGAATGAGAGATGTGTGAAGTGAAGCTTTCCGCACACTCTTGATTGGCCTCAAGTGGAAGTGATTTATGAGAGGGCCAAACTGTGGAGTATTTCCACAAACGAGCTCTTCGCATTAGTTTCATAATAAAGCCACATAAATTAGGCGCTAAACTATCTCTCCTGGGTGGTGGGAGCCGGTCTCTGGTCTTTTACATTATCTGAAGGCTGACGGCATTCCTCTGCCTCAGTGGGAGTCTTGTCAGAGGCAGTGGGCTAAATCCGCCCCTCAATGGAGATCTTCCTGGGCTCGGCTCTGAATAAGAAAGGAGTCCAGTGGACCATGTCCTGTGGCCCGCTGGCCCTGCGGACGGAGGCCTGCACACTCGCACTCCAGATGGGCCTGCAGGGAACTCTCACCAACGGAGCCCCTCAGCCACACAATACCATCACTGCTCTCCGAGCAGCTGTTACACACGACATTACTACACTGCCAAGAAATTACACTTCAGCCAGACCTGAATACCTGCTTCTTAGTCAAGAAAGTCGCAGATGTTCATTGAGATGGGTTTTGCATATGAACACAGAGGTGAAGCATGACAAATCAAAATAACAAACCCCAGAGGATTTTGAGGTCAGTGCTCTTCTATTGATGTGAACTTGAGAGCGAAGCAAGCGGAGAACAGAATGAAGCAAATTCCTCAACCAGTTTAACACATGGCGGTTTTAGTGACAAATGATTCAAGGGCAGATCTTTTAATGGAGTAACCGTTGTTTTTTTGTCTGTTAATCTTTGATGCAGATCTTCACTGCTTTGCCACCTCTGACTCTGGGAATATTCGAGCGCTCCTGCAGGAAAGAAAATATGCTGAAGTACCCAGAACTCTACAAAACATCCCAGAATGCAATGGGTTTTAACACTAAGGTAACTCGAGCATCTACGTATCGACGTACGTAAACGTGCTGCTTCACAATTTCATTTCCCCACGATCACACAAATGTTTTGTGTGACAAAGGTTTTTTTAATCCTCACCTTTGTATTTTTTTATATATATATATATATTTATGGTCTTGCTCTATTGTTCACTTCACCCTTTATTGTGTGTTTTACGTTCACGTCAAGAAGAAGGAAGTGTATAAATTCTGCTCTTTTCACGTTCTAATTCCGGAGCATACTTACTGATAGCGGTTTCCTTTGACAAGTATGGAGTACTATAAAAACATCTATGTCAGTATCATCTATCATTATTTTTATTTTTTATTTTTTTAATGATGCCTGTATTCATAATTGTTTTCATACTGTATTCAGTTTGTTAAATTCCATCCAGGTATACCACAATATTCTACTAAGTGTAGTATTCGAGCTGTTGCATGCGGATACACTCCACTCACTATTCAGCTGCTCCCCCATATGAAGTGGTCATAAGTTCCAGCTCTGACAACCACCCGAGGTCAGGTTAAGCGGAGGAGACGTTTCTGTTGTGTTGCTCTGAGGGTCTCATGTGTCTCCCGTCTCGGAGGCCTGGCAGCTGTATTTAGTGGGTTTCCAGTCACAGCCAACGTTGGCCTGGCTTGACCTGTCCTGTTGGCTTTCCAGTGCTGCTAATAAAGTCGTCTCCTCCTTTCTCCATGCCGGGCCACAGACTCCTGGACCCTCCTCACAGGCGTGGTGACCTGGTTAGTGCCACATGGAGGTGGATTAGAGGCAGATTGGCCATGGTGGTCGGGGGCAGTCGAGGTCAGATGGGTTGGGGGATGCAGCAGAAAGAATCGTAGCAAGGCAGGGGGGAGATTAGAAGTGTGCTGTCATTGTGCCATGTCATTTGTTACGGGGGGAAAAACGTGTTCTCAAAGCAACGCTATCGGGTCACATTTAACACTCGGGGACCAGACAGGCTTTATTATTTGATGCTTTATGCCACAATCTGTCTGACTTAAACAGGTGTCTGTTTAAGTCAAAGAAGCCGTTTCAAGACTGAATGAGTCGTTCAAGTAGTACCTGTTGTACTGGATGGGATAGTGGCATTTACTCCCTCTGGTCTGTGGAGCCCCCTGCTTCATTATTACTGCAGGGTGCAAAACAATTGATCTTTCTGGCAGCTGAGCTGACAAAACCTATCAAAAGCAGAGCGGTAAACTCTGACATGTTGAGAGTGAAACCGTATGCAAATAACTCACATGCAGTCCTAAGTTTTGTTTGCTTTACTGTCTTTTTTGTTATTACCTGGTCCATAGACAGTAAATAACTTTAGGTGAAGGGTTTGAAACACCTGGAATTTTAGATTTTTTTTTTTGCATGCATGGCATAAATATGGCATAAGAACTTTTAGTAAAGTAATAAAGCTTTATTTTTGAATGAGTTCCAAAACTCGGTCTTGAAGGTCTGAACACAGATTCTATTCAAGACACCTCATGGCAGTGTAGATTAAAATAAATGACCACACAGCTTCTGTTGAATCCTTTAATATTTCTGTTGTTGTGGGGGTGGATTCCTTTCATCACCTTATTTTGTTTGCCAAAAAGGGATCACCCAAATATGTGTCTGATCGTTAGACGCAAACGAACTTCCATTTGTTTGGGCCAAATTTTCCAAGTCCCACAAATGATGACTCGGCCAGGTCAGCAGGCTGTTTTTGCTGGCTTGTCCACTCTTTTCCCGAGATATTTTCCTTGCAGCTGGCCTGAGGCGAGAAGAGAAAATCCAGCAGGAATTTGGCCCCTCGAAGCCGCTCTTTCTGCACGCCTGGCTCTTTTGTACACAACAGATACTGTCTTTGTGAATTAAAGCTGTTTGTGTTGAGGTGCGAGAAGGGAGAGACCGGGGGCATTAAAAGTGAATGAGCGACCGAGCTGAAGCCACGCCTCCGGTTTTTAATTACATATTCGGGACACTCGAGCCGCCCTAATAAAGCCACGTTTCTCTTCAAGTGGCTGCAGTGATTTCTGCAGTTTACCAGCAACTGTCACCTCTTATAAAGCACCTTTTCCAGTCTTCCACTCCCTCTTCTCTCTGCTCGCCCTGCTCGGTCAAATAGAAACAGGAAGGTGTGGGCAGCTCTGGAAATATTTGGCTCGATATTAATTACTTGCTTTCATGCATTTCACTTTTTTCTTTCTTTCTGTTTTTTTATTAAATTTTTTTTAAAATTTGCAATTAGGGCTTTCACAAAGGGCCGAATCTTTACCAGACAGACTGATGCATTCATGGGGAGAGGATCCTCAGCAGCTCGCTGGGACACATGAGAAGGACAGAACGCCGGGTGGCTGTAGGGGTAAACAGCAGGATCTCACTGTGACAAACGACTCTGAACATTTATTGATTTGATTAACATTCATTATTGCAAAGAGGAAAGGAGCTGGTCTGCACCCCACGGTGTTTGTGGTGGCAGAGTGGCGCAGGAGGCTGATGGAGAGCTCAGCCTGTCAGTGGGAGGCTAATTGGGATAAACATGTGATTGTTGCATTAGTGATGATTTAATACGCGTTTGACCACTGAGACAGAGGAGTGGGGAGGAGGTTTGCTTTTGGCCACCCCTCTTTCACTGTATTGGGTTTTGTGTACACAGCGGGAGGGTGAGGTAATCTGTGTGTGTGCGCGTGTGTGTGTGTGTGTGTGTGTGTGTGTGTGTGTGTGTGTGTGTGTGTGTGTGTGTGTGTGTGTGTGTGTGTGTGTGTGTGTGTGTGTGTGTGTGTGTGTGTGTGTGTGTGTGTGTGTGGGGGGGGGGGTTATTGGACTTGGTTGTTGGTTGGAGATGTTGTGCCATTGAGGCAGGTTGTAAAGGCTTTAAACCAAAGTCTGTGTTAAAACAGGTCTTTTTTTAATTCACTGTACCCCGCTCTGCCTCACCCGGCTCTTGTTTCACCTTCTTTCTCACACCCTTTCCTGGCACAAAATCTGGCACCAGCCCCCACTGGTAATTGTTGTTCCAAAATGACTCGAGCCTCTTCTCAGGATGTCTAATTTGTCTCAAATAAAGCGTGTTGAATGTGTTACTGACAGCTCTGCAGAAGTTGGTAGAAAAAGGTGTGTGTTTAAGAAACTTACTTGTCGTCTGCCAAGAGCTGATGATTAAAAAGAAACCAAAGATTTAAATGTGCTGGGGGGGCTTTTTTTTTATGTTGTTTTTTTTAATCCGCGCCAGATTTGACAGATTTCCGTCTTTCAAAGTGAACACCATCGTCTGGGTTAGTACAGTAGAAGGGGCACAAATGAGGAAGGTTTTTTTTTTGCAGACTAGATTTCACGGCTGTTTCATGCTACATCGCCCATTAGTGTTTCGTTTGGCTGTGGCGTTGCCTAATAAAGTAAATTTGAAACAACACAGTTTTAGAGTGGGAGTATTGATTTAAATGGCTTATCCAAAGTGGGAGACGTGCATGCAGACTGCGGTCCACACTGCAATGTTCCAGGCCCTTAATAATTACAGAGAAAATAGTTTAATCTCTGTCAAGCCTGTCAGTCTCCGTGTGTGTGTTTCTGAACTGATTTTCATGAAAAAAAAAAAGTTAACTCATGTAATTTATTACTACAGTAGTTAAAATTCTCAAATGAAAGGGCCGAAGCTTACTGACATGTAAAGAGATTAATGTCTCATCGGCAGCACATACAATGATGCCGTACGATGTTCTGAATATGAAGTGAACCGCGTGCACTTTTCTCTTTCAATCTTCCAGTTTCTCTCATTTTGTTTCGTTAAAATAAACTCCCGTCAAGAGAAAAACAACAAGTTAAAACCTGCACACTGATATTGTCCGCCTGCTTTTCACTTCTGGTCCACACACTCGGCAGCCTCCCTCTCCCCCATAACACACACAGAGGATATACAGCGTGTCTGTCAGCGGGGTGGCTATTCAGCCAGGAGGCCCCGACAAAACCACCACTTAGCCTAGCGCTGGGCTGGCACAAAGAGCCCGGGTCAGGGGTCAGTTGGAAAGCTGAAGCTCCCCACACCCTTTTCACATGCTTTTTTTTTTTTTTTCCTCTCCCCCTCTCTGTCTCTCACTCTCTCCTCCTGGAATCTCCTGCCGCCCACAAACCCCCTCCTCCTCCTTCTGCCTCCTTTGCCTCCATCCTTCTTGCCTCTCTCTCTCTCTCTCTCTCTCTCTCTCTCTCTCTCTCTCTCTCTCTCTCTCTCTCTCTCTCTCTCTCTCTCTCTCTCTCTCTCTCTCTCTCTCTCTCTCTCTCTCTCTCTCTCTCTCTCTCTCTCTCTCTCTCTCTCTTTTTTTTTGTTTTTTTGCAGGTCTTCTGGGCCCATTGTCTGAACGGCCTCTTCCACTCCGTCATCCTCTTCTGGTTCCCCCTTAAAGCCTTCCAGCATGGTAAGTAGCTCCCAGGGACTCCTCCACAGCTCTCAGTGGACTCGCAGGATAAAGAGGGAGGACAGTCAAACTCACATACTTTGTCTTAATTACTTCTCTCTTCAACCGTCCAGTCATGAATTGCAAACATGTGTGTGCCCCAGTGTGAGCGACACTAGCAAGCCCATGCTTGTGCAGACGCAGAAAAACAACTTTTGCGTGTCGTTTTTAAGAACCTCTCCTCTTTTTCGTAAATCATTCAGATGTCCACCGCCTTTTAATCCCAACAGACAACTGGCAGTTTTTTCTCTGCACATGATTTCAAATGTAGCGTACAAAATCGTCATTGATCCGTGTAGGATTGGCTGCATGTTTTTGCACATTAAGATGCGAGGTTCGTGCGTGTGTGTTGGAGTGAGCGCGCGCCCGGAGAATAGGGATCTTTGAGGCGGTAAGTCTTGGTTGGCCAGAGTTGTGGACCACACAAGCTTGGGCCTGCTTTCTCAAACAAAGGCGCCAAACCTCTTCACTCTGACTGACAGGCTGTCAGCAAAGAGAACATGTGACCAGCCGGAAGTAAAAAAGAAAACGGAGCCTCTCTTTCTCTCGTCGCTGGCAGTCGCACTCCGATGATACTCGCAGTCCAAAACCCATTTATCTATAGGATTTTTCATTGTATCGATTATGTGAGCTCCAAACAAAGTGTTGGGTTCACTTCAGTGTCGCTATGATTTCAGTTTGTCTGGGAAAACAAAGAACAACATTTGTGGCGCGTTAGTGAAGCTGGAAACTTCTCAACAAAGTTGTGGGTGTACGCACGTCAACAATAACATAACCAACCCGTGTAAGCAGCACAGACATGAAATCACGCCTGTGTGCTCATTCCATGATCCTATTTTCATTCAGTGTCCTTCTTTTGAAGTGAGCAAATACTGAAAGTGAGACTAATGAAGACTATTTTCATTTAACCGTCATAAACGAGTTGTTGTTGTTTTTTTTAAATGGCAACTTTAACAAATCTTTCTTTCCCATTTAATCAAGTCCTTTATTTTTTTTGTCAACAACAATTGACTTGACTTGACTGATATACATGCAAAAATACTGCCATGTTGACTTTCATTCACTTTACACTTCAGAGTAAATAACATTCAAGTGTATTTTCCACACTCTTCAGTTGGAACTTTTTCAGTTACTCTTGAAGGCACCATCTGCTCTTTCCCCAGCAAAAAAATAAAAAATAAAATCATCCAGACAGTTTCACTTTGGGCCATGCCAATACTCAATTCTCGTGATGAATTTTTATACAAACTCTATTTCCTAATCGTTGCGAAAGAATTGACCTCCCAGCCTCTCTTGATTGATGATAGCAGAAGCAACATTCGACTCTGACTTTCACTTCGAGTTCCCTGTTCCACTCCAAGCACTTTACAGCACAGTTCCCACTGAGAAGGACTCAGAGTAATATCCTATGTGCACTGTGTGAAACCCTGAGAGCTTGGACAAAAGAACATGAGCAACAACCCCAAATGCCTCCTGTTGTTGATTCCCTTCACAGATACAGTTTTTGGCAACGGAAGAACTCCAGACTATCTCCTCTTGGGCAACATGGTTTACACAGTAAGTGCACCAATCTTCCTGACAGGCTGTTTTTGTTGTGCTAAAAGAGTTCATGTGTCTGAGCCAAGCATGATCCAATTTCTGTGAATAAACACCAGTTTTCTTTTGCCTTTCATTCGGTCTGCCGGTCATTCCCACTCTTGTGTTACACTGTGTATCACATTCCTTACCCATATTCAGATGTGTTTGATGCGTTGCTCATGACCAGCTTCAGTGACGGTGTGATTTATGTCTCTGCAGTTTGTGGTCATCACAGTTTGTCTTAAAGCCGGCCTTGAAACGTCTTCATGGACAATGGTAAGTTGACAGCTGTCCTCTGTGCTGCGAGCAATTGGTTGTCCCAGTTCAGTTTCTCCATTTTTCTGAGACGACTGATACTTCATTTTCTTATCCTGAAATCTCTACTGTTTGATCTTGAGGGCTCCTAACTGTGAAATTACATGTACAGTAAAGTTTGCAAGTGATCAGAAGACACTTAAAGGCTTCATTATACGTCTTTTTAAAGAGGACTTCTAAAGTTTTCTGTAAATGAACTGTATTCTGATTCCTCCAACAGTTCAGTCACATCGCCATCTGGGGAAGCATCGGCCTGTGGGTGGTGTTTTTCATCATCTACTCCTCTCTGTGGCCCCTCATTCCTCTGGCACCCGACATGTCAGGCGAGGTAAACATACATGATGGCATGTTCTCGTACACACGCACACGCTCACATCAACAGCCCCCCCCCCCCATTACTAAAAGAAACTGCTGATACAATCATCTATCACTGACAGACTGGTAGCACCTTGCAATTCGTTTTCTTCACACTGGTGTTTATGGGAAAATCTCTGAGTTAAATTGGGCACAAGTCTTTGTAAGTAGGACCAGAGGAGTGTAAACTGTCAGACCTCTGGCTTGTGTTGTGTAATGACTTAATTGGGCTAATTTGCCCAATGTTTGTGTTACATTTCCCTCCCTCGGCTGTGAGTATCCACAGGTGACACTGAAACAGTGAGGCAGTCTGAAAGCTAAGCAAAGAGAGCTGGGGGTGACTAATGCGCTGAAAAAATAGCCCGCCATCGCAGGATTAGAAATTTACTTCAAAATGCCCATGGAGGTTCATTACATTTTTAAAAACCGAGCAAAATAAACAAATAGGCCCTTTAAGGTATTGTGCTGACTCTTTTTTTAAAATTCTTTCAGAAGCTGTTATTTACATGTGAATGTAACTAATGTCTCTTTGGACCGCCACATGTGGCCAATAGGAAGCTATTAAACAGGTGACATCTCTCAGTGCATTCCGGGGACGAGACCAAGGCATCTTTTCATAGCAGAACAAGAACTCAGCAGGGAAGCGTTCAAAGAAAAAGGCTGGCATTACACAGCCTGCTGCTGAGGAAAATAACCTCTCAGAGCAAATATTGTCTTTGCAGGGTTGCTGTGCAAACAGATCAGTTCAAGCTGTAGTTTCATCGCCTCTTTAAAATGGAAATATTCCTAAAAAAACAAAAAAGCCTTTCAAACATGGCTGTTCACTTGCAAACAAGGAATGGGCTCAACCACTCAAAGTGTCTGCCTTCATGTCTTTGAAGTACCTGAGAAAGCCTGGATATTTGTAGAAAACAGACACTGTGATCTAACATACCGGCCACTGCTTCTCTGTTCTTCCCAGTTCAGATGAAGTTGAACTCAAATTATTTCTTATATAACAGGAAAGATGGTCCATTAGCCAACATCATAGGCGTTTTCGGACCAGAGGAGCTTTTCCGTTTTGTAGGAAGCCTTGGCTCGTAAGCCTTTTATTATATGTTTACACGGCTTTGGCTGAAGTTTAGCATCATTACTTCCAACATGTTGTGATATTGTATGCCAGTAACATAATTACCTACCGGCTCCTCTGAAGCTCTTTCAGTAACACAGTGTGAGTTGTTCGTTTATTAGCTGAGAACACTGTACCATAAAGCCAACACTTCTGTCAGGCTTTTAATTGGCACCTCCCAATGCGGAGAAATATCCAGACAAGCCTCTCCAAACTATGGTAATAGAATATTACCGTATAATCGGGATTGCGATTTCTCCGCCAGACGATCTCAAAATTCATAGAATCGAGGAGAAGTGATCACCACAAAGTATTTATGTTGGACTTACTTATTGAAGTATATCTGTTTCTTATAGTATTTTATTTATTTCTTGTTTTCAAAAGATTAAGAGCAGTACAACAGTTTATTTTTTACTACTACATTACGTTATATTTTTATATCTTTGATAAGAGTCTTTTTTTTAAACATGTTCAATCAATGCTTTTCCAAACTCTAAGAACATAATCGTGATTTCAATATTTCCCAAAATAATCGCGATCATGATTTATTTGATTTTTTTCCATACTGAAGCAGCCCCACAGCCTGGGATCACACTTAACCCTCCAAGATAATGCAGTGAGTCCACCTTCAGTGTGGAGGATGGAGTGAACCTGCTTGCAGTCGTGGCCTCGAACCACGTAAACGCTTGTATCGGCTGAGGTCCACTGTTTGTGCCGGAGTGACCGACACAACTGTTGGCTGACAGAGAAGGTGTGGCTAAAAGGTGCTGCTCATCCCACAAATACATGTTCCCTACAATGGGAAGAATGAGACTTTCCAATGTTATACGGCTGATTGTCGAGGTGCATCTTTACCAAAAACATTATTTACCAAATAGGAACAGGCGTACTTTTTGTGTGTAATTTATGTAAACTGCTTTTCGTCCAATTTTCAGTGAGATGTCCGTCATTTTCGTTCTGTTGGCCAAGTAGATGATTATATTTTTTGCAGCTGGGGGGGGAGAAAAAAAAACCAGCAAGATTTTTGTAGATTATCACATCAACTTGTATGTTTTGTTGCCATCTGACAGAATTTTCCGACTGTTTTATTCTGGAGTCTTTTTGCCTTGCTGCTCATATGTGCATGACACGATAAATAACATAACTAGCTGCACATGCTCAGAAAAGCTCTCTCTTCTAAACTCTGAGACACACACACACACACACACACACACACACACACACACACACACACACACACACACACACACACACACACACACTCAGGCGAGAGGTGTATTAGCTTTATCCTCTCCTCTGTCTGTGAAGCCGGGTGCTTTCATCCATGCCCTGCAGCACTTGACTGCAGACAGTAATGGTGTCCTGTGGGTAGTTGGTAACTCTATGCCCAGCTCTAACTCAGGGATGCCAGCACATCATCAAACAGGGACACATCTCTCTGAAACCCGAGAAGGCATCAGAGACAAAAACAAAAATCTCTACTTCCAAGACCTTGTAGCCTCTGAAGAGCCGGATTACTCCCAACCCTGATGTAGCCCCGCATATTTCACCCTGCCTCCCCAAAGTGTGCTTGAATCTTCCGTGCTCCCCGTCTTTCCATCTATTTTCTTTTCCTCCCAGCTTTTTTTCCCTCCTCTTCGCTTGCCCCCGCCCAACCTCTGCCCGTCGAACCACTGCCCGAGGCCCCACAGCATAACAGACACCAGTGCTCCCTTCTCCTCCTGTTTCTGCTCTCACTCCTTACCCAGCTCGCCGCCTTCAACAAGAGATGTTGAGCAGCGCCGGGCTTCATGTGGACGCATTCATCAATGTCAGGCAGAATACTTTTTGGACGATTGACAGGGCAGGTGCAAGGATCCAGTCGCAAAACACTCCGAAACAGCTGGCCTGCTTTTTCAAAAGGCGCTCTCGGGACTGGCCGGATCCCCAACCGCACATCTCGTCCCATTTTCACCTCACAAAAGTCTGACACA
Source organism: Blennius ocellaris (assembly GCF_963422515.1). NCBI lineage: Eukaryota > Metazoa > Chordata > Actinopteri > Blenniiformes > Blenniidae > Blennius > Blennius ocellaris. Next base: position 24,251,526 of record NC_137658.1, read on the forward strand.
AATATCAAAAGAACATGTCAGATTATTCTGCCCCGGCAGTGTAATCTGCCACACTAAGAGGCTTAGCCGCACCTCAGGAGACGTCTCATGCGCGCTCTGTCACACTGACCTGCCGCCTGCTGCCTCTGCTATCAGCTCAGCCGTCTCCTTCCTCTCAACCCACTCTTCACACACACGCCTTTGCTATTTTTCAGTTTCTGATGCAAGCTGCAGCAAAGCACTTCTCACTCTGTCAGGCTCAAGTGCTTGTCATCAGCATGTGGATTTTACACCCAGCGAGTGCTCGTCGGGTTCTTTCACAGTTCCTGCTCGGCGATAAGAAACCTTTTTTTTTTTCCTCCGAAAGGAATCCGTGTACTTAATGCTCCATGCCAGGAATAAATACTTCCATGTTTATGTCCTCATCTCAGATATTGATCAGAATGACGAGACATGCATGGAAATGTAGTTTCACCTAAACTGAACAGTTAAAATTGTGATTTAACAATACAATCTTTTGGGCTGTGGAGACGATCCTCACACACACACAGGGGAAAACATGGAAACTCCACACAGAATGTCCCCAAGTCGACATCATCGCACAGCATTTTAACAAGATTGAACAATTTCAAGACTTGATTGATCAGATTTATGAGGGGAAAAGCGAGTGCTCCTGCTACTTTTTAGTTAAACTTTAGTTAAACTCTTTATATGACCGTGTGTTTTGACATTACTGAAAAGTTCCTGTTAGAAATGTGTGCCATGCCGGTGAATCCTATTTGTGAATTCATCCTGAGCAAGTCCATCAGACCAGGTTTAATTTCTCCTGCTTTCTGGCAGTGTGTTGATTTTTCTTCATATCAAAACTGATCAAGTCATTTTGATTATGATGAATCCTGTCAGTGGCGACTGGTTGTGAATCGACTGGTTCAACCCTGCCGTGCATAAAAGGTGCTGCTATTGACTTTGTATTTTTATTCCGTTATTGTTGACTGTTTTCCAAAGTTTTTTCAGTGGTTTTACACATTTCCATACTTTGAGCCGTGACACTGGTGTCTGTATATTTCTCCAAGAAAGTTGAAACTTGCTTGAGGGAGGTTATCCATCATCTCTGTTTAGTTTCCAGTTAAATGTGTTTGTTATTGTTTGCATCATACCTGCAAGTGCATCTGAAATGTGATAGTTAGCTGGCAAATACACTGTTTTCCGCAAGAATCCTGCCAGTGAAAGATGCTTATAGGGAGGATTTTGTACTTATGAGAGTCTTTACAAACTCTATTATACCAGCTCTGAAACTGACATTTTAACAAAAACAAGACTTTTATTTGCTTTGTTGTTCAATTTGATTTCATTGATTGATTTTTTTGGTTTGTTTGTTTGTTCTATTGAAGACTGCCTGACACTGGTATTTAAAATGATTTTACTTGGATTATCATTCAGATCGTTTTGCAGCGTTACAAGTTGTATTTCCTTTGTTTAACTCTGCCGTGGCTCATGGTTGAACTCCAGCACGTCACAAGGTCAGCGTACTGACTGGGAAGAAGTTTAACCTGCTGGACACACTCTGTAAATCTCACCGACGTTGTTTTAAAACCGTGAAGTGTTTTGCAAGTGAGCGATGAATTCAAACTGAAGCGCTCATTGTTTCCGCACTGACCTTTTCTTTGTCGCAATTATTGGCTTACCTGTTCCTGCAAATTTGCCTCGTCTTGCTAAAGCTCGTCCTCTTTCTCAGTTTTTTTCTTGACATTTTTCTTCGCCACAGTCTTCATCCCCAGCCGACTGATTGTTCAGAAGTGTTTGGCAGACGTTTATTCATAACAAGGTTTACCTTAATGTAGCTGCACACACAAAAAATGCTGTTAGGAATCGAAGCCTGGTTTTGCCAAATGTGTAATTTCACCTTTAATTTCCCTTCTCGACATGAAACTAACACGCACAGTGTCGTCTGGTTAAGCCAGTTGGGCAAAGCATCTTCAGAAAAAGTGCTTGACAAAGAAGCTCAGTGTTCTTCAGGGACTCTGTGGACAGTAGCGACTCCAGGATGTTAACAGCTGCCAGAGCATTGTGAAGTTGGCTTCGCTCTTCAGTCTTGCTTGCATAAACCTATAGCGTGCGTTGGGTTTGCGGAATGAATAGTGAAGTCGCGAATGTCCTCATCTCACATTTACCATCACAGTGGCAGGCTTTACCAGAATGCAAGCTGCAGAGACTCTCGGAGGCTTTCTGAGGCCCGATCAGTCAGGTGCCACATTCTGCTGATGAAGTCTTCCTGGAAGAGGAAGCATTAAAACCCAACATTTGAGAGTCTGGCAGCAATATTCCCCTTGAAGTTTTCTTCCAAACATAACAGGTTTACGGCACTTAATAAAGATGTGCCCTGAAACAGTGTAGAAATGGCTGGACATGGGTGAGTTTCTTCTTTCCTTAAAATGCCACACAGATACAGTGAACTTTCAATGCACAGCCTCCATCTTAAGTCTGGACCACTGAACAGCTTTCCTGAGTAAAATGCTGCGTATTGGAATGCTTCTCCATTCACACTTGGTGAGAAATTGAAAAAGCAACTTTAAATGAAAAAAGCAGTTCCTTTGAAGCATCCATGACATCAATTGTGTTTGGATTCTGTGTGACCTGAGATGCTGGTTCGTATTGAGGAGTTCTTCTCCCCGGAAGAACTCACGAGCATTGTTCAGTCTTGTGCTGATCAACAGTTTTAAACAGCGACGCACAACTTTTTGAGGGGAAAAGAAGCAAGCAAGAGAGAGTCGAGCAGTAAACATGAGTATAGTTACTGCAGATGATGTATTGTCATTTATAATCCCTGTGAGGAAGCCGGTAAACAAACACATAATGTATGTTCAACCTCAGTGATGAACTCAGAATATTTACACAGTTCGTTTTTCCAGTTCAGTTGTTATTTTTAAAAGACACTGCATGTCAGAGAGCCTGCAAGACTTTCTTCTTTTTTCTCATTAAAAAACCAAAGATCGCATAGGAAATATTCAGTGAAAATATTTTGACGCATGTGTTTATCTTTTAGTAATAATAATTTTACTGAAGCACAATGGCGCCACGGCTGCTGCGTCTCAAAGATTGATCACAATCCAATTTGTAACTTATCAATACATTATATTTTCATTTTGGTGAATGTGACACATGAGCGGTCGTCTCACAATCGGAAGGCTGCCAGATCAATTCCCATCTCCACCTGTCCACACGTCGAAGCGTCCTTGAGCAAGACACTGAATCCCAAATGACTCCCAGTGGAGGGATGAGGTTCCCTGCATGGCATTAGTGTGTCATTGTGTTTAGAAATGTTTGAAAAGAGAATCACAGTCACCATGAAGTATTCTGGTACTTGGAAAATCTTGTGGTATGATGTGATAATAAAGATATGAGTACTACTTAAAGTATTCCGAAATTGAAACGTGACAAGATTTGAAAAATGTTTTATTGTCGCATAATTTGTCTGAAAAAATATGTCCTGATATAAGTTCTGCATTATAAACAGTTTATTGATCTGGCTTTATACTTTCACATATCCCTGTTCTTTATAGATGTATTTACCACTGAAATGCTCTGGCCTCAGCTTTGTCCAAATAATGGTCATCCTTCCAATTTTATCATCAATGTTGAAATAAAATTCCTCAGCGATGGTAAATATTCAGTTATTGTGACCACTAACCACCACGCCATCACCTCATTTACTTGGTAGAAGTATTTAGTTGACTTGCGTCCGAATAGTCTCTCCTATCTCCTTTCCTATCCACTTTTCCCTAAACCCCCGGAAGTGTTTAAGTGAAGAAACGTTGGAATTCTCTATAAGCTAAGGAAAGGACTCAAAGCTTCCTATAACCTCCTTTAGCCTGGGAAACACTGAGGCTTCCTTTAACAAAGGAGACCCACAATTCCTTGCGGTGACAACGTTTAAAGGGACCCACTCATCCGAGCGTTCAGGGAAACTGACGGTGACTGAAAAGGTCCTGCGAGTTCCCAGTGCAATAATAGAACTTGAGCAACTTTAAATAATCTGAAACCCAGATCCCAACTGTGGATGTTATGCGGAGGTTGTAAAACAAACGATGTTAGGTAAAGTTTTTGTGCAGCCTATTCTCAGTTTGATTGGTTATTTATTCACCTGGAGCCTCTTTTCCTTTGATTTACATCCAAACCTGGTGATATTAGAGATTAAATCAGCGGGTAGCGGCACAAGGGGAAGTGTTAGAAATGTGATCTTTCTAGTCCATTTTCGGAAATTATTCATTTTTTCACCAAGGCTGACGTCATTAGGTGTGTGTGTGTGTGTGTGTGTGTGTGTGTGTGTGTGTGTGTGTGTGTGTGTGTGTGTGTGTGTGTGTGTGTGTGTGTGTGTGTGTGTGTGTGTGTGTGTGTGTGTGTGTGTGTGTGTGTGTGTGTGTGTGTGTGTGGCCATGAGGGGGTCACGGCCTGTCAAAACACACCCCTCCACGCCGGCGGACTCTACCGTCTGTCCAGCCAGACAAGTTTATTAGTTTGTCCTAAAAATACAGCGGCGCTCGGCACCCCCCCCCCCCCCCCCCCCCCGCCCCGTCCAGCTCCCGGGGGCCCCCTGGTATGAAACACTGCTCGCATCCACCAACACCGCTTGGCCCCGCTCGGAGCCACGGAGCCGCTCCAGATGCCTGAGGACAAACATTTGTTATTTGGTACGGGACTAAACGCTGACGTCAAATTGAAGAAACGACAATAAATGAGTGTCGATTCACTCTGTTGGTGTTTTGCAGTTTCTATAACTTTGACCTAATGATCGGTTAAGTGAGCAGCATTTTTATGGGATTTTATGAGAAACTTGTATCAAACCTTTATACTTGTAGGCCAGTGGTCTGTAGGAGACATATAAATATTGTTCATACATGGAGCTTGTGAAAGACTGAAATGGTTTGTTTTTCAAGCTGTTTGACTTTGATTTAATATGCTGAGCATACATCCCGAGTTTATTTTCAAAAGACTCTCAAGACAGCTTAAACAGCGCCATTAAAATGCATGATACACTGAATGAAAACGAAAATAATTAAACTGGCTCCCTACAAAAAATTAAACGCCTCGATATTTCCACCGGGGCTGCGTCATTTTAAAATTGACATGAAATTATCCTTCGCTTCAGTGTAATGTATTTTCATGCCGCAGATGACACATAGAAGCTTTATTCATTCGTTTCTCATCTCAAACTGTAAGGGGGGGGGGGGGAAAGCCATTTTTGATTTCCTGTCGTTTGGGATTTCCCCTCGCTTGCCTTGTTTTGTCAGACCTCACAGTCAATTTACAGGTAATGGCCAACAGATTAGCTAATTAGACCGAAGCCGAGTGCTTTGATAGTCGTGACACTGATCTGTGCGTGTGCCTTCCAAGGGTCACGCTACAGGAAGGACATCGTCCAGGGGCCCCGCGTTAAAGAAGTGGCACACCACAGTGTGAGGAGTGTGAGTTTTTGCACTTTGACATGTAATGACAGATCGTTTCAGTGCAGCGCTGCCAAAGCAAACACTGAGCTCCGACGCTTCGCCCCCACCGAGACGATGGAGTGTCTCTCCGCCGCTCCGAACCCGGAACAAGCCTCATCGCTCATGAGGTCGGAGCGAACATTTGTTATTTACTGCGTTGAAATCAAACAGCGCTTTGTTACGTAAAGGAGGCGTGTGACAGCAGAGTAAAACATCTCAGTCTGAACTTTAAGTCAACTCCGCAATGACAAAATGTCAGACTTATTTTATGGTCTTTGTGTCTCTGTGTGGGGAAACAGCAGTAGGCTTTTATAGTATTGACGTATTTAGGACAGCATTTAATCAAGACCAGAATGTAGACATTGGCTCCTAATATACAGTGTACACTATATCAGGCAGGTACCGACTGATTGTACTGGACCCGGAACAAAACACTCCTCATCTTTGTCTTTCGTGAGTTTTAAGTGCAATGTTTTCTGTTTCACGTCTCTGAAATCTAATATCAAACTTAAATACTGGTAACACTGGTAGTTACGCTCTCTTGCACCTCGTCAACACTCACTCACACTGAGCGACTGCTGCGATGAAGGTCTCATGAGAGGGCTCTCGGATGACGACCCTCCGTGTCCCGCGATGAAGTGACAGGAAGTCTCAACACGCTGCGCCGCCGAGCCGCTGCCCTTTGAAAGAGATACCGCTGTCTAAACACATCGCAGGTACTTCCTCTGCCCCGGAGGAGCCAGCAGTAGAGCAGCTCCAAACACTAACATGGTATCGTTTAGGCATGGTGGATTTACTCGCCATGACAACATTATTTGGAGCCATTTTCTCTCTCTGTTTCCACAATGAGAGCGTTTGTTTTGGGCTGGTTTTGTTTAGTGTTTGGTGCCTCGGAGGACGGCTGCTCTTGTCAGGTGGTTCTTCTCTTTAGGAGCTCTTCTTTTTATCTCTTCAGTGGTTGAACTCTGCTGTGTGTGTGTGTGTGTGTGTGAGACAGGCAGACATGATGTTCTCGTCGGGAATCTTCTGGACGGGCCTGGTCTTCATCCCCATCACCTCGCTGGTCTTTGACGTGGCCTACAAAGTGTGAGTCCTCTCTCCACTCTCTTTGCTCGCCGTCTGTCCGCCACACACCAGATACAGGAAATTCCTACAGAATCTCTCCTATCTGCAAGACAAATTCCTACAAGAGCTTTTCGCTCTTAACTTCTGGCATCTTCCCTCTGCGAGTCCTACACTGCCCCGGGTCCGGGGAGCTCCGGCAGATTCACGGTGTCGGGACGATTTATGAAGCCAGAAGTTTTACCGTCTCAGTGGCCGACTCGCCCTGTCAGGTTATGGAGGTTTTGTCACGTCACGATATCTAACGCATGATTCCGTTTTGGTCAATTCGCAGTGTGAAGAAGGCGTGTTTCAAGACCCTGGTGGATGAGGTTCAGGAGCTTGAGGCTTTATCCAAAGACCCTGGAGCAGTGGTGCACGGGAAGAGGTACACTTTTACATTCCTTCACTACGGCTGTGTTGTGATGTGATGTTCAGTCCCTGTGCCTCCGTTTCTTTTCCATCTATGTGAAGCACAAAATGTGCAGGACACCAAGAAGCCGGTGTACTTTTATTTAATTTTATATTTACTCAATGTAAAATTGAAGTTTCTCCTTAAGCTTCTATCTGATGATTCACTTGTTTGCATTGCTTGCAAATGAGTTCAGTCACATTGAAAACCGTCACTGAGCTTTTCATTTCTTCTTTAAAAATGTTGTGAGATAAAACCTGTCCAGTCATGCATAGTTCAGTGTGGAGGGGAAACTCCTCCATGAATGGACACGGTCTGATTTGCTCACATGGCTCGCGTTAACACGACGGCCAAACGACAAATTCATATTGACTCTGAGTATCATGTCTCTCAAATTGATCACGGCTGCACCGTTCAGTCTTTTTTTTTTCTTCTGTCTTCCACAACATGTGAACTATTCTCTCAACGTCAAAATGGAGGGAGATTTACGCATGTCCCTCTAAATCCATCAAACGTCTCAAATCCTGGAGGCCCCGCTGCCAGCTGTATTCCTATGTGGAAGAGAAAAAGCTCAAAATTGCTGCTAAATTGCAGACGTTTGACTGTAATATCAGCAATCATGTCACAAGATTGCTTGTGTCTGAAATGCTGCACGTCTCATTTTATTGCAGCAGTCATCCTATAATATAAGCCATCCATTATTAAAAAAAAAAGAAAAAAGATCTACGTTAGCTGATGCAGGTCGACTCGGCTCTGTGGAGTCAAAGGCCTGCAGGAGTGTGTGTGTGTGTGTGTGTGTGTGTGTGTGTGTGTGTGTGTGTGTGTGTGTGTGTGTGTGTGTGTGTGTGTGTGTGTGTGTGTGTGTGTGTGTGTGTGTGTGTGTGTGTGTGTGCAACATGGAGTCCATCAGTGTGAGATCTTCCACTGGCTGAAAGTGATCCTGTTTCCTGGCTGCAGTCCCAGACTCAGCAGGCTACACACACACACACACACACACACACATGCATTAGCTTGACATGAATGCACCTTGGTCGTCCCCTCACCCTCTCCTCCCTCTGCGTCACCCCGGGTCTCTCTCTCTCCTGACTCCATACAGCAGCAGGTAGAGATGTTGACACGTCGGTGCTCTGACAGCCTTGATGTATGAGTCATTAAATCTGCCTGTGGTGTCGCTAACACACTACATGTTTCTGTGTGTGTGTGTGTGTCTGTGTGTGTGTGTGTGTGTGTGTGTGTCTGTGTGTGTCTGTGTGTAGTTTGACAGAGAGAGCTCAGCTCCTGAAGAACGTCTTCAAGAAGAGCACAGTCAGTCTGTACCGCTCCGAATCCATGCAGCAGAACCTGCTCCGTGAGTCACTCAATCTGTCTGTCTGTCTGTCTTTCTCTTTCTTAGTTTTCTCCTTCCTTCCCTCCCTCTTTGTCTCTCTCTCTCTCTCTTTCATCAGCAGGGAGCGACACTTTGCTGATCTCACTTATTTCTTTTCCATAGAAGCTCTTTAGTTCGTCACATTTCGTTCTGCCAGCAGCTCCCAGAATTCCTCGTGTCCTGATCTGTATATCAATCAGACAAAATACTCCGAATTTCAGGCAGTTAGTTTCAAGCTGAGGGAGTTTAAAAAAATTTATTATTTTTTTTTTTTTAACCAGAATCATCACATTGCAGCTGTTAAATTGAAGTGTTCATGTCGGTTATTTAACATCTGGTTCACTGACAGCGTTCGATTGAATCCAAGACACGGAGCCACTCAAACAACGGCAGCGATGTTGTAATCTTGAGTTTCCTTCACGCTGCACTCAGCTGATGCAGGATCAGCGGCTCTCAGGACGTCTCATCAACCGGCGGAGGCCCAGCGAGTCTCGCTCAGTATGAGAGCTGCAGTTATTTCTGGGCTGGAGCTGAAAACTAAAGCCCCGGTCACAACCCACCCTGCGTGTTTTTAGTCCCTACGTTGTTTAGCGGAGGCCACGGCCGCCATGTTTTTCTGGAAACGTGGGGAGCGAGCGGCGAGAGCAGGGAGGGAGTACGTCAATGTGAGGTGTAAGTACGTGTCCCGTACGCCACGCCGGGCCGTGAGCGCTTGCTGCATCGTACGTTGAGCAAGTGGTCAGTGAGTTGTAGGTGTTTACAACATGAGATCTCAGTGTGATTACCTCGTTGTCCTCTGGAGGCCGTACTTATACGTACTGCTGTCCTTGCTCACTTAGAAGACTTAATATAATCAGTGAATTATTTGTAACATTTCAGTGACCGAGGATAAATAGTGATTTATTTATTACACACAGACACGATTTAAAACCGCAGAGGGGGAAGTGGGAAAAAAAAAAAAAAGCAGTCATTACATTTCCAAGTAAATACGACATAGTCCAGAGCAACTTATGTGTTGTTTTCACTTTCATGATGCAATGAATAAATTTGTAGGAATGACTTTTGATGAAGCTGCATTTAACAGCATATAAAATATTGGTATAATGTGTAAAATCTGATTCCAGAATTAGATCAAAATAAACTAAACTTATGAAATAACCAAATTCTTCCATATCTGAGTTATGGTGTGGAAATATGGGGAAATAATACGTTGATGATGATTATAAAAGTGAACTAACGAAGGGTGAACGGACAACTCCTCCTCGGATGTTTTGGGGAGAAAATAAATCCTGTACAATGTAGTTTTACATATTATGTATTATGTATTTGTTTCTCATGAAGAATGGTCTTCTTTGAGCACAGGACCCCCCCCCCCCCCCCCCCCCCAAAAGAAATAAACTGGTCATAAACGTTCGACTATCAGTCATATTTAAATCATGTCTTTACAACTTTACAGAGACACTTTGAAATCCAGTCCTTCAAACCAAGTAAAAATCATGTAACGTCGCTCTGAGCCCTGCAAACCCGGGATGTCCCACAGTTTATCGAGAACCTGAACGCATCACTCCAAGTCATCTTTAAGCTGCGTTTTAACTTTACGGCTTATTTGCTTTCAGAAACCATTCATCCTGGGCCACTGAAATGTTACATATAATTCACTTAACAACATACTTTTTTATTTTTTTACTTCCCTGCTGTGATTTTAAACTAAGTTTAAAATGTAAAAGCCTCACGGAGTCAGTGCGCTGCCTGCTCAATGGCTGTAGAAGGCAGGCGTCACCCGTAGTGGAGGTGAATCCGCAGCCCGAACACAACCAAAGTTTCTCCTGCATGACGATGACTACGGCGTGTCTGCGGGCTCCCAATGTGTACGGAGGCGGTACTTACCTCCTACGGATCCCCACATTTTGATCACGTTGTTGCAGGGAGACAGCGTTCACTTGCAAGTACGTCGCTTTAAACACTCCTCACTGGAGTGAACACTGACCAGGGCAACCGCTATTCAAACCCCCCCGACAGCCATAAATCTCATTTGAATGGACCTTTCTTTTTCATCAGAATTCCATCTTTTCAGTGATTTTTCTCAGCATGTGTTTTGGTTTGTGTTTTATGTTTTTATCTGTTTTTTCTGTCTTTTGTCTGATCAGTTTATTTTGTTATTTTGTTTGTCTCATAGGTGGGGATGAGACCGTTGTTGTGTGATTCCTTTTTTTTTCTTTTATATTTCATTACTCAAACCTCAGCTCCTTAGCTTCTCCAGCCCCTCTGTAGTTCTGTGTAGCCGCCGTCCTCCCTCCCTCCCCCCTCCCTCCCTCCCTCCCTCCCTCCCCCCCTCCCCCCCTCCCTCCCCCCCCCCCTCCCTCCCTCCCTCCCTCCCTACTGCTGACTTCCTGTCCTCCCCCCGTGTGCCTCGGTGCTTCCTGAGCGCAGCTCGGTTCGACCCGATAACCATCAAATGATGAAATGTTGCGCTGTTATTCCCCCACAATGCACTCGTCTCAGCCGGGTCCTTTGAACTTGCCCGCTGGCCTCCAGGTACTGAGCCAGTCATTTGACACCTGAAGGTGAGTTCAGGGGTCAAAGGTCAGGGGAGACGCTGTAGAAAAGTGTAGGCGATAGATTTTAGAGCAGCTTTTGTTGGACAGGCTGGGGGAGTCATCCTTACACTTTTTGTTTGTTTCAATGACGTGATTTTATCGAACAGAATGGTTGGAAATGTGCTTATTTTCTCTTTCTTCAGGTTAAATGATGAGCGTTTTGTTTAAAATATATATTTATATATGCTGTACTTGTAAAGCTATACCACAGAAAGTTACGATTTCTTTGAAACTTGTTTCTGTCTACAGACATTTATAATTGTCAATTCAGCTCCACGTAAAGACTCTCAGCAGGGTCTGTCTTTGAACCTTTGAACAAAAACTGAGCTGACGTTTGATTCTTATTTACCTCAGATGAGACTCCATCACTCCGTAGTTTAGTAGAAATTCCTCTCAGTTCATTACTTACATTACTAAGTGCTGTTATCTCTTCGCAAGTCTAATTTGGAGCAGCACTGCGTAACCTTCTGTACAGATGTGACTTATACAGGTTTACACTTCTCATACATAAACAACAACTCAGCTGTAACTTTATTTTTCTGTCTTTAGTGGAACTGCTTTGTGTTCTGTTTTCTTTGGCCACATTTATCTCAGTGAGCAGCTTTGAATTGTGACCTTCATGTGACGACTAAACCCCTTCATTTTAGTTTATTTCAATTTATTCATTTTGAAGTAGTTTTTTAAATTTTCAACCTTTAAAATCAATGACCTGCCATGGAGTTTCAATCGCTTCCTTTCCTTTCCAGACGGCTACGCCTTCTCTCAGGACGAGAACGGAGTGGTGTCTCAGTCCGAAGTCATCAGAGCGTACGACACCACCAAGCAGAGGACCAACGAGTGGTGAGCCGCCGGCCAGTCCGGAGCCGCAGCAGCCGCTTCCACGCGGCGCCGGCTCGTTCCTCCAGCAGCCGGGAGGGTTTACGGACATGAAACAGACAGGGGGGGGGGGGGGGGGACGTTGTGTCGTCTTTGAAAAAAGGGAGAAGTCATTTAAAACAAAAAAAAAGAAGAAGAAACAAAAAAAAAAAAAAAAACCCCACAAGGAACAAAACAAAACCGTGTTCACTAAATCAGTTGTGGTTGTGTGTCCAGCAGACATGATGAGCACTGTGCTTTCCTCGCCGTCTGAAGTTCTTCACTGTTCTCGCTCAGTTTGTCGCACTGAAAGTTTCCTTCCTGTTGATTGAGGAAGCCTTTAGCACTGAGCCAAAACGCCTGAAAAAACACAAAACAACAAAAAAAAAATCAAATAGAATCATCTTATTGTATCAAAATGTTAAACACTGTTAAGGTAAAAACACTGGACAGTAAGTAGCCGTAGAGGATTCCAACTTGTGAGATTGCCAAAGAGCAGTCGTGTATACAATCGTCCAAGTACTCGTGAATTCGGAAAACATTGAACCAAATGTGATTAAACTCCTGCGTGTATTCCAGCACTCAACAGGCCACTTCGGAGCAGATGTTTGTAATATTATCATTTTCTTTTTGCACTCAAAGAAGCATCTATTGTGTAAAGCCTTACATTTGCTCATGCCTTTGTCTTTCTTCATCTCTTTTAAAACAATTAATTTTAAGTATTTAGAGATCGTGCCTGGGTTTTTCTTTCTTTTTTTTTTTTTTTTTTTTCAACCTTTTTGGTTTCGGCTTTTAAAGGAGTCGCCTGCTGCAGCCGACACTCGTCCTTTTCCACCGTTTCTACAGCATAAGTATTGCTCTCTCCACTCGTACAGTTGCATTCCACACATCACTCCTGTTTCAACAATCACAACGGTGCCTAAGTACAACTTTTCCCTCTTAGAAGAAGAAGAAGAAAAAGATAGCCAAGCGTAGTGAAGCCAGTTAGCTTACACCAGTGCTACACACCAACACACACTTACTGAAGACAACGTCACTGTCTGCCACCACAGTGTTGCACTGCTGCAATGTGAAAACTGCAGAAGTTTAAACGACGATTGGTCCTGCGGCCTCTGACGGTCTCCTTCAAGCTCACACTGGCAGTAGTGTTTCCCTTAAAATGGAGATTTTGTCCTTCTAACATAAGTGCCATTAGCTTAAGGGAGAGAAAATATTAGCCAGGAATCTCCACAGTATGGAAACTACTTTGTCTCTATAGTTATTTTGTGGATTTGTATTTTTATATTGGAGATGTATGAATTTTGCATTTGACTGGCTTTGTAATGACTCGTCTGTAACTTTTAAGTTTTTCTTTTTTGTTTGTCTGTTTGTTTGTTTTTTTCTTCCTCTGATAAACTGGCAGGATAGATGTGACGAGAAAACAGAGCTTTCTTAAATGTCTTGTTATTATTCACATTAATATTGTTACAGCTTGATTTATTTATAATTGACTTCTTAATGTCTGTGGGAATGCTTTCTTCTCCCTATGGGAGATCCGATTTCTGATGGTTTGAATGTGTGTGTTTGTCGGTTTATTGCCTGCATGTGCATGTGCTGTGCGTATGGGGAAAGTGTGTGTGTGCGCGCGTATGAGTATGTGTGTGTGTGAGTATGTGTGTGTGTGTGTGTGTTTATGCTTGCTCCAGTTTTCTGTCTGCACGACTCCAGGTATAGCTATGGTGTATTACTGTGTGCTGCTGCATGGCCGGTACGGGAGCGTGGGAGAGCCGCTGTCCGGTGTGACCCTCGGCCTGGACTGTGGCGTTCTGCTCGCTTCCACAGGAGATGTTGCACAATGCACTCGATGTACCTTTTCCAGTTGTGGATTTCTGGTATTATCTGGTCTCGGTATATGATTTCTTCTCTTGAGTGTACATGTCTGTAACTTGTTTTCTTCACGCGGTGTACCTCTGCTTCACGGGAAAGCTCTTTTGTGTTTTGTTTTGTTTGTTTTGGTTTTTTTTCCACTTTTCACGCTGGTGTCTCGCGTGAAAACTCTGATTGGTTGTCAACTTCGTCGAAAAATTTCCAAACAGCTGAATGTGAATGTCGTCCCTGTGGAAGGCTTGGACTGTTGCTTTCTTTCTCCAGAAAACATAAAAACACACGTCGTCTGTGAAGGTCGTCGGCTGCATGAATGGAAAACACAAACTGTTCTCTGAAGTGTTAACTGTACTACTTTGATTCTCCCTCCAGTGTTGATCACTTTACAAAAGAGGAAAAAAAAAATTGCACCTTTAACCTTTCTTTTTTCAATATTTGTTTCTTTTTCTGTCATTCTGTTCAATGATTGTTCTGCATGTTGGGACTGCAAACTTCTAAGTGTCGTCTTTTACTGCCATGAAGGACTACTGAATTAAACTTTACAATCATCAAGGAACATTGTGAACCGGCAACTTGATTTGTTTCCCATGTAGATGAAGGAGGGGGCAGAAAAAGTAAACGGAAAAAGGCAGGGACAACATTGCGACTGCTAACAGGACAAACACATGAATAACAATATATTCGGTCCGTATGTGTTATGATTGTGGAGTTCAGTCCAATTTCTGCTTTTGGGATCCGACCCAGTCTGTTCCCGTTGACTCACTTTAACGTGAAGTCATTTGTTTATAAAGTCAGCCAAGAGGCTTTTCCTTGTATAGAATTTTTACATTTAATCGGCGCGATCGAGCTATTAACAGAAAACGTCAGCGTTTCAAATTGTTCAGTACTTCATTGCCACTGACTGCACGTTCTCACATGTGATAAGAGGAACAACACCGAGTCAATTATTCCAGAATTGACTCAAAAGAGTTTAAAATATTTCTGCCCTGTGTGATTTGGTTACAGGTGGTGGCTGCAGATGCAATTTCTCGCTCCAACAAACACTTGCTAAGAAGCAGAGGAGCCTGTGATTGTATCTGATTACAGCCAAATAAAGAAGTCACTTCAAACTGCTGCGACATGGAGCAGGTCTCCACTGGGGGGGAGATCCTAATCTTAAAAGGATTTCCTGGTTAAATAAAGGTGAATTGAAAAGTGAAAAGCAGCAGGCGTATGTTTACGCCTCTTACCCTGTGACTACTTAGAACAAAAAGTAAAAGCCAAACACAAAATGTTAAGTTTTTGCAAAAATCTAATTTGAGGTTGTTTTTTTGACGTCCTTATCACAAAAGATTTATTTTCTTGAACCGACTTTCCAAAAGTTTAAGACCAAAAAAGAAGAAGCAGAGCGTGATTCAGTACGTGGAGTTATAGCCCGGATCATTACCTTTAAGGATGACTTGGAGAAGAAGCTGGAAACTGTTTTTCTTTCTTTAAATCTTGGCGAAGACGTAAAGACTCCAACCCGCCTGGATGATTTAGAAGTGTCTCTAATCAGTGTGGAACGCGATACTGACGTTCAGTCTGACAGTCTAAACAGCACCTGAGCAAGTGAAGGCATCTGCAGGGGAATTAAATCAGCCCGGCGTTCTGTTTTAGCGAAGCCGACTGCAGACGCCGCTGCATGTGAGCATCCTCGTAGCGAACGGCCTCACGGGACTCCCGACGGGGCCAAGTCCATTTCACAGTCAGGTAGCCTTAAAAACAAGAGCCGGCTTTGTTTGGGACCCTGCCATACCTGCCGGGCTGCAACCTAAACCTCTATTTCTGGGCCCAGTTGTTTTTGACACTGTGACCATGCCACGCTCATTGAACACTGACAATGACTGATCTCAGCGCTGCATTCCTGCGGGGAAGTCTGGCGCAGGAATGAGCGACAGGTAGAGCTGCTGTACCCCCCCCCCCCCCCCCCCCCCCCCGCCTGACTGATGATCAAACATCATTTGGTTTGAATGTCATTTAATAAACTTTACATATATCAGTGCACGCAGGTTACTGACATTATTTGCTGTAAATTAAGGAACCAATACAAAGACGAAGACGTATGTACAAAATGTCATAAGTTCACATTTTCTCCCAAACATGTTCCAAGTCTCCTTCGATTGTCTAAAAAAAACCAAACAAACAAAAAAAAACCCCACCATGCCCTCGTTTGCACCGTCTCATACACTTGGCAGTCCAGGTTTTTACCACATCCACTTTGGAAAACACTGGCGAGGTCTGTTAATAGTGTAAAAGTGCATTTAATCCCGGGTGTTGCTCCTCCTCTCCTCTCAGGTGTGTCGATGTTGCAGAGCAAAGCTCATCAGGCTCCGGCCCTGCTTCCATTCAGCCCCGTCAAACCTCCAGCTGTGCTGCCGCGTGTCCGTCCTCACCAGCTCGTTCCCTTCAGTCCGAATAGCTGCTAATCCCTCAATGCCTCCCGCTGAGGGTTCTGTCAGCTCTGTCCGAAGTCGGCGAAGCCCTTGGCCGCCGCGAAGGCGTCGGGCTGCAGGGGGAAGAAGTACTGCTGGGGCAGGAGGAAGCCGGCGCTCTGGGGCGGGTGGTGGGAGGGCTGATGGAGCTGCAGCTGCGCGTGGGTGGAGGCGTGCTGCAGGCCGCCCGCCATGGCTGCCGCCGGGGACGTGTAGGGTGGAGGAGGAGGAGGGGGCAGAGTCTGCGGGGTCTGGCTGGGAGCGGAAGCCGGCGAGGAGACGGTGGCGGACACCAGGCAGCCGTGCTGCTGCTGCTGACCGCCCAGGGAAAACCTCCGCATGGAGCTGCCCCCGCCAGCCGAGCTGGAGCTGGTGGTGGCGGTGCTGGACTGTCTGGACGGGGTGCGGAGGCTCGGCGGGGCGGTGGTGAGGATCATGGGGATGGTCTCGCCCTGGCAGCTGCGCAGCGAGAAGCGGATGGGCGGCTGCGTCGGCTGCTTGGGCCGCAGGCAGGTGCAGCAGTAGACGGCCACCAGCGAGCCCACCACCACGAAGGCCACGAAAATACTTCCCACCATCAGGAAGGGCACGTAGATTGGCTCTGGGGTGGGACGAAACGACAGTGAGGACATTAGACTCAACATCATGTCACTTTCAAGGACCGTACATGCCATGAAGAAGGACATTCAAAGTCAATTCATTGTTAGAATTGTTGCAGTTTAACTGTTTAATGTGTTCACAAACACAGAACTTGTCGTTTTTAAACGCATTACAAAGTGCTTATAAATTCCACGCACAAGGATAAAGTAGAGCCTTACTTGTTTCTCACTGTGAACCACAGCGAGAGCAGTTGTTTATATTGGATATAATTGTAATACTAAACATTTCAAATCACCTCATTGATTTTAAATCCTTTGAACAGAACGGAGACGCATTCCTGCTGCAAACACAAACATCTCCAGTTTCACCTCATGAAGCTCCTTTACACTCGGGAGGAAATCTACCAGTGGTTATTTATTTTCACAGGGAGAAAAATAGGAAATTCTGAGCGTGCTGCTCATTAAGTTCAACGCTTATGAGCTTATCTATTCAGGAAATTGAAAGAAAACTGATAACACCTCTTGGGTTAAAGTAGGCCATTATTAAAACCTTCACAACCACCCGTGGGTTAAAGAAGCCACATAAATGAGCTGCTTTCTTGTGATGTTGTCATTACTTGTGCTTGAAAATTAGCGAGCTGTCAAAGCAGAGTGTGCTTTCTATTTGGCAGCACAATAGGCCTGCTTGTGCCGTTTTGACTCCTGGAAAACATTCCTGCACTGTAATCCGGCTCAGCAACATCCACTTTCCAACTGATTTCTACCTAAAAAATAATTTGACAAGGAGAGCCGAGTGATTGACGGGGCCAGATTGTCAAACACTAGTCAGGGTTTTAAATGTGGAGCTGTGATCAAATGAAGCCACGAGGGCAGAGATGAAGGAAATCCGTTATAACGTTCTATTAATATTTAGGTTCCTGTTGAACACTGCCAAAAATATCCATGCTTATAAAAATTATTAATGCAAAATAAAATTTATTTTTAACCAGACGAAAATTGATTAAACCAAGCCAGGAAGGTCGTATTATTTCTGGAGGAGAAACATTCGCTGAAGTTTGAGCCACAAACTTTAAATTAAAAAAATGTAAAACAGTAATAACGTACGGTAATTGAAATCTCTTTATCTGAAAGGATTGTAGAAAACCAGCTGAAGTGCGCTTGAGCAAAACACTGAAAACTAAGCCTGCAGTTGTGTCTTGATTGTTCAAGTGACCTCTGACCTCTTGCTGGACGTTCCGTCAGAACCGACACAGAACGTGACGAGCGCTCCCGTCGGATGAACTGTCAAGTGTTCTTGTTACAAATTGACGTTAACCAAGCGACCAGGGCAAACAATACAACATTCTACAAGTGGATCTACGCGACCACAGAAAGTTTGAAAACTCCTGGGACTCACGCGCTGCGAACTCGGTGTTGTCCACCTCCCGGTCGTTGGTGCAGCCGCCTTGGTCCAGCCGCGCGTCCGCGGCCGCGCAGCAGTAGCGCAGAGCGCACGAGCCGCAGCACACGGTGGCGTCCAGCGTGTCGAAGTCCTCCGGACACTGGAAGCCCTCGTGGTAATTCCCATTCGCGTCCAGCCAGCCGTGGCAGTACTCTCCCTGGGCGTCCGAGATCCGCAGATTGCAGGTCAGATATCCGAGCAGCAGGCAGCAGAAGAGGCGCGCCATCCCGACGAGCCGCCGCAGCTCCCGGACAACCGGGAGACTCTCGCTCAGAGCGGGCTACAGGCTCGGCATGTGGGGGGTGACTTTACCCAAAATAAACCCCAGAAACTCGGATCCGAACATGTGAAGCTATGTGACCGTCATCTCCCCCCGCTGTGAGCCGACGCTGGGTGTTTCATTGATCCCGCTCCGGTTTGTCCAAACTAACGCGTCCAGTCTCTCTGAACAGTCTCATCACTGGACGTCTGTCCCCGAAACGGAAGTTTTTGAAAAAGCAAAATACCGCAAAGTTTTGCACCGGTTTCCTCTTAAAACTCTTTCATGCTGCGCGTGTGTCCGAGCGTCGCTGAAGTTGTGCGTCCTCCCGCAGAGCTGCAGGTTTTTATGGGCTGCGGACGCGCGCACGTCCCCCCCAAAAAAAATAAAATAAGTGAACGTGTGCGAGCACGCCGTGCCCCGGCGCTGCAGGGAGGCAAATATTCACTGACGAAAGTATTCAAATACCACGTTTACTCCCCTTTCCTGTAAACACAAATCAGCTGGTGGATATAAAACTCTGCAACATTATGTAATCGTTGTTTCTCTATCACTTCGACAACAAGATAACATCCATCCATCTATAGCATGTGTAAATATATTTTTATTTACAAGATCAAAAGAGTATAAAATTATTTTTTTTAGTTTAAAAAATCCCAGTGAAAGAAGCAATACATAGAACATAGAACAAAAAAAACAAGAAGCGTTTTCTTTCTTTTTGACTTTTAAAATGTAGTTTTGTCAACATATCTCGCTCTTCGTGTTTAGAACTTTAACAGGTTCTGACGTCCGTGACTACAGACGGATTGTTCACCTGAACGTGTGTTTTTTTTTCCCATCCCACTGAGGTGAAACCAGCGACCAGACCGTCCTGTTGGGGCCGCCGAGGAGGAGACGTGTGCCACACGGTCATTCAGCGGGTCTGAGTCTCCAAGACGCTCCAGTGTGTCCAACCTAATGATGCGGCGCCCCCGTGTGGCGCGGCAAACTTTCCGAGCCACGGACTGGTGGACAACTGATTCCTGCCTCCACCAGAAGACCTCAGGTACTGAAATCACAGTTCCGAGGCAGTTTCCCCCCCGTTTGGATTAAGTTTGGTTTTAAATGTCAGTGGCGGCGTTTGGATCACTTGAAGTTAAAATGCCGTGATGAATATGTTGTCTTTCATTGATAGGTATTAATTTTTCTTCTTTAAAAAAAAATTTCTTATGCAAAGGTAAAAAACAATCCCACACACATGTTCTTGTTGTTTGGTTTTGCTCCAGGTGCGCGTAAACATTGTCCATCTTTTGCGCTCATCTGCTCCATTGACGCTTTTGAGTTCGGGAGCAAAATGGCCTCTGCCTTTTCTTTTGTGGGAGTTTTTTTCTTTTCCTTTTTTTTAATTTCCAGATTGTACAGTTGCCACAGCGCCCCGTTGTTCTCACTGAGGATGTTGGCTACAAAGGAGGCAGGCAGTGGCGCACAAGTCCCGCCTGCGTCTCCCCTCGGAGGAGTCTCACTGCCGGAGCTGCGGGCTGGGGATTGGAGCGGCGACTTGTCAGTGAATTAGCCCACCCTCCCCACGGCGTGTGGAGGGGGGGAGGAGGGAGGGAGGGGAGGGGGGGGGATCCGAGCCAGACAGTGACGATCTGATCCCCCTCACTCATCAGCTGTCTGTCACACCAGCACGCCGCGACGCGCAGCCTTCCGCCGCGCGGTGACACCTGGTCCGGGGGGGAGGAGGACGATGGAGGGGGAGATGCAGCCCGCAGACGAAGGGCCCTGCGCCTCGAAGATGTGCCGACAACAACGGGGTCCCTACAGCACCCTGAAGCCCTTCCAGAGCAGGCGCTCCGCGGGCAAGTCGCGCTTCGACTGGTCCGCGGTGGTGGAGGTGCCGCTGCTCGGCGACCAGCATCACTTCACCTTCCATCCCGAGCAGCCGCATCATTTCCAGCCGCACCGTCACCACCAGCAGCGGCTGCAGCTGCTCCGCCAGGGCAGCGTGGCGACCAGCAGCAGCAGCAGCAGCAGCCAGCAGCCGCAGCAGCGGTTCCCATGTGAGGCCAGGCCCAGCAGCAGGGTCCCGACATCCACCTCGGCGGCGGCGGCGGGCAGCGGCGCACCGGCAGCATCCGCCGGTACCCAGCCCGGTGGCGGCGGAGCGGAGCCCCGGTTATCCCCGGATTGCACGTACGGGATCAGCACAGGTGGGTCACAAACTTATTCCGAGTGAGTGAGGAGAGTCCGTTCAGTCTCTCTTTACGGTGTGGTTTTGTGCGTCGTGATACTTTTTTCCGAGTCAATTTTCTGTTTCGTTTTATTTTATTTTCGAGCTGTCCCCCAAGGCACTAAACTTAAATGATAAGCCTGCACCTCTTTTGTTTTCTCCACATCACCTGAGCTTTGTGTTTTGTTCCCGTTTCTTCCCCCCTTGTTTTCCTCCTCCTGTCAGCAGTGATTGATTTGCTCTTGTAATGAGAGCAGTCCTGATTCAATCTCCAGTGTGCATGTGCTAGAAATTACACTGGGTAATTGTCTGTCTTCGTCTGTGTGTTTTACTTGTGTGTCCTCCTCTTGCATGTGTTTGTGTGTATAAAAATAATAATAATAACAACAACACATTGTTCCCTCTGCTCAGTGTTTCTCCTCAGCTGGTTCATTACAGGGCTGTACGGGAGGAAATGTGTTCCCCCATGTGGAGGGCGGGTCCATGGGAACCAACATTAGGATGAAAGCAATGAACCTTAATTCAGGCAGTTGCGAAATTAAATATTAGGCATCTCATCCTTTAATCAGATATTAATCTCTTTATCACCGCTGGCAGCCAGGCTCCATGCTGCTGCTGGTTATTGTTGCTTCACAGACGATCAAGAGCTCAGGTTGCACTGGAGTTCTGCCTCACCTGATACACAAATACAGATACATAAGTGAGTGGCTACATGTGTGCATCATGTGAACTACAAAAAAATGAGATGTATTTATTTCAATTGAATCTGCAAAGAAAAAAAGCATTCAATGTTGACCCTACCTTTTGCCATGAAGTGTGGCATGCATGTGATGCAGATGTTACTGATGAAATAATCACACTAAACTATATTTCATCAGCTCCAGTGAATATCATGAGATGCATCATCCAATCCCAGAGAAACGTGCCGGGCATCAGGGCTGATAATGACACATCAAAGTGCTTTTATCTGCAAAATGGGAACAACTTAATGTTCCTCTCATTGGCTGGGGGGGTGAGGTGGGGGGGGGGGGGGGGGCACAACTCGATGTCCTTTCTTATTGAGAGAATCACCAGAGACCGTGGGACTCTGCAATCAGTTCAGCACACAATAACACAAATTGCATTGAAAAGCCTTTCCCAAAGAGTTGTGATTAAAATAAATGGGTCTCATAAATTTGCCTCTGCCGACTGTGTTGTTTTAATGAAATTTTATGAGGCTCTCAGCTCACAGAGCTGCTGAGAGAGGAGGCGAGGGGGTGGGGGTGGGCAGAGGGGAGGAGTGTGAAGGGCGAATGATATCAGATACATCTCGGCGGTAAACAGAGACAGTACTCATATAAATAAATGCGACACATCTGCGCCAGCTGATAGACACGTCTGAGCGAGTGGCAACGCAGCAATGGCGGCCCAGAACTCATTTTGTCTGTGTGTGTGTGTGTGTGTGTGTGTGTGAGTGTGTGGTGTGATGTGTGTGTGTGTGTGTGTGTGTGTGTTGTGGTGTGTGTGTGTTGTGTGTTGTGTGTGTGTGTGTGTGTGTGTGTGTGTGTGCTGTGTGTGTGTGTGTGTGCGTGTGTGTGTGTGTGAGGCCACTGGACTCATAATCATTACATGGAGTGTGTGTGAGTTCATCTCATTGAGACGTGCCCAGACTACCAGCCAAAAGAGACGGCGAGGTTTGTTTGTGGACAATGGCTCCTGTGCCGACTCTCTGTGCTCGGCTGGGTTTGGTCTCAGCAGATACTGTGACTTTGGAATTTATCGACATCTGAATATATCAGCATAATCAAGGCGGGGGTGGTCTGAAGGCAGGGGCCTACTGTAAAGGAAAGCTTCCTCAATACAAACATGAGTAAGAAAACTGTGTAAAAATGAAACATGCTGCACGAGATTCATCAGTGGTCATAAGAAAGGAGCTTTGTTTGAGTCCTTCTCTATTAAAGTTTAACTTTAAGATGCTTCACACAGGCAAAAAGAAAAGAAAAATTCCACCAAAAATGTGACTTTGACAGTCGTCATATAAAGTTATTAGTTAATCTGCAGATTAGATTTAAAGTAAAGAACACTCAATAAAACCAGGCATCACTAAGGATTAAACCATTTTCATCTTTGGTGGTAAAGGGAAGTTTGGAGTTTTGAGCTGTTTCAAGTATTTTTTCCTCTCACTACTGAAAGTCTCATCTGTTGGATTCCTGGTGCGTTCACAGGAAGTTACTGGAAGCTCCCACCTCCAAGTTGGAAGCAGTCAGAAACAGCTGACAAGTTCAATTTCCACATAATCTGCAAAAAAAACAACCAACAACACACAAATTAATGTTGCTTTTCTCACTTGTAAGCTCACATAACGAGTGAAATTATGATTGGCCTGCCAATATTATCCATGCTCTTCACTTCTACTCATTTATAATGACAGCTTATTGTGACTGGTCCCATTTCACACCAGCAGCACTGCCGTCACTGTATATGTATGAAAAAATGTAGATTCAGAGGTATGATCCCCACTGGAAGAACTCCTACTTACCATTTGCACACTGGTAAACACATAGTGAGGAGCTTCAATAAGAAAGGACTGGTGTCACTGATGCATTAGAGATGTTTAACACCAACGACTCAGCATTTTAAACTGGAGACAAAGCAACACAAAACCCAGCAGCCAACAAGTCGGTCAATGAAACGTCTTTTCATTACATATTTTATGAGAATATATCAGA
This sequence comes from Blennius ocellaris, assembly GCF_963422515.1. Lineage (NCBI taxonomy): Eukaryota > Metazoa > Chordata > Actinopteri > Blenniiformes > Blenniidae > Blennius > Blennius ocellaris. The sequence goes on from NC_137658.1 coordinate 24,274,854, forward strand.
ATATTTAAACAGCTCAGAAAACAATACAAATCTTTGAAAAGAGGAATCAGCAGTGGTCTCCAACCTTTATGACCAAAAGAGCAGTTTTTGTCACTTTCCATCAAAATCTCATTTTAACTGGAGCCGCAAAACAAGTTTTACCCTTTTTTTAATGAACGAACATAAGCCACGTAAAGGTTTTAATTACTGCTTGGATGAAACATTTCATCACATTTTAAGCCGTTTTCGTGCATCATTTTAGTTTCAACTTTCTTCTTCAGCATTTGTTTTAGACAATCTTGACATTCTAGCAGTTTTAACCATTTTGGCTCTTAAAGAAGTTTCAAGTGGTTTTTTTCCCAGCTTTTAAACTTTTTTCTTTCATAAATCCTAGTTTGTCCCCGTCTTTTGGTATTTCCCCCCGTTGTAAACGTCCCAGTTGTGCCTTTTTAATAACCTTTTTTTTAGTCTGGAGTTGAAAGCGATTTTGAAAGTGACCATGTGTCATTTTCAAACATGAAGATAAAATATTTATTTCAGTAGAATTTTGTGAAAGGTTCACGGAGCCACTACAGAAGGACTAAAGAGCCACACGAGGCTCCAGAGCAGCAGGTTGCAGGGTCTATCAACGTGACGGAGAATGACTGCTTCTGCTTTGGTCCATTTTTCTGATTATGTTGTTGAAAGCTTTCAGCTCATTGATTCAGAAATCTGAATGCATTTTCACTGAGTTGTTATGAAGTGGTCTGGCTTTGAGACTCAGTCAAATGACTAAATGACCAGCGAAGATGGAAATATAAAAATTTTTGGGTGAATTAGCTGCATTTTGATCAATATGAAAACTTCAGCATTTCCAACAGACTCTGATGTTTCATGCACCAGCATGAAATAAACATGAGCTATGTGTAGATAGCAAAATGTGTTTGGGTTTGAAAAAGAGGACAGAAGAAGTATGTCTGCTGCTAAAGCTTCACCTGAGTGAAGGATCTTTGTTCTCGGTGTTTCTGAGTTGGGAATAATCTTGACTTTTGCAGCCACCAAAGCAAACATTATCCCCAAGTTTGGATGCTGTGAAAAGATCCCTTTAGGACTTTTCACCTGTTGACTTAAAAGTTTCTGTAGAAACGGAACAAATTGAAGCTGCTAATGAGAATGAATTACACCCTGAGATGAGATGTTTTGTCCACTGATTAGAGGCTGATATCTTATGAATGGGCCTCATATTGAATGTTTTGTCAGCTGCTGCTTTCAAGGTTAAGAAAGAACTTTTCTGAAAAGTAAGTCCAAGGAAAACAAGGGAAATGAGTTTATTAATGCCTGACCTGGAGAGTTTCCGGCCTCCTGATACCTCTCCTGTCCCTCCTTTGTTGTAGAAAACCGCTTCATCCTGGACGCCTTTGCTCAGCAGTGCAGTCGAGTCCTCAGCCTGCTCAACAATGGCCGCCTCCTGGAGCCACCCTCCACCTCATTTACCTCCACCATCAAGCTGGAGGACGTGCCGGGGGACTCTCAGACTCCCCAGTGCTCCTCCCAGGGAAAGTCCAAGTCTGAAGAGAGCTCCCCCGCCACGGACGCCGAGGAGGAGGCGCCACAAAGCCATTTGCACCAACAGCAAACCTCTGCAGTTCTCCGCATCTTCACAGACTCCCTCCAGAACTATCTGCTCTCAGGGCCTCGGAGGCAGCGGCAGCATCTGGAGCAGCAACATCTGGCCGCCGACGACGAGCAGTGTCCGTCGGCAGAGCCCGCCTCGGGGCTGTCCCCTCCACGACACAGTCTGGGGGGCTGGGGTTCCCCGACGCCGTCGGAGTCGTACGGCCACCCGTCGTCCACGCTGCCCGAGGAGGAGGAGGAGGAGGAGGAGGAAGAGAGCTGCTGTCCACGCTGCCTGGAGCTGGAGCAGGAGGTGTTGTCTCTGCAGCAGGAGAACGAGGAGCTGCGCAACAAGCTGGAGAATGTCCCAGGTGGAGTAATATCACACACGGCGATGCTCAGGTTCAAAACAAAGAGGTGACACGTTCAGCCTACAGCTGGGCCGTCGCGCACTTCTCAAGTGGATTGAGACGCGTCGGCTCAGAACTCCCCGAATGATTCCTGCTGTTATGAAGGAGAGTCGTGTGAGGGAAATGTGACATCTGGGAAGCCTAAAGCGCATCCATCCATCCATCCATCCATCCATCCATCCATCCATCCATCCATCCATCCATCCATCCATCCATCCATCACGCAGGTCACACAATCACACATGATTATTCTAACAAGCATGTCTCTGTACACAGTCCACTCAGGAAGCCCCCAAAACCTTTAAAGGTGTCATATTATGCAGAATTCAATGCAATTCAAATTTATTTTCATAGCACCACATGCAACCCAGTCATTTCTAGGGGTTTTTAATAGAGAGAAATACAACCGATCCACATGAGCGACGGTAGAAAGGAAAATCTCCCTCTAACAGGAAGAAACCTGCAGAACCAGGCTCAGAGGAGAGCACAGACAGACAGATTGGGATAAGAAACAGACACTGGTTCAGGTAGGGGGTAGGGAATTTCACTTTCTAATGGTTTTCCAACAGCAAAAATCGTCTTCAAACCTGGAATGACGCCCCAGAAGTGAAGAGAGTGTGTCCTCTCTCTCTCTCTGGCTTGTTCCAGGTTTTAAAACGTGTGTTGCTCCAAGCAGCCAATCAGAAATCAAACCCTATATAGTGTCATCGGGGGTTTAGCCAATCACAATCAAGGTAGGCTCCTCCCCTTTGACTCCACCCACAATCAGGCAGCTCTGCTCTGGCACATGGAACCACGAGAGGAAGTGCTTCCTCCTCTTCCCAAGATGGGCATGCGTGGGCGGAGCCAGTCCAGCTCACACAGACACAGCAGATTCTGAATGCAGCTCCTAGGATCCAATATTCTAATGGAGGAAAATCAAGAAAAAGCTGGATTTGGTGCAATAAACTTTGAATCAAATATTTTTTTTGTACACGGCAAAATGCCCAGAGTTGAATGAACTCCCACAGTGTTTATTTGAGGCCCGTCAGTTAATTCAATACTCTGCGCTTTTTGCTGTGTACCAACCAGACCACGTGAAAGTGTTGAAAAGCTGGATAATATGACCCCTTTAGTATTTGCTCCTTATCCACAAACAATGCAAAATTCTGTGTGTTTTTCATCAGATTTACCAAACAAAAGTATAAAAAGAAACCAAAGCCAGTTAATTTAAATGTCTAATGTATCACACAAACCCCTCTGGAGTGACAAACACAGCCTTCATGCACAAAAACAACTGTGAATGTTCACGCCCACAGGACTATTAGCTAAATTATTAGGCAGTTTGATGCATAAAGCACATTTTTCAGTGATTTTCAAAAAGAGTGATGGTTCATTTCCGTTTCCTCCTGCTGTCTGAATGCTTTCGTTTTTCTTAAGAGCTTCTATTTTTGCAAACGTTCAAGCTCACTCCAAAGCTTTCTGAGCTCCCCAGTGTCACACTAACCTAATTTCCACAACAGCAGCTTATTTTAACCGCGTATGAAATTCCACACACAGCGCTGCGCTTCGATCTGATCTCATAATTACCGAAACGTCGGAGGCAGAATGATCTTTTCAAGGTGGGAGGAAAGTGTTTCGAGGCTATTACTGTTTAATCACACACCAGACGGATTGTTTCATTGCTTTTGTGTGCCGCTTTCAATTCTGCCCCCGTGTCTTTATCCCTGGTCACTTTGAGCTTGTGTTTGTGTGCAGTTCCCTGTCAAAACGTTCTTGACTACTTCAAGACTGTTCTTGAGTTTCACAACCAGCTGGTCCAGCCTCTCCCGGAGGAGCAGCTCACTGAGGTAAGGAACCAGCCCCCCCCCCCCCCCCCCACCCTCCATTATTCAATGCTATTTAAAGCACGCTTTATCTTTTGCATATTTTAAGGTGTAAAAATCACCAAATTAGATGCATCATGCCTCGGAAATGTCTTCACGGTGATAATTATGCAATCAAGTGGTGTGAAAGTATGTAATTAAAATATGAGTCTATTATACAGGAAGAAGAACGGCAGACAATATTTGAGGTTTGTGTCTTGATTTATGGTTTTTAAGTGCAACACCTTTACAGAGAGCATGCAAGTTCAAATCAGGGGTGCGTGTTTTTAAACAGCTATTTCGCCGCCGTCCCCGCTCCCCCCCGCAGGGCAGCAAGCAGCTCCTGGAGAACTACCCTCTCTTCATCACGAACAAGCAGTGGGACGAGGCCGTCAACTCCTCCAAGAAAGACGGCAGGCGGCTGCTGCGCTACCTGATCCGCTACGTCTTCACCACAGACGAGCTCAAGTTCTCCTGCGGTTTGGGCAAAAGGAAGCGTTCAGTCCACTCAGGAGATCCGGGCCTGGAGAGGCGACCTCTCAACCCCGTCAAAGTCAGCTGCCTCAGAGGTGAGCGCCCTGAACGCCCTGAACGTCACGCTTTCCTCACCTGCCTGGAATGTTATGTGAGCTTCACTCAAAGTTTTCTTCAGGAACCTCTTGCAACGTCGTCCCTATATGTTGTTTGAATGACGACGTGTCGTCCTCGTGAGTGTGTCCCACCTCTCTGGGTAGCAGGGATCTACTGTGACACTGTGGAGTACGACGACGGGAAGGCTTGACGGCAGAATTACTGCAAGAATATTCACATGTCGGAGCAGACGTGGAATATCTCAAAACTTTAAAGTCACAACAAAATCTCAGCAGATCAGAGTCATTTTTATTGTTTTCTCTTTCTGATTTCTTTAAAAATGGTTCCTAACCTGGAGTCTCGGGTCGCAACAACCACAGGGGGGCGCAATGTTTGGTCTGCTCTTTTAACTGTCAAAATTATATTTGTAGGTGAAAAAAAACCACTATCCCAAATCTATAAAAGACCTGTTATTAGCTTGTAATAAAAGGTTGTTTAAGTAGTAACTAAAATATTGATGAAAGTACATATGGACCCTAAAATACGACTTAATTAGACTTTTACAGAAGACGACCCAACAATCCTATGTAAGGTGGTAAAACCTAAACCTTGAGCAGATTAACTAGAAAATGGTCAAAACTTTGAGTATGAAAGTTTAAAGCCTGATCTGAATAATAGAGACTGTGTTCGTCTACCAAATAAAAACAGGGAACTATTTTCACTTCAGAAGATGCTTTTAGGTCAAAACTCAATTTTCTGCTCTGATTTCAGAACATTTAAGGAACTTCCAATAAGACAACCACCTCACACTTATGTTAGGGGAATAAGCAAAATATTTTATTTATTATATAAAAAACATTAAATAGTCAGAAAAAACTTTTTTTTAGCTCTTAATTAAATTTTTACGAGACTGATATTCAAACATTTCACAAAGTTAAAACGCTGAGGGTATTACTCACTGCAATACTGGTGTCCAGTGTGAAAGTCAAATTCCCCTAAAAAAAAAAAAAGAAACAAAACAAACTGATATGGTATTTTGGACTGAAAAATCTCCTTTCAAAGTGAGGAAATCTTTCAATCTCCCCTCAAACCATAAGGTTATTTTTCATTTTATTATACAGTTGTTTTTTTTTTTTATCCAGATGTTGCAGTTTATATAAAAGTCCAGATTCTGAATTAAAAGTTTCATGTCACACTCTTGGCAGAGTTTATCCGGATGCACTGTGCCTCAAACCCCGACTGGTGGATGCCTTCGGAGGAGCAGATCAACAAAGTGTTCAGCGACGCGGTGGGCCACGCTCGCCAGGGCCGGGCGGTGGGCACGTTCCTGAGCAGCAGCGGCAGCAGCACCAGCAGCCTCTACACGGACGCCTTCGAGTGGCAGCTGTCGCAGGACGATGTGCCTCTGAAGGGCTGCCAGAACGGCCAGTCGGATTGAGGCGCGCGGAGAGAAACACTGCGAAATGCTTGAAATGTAGCTGTACAACAACAACATATCCCAAAACACCGACCTTATCCTGTCACTGTACACAGTGAAGAAAACATTCCAGAGGTTTATCACAGAACTATACCGACTGTCCTCTTTTCTGATAGTTTTATAGCTTTGATTGCCATTTTTATACCTAAAGTTTAGTCTGTTCCAAAAGTCTTGACTCGTTCAATTTCACACAGTTTGAGTCTTCCATATGCTCCTCTTTCTATGGGTTCCTGCTGTGTCACCACGTGTGAAACGTTTGTTTTGTGTTTCCATCACGACCACAATCACAGACTTTTATCCATCTGTGGCTCTGCAACTTGTTCCTCCTGAAAAAAAGTAGCACCGACATGTTTTGTTTTGCCACGGGTGAAGCACCTTTACTTCTACAGGAGTGCCTCGGAGAAAAGTCTCGTTTACCTGTCGTTCTCTGCGCGTTCAAATCGTTTTGAATCATTTAGGATGTGTCCTGTTTTATATTTCTCTTGAGAAGAGAAAGGGTATTGAAATGGACCTTCTTTCGGTCCAATCCGGCCAATTCCCAAAGCACTTGAGGAAATAATAACATTAAAAGCGGCACACATAAACCCTGGCCAGGTTTTACACTAACTGCTGTTTGATTTGTGGCACAAGTGTCCCTCCTCTTTAACTTTACATAACAACTGGTACATAACTGGCTGGAATTCACAGAAAGTGACCCGAGGTCTGTGCCAGTGTTATGATGCAGATTCTGTATAATTGATGCTTCAATATCATTGCGTCGGGGAGAGATAAATAATAAAACGACCCATTTCATGGAGTCACGGGAGTGCAGGCGTGTTCCTTCAATGCTCTTAATAATCCTGCTGATGTCAGCACGTATTAAATCTTGTAGTTGAAGGTGGCTTCCACATAGTAATGCCTTAAATCTGTTTGAAAACCAACTGAAAGTGTTGAAGGTGTGTAGTTTCTGCCTCAAACTAAAGTGGTTTTCTATAAATTCTTGTCAAGGTGAATAATAAAAAGGAGCGTTTTTCCTTTACTGAACTCTCATTTGCACTTTCAGGTGTCTCAAGAGACACTCCTGCGCTGAGCTGAATCATTTCTTTTTTGTTTAGCTTTACTTTGAATGGTCGTTCCGTATCTCCACTCCATGGTTTCCTGCGTTCTGAATGTACCACTTGTATCGGGATGGGTTGGCCACGTCGACAGTGCTGTGTAAATGTGTAATATAAAGTAGAGTTATTGTGCGAGGTGTCTCCCTCTTTTACGAAGCCAAGTAGAAAAGTGCCACAGAAACCTTAAAGCAGTGGGATTCTGTCGTTGTGTTGCTGTTCTGAATGTGAGCGTTGGTTTGTATTTACTCCTTTACCCTCAAAGTGGCTGTTATCAACACTGTGAAGCATCAGTCGGATTTTTACAGATCTTAATAGTTTCTGTTTTTTATTTATGTTAAATAAAATAAGCACTGAAGATGAAAACATGTTTATTCCCTCATTGACCCATCAGCAGCGTCACATCAGTTGTAGGTTGTGGAGTTATTGAAGTGTGTGATGAAGTTAAGAAAAAACACTATCGAGACTTTACTGAGAGAAAACATGTTTAAGAGCCAATGTTGGACGGGATCCATCTTTATACTGATGTATTACTGACACGTATTTATTATTACGTTTTGTTTCTGAATGGATTTCGAGATAAAATGTGCAACTTTTGATGGTAGCAAGTATAAATCTGACAGGTTAGTCAAAATATTGCCATCCAAAGTTACTATATCTTGAGATTATTTCTCTGTCAGATGCTTTGGGACAAATCGGAGTTCAGAAGAAGAACATTTCGGCTCATCCAGGCATTTATAACTTTATGACAGTGAGTGTCCAGTTCAACAAGCTGATGTGGTTGATCGGTGGCCGCAGCTTTGAGCAGCGAGTCTTTAATTTGATCCTTAATAGTTAAATATTTGCCATTACAGACGTTTACAAAGTCATGACTGCTCAAAGTTGATGGATATGAGGCTGGACAGAGCTGTGACTGTTGTCAGCCTGGCTCCAGCGCTGAAGAGAAACCTGGACTTGTACCTGATGTCTTCTATTAAAGAGGAACAGGAGGCAGCTCCAGTTTTGCCGAGGGCCGTTCTTTAGGGGAACAAACTCTCTCCAGGCAGTTTGAAATACTTCTAATTGACTTAAGGGCCATTTTCTCTCCAGTTTTCATGCCAATTACTTTAGTGTTAACAAATGATCATTGTACATGGAGCTATCCTCCTCTGAGTTGTTGTTTATCTTCAGGGGGGCAGCAGAATCAAGTGTGGAGCGAAGTGAGGCTGCTGCTCCATCTATAACAGAATCAACCTGGCTGTGATTAATGTTAATGCTCATGCTAATGCTAACTGTCTTCCACTGGATACATAGATGGGATTGAAGTCAATATCAAGAGGATTATTTCCTTGACTTTGGCCACAGCATCACCTGACAGAAATCCCCGTTATTTTCTTTATTTGACAGGTGCTGTGAAGCCAGTTGCTGTAAATGTGAAGCAACATCAGGAAGAGATCAGAAAACAGGGTTGTGAGGGAAAACTGCTCCTTGAGACCATAAGTGTCCATATTAGTCATTTTTTTGATTTGTTCAACATTTTGACATCTTGTGAGAATATTGTTCTGTGCAGGAGTCTTCAACACGTTAAAAGTAAAATACTTCAGTGTGAAAAAGATAATAAGTAGAGGGGTGTATTTCACATTTTAGCAATTGGATTAAAAGAAGTGATGATAGCAAATTTGAGGTCAAATCAATATTCAGTGTGACCACTCCATCTCTTCATCTCTCTCACGTCTGAGATAAAATGTTGAGATGCAGAATGTGTTTGAAAGCGTGAGCTTCTGTGTGTAAAGCTGAATCTCTCCAGCTTTCTGGAAGAAGAGAAATGTGACTCCAACCCTGCAATGATGATTTCAGTTGTTAAGATCAGAAAGAAACCAATAAAAACATGTTTAACCTACCCACATGTAGAATATACCAATGATAAAGTGTTTATTTTAACTCAATAATACTTAGCTTTTTTATTTCTTCATTTATCTATATTGATAATGATTTCTCAAAATTCAGAAAAAAAAATGCATCATGACAAGGCATGTGGGATTATTGGGTTTTTGTCTGTATTTGAATATAACATGAGCTATTTACTGTAAAGGTATGATGGAAATATTTTTATAATATTGTTTTTAATATTGCACAGAAATGTTTCAGGCAGGAAGTGTCTCTGGGAGGTTTGTCTACAAGCCGGCTTCGTAAAATTGTGTAGTCATGTCATGACAGATAGATAGATAGATAGATAGATAGATAGATAGATAGATAGATAGATAGATAGATAGATAGATAGATAGATAGATAGATAGATAGATAGATAGATTAAATACACTACAGAAAAATTAAGCAGACTCATTAATATTCCTTTATGTATTGAACTGTTTTGGTTTACCGTAAATCCTTGAAACGTTCATATGGTCTGTGTAAGAAATCGCTCCTGCAGCTCCTCCATCTGGGAGTATTATGTGATGTCCAATTGTCTTTGTGTTGATTTTTCTCAGCTGGAATGAAAATCCACTAGATGGCGCTGCAGTGGCAAAGACGATGTCCCTCAATGTAAAGATTTTATTAATGGAGAAATGAGCGCACAGGAATTAGTATGACTCAACAAAACATTTCTACAAAGCCAACTTTAAGCTGGTTGTGTGTGTGTGTGTGTGTGTGTGTGTGTGTGTGTGTGTGTGTGTGTGTGTGTGTGTGTGTGTGTGTGTGTGTGTGTGTGTGTGTGTGTGTGTGTGTGTGTTATGGACGCTCGGCTGGGTGTTTCTCTTTAATTCTGCGGCATCCCTCCTCTTGTCTGGAGGAGGGCGGTCCACAACACACACAGACACACACACACACACACACACACACACACACACACACACACACACACACACACACACACACACACACACACACACACACACACACACACACACACACACACACACACACACAGGACTGTAAACTAACGTGTGCGCAGTGTGAACTGACTGATGAGGATTCTTGAGGCGCTTCACTGCTGGACGTGATTTGCTCTGAAAGAAGAGAGACGATAGACGATAGACGATAGACGATAGACGATAGACGATAGCAGGTTGCAGAGCAGAGCCCGAGTGTCGCCGTGTGGAAGCTGACCTCACACTTTGGAGAGGTTCTGCAGAGGCATTTTGCGCATCACGGAAACTCTGGCGCAGCGTTAAAAAAAAGCAAAACAAAACGAGGGATGGTCGTTGAAATCTGCAGCTGCTAGGCCAAATTCCGACTATTGCGGGTGCGTGCAGGCCCCCCACCGTGCAGCCGTGCAGGATGATGTCGCTGATCGATCTGGACGATGATCAGCGGTGGGTGCCGACGCACGTGAATGTCACCGTCCTCCGCGCGCGGGGACTGCGCACCAAGGGCAAGCATGGCAGCCGCTACCTGTACACCATCATCCAGGCCGGGAAGGAGAAGTACACCACGGGGCTGGTGGAGAAGGCGGAGGTGCCGGAGTGGAACGAGGAGTGCTGCTTCGAGCTGCTGCCCGGCATCCTGGAGGACGGCGGGCGCGGAGGCTACCCCCCGGGGAGCGGCGACCTGGTGCTCACCGTCATGCACCGGGTCCTTATCGGCCTGGACGTGTTCCTCGGTCAAACCATCATCCCTCTTGACAGGATCTTTCAGGAGGGAGTGTGTCCCCGAGATGAGTAGGTTGGGTTTTATTTATTTATGTGTTTATTTATTTATTAATTCTCACCATGTGTCAGTTCACTGCTCAGAAACACAAAGTCTTGAGTCACGTCTTTATGTCCATGAAGATAAAATGATCAGAATAACATGCAGCTTTCCACTGCACTGATTGACAGCCATGATCTGACCAGTTACTGTCTAAAGCTGTCAAACTCTTTGTTTTAGTGCAAGGCTGTACACTTCCATGCTCTGATTTGACTAAATATTCAGTTTTAATGCCAACGTGAAAGCTTTAATTAGAGAATCTGGCTTTACTCGTTCGTCTTCATGTCGAGAAATACACCTGACAGGTCAGAAATTAAGTCAAGAAGTTTATTTCAGTGAACAGCCATGTTTGTATTTTATGTTACATTTGCAACGTCATTCTATGGCCTCGGTGGACCTCCAGTGGCCTGGTTGTGGCCCATTAGCCTCAAGTTTGATGCCCTTGTTGTGGAGGAGTTCTATTCAGATATGGTGTCTTGGAGGATGACATATAGAAAAGACATTATTGCTCTTTCAGACTTCTATTTTCCATGAGCAGCAGTTTGCACACTGCACTGCACATCAAGATGAGCAGTAAGGTCCATCACAGAGAGACGGACACACAATCACACACAATCCCTCTTAGATTCACCAATTAGCTTAAAGCTCATGTTTTTGGACAGTGGGAGGAAATTGGAGTAGCCTGAGAACTGACTTCAACTACTGCACTTCTTTGCCACAAGAGACAGAATCATAAAAATGCATAACAATTATAGTTGTGAAAAGAAAAGAAAAAGTGCAATTGAAAGCTTTTGCAGAATATTTCTGTGGACTTGACCACAGACCTGAGCCCATGGAAACACTGAAATCCAGATCCAGTGTCGTTGACCCATGCGGTTTGTCAATAATGTCTTGAAACCAACATGAACAACAGCAGTCAAAAGAGTGTTGTTAATTGTCACTCTGCCTGTCAGTCTTGAAGAATCAGCCATGTACCAGTATAAGTGTGACTGGATTGCTGCAGTCATTGATAATAAAAACAGGAGTAATAACCAGTGAATGTCTATGAATTAAAGTCAGTCCACATAATTTGATATGAAAACTACAATTTGGACATTTTGATTCACTTGGAAGTTAAACATAGAAAAAAGTGGTCAAACACAGGCTCATTTCCTCAAAATGACAGGCATTATGATTAAAAATAACTTGCTAACCTGAAACATAGACCTCTTTCTGAAAGAAAAGGGAGCAAATAGACTGAGTATTGAACGACAGTCGATAGCGTCTGCCTCTATTGGAGCTCTGCATCAGAGAAGTGACTGTCGTAAGTGACTGGTTTTGCAACATTATTCGGTTATTAAATTGTTATACATATCAGGTATGTACCTGTTATGTATGGTGGGTTATTTCTGGGTTGTTTCAACTCCAAATTAGTTTTATTATTAGTTTTATTTATGGAAGAAGTATGTAAATAAAACAACAACAACACAATACAGGGCTAAGTTGAGAGCCATGAGTTGTGATCATTTGTTGAAGAGCCCAGTTGTGAAACAGATGACATAACTGCCTTCTTACTGTGTGAAACATGTCCACAATCAGCACTGAGGCGCAGAAGCTGCTCTACACATCTGGCTTTAATTGTGGCTTCTCCGCCCTCTCTCCTGTTTCTCCACTCAGTAAAACTCACTCATGAATTCCTGCTAGTTTTGGTTCTGTAACTTTTTCTCGGGTCCGCTGGAGGCCAGGACAGAGGGAGGATTTCACTGGCGGACTCCTCCGTATCTTTTTTTCTCTCCCAGCACATACTCAGGTGGATGTGGGTGGACCCTGCCTGGAGGAATTTGGAATCTCCTGCCTGCCGCAGACATGTTTTTTTAGCATCGCCCCTTGAGCAATACATCCAGATTATGTAATATGTGGACAGATTTTTTTCCAAAAGGAAATTCTTGCAGGAGTTGTGATTTGAGCTTTTGAAAAGCTCATCGAACTGAAGATACCCTGCTGAAGTGCTGGGCTGTTTTCATATGGGATCAATTGCCTTATCAGGGATGTTAACTGCTGTGTTTCATTAATTTCAGATGGTTCAAGCTCAACTCTAAGGCCGGCAGGAAGGAGAAGGCGCGAGGTGAACTCCAGGTGACAGTCCAGTTCACTCGCAACAACATGACCGCCAGCATGTTTGACCTCACCATGAAGGACAAGCCTCGCTCGGCGTTCGGCAAGCTGAAGGACCGCGTCACGGGCAGGAAGAGGGGGGACATGGAATCCTCCTCGGCCATCGTGCCCGGGCGTTACGCCGCCCTGTCCGGCTCTCAGCCATTTGGACAAGAGGGCGGCGGGCCGGCGGAGTCACGAGAAGCAGAGATAACAGAGGAGAAGAGGAGTAAGGTGAAGGATTTCTTCAAGGGCAGGTTGCGCAAGTCGTCCGACACGAGGTCGTGCTCGTCGCTTGCTTCAGACAGCAGCTTGTCTTCCATGGCCAGTGATAACCTCGGACCGCCCCCCTGTCTGGACCTGCTGTCAGATCCTCCCAGCTCCCCCATCTACACCAGCAAAGTGAGAGTGGACGCCCACTATGGAGAGACAGCCTTGGCTAAGAAAGGTAGGCTTTGAAAAGAAGCATGAACATAAAATGTGAAATTTAAATGTTTGGTAACAGAGAATAGTCGGCTTCCATCATCCATCAGACCAATAAACAATGACTAGATTTTTTTTTTATTCTTTTTTCTTTTCACAAAATAACACAAATACTCAATAAATGTGGGAGTTGTTTGGACCTGTGTCTGATGACTTCATTGGGAACATGTTGTGATCTTGATAACCACAGATAGTTGTTCTGTAGTTTGACCTGGGCTCACCAAAAACATGCCCCATGATGGACCGCTGCAGGTTGTGCCCCCTCCTTTACCCCCACTGGGTTCTAGCTACAGCCATTACAACAAAACTATTGACCATTCATATCTGTGGTGTCTGTGGTCATATCTGTGGTCAAACTTTTGCAATCAATCAGATTGATAACTACTAAACCTAAATAATATAACAAAAAGTGGAAAACTATTCACTGTTATAATGATGAAACACATGTTCATCTCTTCTCACAGTATAAACTTCAACAACTCTAAACCCTTTCTCCTCACTCATTAAAATCAAGAACAACATGTGTAATTCTTCGACTATATTGCACACAGCAGGTGTGTCACACATCCAGCCTGCAGACCAAATCCAGGAAGTGAAGCTTTAAGGGTTTTTGAATTTTAAATAATGTCCAACTCACATAGGCTGCAATGGACTAGAATTAAGTGCTATTTCTATTTCATCCACTTGGGGTCCCCCTTTGTCAGTAAATGTAACAGGCTTAATGCCACTTCCTTGTGAAAGTGAAAAAAAACCCCACAATAATAAGCATTTCACAGAAAAACTACGGTAATCATAAATGAGAATATTCTTTAACCCTCTGGTTTATTTAGGTGTTAAGACTGCAGACTTTTCAGTCGTTCTCCCATCTTCAGCTTTAAATATTTGGCAGTTATTTGTGACACATCTTGTCCCATGATTGGATGATTTTACCGAGGAAGTCCTGGGAATTACTGACAAAGCCCCATTCTTTGATTGTCTAGTTTTTTATTTTTTTTATTTAATTTCCTCTATATTATAATTGGTTCTGAATTTATTACTCTGAGCACTGAACTTGCACATTCTTATTTGTGGTAACAGGATAGGAATATGAAGATTAAGCTAAAAGATTTGATTAAAAAAATCCCTTTTGACCTCAATTTTGCTTGGTTTTTTTTGCCTTTCTCCCAGTGCTCACCAGCCAGCACACCACGAAGGTTCTCACACACAAGCGAGCTTTCAGCGATGAAGTTAGTAAGATCACCACCGCCTTCCCTCGAACAAATCCCACAGTGGAGTCTCTCAAAGGCCAGACCATGACTCAGTCCAAGTCGTCCTTGTGTATAAATGGAAGCCATGTGTACGACTCTGAGCCGTCGACTCCGAAGAGCTCTGCAGCGCTCCCGTCCAAGCTGGTCCTGCTGGAGAAATGCTCCCCGCTGTCTCGCTCGCTGCAGAATCTCACCAAAAGAAGCGAGGACAAAGTCTCTTTTGCAGAGGGCCGACGCTGGTCCTTTGACAAGACCAAGAAAGAAGAGAAAGAGGAAGATCAGGAGGCGTCGTCGTCATCGTCGTTGCCTCCAAATCGAGAGGTTGGGGGTCGCCTGGTTCAGGGGGCAACGCCAATCGTCTCCTCTGCTGATGGGTCGCCTGATAAAGCCAGGAAAATTAAAAAGACCTTATTTTCTGGTGGGAGGAGTGACTCTCTTCCAGCAAAGTCGGACCTCAACCAGGCTGGTTCTGCTTCTGAGGGGAGACTAAGAGGCTGGTTTGGCTCTGGCGACTCCCAGAACAAGCCCAGGTGAGTCGGGCTTCATTGGCAAGTTTTGCCTCTGGGCTTCATGGGTTTGTTGCGTAGGCATGTAAATGACCTGCTTTCAGTTGGGTGTCCTGAGTCCAGGGTTTGCTCTGCTCACTGCTCATCTTGCAAATGGAATTGATTTAGATTGTAGTTCACTCTCCATTTTAAGACCATGCTGTGTCATCGCCTCATACTGCATTTTCCACTAAGAGCACTTCGCCATTGCCATTTTCTTTACTGTGGTGTGTTCCTGTAGCAAAGTCACTGTGATAAACCAAAAAAAAAAAAGATCTGCAATAAATCATTCCATGATGATATGAGCTGACCCAACAGAATAGCTGCCTATGCAGGTGGTGCTAGAATGGCTATGATGCATCCATCATTATTTTTGCTTGAAATTATTTGCAAACGTGCTTTGCTTTTCAATTATATTTCTGTTACCCTTTTCCATAAATTTGCCATTTGGCCAACTTTATATCTTCTGATGTTTGTATAGTGGGCAAAAAAAATACCCCCCCCCGTTATATCGACTCATAGTCTGGTTGTCTTTTCTGTTTGTGTGAGAACGATGTTCCCCATCTGGTGACCTGGCACATAATTAACTAAGAGGACTATTGTGCCCTATTTTCCTCCACAGGCTGGAAGTTTCTCCTAAGGTAGAAAACAGCTCAGATGTACCCCCTCCCCTCCCGCCTCGCTCCCCCGTACCTCCTCAGTGCTCCTCTCCCTCTGCCTCCCCCCCCAGTCACGTCTCACCCGATGACTGCAGTCACATCAATCTCTTCACCCCTTCAGCCTCCCCATCCTCAGCACCCATCTCCCCTTCAAACCCTTTCCTCCCACGAATCCAGTGCAACCCCTTTTTTGAGGAGCTTATAGCAGAAGAGTTGCAGAAGTCGCCTCCTTTCGTGCCTTGCTCTTCTTCTGGCTCATCTCCTTTTCACTACACGACCCTCCCCGATCACCCCTGCTCAGCAGCCGCTGCTCATGAAGTCATCACGGCAAGTATGGCTTCAATAAAGCGAGAACGCCCCAGGCCAGTAGCCAGACAGATATCTCTCCCGGTCTTATTAGCAAAAGGAGCCACCTCGAACTCGTCCAACTCTGCTCCTCGCTCCATGTCAGAGAGTGCAGGAGAACGTGATGACGAGTCCTTTGACGCCTTCGCCACTAGCAGGTTCAACTCCCCGAAAGAGAGCCTCCTTCCACAGCAGCCAAGACCCAGTCCCACCTTGTGTCGTAAACGTAGTTATCCCCCGCTCGGTCACAATAATCAGGCACAGGAACTACTGACATGCAAAGAGGAGCCTCCACCGTTACCGCCCAGGAGAGTTTTACGGAATTCAGTGAATGAGATTTTTTCTGACGGCTGGCTGCACAGAGGTCAGGAGCTCGCTGTCCATAAAGAGGCCTACCTCCTCTCTCAGACCGGCGTGGCCTCACTGCAACGTGGAAAAGAAGGGGAATCCAAAAGAAACAGTATTTCTCCAGACCCTCACTCAGGCAGCGAGACCACAGACTGCCGTCGATCCCAGCCGGGACCAAACATCACCTCTCCTCCTGAATTCACGCTGGGAGAGAAGAAGTTCAAATATGAGCCTTTGGAGTATGAAAGTGATCGCTGGGCCGGGATGTTGTTTGAGCAAGACCTGTATGGACGAGTGTGTCGAGCAAATTATGGACCACCTAAAGTGAACAACCATCGTTCATCCACAAATGCTGACGAAACTGTGAATGCATTAAACAACTCAGGACCGAACGTGCCTGCTGACAGAGACATTTCTGTTACAGACCTTTTGAGCATGCCATGCACTATTCCCTCAAAGCCAGATGTCAACGTACAGGATAGTTTATCAATTCCTACGGAGAAGATACTTGAGGCAAATCCACCAGAAACCACGTGCATCAACAATAACGTGTCCTTCTCGCTGACGTTAGGGGATTTGAACATGAATGTGAATCATACAGACTTTGGTTTTATCGATTCTGATGGATCTTCTCTATCAGAGGTAGCTGATAGCCTCAAAAGCATCAATACTTTGAGCGGGACCTTTTCGCCACTACCAGAAGACTCACAAACGGCTCTTTGCAATGAGACAAAAGCACCAGAAGACATGTTCATGCTGAAGGATACCTACATACCTGAGATTAACTCTTCCTTCGAAATCACTGCGTCTTCACACAAACTGTGCAAAGTATCTACAGTTTGCCAAGGCAACTGTCAAGCACGTCAGTGCAAACTGAAAAACCTCGCACCTTACGGTCACTCCAGGGTCAATAGTCGAGATGTTGCTGCTTTAATGTCTTATAGTCAAGCACAAGATTCATTGGATGTTGAAAGTGAAGACAGAGATGAGATGCAAAGAAGTGACGAAAATTGGAAAAAGACACAGAGGGACATTGATGATAATGGCAATCTGCAAGCCGAGTTAGCCAAACCGGACCAGGCAGGGTCTACTCCAGCGGTAGTTAGTGCACGAATACGGCCAAAGGGAGTATCCCGACAGAGCAGCACTGACAGCCAAAATGGCCGAAGCAAAAGTGGAGAAAGGGAGTTTGAACAGTTTTTGTGCCTCGTTCAAAACATCTCCGATGAGTTCAGTGAAGGTCCGTCATCGTATCAGCCCACAAAAGCAGCTCTGTCCTCCATAAAGCTTGAAAGTAGCATAGACAACGACCAGACACATCACAGTGTAACAGAAAAGCCGTCCGAGATTAACTTTGAAGACCTTCACGCACAAGTAGCACCAAACTCGAGAACCCCCTCAAAGACAAAGATTGGTCAATCTTTGCGAGAGCCTGATTTCTCTCCACCCTCTACCTACTCTGCACTCTCCTTACCAGCTGATACCCCTGTCTGTTGCCCCTCCATACATCCCTCAAGCATAGGGCCATGTGCTGGAGCCAGCACTACGCTGGCCGTGGCTCCCTACACCTCCTCCTACTCCACCACCTCCACCACTGACCAGCCCCTGGCTGCACGCCACTCACTTTTGCCTGAGGAGACACAGCCAGCTAGCAACCTGCCCCGTCAGGAGAGCAGGTGAGACTCTGAATACACAGAGACAAGCCGTACTAAACCCAAAATAACACACACACACACACATACTATGTAAACAGGATGTTTGTTTGGTTTTGGTTGCTCTGACAGTTTTATTACTTGCGGCTCTGGCTTGTTTTGGAGTTTGAATGCATTTTTCTACCTATTTTCTGCCATTTCATCCAAAGCTGTTGGATGGCGCTCCGCTTCTTTGTTCTTGGCTTTGCTTTCCCATTTTCTCTTCTTCATCTCACGTTTCGGCTTCTTGTTGCCTATATTGTAATTTTGTTGTACTCTTATTACCCTGCTAATTTTGCTGCTATTTGGCTGCCTGCTATTGAAAGATAAGTTTCCGTCTTATAATCACATATTCTGAATGTTGATATACTATTAACTATTTTATATTTTGCCAACTGGCTTCCTAATAAACAAGTGCAACAAAATCAGAGCAGTGAATCCGATAAAGAACCACTTTTCCATTTAATTATAAGTTTATTAACCCTTGATGAATTTACACGCCGTAATCATTTTTGTTCTTCCTCTCTACACAAAGTATTTTTTTTTTCATTCATGGCCACATAATCAAAATCATTGTTACTCGATTATTAGATTTTAATGTGTATTAATTTATTTGTGGATCTAAAATATACCTGATTGAAGTATAATGCAGATTTTAGACTAATGCTTTTCAAAGTGGCTGTTGGAAGAATGCCATCTCCCAGCATGGTTTTTCTTTTCATATTTTGAAAAAAACCCAAACAAACAAGCTACGATTAAAAAGTACACGTGGAGGTGAAGTGTAAGCTAAAACACACAATTATTTTATTATAATACTCGTTTTGATGACTGCATTTATTGTGAGTGTTATATGGAGGGATTTAAATAATACAATAAGGTTATATATAAACCATAGTACTAGATTATTAAAAAAAAAGACTCAATTCAATAAAAAATCAACAACTACTTACTTCATAAGTATGGTGAAAGTTGGAGGAGTTGGTGGAGAACAATGTGGTTCAAGCTCTGTTAAGGGCCTGATATTCAAACACTTTTAAAACCCCATCTTAGTCTATATATGTCTTCACCTCCCTTTCACACAGGAGGAACTGTTTTATCCTCGCTCTCTCTATGCAGTCTGGATAAATAGCTGCTGATTGTTACGAAGTGCTGTGACACGCCGTCACTTGACTGGACAAGCAGAATTAACAGGAAGGAACTCTGCACTGGGATGAAATACTCGTCCTGACCTCCTCATTTTTCCAGATCTCATGCAGTGAAGCCGCTAACGTCCAGCCAATCAGAGAAAAAGGAGAGCCGCTCAGTTCTGGAGAAGCTGAAATCGACCATCCACCCTGGACGCTCCGCCCATCAGGGTGCAGCTGAGGCTGAGAAAACTCAGGTAAAAAAAAAGTAATAGACTTCAAAACTAATCGTGATACGAAGGAGGACTATTTCTGTCTTAATTGCTATAAGAACTCAACAGATATTCAGACCATCCCAGGATCAGTCTGTCAGAAGACATCCTAGTCTGCAGCTGTCTCCAACACTGTGGAGAGAAATACTGATCCATTACTCCCCTCGAGTGAGACACACTCCGCTGGCTCAGATAACAATTCCCAGACCTTCAGGCTCACATGAAATAACATACAGATGTGAGCTTGTTTAGTTATTCATGATTTCATATTTGGTAACATGCATTTTTAATGCAGAAGCTGAAACGGATGTATTCAAATTCGAAATAAGAGAATCCTCATCGCGCTCCAGCTTTCTGTCCATCTGTGAATCAATGATTAAATAGTATCTATTCTATATAATACGCACAAACGGTCTGACGAGCCTGGTGTCCATTATTATGCCTACAGTTACATTCATTTATGGGTTAACATTTATCACGCCAAGCCAATTTCACAATGATATCAATAATGCTGCACCGGCCTGGCTTTGTGCAAACAGCATAAAAATGAAGTCATTAACGTGTCATGATAAATCACAGTATGCCATTAGGTCTGTGGGCTGTTAAATGCTTCAATGAGCAATTATTAAGACCAACAGTGCACGTGGTGTTCATAAATGATGAGCAGGACCTCGCCTGTTGTGGTGACACGACCCTTTGAGGTTTTAAATGACTTTCTAA
Organism: Blennius ocellaris; assembly: GCF_963422515.1. Classification (NCBI taxonomy): domain Eukaryota; kingdom Metazoa; phylum Chordata; class Actinopteri; order Blenniiformes; family Blenniidae; genus Blennius; species Blennius ocellaris. The sequence continues at coordinate 24,295,051 of NC_137658.1, forward strand.
ATGATGACTAAATGACTAAAACAGTCTGTAAGCTTTATGAAACACAAAATATTATTTCTATCCTGCATTTGAAACGTATTCAGAAATGACATGGGAGGAGACAGGACAGGGAGGGAATGCTTGTCTTGTTTCTCCACTCAGTTTGTCCTCCCTCTCCAGCGTCCAATCATCTCTCTTCTGGAGGTAACGCACACATACACTGCAAATCAATGTTTCCTCACTCGCAGGCTCATTTGGTATAAAACTCTTTGAATGAAAATCTAGCACATGCTATACATCTATGCATGTAAGGTTGGTAGCAATGCGTGCTCAGATTTCTAAAAGCTCTGAAATTGTACCTGAAGGAAGGAACTGCAACGGCACACAACAGACACTTCGGTTCAGTGTGATACAGCCTTTCATACGATCTGTGTGCACATAAACTGTCTCTGCCTTCAGACCCTCCTGAGGCGATGAGCTGAGGGTCTGAATGGCGCTTTATGAATCTGTAGTGGTGTCGTGGTTGTGTTGTGCAACGTTGTCTAAATGAGAGGAAATATCCGATTGGTTGTTTGATATCGAGGCCGGGTGCGATGATGTGTCATCTCTGCATCTAAACAAGCTCTCCTGATCTTTTCTCAACCTTCAGGAGGCGACAGTGGACAACTCGGCTCAGTACCAGCACCTGACCAACATGGAGCTGATCTCCCTGCTGCTGCAGCAGGAGATGGACATGCAGAAGCAGCAGGCGGCGTCGGAGCGTCAGGGAGCGCAGCTGGAGAAGTGTGAGGCCGAGCTGAAGAAGGTCAAGGCGCAGGTGCGAGACATGGAGGACTATATCGATAATCTGTTGCTGCGCATCATGGAGCAGACGCCCACGCTGCTGCAAGTGCGCAACCGACACAAGTGACTGCAGCGACCGGCGTGCACTGCATGTCCCTGGAGGGAGAGCGTTCCACACACGGTCGCGACAGGAGTCCAGACCAATGCTTCAACACTGATCTCACTGAAAAACCCAGGTCCTCTCACTGCAAATACTGCCCCGTTGACGTAGACAGGTTATGACCCCCACATGCATGCTGGTTACTGTCTCAATTTGACGCCAACGGATAACACAAGTTCATATCATCAGATATGTGAGATGATTATTTCGCTCATGCTTACTAGGAAACTTTAAGGTCGTCAGCTTTTGCCAGATTAACTTAAACCATCTCCGCTTTCACTTCTGGATAAAAGGAATTAATGAAGGTGGGGGGGAAATGCACATTTGAAGAGCGTTCCATTTGCTCTTCAGGGACTGAATAGTGTTCGCTGAATTAACTATTGGGTTTTAAAGAAAGCGTTTTTGATACAGTATTTTGAGACTGTTTTATCTCAAATAGTCCCTTTCAGTGTCACAAAGATCAGCTTCAGTTAATTACATATATGAAGTTAGCATTTAAGTACATAATGCTCCTGCGACACTTAAATGCTGCTTTTCAGTGTCAACAAGATGAGACAAAGATGTTTCTGCATTAACAATGCTGTATAATGAACAAAAAATATTCATGTTCACACAATGAAGGAATGTTAAGGCTAAAGACGTATTGTATGTATTTGATTTCTTTTCTTTAAAAAAAAACAATTATTGTGTTTCTTGAACACCTGAAATCGGGCTGGGGCAATGAGATTCTTTTAATATATTTTGGAAGTTTTTTTGTCTTTTTATTTCTTGAAATTAACATTTTCTTATTTCATGTCAGGTATTACAAAGTAACAATGCAGTAAATGTTCTAAGTTAATTCTGCCATGTACTTTTGTCATGATAATATATCTTCCAAGTAGCACTGTAGCTTCTCGCAACGCTTTACATGACCGCAGTACTGTACTGTTATAAAATAAAGTGCACATGAACTATTGCATTTTGGTTTTTATTATCCGATTTAGCTTCTTTAGGAACAAAAAACATGTCCAGGATGTTGTATGTTATGCAGCAGTGATGGTGTGTATCCACTAGAAGGCGCTCCAATCTTTACTGTTAAGTCTGAATACCTGCTGTTTCAGCATTTATATAATGTATATTATAATGTATGACAGTACATGTATTTGGATGAGCGCCACTAATGACCACTTTCCTTAGTTGTTTCTTTCTCAAAATGTGAAATTTGAATTTTACATTCATTAATGGACTAAAAACATAATTAAAACTAATGAACTGGAAGGAGGTTTTTTACAATCTGAATCCAAAATATGTAGAGTTCAATCAAAATTGGCATAAAGTAGCATTCTGCACAGTCAGGACCATCCCAGTTTGAGCCTGCATTGAGTCTGAGCAGTGGTTTTCTCCATATTCTCTGATTTCTTCCCACACTTGCTGAAGTACTTTGGGTGAAGTATTAAAAGCTATATTTGAGATTATGCCATGGGTTAATTTATTGAGGTTTAATCACTAACATGGAAACATATGTTGACATCGAAACATCTTACAAAACACAGTGCTTGACTTTAAATTGTGCAAATTAAATGTCAACAAAATGAAGTATAAGCAGGTAAAGTCAGTTCTCATCATGTCGTGTCCATGGAACTGGGACCTGCAATGGTAAAATATGCACATTCTGCCATGCATTATGAACTTGTCTATTTAATGTTTTCAATTAAAGTAATTTATTCCGCTATTGCCAGCAAGAAACATTTCAAAACCATGTTTGTTCAACGTTTTGAAGAGATTCTGTGCACATATATTTTACATTAAGGCAAAAATAAAAAATCCAAAAATGATTAACGGCTGTTTGATTTCCGGTGTATTCGTGGTGTGTCGTAGGAGTGTGGAATGTGAAACGCAAGCTTCCATTTGGGAGAATCTCAAGTTTCAGAAAGCTGTGACAATTGTGTCTGACGTCATGAATCAAGCTGTTGACAAATGTATCGTGTTACATTCATCTTGTTTAGTTTGTTTTGTTCTTACTCTCGTGAATATATAGTACATTTGGCAACTCCAGACAGACTTCGACTTTGTACCCCGTATGAAGCCTCATAACAGAGCATGGATGTTTCATGTCAACAGCAGAAAACAAATCCATATGTATTGTAAAGGCTCCTTTTCCGTGGAATCTGTAGTTGTTATTCCGTTTTTATTTCATTTTTCACGCAAGCAAGGAAACAATATTTCTTTTTTCTTTTCTTTTTTTTTTTTCCCTCAATATTTCTGGGCAGTAACTCCAGAGTTATTGTTGTCGAAGGGCCTTCCGTTAAACAACATCAACAACAGCCAGTGGTCGCAGCATGACATGAGTATAATGAAAGTGTCCTGTTGACTGATGTTACAGTTTTTTTCTTCTTCTTCTTTCGCTGCAGGTTCACTCTCCTGCCGGATCGTCGCTCCTCCCTCCTGCGGCCCGCCGCACCTCAGTCTCATTAATTGGGTCAATCTGACGTGACGCCTCAACCCGCGATCTCCTGCACACGATCGATCCGGACAGTTATGTAATAGCTTCTCTCTCTCTCTCTCTCTCTCTCTCTCTCTCTCTCTCTCTCTCTCTCTCTCTCTCTCTTTCTCTCTCTCTTTCTCTCTCTCTCTCTCTCTCTCTCTCTCTCTCTCTCCATCCTGATCGATTATTTGGGATGTGTAGTCACGCGCTTCAACTTTGCCAGCATCCAGGCAGAGCGGAGGACTACTAGTCCCGGCAGACGTCGCGGCTCCGCTCCGCTCCACGAGTAACTCGCTGAATGTAGTTCGCTGCACTTGGAGATCCCTTCATGATTCCACTTCATTAATAAATAAATAGTTTGGGTGTCATGGCGGAATCTGCGGCGTGTCCCGCGTTCCAGCTCGGGAGAGCCCGGTACGACCAGGTAAGTGCTCTTCATCACGCAGTGATTTTGTTTTCAGCAGGTTGGGAAAACAGCCCCCCCATCCTCCTCTTCCTCCTCTTCCTCCTCACCTCCTCCTCCTCCTCACCTCCTCCCCCGCCCTGCAGCCGGATGATGATACTTTGTAGCCAAAGTTGTCTTTCATGTGCGATCTCGGTCTGCGTTTCCCCCAAACAAAACGCCTCCCAGCTGACAATGAACTTCAGCGCGCGATCGGATCACTTCTGACTTTGATTGCAGTTTCAGTGTCGCGGATCTTTGTTTGTCTCGTCGTTGCTGCTTCACATCTCCGCTGACAGACAGGTTCCACCGCTCGCATGCTGCTGCTGCTGCCTGGAAGATTATATCACAGTTTGGATCTGCAGCCAAGACATCTTGATCTTTACGCGTCCATTTAAATCAGCCAGCGCGTGTTTCAATCACTGCCTCTCACTGTAACACCTTCAAAGTTTGATTGTTCTCCTGCACACGGACTGTTTCCTTACCTTCTCTCTGAAGCTCATCGTCAAATTGTTCGTCCACAAAATAATTTGCATTGTTCAGCCTTGCAGGAAGACGATGTGACCTTCAACATTGATGGTACATTGATAAGAGCAGCTCCCGCACAGTTCATTCCAAACAGCCATTGTTTGACTGGTACATAGAGGCAGAGCAGAATGCGCGTTGTTACTAAACTTCTTGACCTGCTGTCATCAGAAGTGCAATATGAAATAATCTGCTCAAAAAAAGTGCAGAATGTATTAAAAATGTACAAAGCAATCAAATATTGTAATTAGTAAATACACACAAATAAGTTGTGATCCATTTTTAACTATAAGCGCCTTTCAGGACATCCAAGGCGACTGTACATAATGAAATAAAGATGTTAAAAAGACACAGTGTAGGAACTATTTCTAATTATTTTTGGCAGATTATTTATTTTTTAATATATATAAAAAAATGTCTTTGTTGTATAATTTGGACACATGGTGGCGGTAGTTGGGCACAGGCTGTATATGTGAGAGGGCATTGGGCACAGGAAGAGGGGTGCACAGCCAGGGGAGCGCAAACTATTGTTACTTTATTGAAATGACAGTTCTCCAGTGTTGCAGTGTTCGGTTAATGTCGTCACTGCACAGGTGGAGTCGGAGTGAATCGATCAACAACAAAAATGTACAAACAAGAAACAGAAAGAAAACAGTTACAGGAATTGCAACATTTCCAAAACACCTCGCTTGTATGAAGGAATGCAAAATTGCCACAGCAAGACATGTTGGACGCAACTAATGCGCTGATGCATAAAAAGTCCAGAGTCAGGCTGGAAAATTGTCTGACGATACACATAAGTTGAAATATTTCCGTAAGTAGAAGAAGACAGGAAGGCTTTGCTAAATTTGCTACAAAAGGACACAAATCTGCCTCAAGACAACAAAACAACAACATGACCTTCACATACAGGGGACTTCTTCTTGTTGCTTCATGGCAGACGGCACTCTATACAGGTGACCGAGATGTTTTTACCTATTTGTGTGCTTTCTAATAATAAATCTGTTCATTTTGACCCCGCATTTTTCCACCCGCTACCTGCAGGTCATGATAATGGGAGATACGTCGGGCTCTTTGAGCCAAAGCAGTTAAAACCAGGCCAGTCCTTGAATCAGCATGAATCTCCTTTGGGTTTGCGTTGTGTGTGCTCTCTGCCGCGCTCCAGCTCTGCCAGCCTTGTGTACTCTCCGGGGAGCTGAGACTCATGCATAATTAAAGGCGGGCTCCTCTCCTCACATGGATCTTCTCTCTACCCCCCAGTCTTACAAAACAGCACTGCAGCAGCACATATGGCCTGTCAGAGGAGGAGACGCGTGGTGACGGACAGGCTTCGCCCGCCGCCGTCTTCCTGGGAACTGACTGTTTGTTTCTCCTCGTTTCAATTAGATGTCAGGGGGATGATTAAGATGGAGACCGGGCGCCTCCACTGCAGTTTTCTGCCTTTCATAACTGATAGATGTCTCCGAGGGAATGTGATTGGAGCTGCTATGTTGTCGCCCATCTGGGTTGCCAAACAGACTCTTGGCATGGAGTGCTGCTGGGTCTTTTGAGACCGTTGGCTCTCACACGGAGCTGTTGGCATGCTGATGAAGAGGACCTAATAAACTGGGTGCCGACCAGCAGCTGAAAGCCCCATTTGTGCTGGTGAATGTGAACTTACTCAGATTAGCGGTGCAGTTTCTTACACTTGAATCTTGAAACCCAGTTTTTTTTCATTATATTAAAGTGATACACTGTGCACTTAGGAGAACATAGGTTTATATATATATATATATATATATATATATATATATATATATATATATATATATATATATATATATATATATATATATATATATAAAACTCTCACGTGGTTTTAATGTGTCTTTGTCACACAAAATAAACCAATGAAACACTAAGACAAATTAAAGGTAAACTTCATATAAAAACAAGCCTATAAAAGTAGGTTTTCAGAAGATAAACGAGGTCACTGATTCTGTGGACGTGATCTCTTTGGGCAGGTCGTTCCGAAGCCGAGGGGCCCGGGGGAATTCACCAATTATATTAATTAGTGATTAATACAATGGCTCTAAACCTGTGTGTGTGTGTGTGTGTGTGTGTCATCCTCATGACTGTACTGTTGAATGTTACAAGATGACATCTGGGCTTCTCTTCATGTTTAATAAGTGGCTTCACAATCAGTTCAACCTGAGGGACTGATTGAAGACACAGGAACTAAGAGGATAAATTACAGTAAATGAATGAATATGTGACCCGTGTGACACACTTGCAGGGTTGATGACGGTCCGCCGCTGTTATTAAACATCCACTTGAATTAGGAATTAACTCTGTTCTGACTTCCAGGGTTCGTTTCTTGGTCGACTGAGACACTTCGTGGACATCATCGATCCCAGCACCTTGTTCGTGTCCGAGGTAGAACATTAATTAACATGTCCGGGTGATGAAAGCCTTCATCGATAAGATGCTATATCATACAATTAAATAATAATTAAGAATACGTTATCTAACAATATGAGCATTTGATCATAAATAATTATCAAATGCTTATATTGTTAAATAAAATAACATACGTTTTTAATGTTAAATAATTAGCCAATTATTTGAAAGTATTTTCAGTTTGCGGGTGGGAGAATTTTAACTTCCTCCTGATACTTTTGTTTAATTTCTTTCTCATTGTTGTGTGTTTCTATCTTGAAAATAAATAAGTCAACAATCATTCATTCATTCACTCACTCACTCAGTCAGTCAGTTATGAGATGACGGTGTTTGGTTAACTTTAATCAACTTTAATCGGTTTACACTACAACCAGTTGCTGCAGGTTCACGCAAATAAATTTGTGCAAATGAGGGAAAACAAGACAAATGGGATTATTGAAGATGACATGTCAGGCTCTTAAAACTTAGTCCATGTTTCAAATGGGCATAGTTGAAGTGGTAATGGGTTTTTTGTTTTTTGGTTAATAAAGTAAGACTTAGTTGCTTGTTTTGAACTGTTACTGGCAAATGGAAAAATAAATTTCCCCAAAAGTCTAATATTATTAAAAGGGTCCTTGTAATGTAGAAACTGAACATTTTCAAGTATTTAAACATTTGTATTATAATCATGTCCTCCAAATTAATTAATATTTTTGTGACTTTTATGCTGAAAGAATTCAAACAAAATATAACAAAATCTAAATATTTAATCTTCTGGTCAATACAACTAAAGTACTGTCTGAGAAATAAAAAAATTTTTTCAAAAGAATTTATGTGAAAAACACATTTTCTACCCTGTGTGTACATGTATTAAAGAAGTGTTTCTGTAATAATGTTGAGGAATTCCACATTTCTAAAACTGAATATTAAATATCTAAAATGTGTTCCTGTCTTTGCAGCAACGTCTGAAAGCGTCCATGCAGCTGCTTGAGGACTACAAACATGGCTCCCTTCCACCTGAAGTGTCGGACTGTCAGGTGAGGCTGACTGACGTCACTGTGACCCACAACCGGGTCCAGTGCAGCTCCTGTCAGTCTGGATGGCTCATGACTGACACTTTTCCAGTGGCGTAAACACAGATGTGTCAACACAATGATCAATTCAATTTCTTTTTTTTTTCTTTGGGCGGTTCAGCTGTGGGAAGCCCAGAAGATCAAGCAGGTAAGTGGTTGGTCGTTCATGAACTGCTTCTCCATGCATCCGAGTGTCTGGGCGGCATGAGGACGTGTTCACGCTCTCTGCACGCAGGCCATCATTCATCCCGACACAGGAGAGAAGATCTTCATGCCTTTTCGAATGTCAGGTATGACTTCAGATGAAGATCTTTGCTGAATTTGGCCGAGTCGGTCCATTTCTGCCACTTTTTTTTTTTTTTTTTGTTACTCTGAAACTCATGTTTTCACTGTGCAGGTTATGTACCATTCGGAACACCAATTGTAAGTCCGACATGAAGCCATACGTTTCACATTTCACTGGACTTTACTCGATTGTTACCCATTGTCATTGTTTGGGGCAGATGAAATGAGCCTTTGAGCTTATTTTGTCCCAAAATAAGCTCCTATTCCCTGGTTTCATCTAGGTCATTGGCCTCCTCCTCCCAAACCAGACTGTGGTGTCCACCATTATCTGGCAGGTACTGTGAGGAAACATCATTCATCCACTTCAACCGAGCCTCACCACCTGGAGGGACATCTGTCTATCTATCTATCTATCTATCTATCTATCTATCTATCTATCTATCTATCTATCTATCTATCTATCTATCTATCTATCTATCTATCTATCTATCTATCTATCTATCTATCTATCTATCTATGTATCTATCTACTCATGGAATTAACTTGTATTCTTCCCTGATTTCTGCAGTGGTTGAACCAGAGCCACAATGCTTGTGTGAACTATGCCAACCGGAACGCAACCAAGGTACAAAAAAAACCTGTCAATCATTGATTTAAATATTAAAAAACAAGATTCTACGATTGGAACATGTGCAGTGTATACCACTTTGATGATTTTTGATCCTCACAACAGAAGCTAGTGTTAAAGTTGATTTAACATTCACTCCTTCACGACATTAAATACGAGCATGCAGGGATCAGTTGTGCGTGAAGGTGTGACATGCTGCTTCTGTCGACTCCCTGAAGCCGACGCCGACGTCCAAGTTTCTCCAGGGTTACGTGGGAGCTGTGACGAGCGCCGTGTCGATCGCAGTGAGTGCTCCTTCACTACGATCAGAAGTCCTCATCACGAGCCTGAAACATGGTTTTACAAACACGGTGCAGCTGCTGCCAACATGTCAGAGCACTGTTTCTTTAACTCGCCAGCAAAAGTGTTCTTCGGCGTTTCAATCCGGTTGCTACATTTTCATGTAACTTTTCGATGTGCTTGTGGTTTCTTTCTTTCTTTCTCTCTTTTTTTTTTTTTGCCTTTGTAGGTGGGACTGAATGTGTTGATTCAGAAGGCCAACAAGTTGAGCCCTGCCACCAGAATGATAATCCAGAGATTGGTTCCCTTCCCGGCTGTGGGTGGGTTTCTGAAGGACCCTGTGTGTCTGGAGCGGGTTTGGTCACCGTGTGGCCCTCTGCTGGCTGGAGTCACTTTGACATCAGCATTTATTTACACATCTTAGAGAGGCTGAAAGTTTTCAGCAAGCTGCTGTTATAATGTTAAGTACATTTTTTTTAAAGTAACAAATACGATCCTTTTCAAAATCTTTGTCCTTCGGTGTTGTCGATATTTATGATCAGTCATTATATGGTCATGTGTTTTCTTTATGCTAAAGAGACTTTAGCCTTCCTGTGTACAGTTAAATCCTCTTTAAGTAGCATCACATTAAAAGTGTGGAGCACACATCCCAAAAAAGTAAATAGTTACAGCATCCAAGATACAAATCTAAATAATGAGAGGATGAAGGACTTCAATTACTGCATGTTTGATACTGCTTTGACTTTTGTAAAGGTCCAAGTTCCAATAACCTGTTCAACAGTATAAAGGCCACACATCTTCTTCAACTCTGCCTGAACCAAACTAAAAACCCTCGTGCGCAAAGGAGAGATCATGCAGATGCGGCACAGAAAACTGCTGTTAGTGATGTATGGTGACCTTCAGCAAGCGTTTGTGTTGGATTGTCTGTTGTGCTCTAACATAACAGTAGAGCATGAGCAACTGCAACTACCAGTGGTTTTCTGATATTTAATGGACATTTGATAAACCCTGCACAAGTATCTGTGATTTCAGAGCTGGATTGGTCTCTTATGTATGTAAACAATTGTTTTCTAATACCTCATGTTCACTTAAAGGATTTCAACTTTTGATATCTGAGTTTGTGACTTGTTTGTCGTCGTCTCTCTGCTGTGTCAGCGAGTGCAAACATCTGTAACGTGGGCCTGATGAGACACAACGAGCTGTCTGAAGGGATCGATGTGCTGGACAACAACGGAAACGTGGTGGGATCTTCAAAAATCGCTGCACGACATGTGAGCGTGTCTTTTTTTCTTTTTTCCTACACGCTCAGCACACTTGTGACTTGTTTTGACAGTCCCAGCTTTATTTATTTCTCGATTTGCTAATGTGACTGACGGTGGCTGATTGTGGGACACGTATCATCCGCCGGACAGGCACTGTCACTCAGCTGGGTTCATACAAAGACATTTTATTTCCAAGTCATTGCAATATTTCAAATGGAGCGCGTGCACATTGCTTTGTCCCCCAGGCGATCATGGAGACCGCCTTCACACGTGTGGTCCTCCCGATGCCCATCTTTGTCCTGCCCCCGATCGTCATGTCCTACCTGGAGAGGTTGGTGTCGGGATGTTCTTCCTTCCTGTAAATTAATGAAGGTTATTTTAACATGTTTTTTCTCTAAGAGCGGAGTTACTTGGTATTAAAAATGTCAATTTTATTCAGAGTTCAGAACTAAAAACTCTGCATTTTTTTCCTCCCTTTTAGCACTTTTACCAACAATAACAGCTCGTTCAATAAAATTGAGATGATGTCATGACTCATTGTTGTTTATATAGATATTTGCATTAAATTTTAATACATTCTTCGATCAGTTAGTGGCACTGTAAACCTGAACAAGTTCACAGAACTCCAAACTTTTTGTGTAATCGATTACACAAGAATATTGCAGTGATATTGTTAAGTGTTTTTAAGTTAATATAAAATAAATTCTTTAAATATTATCTTTATAATTGTTTACTACACAAGCATTGTGATGTATAAAGAAACCCTCTTTGTTGCAGCATAACAGGAAGAATGAAAACCCTAGTAACTACACTTATAATCAACTTCATCCTGCTTTTCCAGATGCATCTCAAAATTATTAAAAAGTTAATTGTTTTGCGAGTTAGTCCAATATTCATAACCTATAAATTGAAAAGTTTCACATTTTAATCAAGGTGATTGAAAAAAAATAATGTTTGAGCTTCTGACATATTCAAATATTTAGATTTTCAGTCTATTAAAGTAAATTTATAAATAAAACGGAATGTAAACGTTCTAGTTTGTGTGTAATAAATGACCTTTACATTATCATAATTTCGTCAACCAAATGTATGTTGGTTTTTTAAAATTGATTTTAATTGCAGAGTTCAGTTAAATCAAAACTAACTTGTAACAAGAATCTGTTATTTGTGATTCTTGTTTAAAATGTATTGAGCTGTCTGATTAAGGGGTTTAAATTTATATGCTTGCAAGAACTGTTTAAACATTTATTAATCGAAAAACATCTTTAACCCTAACCCTAACGCCACAAACTCGTCACCTAATTATTCGGCTGCTCGCTTTTATACTGGTTCCCTCAGGAAGTCACTGGCTAAAGACTTAACATGATGCACACAAGTGTAAATACATTTAGAATGATTCAATTTATAGAGAAAATGTTGCTTGATTCAAAATAACATCTTCAATCCCTGCAGATGGTTGATTGTGAATATGATGCATAAATGCCAAATCATGAGCTTGTTTATCTGGTTGAAGATGAACTTTCTTGTCTTTCAGTTCCTAACAACACTACATGTTCATGTTTTTCTGTCGTCTTTAATCATCTGACAGCACGATGTGACGTTACCTGGCTAAAACTGCATTTAATGTACAAGATCCCATATTCTACTGTTTCACTTATTTCATAAACTCCCTTACAACCGTTATTCTTCACTGTCGTTGCTGCTCTCTGTCTTCATGAGGCTTCTGATCTGCCAGAGTCGGATCTAAAAATACTCAGCAAATATCAGAGATGCACACGGAGCCAAAGTCAACATATGTTCTGCCCTGAAGTGCTTTCTTTGTTCTCGCTCATTTATTACTAGGCCAGGACAGCGAGAGCAGAAGCAAACTTATCGAATAGGAATGATGAACAACGAGATAAAACCTGAATCTTCATCTCAACCAGTAAACAGACTGAGACATTTTCCCACCCGGTAATTGTGTGGAAATGTTCCTCCAATCTGCACATGATGTTTTTGTTTTTTTTGTTGGGTTTTTTTTCTCCTCCACATCCAAAAATAACTCCTGGCTTTGCAGTAGTCATCGGGGGATCGATGCACATTGCAGCCTCACATCTCCTTCCGTCTCTGTCTGGACTTGTCACAGGCTGCGCTTCCTGCAGAGCCACCGCAGACTGCTGCTGCCCATCCACAGCCTGGTGTGCCTGGTGACCTTCGGCCTCTCGCTGCCCGTGGCCATCAGCCTGTTCCCGCAGATGTCCCAGGTATCATGGCTGCTGCAGCTACCCAGGCCAGGCTCTGGGAGCAGCTGTGAATGCATTCAAATTACATACACTCCACTTTGCATGCACATGCGACCCCCCCCCCACCCCCCCACCCCCCCACCCCCTCCACACACACACACACACACACACACACACACACACTGAATTACAAACCTCAAAGGGTTTTCAAGGCTAAAACACAGGGCTTGAATCATGCCTGCTCCTGTTTCCTCTTCTCCGCTGGCAGATCGAGGTGTCTCGCCTTGAGCCCGAGATCGCCATGGCAACAGATTGCAAGGTGGTGACCTACAACAAGGGTTTATGATGGATGGCGCGTTGCAGAGCGGCGGAGAGGACGGGAGCAAGGCCGCGCAGTGACGAGCCGTCATGGAGGAGCAGCCTGGCCACTCTCTCGTCGTCTCTGTACTAACCCAGCAACTCTTAACCTGTTTTCTACTGTTCTCAAGGTACCAGCCATCACCCACCTTCTTTTTTCCTTTCCCTAAGAAATAATGACTGTAAAATTACTTTTATGGTATTAATGCAATATTTATTATATAAAAATACTTACATGAAGGTTTGACTAACTTAGTCCTGGTGGCTGATGTACACTTGAACCTGTTTTGTTTTTTTAAAAATGAGAAATGTTTATAGAATCAGTTTGAATTAGCAATATGTCATGATTTGGTTCATGTGAACATAACACTGGTGTATCACTACCTTTTATTGTGGAGCTGCTCGGTCATCGAGCGCGCTTGGAGAAATGCAGTATAAACCCAACTGTTACATCTCCTATTCCTCTCTACTGCCTTTGAGAGAAACGTGTCCATATCTTGTGTAGTGAAAGGCTCCACTGTTTCTCATCTGCTGGTGTGCAGAGAGGGGTTATTTTTTATTTTTTTCACTTTTAACAAAACAGCTGCAAGTGAGCCATAACAGACGACGGACAAACAGGAAGAGAGGTCATTGCAGGTCTGTAGAGCTGAAGGGGGGCTGCAGAGATTAGAAGACGTCCACCGTCCATCTCCTATAGCCTCTAAATGTTGAACCACGTCTGCACAGTTTGTCCTGTACCGAGAGGACTGCATGCCTCATGACTGCATCCCAGAGTTGCATCCATTTATCAGAAGAAATTAAATTATCATCAAATGTGTTTAATCTTCTGATGCTGCAAGTTCTATGTTTCTGTTAGGAGACATGAGTTTTCTCCTCTCTGCAGCGTGGGGTCCCGGGAGTCCATTCTACTGGTTTAGATCAAACACATCTCAGTTCAAACAGCACAATTTCACCTTGCGGTCCAGTTTTGGCCCACGAGCCAGTGTTTGACACCCCTGGTTTAGACACAGGATGGATTTCTGGTATTAAATTCTAACATCTTTTGATCAGAGTAATTTATTTCAATCAATTTCCTCCAAAATTCACAGCTTTGATCATTTTTTCATCATCACTCATAAGAAAAAAATTACCCTTTGCATATATAACGTCAACCTTAAGAGTATGCTTCCCTGCAGGTGAACCTCATTGTTTTTCAACAAGTGAAATATTCCAACGCAAAGTTGGAAAGATCTTGTATGTCAGGGATTTTTTTCCATCCTGCTCGTTTGAGTTGTTGAATTTTTCCACAAACAATCACAGAACTCTGCAGCTCTTTCTCGGGTTGAACGAAAGGCCCGTTTTAAAGCCTGATCAACGCTGAATTAAAACATGTTCAACCCTTTACCGGACAATTCACAGCTGACAAACCAACTTGTTTGCTTGTGCAGAACAGAGAGAAAAGAAACGGATGAGGATTTGACCAAACTTAGTAACGTCGACTGATGTGCATGCCGACAGGGTTTATACTCCATACTGTACTGTCTCCACACTTTACATGTGAAGACGCTGCTCCAGGTGTTCAGCCCTTTCTTTTTACATTCGATATCGCTGATATTGTAGCCCTCCTAATGTGAAGTAAACTGATCAAAGTGACCCAACGTGTCATTTGGCATATTGCTCCTCTTTAATTGTCAATCCACTGCTGTACTTTTTATGGATTAATACACACACACACACACACACACACACACACACACACACACACACACACACACACACACACACACACACACACACACACACACAGTATATAACACTACTGATTCTGTGTCTAATTATTTGTATATTTTTACTGCTACTACAAGTTTATTAAATGTTGGATACAGTTACATTATACAGAAATATAATAAATACTCTTTGACTATCTGCAGTTTGTGTGTTTTTTGCTTCACTTGCTTAATGGTGCACGAAGACATTTCATGTATCCTGCTGTGGGTTTTTTTTTATTTCTATTTTTCAAACCATTTAAAGGCTTATTTATATCATAATAAGATTAATAGCTAATATAAAGCAAACACTTTTTGTGTATATTTTTCATTAAAAAACAAAATGTGTCCAAATTTAACCATGGACTTTGTTTTGAAAGGATTATACAGACACCTAATTATCACTTTACTTAAAGACAAAATATGGCAGCTAATTAAAAAAATACACCCTCCTCCACAAAATAGCTGTGAGTCCTGCTTTTAGCAGAAAATAATAAAAGGCGTCTAAAACATGGCAGCATTTTTTTTTTTTACTTAATCACAACCACCAATTAAAAACCATACAGCAAAACACATTTTTAAAAACGTTACAAGTGGGTGGACTAACAAACTGTGGAAAAGAGGCACAGACAAGCAGCGCCACATTGCACACAAGATCTGGACAAATAAGAATATTAAAGAGAAAGGGAATTTCAAAGCATACCTGTGGAAAGTCACATTTTTCATAGAGCAAACTGTACACAAACAATGCTTAAACTATGAACTCCTTTTGGTAAACGACTCTAAACAGGAATGAATGAAATTGGTCACGACAACAATTTACTATTATTAGTAGAAGAAAGAGTAGTAGTAGTAGTAGCAGCAATAGTAATATCAACCATATATTTCCAATGGTCGAGGGTTCATTATGGCTTAAATGGTACTTTATTTCATTTTATAACACTTCCACTGATCAAATCATATATATTCTCGCCGCTGCAGAGCAAAAGTTATTTGTGGAGGCACGGCAAGACAAGGAAAGGGAAATTAATTTATATAGCACCACTGAGGTACAAGGCAATTCATAGTACTTTGCACAGAAATAAAAGACATACATTAAAGCATGCAATGACAAATATCTGGCAGTCAAGATTATGAAATACATTACGACAAAGATAGATTAAAGAACACTATAAAAAGGTGAATAAATAAAGTAAAAGCTTTATAAAAATGTAATAAAATAAGTAGCAATAATGCCGCTTGTTGGAGCTGCTGTTCAGCGTTAGACCACTAGAGGACGCTGCACTTATTGCTGAAGCTGCTGATCCCCGTGTGGCCTCAGATGGGTGTGCAGTTCCAACGCCAGGCCACCAGGGGGCGCTGCAGCTCTCCCGTGGCCTTTGCAGGGTCAGGGGCGAAAAGTGAAAGGTGATCGCAGACATGGCGGCTCCCCTGGATGACATGTTTTCCCTCTGCGTGGACTCCGCTAAAGTTGCCAGCTGTGTGGAAGTGAGATTTATCGACAATGTGAAGGTGAGAGAGGTTAAGTTTGCGGCCGGGAGCGCGTCGAAGCAGATTTGTGGCTAAATGAAGGAGTTTTCCGGCGGCGCGGTGGTTGTTGGTCTCATATGGTCTCATGTTGGCTTCCAGCTGATCCCCGTACTGTTTCAGCCGTGGAGCTAATAAATCCACCAAACCTCAAAGTTTATGATCTCTACGAGTATATTCAACTACGGCGAAATATCAGACCTCTGAAAAACTGTTTAGCCTACAAATATGACCTGAAACGGCCACAGTTCAGTTGACAAACGTTGTTTATCTGAAACACGTGTATGGAAGCTACATTTTAGCCTTTAAACCAACACGAACTAAAGTCAACAATGAGCTGTTGAAAATAACTCTGATTCAGCCGACAGACGGTTTGAGTTGGTGGTTGTAATAATCAAAGTACACGATGTACGATTGCCTGATTTCTTAATATGAAAATGGCTTTTCCAATGAAGTTTAGCACTTTGTTTACATGTTCATTAAAATATCCACTTCCTTATTCACTGTTTTCTGAAAGTAGGTTTTAAAGTCTATGTCTGCAGTCTAAATAAAGCTTGTCAGCGTGGGTACATCCAGTGAGGAACCAGATCCTGCTGACGAGAGACAAATCAAAACAAAGTAAACAAACCAGACTGGATGTGCGCTGCACACATCTGGGATTTAATCCCCCTGAATCAAACAGAACAACTCAGATATCCTCAATTCTAATTTACAGGCAGAGATTATATATATATATATATATATATATATATGTTGTTGCATCCTTCTTCACACTCATTTCATCTGATTGATGCTGATACTGATTGTTTTTTAAAGGAAAGTGTTTTAACACAAAGGAAGGGTGGGCTTGCAGATGCGAACCATTTACATACTATTTTGACCTGTACTGAGGTGACACCAGTTTGGATAAACATTTTAACAATATCATATAAACTATTTAAGGATATGAAACATATGTACAGCTGAGAGAGAAGATGTATACTTCCAAAACAATGCAAATGCCTCAAGACAAGAACAGTGGCTGGATATTGTGCCAGAGATGGTTTTGTTGGAGAAAATTATTTTTATTTGTAAATAATGCATTATATATTATAGGAGTGATAGTCAATAGTGCGTTGTCAAGTCATTTTATTGGTAGTTTATTTTGAACATTTCTTTCAAATTGCACTCAAAAATAGTTGATTCACAGTTGTTCCCATCCTGTTCAATTTCAGATCGTTTTCATCAGGTCTCTTTTAACGGGCGCTTTTAAGTCACAGAAGTATTTGAAGCTTCTTTCTTTCCAACAATGCTACTGTGATTGTGCGCCACTGTGACATATGTTATTCATGTTTCAGGGTAAAGGTCTCTTCGCCAAAAGAAGCATCAAGAAGGGAGAAACTATTTTTGTAGAGCGTCCGCTTGTCGCTGCCCAGTTCTTGTGGAATTCTTTGTATAAATATAAAGGTGAGAGAAAGAAAAATCTTTTTTTTTTTTTAAATATGTGAAATCCTTGAAATGTTGAAAGTACTTCAGAAATGAAAAGAATACAAAATGAGAAGCGAGTTCATTTGTATTGCTCTTGACAAAATGAACCAAAACACTGCCAGACAGAGAAGTCTCAGAGTTACAATCATTATTGTTATGAGAATAAATTACAAAGATCAAACTCCAGAAGATTAAGGTTTTAATTGTTGCTGTACATCAACAGCCACTGAAAGTTCTAACCTTGTCTGCACGTACACAAAGCCACTTCGAGTAATTAGTGCCTCATTCTTGAACCCTCAATTGAATTTTATTTCTATGGTACCAAATACAACACCGTCGTCTTTCAGCTCCTTCAAAGAGAAAAGCCAACAATTCCACGTGAGGAAGCACAGGCAACGATGGAAAGATTAAAAACTCATTTTCAACCAGAGGAAACCTGCAGAAGCAGGTTCTGCAGTGGAGACGTGAGGTTCTGGTTGGTGTTAGAGGATAGAAAGAGCCATGAAGTGACAAACATTGAAATAATCCATGTGATGAGTGCTCAGAAGGTCTCCTTTAAGTATTCTGTCATATATTCCATTAAGAAAATATGTCAGATTTCAGGGGGCTTTTCCACTAGAAAGAACCAGGGCCAGACGTGGAACCAGTTCTGTGTGTTTCCACTGCCTACCAGAGGCTAAATGGGTGCTCAGGCCGCAGGCTGAGGTCTGCATGCGGCTGCGTTGTGCCTTGATGAAGAGATACATTTGGTTCATCAGCAACTAAAAACAAACTACATACGACTGTAAATTAAAGATGGATTTTTTTAACCATAAAATGAGCCTTTTAATGGCTTCATGTGAAAGAGAACTTTAATCTGCGTGTGTTTACGTAGGTTTCTATTATAAACGGCTGAAGAGCTGCATTCTATCATTCTACACCTTCATTCCTCCTGATGTTGACACATTTGATTCAGACACGTCCAGAAATAAAGTGAAAGGAGCAGAAATTCACTACGTAATGCCCTCATGTTGAAAAATAAACCCCAAGCTTATTCATACTTTATTATTATTATTTTCTCTGGCCACTCCTCCAGACTAAAACAAGACCGACATGAACAAACACCAACAGAGCGACGAGGAGACTCAATGTTTTCTGTCTGTTTGGTCTACATGTGAGGTTCAGGACAGACTAGATGCAGCGACCTGGACCAACCCATGAGTACAGTCCGTCTCCTGGTTCTTCTGTGATCCCTCCATTGGTGAAATCAGTGACGTACAACATTTTGGAGTGACGCAATGACATGGCTCTACTTGGCTCCATTAACAATGGAAAAACAACTGGTTCTTTGGCGGTGCTCATTTAAGAACTGGTCCTGAACCAGCTCCTGGTTCTTTGTGGTGGAAAAGCCCTCCCAGTGTTCAGGTTGAGGTTAGGACGTTAAATGATGTTTCATTAATATTGAAAGACGTCCAGAAGCACACCGGGTCATCACTGAATAATCGCTGCTCCTTGGGAGAGTGACTCTGGACTCGGTGATGTTGATTTGCTTTTCCTGCTCCACGTCCAGCCTGCGAGTTCTGCTTGCGAGCGCTGGAGACCGCAGAAGAAAATGCGAGGAGGCTCAGCGGCATGGCCGGACTGAGCCTCCCTCATCCCGAGCTGTGCAGCGTTCGACCTGAGCTGCACCAGGCCTGCCCTCAGTGCCAGGTACGTCTGACAAGTCCTGTCACCACTCATAGTTCCTCTTCAAATACATCTTTCTTCTTTTACTTATAAGCTCCAAGTGGCGACTGTGGCTAAACTATGACTCTGATCGACAAAGCGAGCAACAAGAACCTGCCGAACAGGACGATGACACATGGGGGGGAAATTCCTTAAAACATCACCTTTTTTACGTGAGAGAACAATGCTGTCATATTTTTGTTCCTGCGATTTCAGGCGTCATTTATCATTGAGTCAGATGGAGCGTCAAACTGCGCCTCCTAGTGTCTAAATTTTACGTCTGACTGCTTCCGAACCCACGCAGACTGAACGACGACACATTTTCCTCTCAAGAAATGATCATTTTATGAAGATATTTGTCTGAAAGCTGTGGATTCTGAGGACTTGTTTCCAAAATGCATAGATAAACTCCGTCCTCTCACACTGATGACATCACCAGCTGCATCATCAGTGTTGCATCATCCACACCCAGGATTACGTAATACCAAACTGACCACTTGACCTGCATTTACTGACCTTTCAAATAAAAGCCCCAAACTCCTTTAAAATAAAAGTCCTTGTTCATCAAAAAATTATAATGTTGACTTCAAAATAGATATTTAGTGTTTAGCTAGGTGTAGGGGTGATCTGGTTTTCAAAAATAAAAGCCCCAAAGTTCTTCAAAATAAAAGTCCTTTTTTATCGAAAATTACAATTTGGACTTCTAACTGGATATCAAGTGTTTAGCTAGGCTCGGGGTGAGTTGGTATTCAAAATAAAAGTCCTTTGACACCAAAATGACGACTTAAAAATGACATCAAAACCCTCAAAAATGTATATTTCGGGTTTAGTACGATTATAGTATACTTTCAAAATAAAAGCTGCTCCCATTTTTCAAAATAAGTCTTTTTGTTGCTGTTAAATCCTTCAAAATGTAAATTGTATCAATATTTAAATGTACCAGAGGCCATGGTTGGGCCCGACGGGCCAGAGTGCCACGTCAGGATCAGGGCTGCTTGTGGCTTTAACTGTTTTGTTATTACTATACAATCATAAAATAAAGTAAATATAAATGAAAAGTGAATATATATAGCCACCTCCCACAAACACATGGAATTAAATGGTACATTGTGGACGACTAAATACTACATTTTAATCTGATAAATTGTAGAACCAGCTGATATTGAACGAATAAAACACCAAATATGTTATGATGATTGAAAATCACTTATCTGAACCAATATAAAGATGTATACAAAATATATACATTTGTATATTGATTATTTATTGTATTTATGACACTTATTTGGTTTGTGTACACTTTTGTATGATAGGGTTTTTAAGTTGTTGTGTCTATTCTTACATAACTACTCAGTGTGGGCTGTTTTGAAATTGCCCCTTGAGGATGAATAAAGAATTTTGAATTGAATACATAGATCTATATCAAATAAATACTACCCCCCTCCAAAAAAAAATCTGCAAATTACACATAATTTCATGGTTGCTTGAGTCTCTTGTCTCACACTGCAAATCATCAGGTCATCTTTTTAGAAAAATCTGA
This sequence comes from Blennius ocellaris, assembly GCF_963422515.1. Lineage (NCBI taxonomy): Eukaryota > Metazoa > Chordata > Actinopteri > Blenniiformes > Blenniidae > Blennius > Blennius ocellaris. The sequence continues at coordinate 24,315,911 of NC_137658.1, forward strand.
TATGTTCCCAAAGTTATTGATTTCCATAAATGCTTTGTGATTGTGCTCTAGTAATGTGTGTAATGTAATGTTTCCAAAAAGCTACCAAAACGTCTTCCACTCACCTGAGTTGTGCGTTAATGAGACGTCACTGTGTGTGACTGTGCAGGTGATGTACTGCAGCAGCGAGTGTCGCCAAGCAGCAGCCGAGCAGTACCACCGGGCTCTGTGTTTGGGAGCGTCTCAGGAAGACCCAGACCACCCCGTCAACAAGCTCAAGGACGCGTGGAGGTAAGAAACCGCACTATGTACATGGGTTATATACTTTTCTGCTCTGCCTCAGACGCTCCTGCAGGTTGGCACAGGGTCCTCAAAACTTCGTGGTCAAAATGAAATGTAAAAACTGTCATGTTTGCTTATTTTGATATAAATACAAGGAATAGTTGTGGAAGAACTATTGATTGATGCCTCTTTGTTTATCTACAGTCGGGCATAAATGGAGCTTTTAGTCTTTTCAGCTTCTTCAGTTCGTTCTAAAATGGAGGCCGACAGTTGTCATGACTTTAATTCGTCTTTATTCCGTTGACACTGCAGTAAGTTACTCAAATCTGTGTTTTAATAAAGTCGATGTTAGTTTTAAGCTTCCCTTGCTTGTTCGGTTTGGATCACGTTTTCTTCACGCAGGGAGAAATATATATCATGACTAGTTCTCAAACTCACCAGAAGGTGAAGGTGCCATTTATTTCACTCCTAATGCAACACAACAATTTGTGTCTAAAATCTAGACTTCTGTTCCAGAAATAGTCTGACCTCCTCCGTCCTCCTTCGTTTCAGGAGTATGCATTATCCTCCAGAGACCTCCAGCATCATGCTAATGGCTCGAATGGTAGCTGTCGTCAAACAGGCAAGTGTCTGATTTAAAAAAAACTTTTTTTTTTCTTAAATCATTTATCGTCCAGCTTTTTTTGCAGTGAGGAAAATATTTCACTGTCCACTTTTGAATAAAGCCAACAAATATCGCAAACACCTCGCTATAAAGGGACAATGCACGCTGCATGTAATTGAATGAGCAGTTGTACTTTATGGTGTTAAACGTAGCTTGAAATGAACTGTTTCTGTTCGATATGCTGGTAATTAAACAAATTGCTCATTCCATTTGACATTTCCTGCTTGACGAGACAAATAGTTGCAGTTTCGTCTCTGTACTGCCATGAATAATGTGTTCATGTGTACTAATGGAAAACTTTAAGCCTTCCTATTGTCTCCATCGTGAAAGTCATTCAAATATAATAATTCAAATGTTTGAATAATTTACAAGGTCACATTAGTGTATCTGTTGGGAGAAATGACTGTGTTGTATGTGGTGCTTTATATATAAAGTTGAATTGAATAACTTTAGGTTAAGACTGTACAAATGGCTGGAAAAAAATTACTTTCCAGTTGTAATGAAATGTTTCACGATGCTCCTGTATACACTAGATCAAAGTGTTTATATATGTATATATAATCAATATATATTCTGTTTACATCTCTTTTTTCACTTATCTGCAGGAAAACACATTTCTTGTAGGCAATTAATCTGACTTTTTGAGTGTTTGACATGTTCAGAATCAGAATCAGCTTTATTGGCCAAGTATGTTAAACACACAAGGAATTTATCTTGGCTAGACTGTGCTTTCTTTCTACAAATGTCAACACTAAATAATAACAAACAAAAAATATAAACAAGTAGTTCAAACTATTATAATATAATAGTGCACTGGCGAATAGTGCAAAAGTATGACGAAGTAAATGTAGTTAAACATTCAGTATTTACATTAAAGAATGGCCATAGATGATCATTTAAATTAAACAATATACGTTTATGTACATTCACAGTGACAGTTGTTCCAGGTTGTTCCGCAGCAGCAGGTCTGACACTCTGGGACTGAGTAGTGTTCATCAGAGAGACAACTTGGTGGAGGGTAGCTTTGGCGTGCAGTGATCTGTAGCGGCAGTGGGATGGGAGGAGCTTGAGCAGTTAGTGTCCGGGGAGTGAGGGGTCTGCAGTGATGCCACCTGCCCGGTTCCTGACCCTGGACCAGTAGAAGTCCTGGACGAGGGGAAGCAAGACACCGGTGATCTTTTCTGCAGTCCCGATTGTCCGTTGTCGTCTGTCTGTCCAGTTTTGCTGCAGATCTGGACACTAAAACTAGAATACGGACCGTGAGCACCATGTCGTTGTGCTGAGAGGTCTTTAGCTGAGAAGCTTTGCTTTAGCTCGTGTTCACATTCTTTTAAATAATACTGTTGGTAGGAGTCATTTTCTCTAAATCACACCTCTCTGCTTTGTTGAAATTGATCATTGTGGTCCTGACGAGGCAGTGACAGACATGCAGCGTTCTCACTCTGATGTGTGGTCGTTGCTCTGCAGGCCAAAGACAAAGCGCACTGGCAGAAGCTGTTCTCTCACTTCTGCAGCCGCACCGCCAACGAGGAGGAGGAGATCGCCCATAAGCTCCTGGGAGAGCAGTTCAGAGTGAGCTACCTTCATGTTATTTCTACTCGACGTGCGCAAAAGCGGTGGAGGTGCAGAATGCACAAGGTCGTTTGCTTCAAAGACGAGATCCCGCTCTTCTTTACAACTCCATCAGCAAGTCAGTGGGGGACTTTCAATCCCCCCCTGTGGCCACTTGTGCTTCTGATGTATGTTTTCTCTTACCTGAAGTGAATTATTTATTTATTTGTCTTTCTGTTTTCAGGGCCAGTTGGCGTTGTTACACAGCCTTTTCACAGCAGCTCTTTATGACGACCACCTCAGTCGGGTGAGTGAGTCTCAAGCTCCTGCTTCCTGTAATTCACATTCAAAAACACGCAGCTTATTGCAGAGTCTCAGAGGTGAACTGACAGTTTTGATTTTATTTGGCCTTCTCTGCTTTTGAAAAGTTGCCTTATCCATTAAATCACCTTTTGTGTAAATGTCAGCGCTCCTGAAATGTTAGTTGTGTCACGCTGACGATGTTTGTCTGCAAGAATTGTTTGCCAACGAAAAAAACAATTCAATTCAAGGCTGCCTGGTGCAAAATAGTTCACTCAAATGAGTCATTTTTATATTTCAACAACTACGAAATGGCGAAAAAATCCTCTCACAACATCCCAACGCCATATATTGATTGTGGGCTATTGGTTGGATAAATTAGTTTAGAGTTGTTTCTGTTATTATGTAATATTGCTCACACATGCAGCTATAGATCTATAGATCTATAGATCTGTAGCATCGCTAATTATTATAATTGATCATTTCCTTGCCCTCTTGTGTCTCTTGTTCTTTCTCTTCTGCCCTCAGTTTATTTGTCATTCTATTTCTTTGCCTACCATCTATATCAGACATATCAGCATGCAGGCATGCATAGTCAGTAGTTAGTTTCTCTGAACTGACACTTTACACAAATCATAAAGATATAATTAACTTGGTTCTGATTTAGTTCTCAAGCGTTCAGCTCCACTGTGTTGACTCGCTTTAAAAACCGCAGATTTTAATAATTGCTGAAATTCTCTTTTGATCAAATAGAGTTGAAATCAAGTGAAGGTCTTTCCACCTGGATAAATAAAGGCTTTACTGTCTCCGCAGTGGTTTGTTCCTCAAGGTTTCCGCTCTCTCTTCGCTTTGGTTGGGACCAATGGGCAAGGCATCGGCACCAGGTAAAGCTGCTGCTGTTTTCCAGACCTCAACCATTTCCAGATATCGATCCTTCTCGAGATTGGCAAGACTCAAATGTCTGTTTGTTTCTTTCCCTTCACCTTCTGCCTGTTCAGCTCTTTGAGTCGATGGGTTCACGCCTGTGATGCACTTGAGCTTCCCGTCCAGCAGAGGGAGCATTTGGACTCTTTTATCGATCAGCTGTACAAGGACATAGAAAAAGGTCATAGTTTTATCTTGGTGTTGCAGGGATTTGTGGATCTCTTTTTTTTTTGGGGGGGGGGGGCAGTAAACTATTTTGCTCTCCTCTGAGCAGATTTGCACCGGTCGTGTTGTTTTGAGTGAATGTTAATTATTTTCTGCATTGCAATTTCCTCCCATGACTCTGCTCTGATTATGTAATCAGTGTGATGATCCAAACAAATGTCACAAATGTGCATAACTATTGTCTTTCCCTCGCAGAAACCGGAGACTTTTTGAACTGTGAGGGATCCGGACTCTTCTTGCTTCAAAGCTCCTGTAAGTACCGATGTGGCTTCAAGTCAAAAAGGCTTTTACTTTGCTGAAGCGGCCTTCCGGTGACCCGTGGTGGTTTATCTTTGACGCCCCTCCGCAGGTAACCACAGCTGTATGCCCAATGCGGAGGCTTCATTCCCCGACAACAATTTCCTGCTTCACCTCAGTGCCCTCAGTGACATCAGCCCAGGAGAGGTCAGTGGATGCGTCTGTGTTCGCAGTGATAAATTTTGGCCCGGGATAGACGGGGCCGAACATCTCTCTCTGGCTTTGCCTTCTCCCTTGTCAGGTGGTATTAGAAGGCTGAGACTTTCAGGATTGGAGTGGGTTTGTCAAGCTGTCACAAAGATTGAGAAGCCTTACATCTGCACAGCACAGTAATGTCAAAGCAGCCGCAGCAAAGCAAAAGCTCTGGATGCCGGCAAACAAACAAAACAACAACAACAAAAAAGAAGCTTTGTGCAAGCGAAGAAATGGAAGGACTGAGCAACTTCCTAGATAATTGAACAAAGACATGTGGCTGATGATAAAAGTCTTCTGAGGAAAAGCTCATAGTGTTTGTAGGAATAAACTAACTGTGATGTTATTGAATTTTGTGTTTGTCGCCACTTGTGTGTTTTGTTTTGTTTTTTTGTTGTCAATTTTCAGGAGATCTGCATCAGTTATTTGGACTGTTGTCAACGCGACAGAAGCCGACATAGCAGACATAAAATCCTGAGGTAAACATCTGTAATCCCTTGTATAATTCTCATGGGCGGGGGTATATTGTTATGAAATCCATCTGGATCAATAAAACAGCCTTCCAGGCAGTAATGGGCGGTCATGAAGCAGAGAGGCTTCAGGGTCTGATGGTTGCTCTTGTGTTCTCATGCCTTTGATTGAAATGATTTCTATTTCTCTGAGTTTCAACCCCTCAACTCCTGAAGGGAGTTTAACAAATCTGAGAGAGCATCCAGGTACTAATTGACAATTATCAGGCTCCAGAAGGTGGCGTCTCACTAAAGACTTGCAGCCCCCCCCCACCCCCCAATCACACCTGCCTACTGAAGGAATTACTTGGTGCACAAGTATTAATTACACTGTTAAGCAGTTGCTGAGAAGCTGCGGGTTTTCTTCATATCATTAAAGGTGCAGCGACATAACCGCAGTGCTTCTGTTGTTTCCCAGGGAGAACTACCTGTTTGTGTGCTCGTGTCCAAAGTGTGCCTCCCAGATGGATGAGCTGGATGTGACATCCGAGGAGGAAGACGAAGACGAAGGCGAAGCAGAAGGTGAAACGGAGGGGGATGAACTGGAGGATGAGATGACAGATGTCTGATGAAAGACTGTGGCCATATTGTTCCCATTCGCCGCCACGACGCGAAGCGACCACGGAGCTCAGAAGAATTAAAAAAAGAAAAGAAAAAACCGACAACAAAATAAAACAGCCCAGACTTTGGTCTACATTTCAGCGGATGATGTCCAAATGTGTGACATATTGGCAACAGTTCACTTCTTCTCTGTTGTAAGGAGGCCGATCCACTGCTGGTTAAGGCGGTTGTGTGTCTGCTCTACTTGTGCACTCTGACGCTGTGAAATAAAACAAAGACAATTATCTGGGTGCTGAATTCTCTGCAGATTTGGAGCGAAGGACTATTGGTCTTTTAGATTGGCTTTTTTTTTTTTTTTTCTTTTTTTTTTTGCAGTTAACACACAATGGCCAATACACATCTCAGTGACATGAAGTGTGGTTTTAATTTAAGCTCGTCACTCCTTAAACACCTTGAAATTGATTTCAAAAATAAATTTCAAGCCCAATCTCACCCAAAGTCCACTCTTTAGCCTGGTTCTTTGTGTGAAAGATAATTTTCCCTTCAAGACGAAGCCGACGGCAGCAGCCTTCAATTCCATTTGGTTCAGCACAGACGTGTTACTGGTTCCATCAGGTGTTCCATCCATTTACATCTGCCGTGTCACAGCTGTCGAGGTTTGGCAGGTGTGCTTCTCGTAATCATAACTCCTGGAGTGTGTATGATATCAAGTAAAGTCAGAAACTACCAGACGGATAAACGGAGCTCTGCATCCTGAAGGTCATTTCATGAGGAACTCGCTTCAGGACCGTCCAATCACAGAGACTTTAAGACAGTCCAGTTATTAATAAAGGGGTTACTATACAAGGCTTTTCACCTTCACGTTCCCAGAAAGGTTCTTTGCGGTGTAAACCGGTTCTGTAGGGTAAACTACACTTAAGACTGCAGTCGAAATGAAATGAAAGCACAGAAACGTAAAATCACTTGTATTGTCCAAGAAAAGTATTCCCCCTTCTGCATAGTTCTAATTGTATTGTATACCCATGAATACACTATTGGATCACTTCTTTTTTTTTTATTGTTGCCAATATCATGTAAAGAGGATGGCAGCATGAAAAGTCTTGAAAACGTGCCATAATAACCTTTTACTTTCAGGTTTTTCTTTGTTGTGCCCCGGACTATACGTGATGAGAATGTTGAGAATGGTGATGGAAAATTCCGGCAATCTCAGCATAAAATCAATGTTTTCTTTGGAATTTGTAGCATTTGCTACAAATTCGGTTGGAGCCTCTTGTGGGCCGGTTTTGGCCCTCGGACCTTATGTTTGACACCCATGTTCTAAACTATAGTAGTGGTCTAATTGGCTGCTTCCTTTATTCTTTAATTTAGCTGGAGCCACCGGAAAATGTTCCAACTTGCTCCATAGTCTTTGCTTTAGTGATTTGAACTAAACCTGCTTCATCGTAATGTACAAGCAACTTGGGCAGGAGGAGAAAGACTGACCACTTGTGAACTAATGTAAAGCCTCAAGGTAATTTGTCTGTATTCAAAGAGGAAAATCTAAATATATTAAAACTGCAGAAAAGCCTCATGGTTTTAAGGACGGAAGGGAAGTTGTCAAGGATGTGTTTACATTTTCAATTACATGGAGTTTAAAATGTCACCTTGTACTCCTGTATTCAGTTTGTTTTTCCTCCTTCCCACATAACTAGCAGAAGGTTGCTGTTTAAGTGAAGGATGAACATTTGATACATGATTATTCTCACTTAAAACCTGTTGAGTACTTTGATTGTGCTCCGTCTGTGTTTCCATACCTGATTGATTGTTAGAACATCCACTGCAGTGTAGAAAAACATGTCTTTATGTCTCGTGTACTTGGCTGTGTGGCCTTGTACTTTCAAAGTACATTTGTCGAGGTAAATGACTAGTTTACTCACACCGGCAGTGAAATGCCAGGATTATCACGTCTTTTTTTTTCTCTATTGCAAAAGATATATAGGAAAGTGTCCAAGTAGTTACAGCTCACAATTTCAAACTAAAGTGATGAAGGATTTAACTTTCATTTCAAATTATTTGTTTCCAGTTCTTGTGGGAAATTGACACATTTCAAGTGGAATTTGGTCCAAACTATTCACCATGAAGAAATGACATTCACGTTGTTTGTCCAGTTGCTCGTTGGCAATTAAACATGGTGTTTTACGTCATGTGTATTACAGTTGTTGTGCTGCTGCAGTCAATCATCATGTTGTAAGTTGTGGCTGGCAAACCAAATTAATGGTTTAAATTACAGGAATGAAATGATAATTTATTGACTTTAAGATGAAACGGGAACGTTTAGCAGCAATAGTGCCATAAAAATAAGGGTTGAACGCTTATTGCACCTCAAGGATTAAATACAATGTGTCTGTCGAGATAATGTTTTTTAATGTCTGTTGATATTTTGAAGTGGGCTTCCTGTTGCATCATGTGGGAACACCCCGAGCCTGAGTTAACATGTTATATTAAAGATGGACCTACAGTCCCCAACGGCATCTCAAAAGAGGAGTTTTCTTGGTCTGTTAGCGTGACATTATCGGTCCACATTCTCCGTCGACCTGCTGCTTTGCAGCCGCCCTGTTGAGTCGAGCTGTGCAGGAAGCGTTGCTGCAATGTGAGATTGGATGAGTAATTCAAGTCACTGCTAATATTTGAAATTGTAATTAGCTGTGAAGTATAGCAGCAAAAACAAAACATTACTTCTTCTCTTGTTCAGGCAGCTCTGCTCATATTGAGATCTTTTTTTTTAATTCTTTGTCAAGAAAGTAAATCGATTAAGCAAAGATTAACTGGTTCTCAGGAGGGTTTTGTTGGTTCCCCCCCCCCCCCCCCCCCCCACCCCCCTCTATAGTTTCTTACATGACTATGCACATTATACTGAAGAGCCACACTATTTGTATTCCAGTGTAATTACAGGCTTGTCATACAGGAGGCATCCAGCCAGTGAAATATAGTGGGGGTTTTCATAGCATGATCTATGGGGTTAACTTAAACCTTACTTAATGTATTACGGAGACCTTGAGTGGAAAATTGCTTTGTCAGTAACTGTTTGCCCTCTGTTGAAAACTGTATTTCAAACCGCAGTTCCACATCAGTGCAATTGCTGCTGCCGCCCGACACGAATCAATATTATAACAATGACTGTAATCACAAATCCCAATATTTTCACTTACTCAACAAAGATTGGAAATATTGAATGACTAGTCTCGCTTCTCTCGGTTGGCATTTACCGCGCTGCTGTGGTTGTGTAAGTCACATGTAAAATTTAAATGTTTTAACAGCCGCAAACAGAGCCGAGGACTTGTCATTTTTACTACACTGGCATAAACCATTGAAATTGGATGTCTGTTGAGTCATTTATCTGGTTTACACACCTCCTGTCTTTGCTACACAAGATGGTACTGCTAAAATATTTGTTTAGTCCTTGCATAGCAACTAGAAATCCTCAGTCAGGTTGTCTTTCTGGAGAGGGAAAATTCTGTAATTGTTTTTGTTTTGTTGTTTTTTTTTGGTGGATCCTTCTTTCCACAGAGCCTCTTGCTTCAGCCACATCAGCAGCTCATCTTACAGGTCCTATTTCATACCAATAAATCTCAAACCTTCAGATTTTCCAAGTCTTTCTTTGTGTCCTCTCATTTAAAAAGTGAAAGCTATTAATCCACTCAAAAAGAATCGACCGTGGAATACCTCATTTAGTTTTATTAGCTGTTGTATCGAGCCTCAGTTTTGCTAAAAAAATCTTTTATTTTCTAAAACTCATTTTTCAACTCATAATTACCAACTGCTAAACTGCTCACTCAAACTTTAAGGTCAGTTATTAACACAACTCCCACCTCAACTCCTAAACGAACCAAATCTGCCTTCAAAACTCACCTCAATGTCATTATATTTAACAACCGTTGATTATTGGTGAGATCAGTTTAAAAAATAAAAAAAACAAATTTGGAGCATTGAACAACTTCTGTACATTAACATTGTTCATATATTTTAATTTACTGAGGAAGAAACTGCAATTTAGTAAAAACAAATAAGGTGATGAATTCTATGTATTATTTACATAGATCCACAATCGACCATTTTATTTTGACTCAGCTCTGCTGAAATGAAAGTGGTTTACAGTTAAACCACTCATACGCTGAATTGGGATACAGCTCATTATAATGCACATTTCAGACTGTATTAACAGACAATGCAGAGCATGGCAGATGACAAAGTACTGACAAAAATGTCAAATGTCCATCACTCAATATATCAAACTTAGAATTATGGAATTGTAAATAATTGTAAGAGGTGACATTCATTCTTGACATGCCCTTCCGATCTGGTTTCTCAATATTTTGGATTATTGCACATGGCGAAAAAGCCTAAACCTCTGGAGAATAACTTATGGGGAGCTCATGCTAACGAGAGGCCCTGGGTTCAAACCAGGTTCTTCTTGCTGCACTTCTCACTACACCACTGCAGCTTGGCTAAATGAGCTTCTCTCACTGAGGAAGCAGATTTGTCGTATGATTTGACATTAATGTGGCAGCTTTTCCAGAAATGAGTTACAGAAATACACTATGTTTGCAATGTGGCTTTTCAAAATCGGCCCATAGGCCCTTCAGCTCACCCGAGCTTTGTCTCACACGAGACGTTAAAAGCTTTCTTTGGTAAGCATTTGTTCTTAATTGTAACAAATCAGTAAAGCTTATTATATGGTTTGATTTGTTTTAAACACACCACAATAAATTCAGTTCTAAAAATGTGTATCAGTACATTTATTGATAATTTTACCCATCACTTATTTCTTTTAATTGGATTTCCTTTCAAAAAGATTAACTGCAAAGAATAGTGTTGCTGAAAAGGCCGTGTGCTTCAACACTTTCATATCGCCCAATGTTTTAACATTTTGAAGAAAGTACGGAAAATTCTGGAAAGTAATTTGATCAATGAGCATCAATGTAGGTGGTCAGGTTATTGGAAGGTGAGCATCATTAGCTACAGGAGGAAAACCAGTCAGTGAAAGGCCTATATTCACCCCTCGTGTCCAACACTCCTCCATCGTCGTCCACTCACCCAGGTTTTGCATCAAAATATACAAAATGCATGAAAAAGAAAACGTGTAAAACGAGAGCACATTACATCTGAAATGATCCCCACCTGGGATGGAGTGAGGTCAGAGGTCTCCTGCTCACAGCCTCACCACATTAAGCTCCTCCCACGTCAGATGAGCTCCTCTGAGTCTGTGCCAGGAGCGCTGTAACTCTGAAAACATGGACGTCGGTGCGGAAGGTCAGTGCAAGGGTCGATCCTGGCCGACAAACGTGGATGTTATAGGTCTCCATACGTACACCATACATCCTGGTGCTTTGACGCAGAGGAGGTCTGCTCTGACAGAAGTGGGTCACACAGATTCCCATTTGGGCCGTGAAGGATTGGAAAAGAGAAAGGAAACCGAGCAACCGTTCTGAAGAGTAATTAAAGCTATGCAGAGAAAGAGTATTGTGACAAATCAAGCGCAAACTTCTTCAAATATTTTTCAAGTATGGCAAAGATACAATTGGCATATTGTGTCATTGTGTCATTGCCTGAAACCACTTGACTTCATGTAAACAGATGTTTGACCTCAAACTGTTAATGTTATGTGAAGGAAATACACACTTCTACTATAACCAGGAAGGCTGGGCAAACATTGTCTTATTAACGCTGAGAAGCTTATAGAATTCTGCTCTGGGATCTTTACAGTTGAATAAAATATGAGCTGTGCCTCATAAGATGTGGAATAACTCACAAAAGGCAAAAAACAAAGTGGCTGATTACATGATTCCCTTTGTAGTAATCATAAATTATATAGTATATATACAGTAGTGTACAGTAGTACTTTTTATATTGAGTTGTTACAGGATGGAGAAAATATAACTTAAAGAATGCAGCCAAGGTTACATGTTATATGTTTTATTTTATTTCCAACACTCGTTAAGCTGAATATCTTGTTTTAGCCATCAGTCTGGAGTCTGAATGAAAAGTCACCAAGGATATTTGAAATTTAACTGTAAAAATGTGAAGCCTTTTAGCACCATAAATGTTTACTACATTCCATCTAAATAACTAATAAGCAGAATAGTGTTGTAGCGAAAATGTCCCTGGTTAAAGTCTTTGTGATTTGGAGGTTGTATCTGCACAAGAATTAGTTTTGGTTTTAAACTCTTGATTCCAAAATCCTGACTTTGAAGTTAATTGTTGATTCTAATTGTATTGAAGGTAAGTGTGAATGTGACCGTGAGTCCCTGTGTCTGTTCAGGATGGGATCAGCTTCCCCTAAACTGGACCAAACCCCACGGACCCACTGTCCCCTGTGATGACAGGAATACCACTGAAATACAGCACTATTGGTAATTCGTTACAACCCTGGTTGTAAAATGCACACATAACATGGTTTAAGAGTAAAGACTTCATCAGCTTCGGCATTGGCTGCAACCTGCAGCTGATTTATCCCCAGAGGTCAAAGGTCGACTGTCTTGTTTACGACTGCCGGTGCTAAAGTTTTCTGAGTGTTGCACTTTGAATGGTTGAAGTGGGGAAAGCTATGAAATAGAAGCTGCTTTTCAGGCCCAAAGCAGAAGGCGTGGGTCTGCTGCAGGCCCCATATGGAAACAATCTCCAGCCTACATTAACCCTGTCCACATCGGTTACCACAACGGATACCATTGCTGCCTTGGAGGGCTGCGCTGCAACCCCACTGATGGATGGCCGCTTCACGTGAAATCAGCCGACCTGAAGTAAACGTTATTGCACTTTAACTCACCCCCAAATTAAAATAAACACACCAGAAACACAGTTTAAGGAGACAAACATGGTTTCTGAGTGACCTGTTGGTCTTGATCAGTGTTTCAGATTTCTGTGGTTCGGTTCTGCTGAAACCTTTCCCTGTGGTTAAAATCAAGAACGGCACAAATCGCCGGCTGTGCTTCTGCCGCCGAGCCATTTGGGATACTCTGAAACATTGTGGCCTTTCCAGTGACCTCGCATTCATCTTCGGGGAGAAACGTTTAAGGCCTCAATGTCATCATATAAATCTCAGTGTGCGGCCTGGGCCTGTGGAACCCAACGTGAAGAATTGAGTTATGAATCATCCCAACGGGAGGCTTTAGCATCACAAATGTTACCGTGCAGCAGGTCACGCAGGAGAGCCAACGCCACTGATTGAAAAAGAAAACAAGAGAAAAGCTGATTTGATGATACTTGATATGTCACCGTGACCATATTTTCCTATTTGTGTGAAAGCAGCATCCAATAGGAGGTAAAACATGAGATGACTCATTCTACAGAGACGGTTTGGGTTGCTTCACTGTTGAGGCTGAGAACAAACAGAACAATGTGCAATGTTGACGGATGGCTGAACCAGAACAATACTGCTGACTTTGAGCATTCTGAGCTCCCGACTAGTTCAAGTAGTTTGTTTGGTTTCAAGGTTGTTTTTTTTTGGCCCAACCAGTGATTAATTGATGGTCCGTTAATTCAGGGCTGATATATAGCGTCTAAACATTCGGTGCAGACATTCATGATTTCCCAAGTGTGAAGCAGACCAATTCCAATGAAGGCAGCAGTTTTTCATCAGTTGCGTTTTCAGATCAAATTTTACTTGATCTGCTAAAGATCTCAACATCTGCAGAGAGAATTTCACAGATTTCCCCTTTGCTTTTCCATGGCCTGTCCTCCAATGAATGCTTTATATAGTTTGTCCATCCATCTGTTTTCTATATGTCTTCATGGATTTCAGCTGTTGTCCACAGCCACCGTATGTCATGTTTGGTCACATTCAGTGAACAACCTGTTTTCCTCTGACCTGACGCTAACAGGACACTTTGGAGGGGATTCGGCTCACATCACCTGTAGAGAGGTGGTCACATGACATTGTTGGCTCGATTTTTCTACCTATCAACATCAGTTCATCAAAATACGTCAAAATCTGTAAATGCACACCTTGACATGCTGATTAAAACTCAAAAATCACAGAAAACATTTAAATATTCAGTTTTACAAACAGAAAAAAAAACAGGCTCATGTTGACAGCAGGTGAGAAAACATCTTTAAAGACTTTGGAAATAAGAATCTCATTAGTTGAGTGTTCCTTTCTTCTCCTGTGGTCGAGATCCCCGTGATGACCTCCATGACGTTCACATTCTGTATTTTAGGTTCCCCGATTTCGGGGCTTGGACAATTAAAATAAGGCCATTGTGCTATATATGAAGGAGTTTAACTGTGATCAACTGTGAATGCCTCCACTAATTCTTCCTCTAAGGTCAAGCCAGACATTCCCACTGAGACCAAACATGGTCTGACTCATGTAGTGCAAATGAGGCATTTGAAACACTCTGGCTATTGAGCTTTATCTCGTGCTATCTCGTCCTCACATCTCTCGCTGGACATTCGGCACATCCTTGCCGCGTGAGGCTAATGTTGTCTGTGGGCTGTGGCATTTCGTAGTGTGAAAGGCGCAACAATATCCAATTATGCGCAGCTTATTCTCACAAGTCAGAATCATAAGCATGCTAGCAGGATAGCTTAGCCAGATAAGACACTTTTCAATATCAAGGGCTTCTCTTTCATCCTGTGGTTCGGCTGGTTGATGAACTGCTCATCACAGAAAAGGTCACATCTGTGAACCAATTACAACTGGAATCCTCTCACAACACGGGCCAATAATGAAATGAGACAATTCGGGTTTCTTATTTTGTTGTACTTGAGCACAGCCCTGTTTACAAAATTTTAGCGGATAATTCATGAAACTACTTTATATTTTTTCATTTCAAGATTCAATAACAACTTATCAGAGTCTTCCATCCACCTAAACTAAAACAACATTTACAAGTAGCAAATATCACTTCATTCGTCTTGACAATTTAGATTATTAGGCCACAACGAATACACATTTGTGTATTACCTCTGAATGTATAAGATTGCAGAAAAAATAATGCCAGGAAATGGTTAGAACTACCTTAAAAAAGATCAATCCGAGAGCATGAATAACTTTGTACACCACCAACCTCCCTGGGCTTTCCCATACGGATCACTACATTAGCCCCTGGGACTCATGACAATTTTGTGTTCCCATCAATCTCCAAAAAGTCTGCAGGGGCCCCGCTGAAGTGATCCTTTCAAGCTGTATAGTCTCCATATTTGAGCTGAAAGGAAAATGATCCAGCATCTGTAGATTCTGCTCCTGCCTCCAACATGAAATGGAATGGCCTTCGTGAGAAAGTAAGCCAGTCCTCCCTTCCTGCTTCATCACCACAGGCCCTGAGGACATACTTTGACCATCATGGGGGAGGCAGGGGGTGGCATGCCTAATGTTTTGCAGTTATTTGAGGCCTTCACAATTTCCATTGATTACTCATGAAAAGACCACAGAGGAGCCTTGGTTCCTACAGGCCACTATCATTATGTTTTGTGTATTCAGGGTGAGAAAACCCAGTTCTTCTCTTCACATGTGCTGCGTCTGCACAAACACACTTTGTGTTTTCTGACATGAAACATCATTGTACATCAATAATGTTCAAGCACATACCGAACACGTTCTCACAGTAATGGCTTTCATTATTTGGTGGCCTTGAAGACTATCAATAGAGGCAAAGCCCACGGCACACACATGCAAAACACTCAACAATTGCATCTGTTGTATCTTTTGTGGATTCGTTGTGATTATTTTAGACATGGTGCGTCCTCGTCCCTGTTGTGGCTTTATGTTATGGATTATGTTCAATGAAACTGCCTCGTGTCTGAATGGTGATTTAGAGTCACAAGAGCGCCATTTCTCCTTGACTTAATTAGTGTCAGATTTTTTAAGTTTTATCCTTTAATGCAGCATTTCGGATTTTCCCGAATCACAACTTTAAAATCCATCCATAAATATAAGAGGATTCCTTATAATTCCTTATAATGTTTTAAAACAGATTTACAACCAAAAGCAGAACGTTCCACTTCTCTAATGTGCTGCCTGGTGTGACAATCCTCTGATGGCTGCTTGAATGGATGTTGCATATGTTTGATTGAAAGAAAGCCTGCGACACGCACAGCATTTATCTGTATTGTTCTGATTTTAATTGGATAACACATTATGTATTTTTCATGTGTGACTGCATTTTGTAATTTTTTTATTGTTTTTCTCATAGATTTTCAGTTGGTTCCAACCTCTGTCAATTGATATATATATATATATATATATATATATATATATATCAGAGAAATGTTTTGGTATTGTAAATGTTTATATATACTATGTTTAATATATACTTACGATACCTAAACTGCATTTCTGTCATACATACATACATACATACAAAGGCTCATCAGAATTCACTTAATTTCACTGTGAACTAGTTATCATCAAATGATAACACAGAAACTGCACCATTGAGTATGACTGCTGTTTCTCTATTGTATTCAAGCACTGTTGTAATAATGCACTCTTCTGGATCCACCTTAAATTACACTGTCAAACACAGGCTTATTTTTCATTGAAAAAAAGCAAAATTACCATAAAATCTGTCAGAGAAACAATAATAAACGAAGAAATTACAATATTTCACAGTTAAAAGAAACAGTTTGGATCCAGAAAAGCAGAGCAACAGAATCTCAATATTAATTAACTCTCTGAGGAGTGAAGTGAATAAAAACTACAAGGTACAAATTATCTTTGTGTATAATTAAATGCTTCAAACGATACTCCTTAAGGTGAATAAAATGTGCTATTTGATTATGGTAATATGAGTGTTTTTGATTTGTTACTTCCATTCCTGTTTACCTGTTGAGCAGACTTAGTCTGCAGTGTTTTACAACCCTGTGAGAAGAATGAAATACAGGGGAAAAGACATTTTCATTTTCATTTTCTACATGGTCTGTCAACAAGCCTCGATTATAGACAAACAAATCCTTTTCTGAACATATTGCTTATCAACAAGCCCCGTGCTACAAGCACAGCTCCCTTTATTAGAGGAAGTATTATGAGTCATCAATATCACCTCAGAGCATCATCGACAGTTAATTACTAAGCAACACAGTTGCGAGGAGAGGCAATGGGCACATCATCTGGCAACAGCTTCGTATGGCATCTGACAGTCGTTCATTAAATGAACAGATAAAAGCTTTAAAAATGAGACAATTTTTCAAGCCCACAACATGAATAAATTCCCAGAGGACTCAGGATTCTCATATACGTCCAGCTGAGCTCTGATCAGTCGCTGTGTTTGGCGCTTCTGTACGAGCCGTGACGTTGCTGATTCTCCAGATAGAGGAGAAGCGCATCTCAAACCAAACTGTTCCACAAAGTTTTGTGATTGAGCTCAGGGGTGCAAAATCCACCGGGGCAGAAAGTCGGATAACAGCACAAGCTGGAAATGTGATTAAAGCCTGAACCTGTGGTGGCGGATCCGTTCGACAAATCCCAAACCCAACACCGCAATTCTGCACGGCTCCTCTTGAGACTTTCAGCATTTTATTAACATAAACCTGTTTGCTGGGACATAGAATGAAGGCCCCAGAAGTGACAGATGTTTCTCTAAAATTAGATGGAAAATTAATTCCTTTTTATTCCCCTTCTTCTTTTTTTAAGGGGTTGGATGTTGAAGGGGGAGATTCACTGTGGCAGAAAGAGAAACACTCAAGTAGATTTGGGCTGATTCAGTCTCGTTCTTTCTTTTGGAGGAAGGCTTTGCGTGTGGATGTAGAAAACACCTTCTCTGGTCCAGAGAGCAAATTAACAACGCCGTCTCCCCTCTTCCTCCTTACAGAGAGTCACAGTCCACAAGTTTAGAGGAAAGCCTTGAGGTTGTTTTAAATTCTTCGAAGTTCAGGGTCATTGTAGCCTCAACAAAAGTACCTCAATAATAAAACAGTGTGAGTTATGAAGCCAAGCAGAGATCACATCCTGTTTTAGGGGGGAGAAAAGAGCACTACCATGTTCACTGAAGTAGGTGTTGACACCATAGAAAGAAAGAAATTCCGCTAAATGATTATTTCTTTCTTAATATTGTGAAATATCTGTCTGAAGAACGGAAGATTTATATTCTTCACTGTCACTTATAATGTAACAATGACTTCCTTCTACTTTTTATATCAATGAACATCAAAATGCATGTTAAATGCTAAAAAGAAATGACACACAAGGCGACCATTTTGGAAGTCATGTAAAGATGAATTGGCATGTTGAGGTTGAGATGGAGGAACAAACCACATCAGTGTTGTGACTGACTGTAACTTTGTAAACCACTTGAAGTACCTTGAGTTGAAATTGCGTCGCTCCTCGTTTCAGGGGTTTAGTTTCTTCTGCTCGCGGGACGAACAATTGCATCACAGATTCTGCAACACTGCAGTGCTTGTCCAATTGTAGCGGGACGGCTCAAACGATGTGGAGGAAGAGAAGAAAAACAAAGGGCTCTCTCATGAAGCTGGCGGTCTGTTTGTGTGGCTGGTTGAAGATTCTTGAGGCACCGGAGGGAAATCCACCAGACCTTCAAAGAGACAGCGCAGGGGAGAGTGTTGGCAGGCTGCTGGTTTGGACAGCTTGCGTCCCGCACAACACAATCTCAGTTAACAGAGCGGCACACAAAAACAAAGCATCACTCACCAGTACAGATGAACAAGCCATGTACAGGTCAAGACCTTTAAACTTTCAAAGCAATTCCCAACCAAGACACAGTTATTGATTTGCTCAAGGCTGCATGAAAAGATCACAGATTCCATCAAAATATGTGAAAGAAAACATCCAAATTCTTCTCTTTATTTGTGTTGGGGAAAAAGTTAACATGTTGTCCATGTGCCTATATGTGGGGTTTCTCCTGGTCATCTTTCTCCTTCCTGGAATCCAGAAGCATCAGTCGGCTGGCTGGTTGTTCGTCTGTCTGTGTTTGTCTGTATGATGCATCCTGCTAAAAGTCCTCAATATATTGTAAAGCCAGAATTGGTGTTTTATTAAGTGCTCTTTAAAGGGTTACAACTGTGAGTAGAAAGCAAAAGTCCCCTGCAAAATATATAAGTTAGAAGCACTGCAGTGAATGTGATCAGACTGATAATAGAGAAAAATAATTTACTGGATTAAAATACATTTGCTTAGAATGGAGGGTAAAGACACAATTTAGTGAGAATAAAGAAGCTTATCAAGCAGCTAAAAGCAACCTGTTTTGGTAAAGAAGGGACAATACAATTGTGTACCAGGAAAACACCCTGAAACTAACCAGAGATAAACAAAAAATATCAAAGGAGGTAACAATAACTGGGGGGATTACCAGAAAATACTTTTATGTTGATGCTGGTATATATAAAAAAAAGAACACAGCAGTGGCATTTTACATTCTTACCAATGAACCGATGCCACAATAAAGCATGTGGACCGGCTTCATTGCAGCTTGAGAGGTAAATATTAGCCCACCATCTTTTTTAATACATGCTGTGGTAATTCATGCGAGAAAATCGCAGACTAAATTTTAAATGCAGTATGAGTTCCTACCACTGTTGCTATTGATCTCAACATTTCCTGCAGTTTTGCACTCCCTTGAAAATGTGTTTCTCTGGCAAGTACAACAGAGCACTTTTTCATCAGCGCGTCTTATTAATAAAATACCTCATAGCTGGAAAACAGTGAATTCCTTTCAAGGTAATTTGTCACTCTGGCATCATGTGTATAGGGACCTGTATTTTTTAACAAGTTTCACTTCAATATGTGAATATAATTTGCTCAATTATGACATTTTAATATTGAGCTTAAAAGCCTTGAGTGTGGGGGATTGCTACTCTAATAAGCCAGCGTCAGATCAGTTGAAGAAAAAAAAAAAAGAGAAGAATTTCATTATAACAAATTTCGGTTTAAAAAACAGTTGATGCCGATTATTTCTGTGTTGAACACTCTGTTGATTTACAGCCCTGGGAATGGTGGTCTTTTGCTAACTGTTTATGTACACTGTAAAGCAGATATTTATGGAGCACGGTGAACTGATGAATGCATTTCCATAATACAAGAGCACGTCTTCACTATCGCACACAGGAAGCCACTGAATTATAGATGCAGAAACAGGAAATTCCTCCCTTCGGCCTCTGTCACTCAGGCTGCGACCTTGCACTAAATCAATTAGCAGCGCCGCAGGCAATCAGCGGACCTCCCTGGAGACTCCCTGAATGTACCCTTAATTCACGAGGGCCTCTTGGACCTCTCGCCACAGCCCCTACCTGATGGGTGGCCCGAGCCCCAGTTCATGCAAACAGCACGGTCATTTCATGCTGTGCAAATCAAAGAGCAGTCGGGGTGAGATTATTTTTCTTCCCCTCTCTACTGTGCAGCATCCTGTCTTTTCCACAGAAGCTCCTCTCCTGTGTGGTCAGGAGGCTCCAGTTCCACTGTGTGACCACTGTGAAGGTCCCACACTTCCACTGTAATTGGTTTTCTCTGCCTTTGCGCCGATCTTGTCTTTAACGGCAGTTTCAAGGAAACTGCTGGAACAAAAAACTATTTCAGAGAAATTATCCATCTGAAAATTGCCGTCATGTGTCAAGATAAACATTATTCAGGCCCTGTCTTCAGTGCTGAGATAATTAATCATCAAATCAATAAATGACTTGACAGATATCAACAAGCAAGATGTTTATGTATATTGTTACTGAAATGTTTGCAATGAAGTGTTCTAATTGGAACAAAAAGGATGGAACAATATAAACAAGCTGAAAAGAAAGTTAGAGGCAAAAAACAAAACAAAACAAAAAGCTTGAGACAAAATATTCTTACCTCTGCCAAGGAGGTTATAAAATCATCTGTGTTTATTTGTCTGACTGTTCACAAGATGTTTTAAAAACTAATGAGCGGATCTTCATAAAGGCTGGTACTCGGGCATTTTGATCAAAGAAAGAACCCGTTCAATTTTGGTGGAGATCCAAATCCAAAATAATTGTCACAAAAGAAAATTTAGATTTTGCAATATATTGTCTTACCTTGTGCTCTTTCAAATGAAATCACGTGATCATGTTCTCTCAACGCATGCACAAGTTTTCACTGGGCACTCGGTTTTTCTGACACTCCAGAGACCTGCATGCGAGGGGAACATTTCCCACAGGTGTGCTTGTCAGTGACTGTCAGCTTTTTGATCATCATCAAAATTGACTTGTTGCTTCCCGAGTGTTTCCACCCCTTCTTTGCCTTCAGTCTTTTTGGATTATGCAGGTACAAAAGATGTGCAGTAAGAAATTAAAGAATACAGCAACAATAGAAACAAATACAGTCGTGCCAAATTACCATGAGAGTGTGAAAAATTCAAGATAAACTCACACAGACCAATTTTCATTATAGCTCCCAGAATATACGAGCATTTCTTTTTGTACTCCAGACATTTAACGGTCTTTTAAAATAGAACAAAGGTTAATTAATGATGCAGGGAATGACTGTGTGAACGTGTGAATGTCATCTTCCCTTCCAGCATGTGGTTGGCTGAACAAATAATCTCATGCACCGAACTCTGTTCAAAGATCCCGACATTACACAAAAAAACAATAAATGATGCTCTGTTAAATTTGCTGTAGACTCTCCTGTGCATGTTAAAAGTTTGAGTACGAAGGAAATGATTGATACCCTCAATTCATTTTGCAGTCAACAACAATAACAACCACAAACACACAGCGAGAAAAAAACAATAACTGCCCATGACTCTAGTTTCCCTGTTCAAAAGGCCAAGAGCTGCAGGCATGAAAGAGTTCCTGAGTCTACATTCAGGCACACGTCAGCAGCCTGAGCGAAGCAACCGAACCCCTTAATAAGCGAATAACAGCCAGGCTTTCTTCAAGACCTCACATTATGTGACTGTCAGTCATGTAATCAGACTCTTCGTGTCTGAAGTGGTAATGTTCTCTATGTTGCTCACACTATGACACTCCTGACAGAAGACCACACGCTGCAGGGGGAAAACACTCGCGATCCGGGTCTGTCTCTCGTTAACGTCATGTTTCCATCAATTACACTGCAATGGGAAAATTATGGAGATTATTGGCAAACAACACACATCAGTTCTGCTAATTTTTACGTACTGCAGGCTTATCTGCAAATCTCCCATGAGAAGCTCCGAACTTCATCCCGGGCTGGCTTGCCGTTTCCGTTTGGGGAACCTGACACTCACTCAAGCTTCCAGCCAGTCAGTGTTTATCAGCAGGATCAATGCAGCATCTGTGTCTTTCTCCCCTCGAGACCCCGTGGGATGTAATCCCTCTCCAGCCGAGCGGATCCTGAATCTTCCTATTCACTCGGGCTCCCCGGGGGACACAGGGGCACATTTCCCATGGACCTGAATAACTCTGCATGTTGTTCGTGGTGTGCAGTGTAAGATCATAAAATGCATGTGTTTTAGATTACCTTGTCTTATCGTGGCGATGACGGAAGGCAAGTGATGTCAAAGTATTGAGACGCCCCCTCAGTGGAAACACACCGAGACAGATCCCCTTTAGCCTTCATCAAAATAAACATTGTTTTGGGGGTTTTTTTGTATTTAAAAATTTCTTTTTTTAATTAAATTTTTTTTTTTTTTTTTATTAAAAAAATATTGGTTTCTGTGATTAACTCTGATTTCTCGCATTTGCTTTTAACATATGTCTATTTCTCAATATAAGATTCCCCAGGGAATCACAAGGAGACATATTACATAGTCCAATAATGGAAATGATTCATGTTCAGTCCATTATTTCAACTTTTCATGCAGCCTTATGACCACATGGAGAGCTGGCATGATTTATTTTTAATCGTTCTTAATTTGTTTATTGAACTTTGCCTTTACTTTTGTGCTAATAATAAATAACAGTCATTTTCTGATGTGATGTTTGTGTTCCCGCACAGTGCCTCTTATCAACCTTCCTTCTCTTCTCAGCAGCATAATGACCAATTATCACATCAGCCAAAGGATAGTGCATAATTCTCTCAATCAGAGTTGATTGTGGCTCCACTTCTTCTGCACTTCTATCAGACATCTCCGGGATGTGAAGGTGAAAAAAAAAAAAAATTGAAATAAAATGTGACAAATCTGTTGTGTTGATGGTTTTGAATAAACAAACACAAACAAGAAAAAAAACACACACAGTGACACTGTTAATTAAGTTTCACTCATTAACTTGCCACACTGTGAAGTTTGCTTGTTCAACATTTTAATTCTATAATGAATCCAGGGTGTAAATCCAGCAACTTCTCCAAGAAATCAGAGCAAAAGATTTCTGCTATGTCGTCATATTCGTCCTCCTTGGTGCCAATTCATTTGTAATTGGTTTCAAGTTGTGTCAATCCCGTCAAGTTCAGATTCAGAGTCAGATTCAGACACCTTTATTTATTTAGCAATTCATTTGTCGTTCCCAGTTGCACATTCACACGCATGCTTTGGTCATCACTCATTCAATCTGTCAGGAATTAGCAGGTGACATAGTGAAATGTCAGAACATAAGAAATCAATACAACCAGAAAGAGAAGCATTCAACAAGACAGTGAAATGGTAGGAACAGTAATAAAAGATGATAAATAAAACAAGGTGATATCATTCAAGATATTTATGGTAATTGAAATTTAAAATGAAAGAAAATGGATGGATTCTGTGTTTAAAAGCTTTATGGCAGAGGGAATGAAGAAGGACTGATCACCTGTTGGTTTTTCTCTGGGGCACATAATAACGTCTGCCTGAAGGCATGAGGGCAAGTGTTTGTTTTTCACTGTAAAAAATGACCTCAATGTTTCACAATGCGGTAATTATATTATTATTCTTACGCACCAATTATGCTGCTTCGGATTTTGTTGAGTAGCTCATTAACTACACTGAAGAAAATAACATAACCATTTCAAGTAATTTGAACCCCTTTACATAGAGAATCAAAGAGCTCAACAGTATTCATGTTATGGTCTTAAGTAAAATAATATGAACGACTTCACTTAGAAAAAGTTGAATTAGTACTTTTACCTTGACCAAAGAAAGTACATGTTCTAACTGAAGCAACAGAACTTTATTGTTACACAATGTATATATTTTAAGCCAACTTTTTGATTCAAACACTTTTTGGTTCAAACAGAAATGGGAAATGTCGGCATTTAATATTGTTTTTATTCTGTCTTTTTTCTGCATTTATATTTGAATACCAATGAAAAGGGGCAGAATTTTTGAAAACCCACTAGAGTTCAGGGGTTTCAAGAAGCTGTTATCTAGTGCAAAACACACACACACACACACACACACACACACACACACACACACACACACACACACACACACACACACACACACACACACACACACACACACACACACACACACACACACACACACACACAGATTAAATATAAAAGAGCAAACAAGTGACTAAATCTGAACAATATAAAGAAGTTCAATGAAAACACTGAGCAATTAGACCTGAACGTTTATGCAGCACCAGTCAAATCGTGCACTTCACCAGGTCAAACACATATAAATACAGTCTGACTCTCGATGGTGCGCGTCATTTAACTCTTCTGGGTTTTTTTTATTTTCAACAAAGACACACAAAAGAACTCAGCAGAGAGAAACATACAGACCAATCTCAAAGTCTGGAATAAGCAGCTCTTCACACTGGGCAGTGAATCACGCAGAGTAAAACAAATCTCGCAGAGGAATGCATACAGTAAGACAAAGAACAAATAAACGATCTTGAGTTTCTCACCTTTGCAGGAAGAACAAAGAATATAACGTGTTATATTGCTGTGATTTGCAGCTTAACTGTGAAGTGCAGGCGCTGTGAGACTCAGGGACCGCTACTTGGAGCAGTTATTTATTAAAGCAGGCGGGGATGACACCTGCAGCAGATTGCCTTATTATTTATAATGCTTGCTGCACATTATGTGAGAGGTTTTACAACGACGGCTTATGAGAGTGCGGCTGCAAAGAGAGTTAAGTTAAAATCATAACACAGCCTCTCCAGTGACAACCACTGACTGACCCCCCCCCCCCCCTCACTGATTTATGTAACCTGTAGAGCACAAACAACTGTAACATATGCTGGGAAAAATGTAAGGCTGCAGGGGAAATTAACAATCTGAATTCTATGAATGGAGTGTTAATTCATAATAGGATTTATATGCAGAAGTAAAACTAAGATGGATTCATCTCATTTAGGGATGTAAAAATTGGTTTAGAAAATGATGCACTTGTTAGATGTTAAAAGAAACACAAGACAATAATTTACTTTATCATCCCTGTTGTGCATTTAGTCAGTATTTGCTTACACTGACACTTTAGTGAGTCATAAATAATCAATACAACCCTACAGGTTGATTTATTTGTTGGGTTTGAAAAAGCCTTAAACTTCCTGTTTTATGCTGATTCTTTATGACGTTGATGTGCGTCACGCCAATAAACATGTGTTTACAACATGTTCGCAGTGTATAATTTAGTCACAAACTGTGTTTCAAAAAGCGTAAAAATAAATCAACAAGCTCATCTTTTGAAATAGATCAGGTTTTAAACATAGGAACCATATCCAGAATTTCAAGCAGAATCAGTATTGGAGAAGTGCACTGAAAGTGAGGTAACCTCCTCTATAGCCCTCCATCTATAATTCATGAAGTAATGGGATACACTGCACACAACATGGAGTTCACCATAGAGAAGAGTACAGTGCAATATTCATGGAAACCTCAGGCCAGTATAAGCAATGCAAGTCGATGAAAAGCCTACAGAGCTGAATGCTGCACGGGCTGAAGGATTTACCTCTGGGGCAAAAGATTGAATCACATACTAATGGCAGAGCCGCCATGGGCTTTACATGCATTACGCCTTCAACAGGGAAGAAAACAGATCATTAATTATCACATCAGATGTCAAGTGATCAGCATCAACACCTTTTTTTTTTTTGACGATGATGATGATGATGATGATGATGACGATGATTATGTCACAGCAGGCAGCTGCTAAATAACATGTTGATGTGCATCAATTAAGATCCTCTTCATATGAACAAACACAAACCAAAACTGAACAACATGCAGCAAACACACACATCTATTATGCTCAACGACTTCACACTGACTTGCATGACTTTAATGTTACTTCTACTTCTATTATGTAACCTGAACACATTTCCTCACATGAAGAATACAATCATTTCTTTATGGCAAGTAAATTTATTGAAAAAAGACACAGGTTGCATGCTGCTGCCCCTGATTTGTTCCAGCTTAACCCCTTTTAACCATTTCTACTGATTTCTCCCAGCAGAGAAAACACAATTTATATAGTTTTTTTATTTGACTCCAAAATGTGTATGATATTTGTCAAAATATTGACATAACATGATGATTTTCACTTCTCAAAATGATAAAACCACTCTAGTGTTTTGTTCATATACTTTGGTAAAGCCCCTCTAACTGGCAGTCTGCAGATGATTTATGCATTGATCCTAAAAATGAGAGCAAAAGGTGCCCATCGTGTTCATCGTTTCTCTTCTACCATTCAGAGGTATTTAGTAGTTTGTCGGATGTGGGATTGTGGAAACGTTTTTGATTTGAATTTAATTCCAACAAAACTATTTCAACCGTTTTCCCCAATGTGCTGTGTTTGTGTAGATAACAATGGCATATTATAGCGTTAATCCCCCAAAGCCAGGCTGATCACATTAATGGATTTTAATGGTGTTTATAATAAGCGCCCAAATAAAGGTATTTAATATAACAACATTTTACATTCAATTTTATGTTTTTGCGGTTGTTGTTTTTTTCCCCCTCCAGATCCATGTGTTTTTCCTGAAGGCATCACATCTCACTCCTGGTGTTTTCAGCTGTCACAAATGTCTCAGAGTCTCCAACTTCTGCAACTGTAACTTTAGACTTAAGAATTTCCCCTCTGGAATTGATCCTTTCTATTCTATTCTATTCTATTCTATTCTATTCTATTCTATTCGGGATACAAATGTTTGGTGCTGTAAAATGCTGAGATATAGTTTTCTCTCAGGATTTGGTTGTTACAAGGAAAGTGAACTAAAGTGTATACACACACACACACACACACACACACACACACACACACACACACACACACACACACACACACACACACACACACACACACACACACACACACACACACACGTAAAGACAGCTTGCAAACTGCTGGGTGGATTCTCACAGTTGTACCCATCTGCACTGTCAAGCAGCTAATTTCATAAATAACTACTTGGGGAGAAGCGGACTCATTACAAGCTGGAAATTCATTCTGCCGCTGAAGACAGACACCCGCCTTCAACCACTCACTCTGCAGCCCATTGAATAAAGACACAAGGTAAATTGCCACTTCAGCTTGTTTGTGAAGAAATGAAAGTGATGATGACTTCAAAGCTTCAGATAGAATGTATTATGGAAATTTCGTAGAATGCTTCAAGACAATAGTTCACGGTGTATGTATAAAAAAAGTAATTTGAACATTCTTGTGTATGTTTATGCAAGTTTGACAAGCGAGAAAAGGAGGGACGATGATGAAACCGTGTTAATATATGCAGGCCAACAGTGTGATAACAGCAGAAATAATTGGATTTCTACTTTGTGACACTGAAAATAATGTTGCTGCTGAGCTCTCAGTTTTACAACCAGTATAGAAAACTGCATTAGCTTCAATTTTGACCTTTGCTCCAACCAGACTTCACCCTCTAATTTGGCTAATTGTGTTTTCCCCAGGGGAATCACATACATGCCCAGCATGGAGAACATCAATGAAGGGGGTGTCTGGGTCAGGTCAGCGTTAAAATGCTGCTCATAACAAAGACATGTGTGCCCAAAATGAACCCCATCTCTCATTGTCACACCAACAACGCATTGCTACGGCTGCACGTCCC
The DNA here is from genome assembly GCF_963422515.1 of Blennius ocellaris. Classification (NCBI taxonomy): domain Eukaryota; kingdom Metazoa; phylum Chordata; class Actinopteri; order Blenniiformes; family Blenniidae; genus Blennius; species Blennius ocellaris. The sequence continues at coordinate 24,343,247 of NC_137658.1, forward strand.
CGGAATCCACACTTTGTAGTTTTTAGGTTTTTCATAACAGCGCTCTGAAGGGAGAGGGAACTGTCTACATATCCCTCAGGTTTTCAATTGCTGTCCATCTCCCAGAATAGCAACACTTTCATTTTAACCAATGAGCTGCCAACAGAGCCCTGCTGGATTTCACTTTAGTCTCTTCACTCTCATACAAACGGAAATGCTTCATGCGTATGCAGATGCACCTTGCATGCTGTTTGTGTACTCTCAGTGCAGACATGGGTCAGATTGGTCAAAAAAGGTGACGTTAGTTCCCTTGCTGGTGAATCTCCTCAAACTACTCTTGTCTGGGTGGATGGAAAGAGCAGCTTTGTCTCGTATGAACTAATTAGCTGCAATTATTGAACTATATTTGTTCTCTGAGCTCTGGCAAATTTCAGACTGACCTGTGTGTGCATTGTCAGTTGTCAGAGGTCTGACAGCAAGAAAAGCAAAATGTGTTTTTAGTTGATGTATAATATAATTTTTAAATGAATTAGACATTGGGGGTGAAAAAAACCAAAACATTTTCTATACTTGATTTCAAACTACCATGTAGATTAAATGTAAAACCAGCTCCCCCCCCCCCCACACACACTTGTCACTAAAGTGTTGTGTTTTCTGTATCCACTCTGCATGCATCAGGGACCAAACATGTTTACAAATTCATTGAAGGGATGTGAAGTGCCATCTAATTGCTATAAATCGTGGCTGGAGTTTTGAACAGGAAAAAATTCAGCTCCTGTTTTACTTCATTAAACATTTTCTCGGCTCTCGGTTCGATACGTGTAAAACTATCACAACAATAATCCTACAGGCATATTTGGCTCAGCACAGCATCATCGTTGAAATGAAAGTTTGATTTTATTGAGCTACTAATATATTGTCACATGTTTTAGTTTGTTAAGATCACCAGTTTAAACTTGACTTGTCCTTATCTTAGAAAAATCTAATCCAAATCTTGTGCACATACACTTTTGAATACTGGTATTGATTTTTGGAAAGGCTCATAATGCTCCGGCAGGAGTGTCAGGTGGTGTGCGGATGGACACAAGCACAGACTCACAGAGATCCATAAAAAACAGTTTATTGTAGAAAATGTCCATGGAACACAAAAAAACCCCGCAGGGAATCGGGGAGTCGACAAGATGACAAGAGGAGCGACATGTTGACAGGACGGGCCGACAGACAGAGGGAGAGGGTTTAAATACACAGGGAAAGGGTGGACACAGGTGGAACTCATAACAATGGGAGCACATGGAGGGAGAAGATCAATGGTTAATTGAAAACAAGAGGTGAGACACAGGGGCAGACGCTGAGGCCACGTTTACATGTGTATTTCTCTGCGTCTGCTTTGTCGATCAGAGTCATGGTTGAGTCACAGTCGCCACTTGTTTGAGGTGTTCTGTCAGGGCAGTTTCTTCAGAGATTTTTGTCTTTTTCCCATGAATTAGAATGAGAGGGGGCAGGTGGCGGGATTCTGCTTTGAGAGTTTTTATGGCTAAATAAAATTGAAACTGCTTGAGTAGTCAAAAAGTTTAATCATGTTTTGAAGCCGATCCTCACCCTCAGAGGTAATAGTGTTTGCGCAAGGGCCTTTTTTGGGTGAAAATCTTATTTTGAAAGGCAAATTGTGGACTTCCTGTTGCATTTCGGTCAGAATTTTGATTTGATCTCTCTCGGACATTCCTACAGGCCGTGATGGTCATTTTGATGTTTCGAGGTGGCACTAGAGAGGTGGCACATTTTGGTTCTCTGGGGGTTCACTTTTTACATTTTCTTAACTTTTTTACCAGTCTTGATGAACGTGGCAAATTTGGTGAGCTTTCGAGTGTGTTTAGGGGGTCAAATTTGGGCTCAATGACACATCAGGAGAAGAAATAATAATAATAATAAACCTTACATACGCAATAGGGTTCTTGCCTCCAGGTCAGGCGTCGTTTGGAGGCCTGGCCTCGGTATCTCAAAAATCACAATGAATGATCCCAATTTAAAATTGAGCTCAAAATGAATAAAATAAAAACAAGAAAATTACAGACAAAGAATTCCATTTGCTTGTTATTACCATGTGAACCCTAGAAAATGGAAAATAATACCTTTCTGATAGGGAACTCTCCCAGTTGTTAAGCTATATGATCCCAGCAAAAACATTTTTTATCTTAGTTTTTCATTTTCATCGACCACAAAAATAAAAACTTGCACCACAGATATGAAGAGCATCTCAATGTCTATTTACACACACATTCTTCATAAAGAATGTGTGGTTCAAAGTGTGGGCCACAATTTGAGAGACGTTTGATTGAAGCCACTTGGTTGGCCCAGCGGGGCCGGGGGGGGGGGGGGGGGGGGTGGGGTCAGCACAGAGGGTTGCAGCAGAGAGTTGTAATGCCTGGCTCAAGTTTTGTAGCAAAGCAACAGTGTGATCTGGAGCGGTGCAGCGTTACTCTGTGTCACTCACTCAGCTTAGTGGCTTGTCTTTCATCGTCTCACCGGTAATGTAAACAACACGTCTAAACCAGCGTGGTGCTGCAACGCATGGAGATCCTTTCAGCCTGAATCCCAGCTGAAGAAAATCCATTCCTGAGTCCTATTAACTCGCACGGAGCCCCTTTAATAAGCTCGGCCACTTTCTACTCGCTTCTGCAAATTGAAATGTACCTTTTTCTTCTCTGGGACAATTACGGGTACTTGCCTTATTATAGGCTTGTTTGTTTCTTATATTTTATGTTATTAGATTTCTTTTTTCTTTGTTGAGAAATTTGAAATGAGTTTTCTTTCTTGCATGGTGGAAAATGTTTGCATTTACAAAGCATTAGATTTCAATAAATCGTCATTTCCCAAAGAGCTACATGATGGTGCCTTGATTTATGCTCACTGCGTGGAGCTTGTTTGTCTGTTTGTGAGCCTTCTGTGTGGCGTTTACATGTTCTCACTATGTCTGGGTCGGTGGATACTCTAGTTTTCTTCCAAAAGTGACATTATGTTGTACCAAGCAGTTTTGAAGAGGGATGGATCATGTCCCTGATGTAAAGAGCTGATTTTTTCTCCCCTCTCCTGTTACACGTGTATAAATCACAATAAAAAATAACACCAGAGAGTCGAGAAGCTTGTCAATCAAGATGACCAAAGCGCGACGTGACAGTTGAGACTCAAAGCCACAGGAGAGGAGCTTGACAATGTTTCTGTCACTTTTAATATCAGAGCGAATCTGAGCAGACCTGTGATCAGCTGTGATCACTTCTCATCAGCGACGCCCAGCAGACAGCGTGAACTCTCACGTGCAGGATAAACTGACAGGTTCACTCACGCAGGAGACAAATCATGGTGGACTGCAGCATGTCTTATGGTTTTAAATATACACTTCTAAACTTCAACAGGACAAAACCAATCATGACTGAGCATTCTGGGACTGAGGACATGCTATGAATAATTTCGTTCTTAATTTCCCACCCCCTGTGACACACTTCAGCTCAGGTTTGAACAAAAAAACAAAACTGTTCTTCAAATATAAACTTATCACAAAAACTGTTATGAGCCTGCGTCCCCAGTGAATAGGTGTTGCCTCACTTAGAGTGGAGACATTATGTCAACAAATTGTCAAGACGGCTTTTGTCAGGGAGCGCAAAGAGAAGAAAGGCCTTCAATTTTTCTGTTACCTAAGACAATACTTTCACATGACAATCAGCAGGAAGGAAAAATGTCACAACCACACTGTTACCAGAATACAGGCTTTTCTGTACTGGAGCGCAATCCTCAAAAGTATTTTGTTTCAAAGACTTCAGAGAGTTTTCAAAAGTTGAGAGTTTCAACTTGAGAAAAATGAAACTGTTTTTCAAAAGCAGTATGTCTCCCAATGAATATCTGCTGAGGGCCTCTCACTTAAAGGGACGTGTGCGGCGAGCGCCATAAATTTTCATCGAGATGTCGGTGGGAAAGACCAAATGGCCATTTATAAACACCCCAAAATCCACACACATACTCACACATTTCTGTGCATGCGCTCACATTCTCAAAATCCCCGGAGATGAGTTATGGGAGTTAGAACACGGAGCTGTTGATCCAGGTGCCATCTGATTATTTTTGGCCACCACGCGTGTCAGGAAATCAGTGATAGATGCTCTTGGATAACCTCATCACCTCTGTAAAACCACCACTCGGAGACAAATAGCCGGTAAGGGTAAAAAAGAAGAATTTGTCAATTTGTCACAGCAAGTGTAACCGGATCTTTTTGCTTGACTAATCTTTAATTACATAAGCGATAATGGCTGAACCCTGAGGAGAAACACACTCTGCAGGTACATATATATTTTTTTCACCTGATCTGAAACGCCTATGTGGGAGAGAAAACACTTGCAACTGTGATTGTGTTGCAGAAGGTGCTGCTAATTTTCACTAGGCCTCCCGGGAAATGACTGTTATGGTGAGGAATTACTTCATCTCTCAGTGCCTCTTGCTTTGTTTTTTTTTTTTTTTTTTTCTGTAACTGTCTTTGCATGCTTGTGTATGGGCGTGTGTTCCTCTGTTGACGCTGTCGCCTATGAGGTCAAAATCAAGTTTAAGTCACAACTCGGCATCCACAGAGCACTAACGTAACCTTCCACACAGTATGCATGAGACACACCATCTGCTGTAGTGAGGGGTAACAGAGTGACCGTCTGTGTGAGTGCCCGCCGTACAGTCTGGCACCAATCGAGCGTCGCTCTATTTGGCATGACACTGCCAATGAAACCCTCGTCTCAGATCGCTGTGACAACATGCGGCTAATCTTCCCCGTATGCTTGTAAAAAAAAACAAAAAACTGGAATCTCTCATTATCAAGCACAGGTACATTTCCAATTTTAGAAGTGATGGAGCAGTTAATAATACAGGAGTTCATGCACAATTAAATTACATAAAGCCTCTTCAAATACTTGGACAATTCTAGCAGTCTTTTTTTCCTTCTCCTGTTTCTTTTAACTTGTTCAAATCTGTCACTTTTAAACCCACTGAGCGAAAGAGAGAAAGAGGAAGTGTCCAGTGGTTGACTCAGAACAACCACCACTCTGTTTGCAATCAAGTATAGACATGACGTCACTGTCCTGGGAACAGTGTGTATGTATGGGCTGCTTCTCACTCCACTGAGTGAATGGTTAGAGGTGCAGACTGGTCTCCTGAAACACATGCCACAGACCCCATTATTGTTCATTTCATCCTGAACTCAGATTTTCTCCTTTACTTCACATTAAACACTAAAAGACGATATATTGACCTTATTTGGAGCCAAACTGGGGCGTTGCCATATTGCATCATTTTGTCTTACAACTTCCAGTGGGTGGGATTACTGTAGTGTTGTGTCGTGGTACAGCTCGCTCTGTACCACTGTTGCCAACTTGGCGACTTTCTCGCTAAATCTGGCGACTTTTCGGGTCCTATTGGCAACTTTTTTTGTGAAAAGCGACTAGCGACAAATCAAGCTACTTTTTCTGGTGATATTGTCAACTTTCTAGTGTGTTTTGCGACTCCTGACTTTTGGGGTTTTAAGCAGGAGGTGTCAGAAAAGTGACCACAGGGAGAACTGGCTTGTGGCGGCCAAGCGTTCATAGCGACGTCACTTTTTGATCCTTCGATGTCGCTCTTCCTATCATTGCGAAGCAGAATTCACCAAGGGTTGGCATTGTTCACCCACTAATAGGGAACGTGAGCTGGGTTTAGACCGTCGTGAGACAGGTTAGTTTTACCCTACTGATGATGTGTTGTTGCAATAATAATCCTTGCAAAGCACATATCGTTCTGCAGTCACTGTCGTCAACAACGTACTGCTGTGAGCCCCTCCTCCGTCCCGAAGCCTTCACATTTATTTTTAATTTACTTTGTCTCTTCCTGTTCTTCTTTCCTATTATGTTCTTTTCCTATTCCTATAATCTCCAATTATGCAATTTAGGTGATGATGTCATTTAGCGATTTCTGGCGACTTTGAGGACAGCCAATAGCGACCTGACTGAAGAGTTGGCAACACTGTTCTGTACGCTGAACGGGGGTTGACAATCTATCTCTGAATAAAGAGTTTCAAACATCACTCATGTGAATTGACTCCGTGGCTCGCCAGCTGGCTGTGTGTGGATCAGTGCACTGTGTCTGGCCTCGGTGAGAGCTGTGTGGGCTGCTGCTCCAGTGCTCCATAGCTAGCTGTGGCTAACTTTGTCTGTCGGTGCTCTGTGGCTAACCGCCGCCAGTCGTGTGTCTGCTCCGGTGATCCGTGTCTGGCCATGGCTGGCTGTGTATGTCGGTGCTCCGTGGCTAACCGGCTAGCCTTGTGTAGAGGAAGAGACAGAAAAAGGAGAGACAGGACTGTGGAGAAGCATATGACCTTTGTGCAGCACTGTGTAACTTTTAAAGCAACATCTCTGATGTAGAAGATGAGTGAGTGATGAGTTGTCCACATCTCACTGTGTAAAGCTCATAGTTATAATAAAGAATAACAAGGATTTCATCTTGGTTTATTTAATAAAATGAGATTCGAACCTTCCTCACTGTCCTGGGAACAGTGTGTATGTATGGGCTGCTTCTCACTCCACTGAGTGAATGGTTAGAGGTGCAGACACAATATTGAAGCTGCAGGAACAGCTGCTCTGCTTCACCCACTCCGAGTGGTTAGCATGGTGGTTAGCATTGTGACTAGCATGGGGGCTAGCATGAGCTGACCGGCTACAACTTGTGTCTGCCTTCAAAAGGTGAATTCTCTATCTCTGGAAAACAACACATAGCCCACCTTTCCACTGTGTAGATACTGGTACACCTCAGTACTCTTAAAGTTTATCATAGCTCCATGAGCCGCTAATGACAGGACGAAGACGTCATCGTAAGTTACCATAGTCTTTTCTCATGTCGTCCTCTCAGGCAAAAACTAACGAAGGATGAGGCAACATGATGCCGTCTGATCATCTCAGCTCAGTTTTCATGTGTTCCCACTTTATTATCCTGGGAGCAGTGTTGTTTGTTACGTTTTACGGTAGTTTTATAGACGAGATAAAAACACTGCTGCTGTCCACCACAATGTAATTTTCAGTAACTGGATATGCTGCAAAAGACAAAATGCAGAAGAACTGAGAATTAAAAGTGGGAGGGTCAATAGGTCAAATATTGATGCCATGAATTTCATTCTGTTAGCTTCCCCTTGGCCTCCCATTAGACAAGTTCTTAACTTGGCCAATTACAACTTTAAAAGTGAGGCTTTGTGTATGTTGTGATGCATTATCCAGCCTGGGAGATGTTTGTGCAACTTGTTTGTCATAGTGCAATAAATAAATGTCAGCCAATGGATTTTCCTGAACGACAATGAGATCTGATACTTGGAGTTGTAGTAACAAGTATAGGAGCAAAGCAATTAAATCGACTGTCCAGGAGGTAAAACAAAAAAAGCAGATCTGACGCTCACCTTTGAAGGCACAAACTCAGGACACGCTCACACTGGTGAGTTCATCTGCTTTTACCTCCAGTCTGGTCTGAGTGACTCTTCTGTTCAGGAGAAATATTAATCCCCCAATCAGGCTTCATAACAAGGTATGATTCTTGGTGCCAGGTGAGTGTTCGAGTTTGGTGATGTATTAGACACCATCTAAGGATTGTAAATATCTGATATTTAAATATCTGTCACTGAAACATGAACAGGATGTATGAAATGTGCAGAGACCTGCATCCTGTTTGTGATTTTACACTTTCTGTAATTGGGTTTGTAAATCAGCATGAAAGTTCATCATCAGTGTTTTGTTTTTTGTTTTTTCCCATCCATCTAGACAAGTTCAATACAGCTTTGCCAAAATAAGGATCACAGGATGCTGGAACCAGTCCCAGCTTCCAATGGACTGCTAATCCCAGTCCATCACAGGGCAAAACACAGGAGGAAAGACATCACACATACTCATTCACACCCACAGGCAATTTATAAACATTAATTTACCTTAGGACATTTCTTTGGAGTGTGGGAGAAAGCCTGCCCCAAGGGGGCAGTTAGTCTGTGCTGTTGTGACAAGAGAGTACACTGGGGCAGAACTTCCAAAGAGTTGGTGATATAAGTAGGCTTAAGGGAGGACAGAGGCAATATACGAGTGGAGCTCAACAGTGTGAGCGATATGGAGGATAGACCAGCACATTCTGGTGGGATTCAACAATTCCTTTAACAAGAGGCACAGTGGCATCAGGCAGAACGACTCGCACCTGAATCCCAAGACAAGATGAAAAAAGAGCCGTGAGATCCAGTGCTCACTCCACGACGTGTAGGCGAAGCGGCTAGCATCCCAAAGAACGTAGGAACTAGTCCTGAGCGGGCTGAACAAAGGAGGGGACCCACCCTCCCACATTTCCATTTGAACCAGGCTAGCCCTCTGCCAGAACTGAGACCTGCATCCCAGAGGTAGAACGCCCCAGAAGAGCCACATGGTACAGCGTCCAACTCTGTAATCCACCCAGAAGCAACCTGAGATCTGGCACTGAGGGACCAGTCGGGGCCGTCAATGTGGAAGTGGAGGCCCCCAATGGGTCCCCAACATCAGGGAGGTGCCAGGCCCCACAAGCCATGCCAATTCTGAAATTGCTGCAGTTCAGAATACCTTCCTGCTGCTATGGTGACTGGAAACATTGCTCCTGTATTGTGACTCGGTGTGGATTTTAGTGCTACAGGGGGCATTAAGTTTGGGAGTTAGCAGGTGGAGCAGTGATGATCCAGGAGAAGATAATCTACTTATTAGGATGGAGTCTCACACCAAAACTCATACTCAGATTTGATTTCTTTAACGTGGGATATCAGCAGTGTTGCCACAGTTACCTCGAAAAAGCAATTCTATTACTGATTACTCCTTTAAAAGTAACATAGTTACTTTACTGATTACTTGGTTTTAAAGTAACTAAGTTAGATTACAAGTTACTTTTTAGTTACTTTCAGCAGCGGCCAACAACAACCCCCATTGTCTCAACATGAAAATGAAAAAAACTCTCCTGCTCCCTGCCTCCTGCACCATGTTTATACAATTCAAGCTTTGACCTTCATTCTTTGTTGTATTTATATCTGACTCATGCTTTTATTGTCAGATGTTTACAATTACTGGTATTTATTTACCCCGTGATGTAGTTGTTGTCTATCGTTGAACCATTTATCTATTCATTTATTTGCACTCCCTGCTCTTAGCTACCATTTAATTGACCCCCCCCCCTACAAATTAAGTCTTCGATTGATTGATTGAAAAAAGGGGGCGGCTTCCTGCCAATATATCTTTTTACTCAGGAAAATTACTTCATAGTGCATAATTTGCTTCATAGATGGTGGCTTTGAGTGATGTGTTCAGGTGCTCATTAACGTGTCGGAAGCTGTGGGGCTCGTTACATACTTTTTCAGCATTATTGATATCTGTGCCATGTAGCATATATTTGATGGCTTATTAAAGGTTCTTGTCATGTTTTCCTCCTCTGAACTTCCATAAGATCTATTGCGGCCGCCGCCATCTTTGATGTTTTGTAGGTGTCATTCCAGATAGACGGATCTCAGTCAGACGACAGTATTTTTTTCCCAGAGAGACGATTCCCAGATAGACGAATCCCAGATAGGCGGCTTAGTTTAATTCACTTATTATAATAAGTCATCTATCTGGGAATCATCTATCTGGGAATCGTCTATCTGTGAATCATTGAACTGGGAATTGTCTATCTGAGCTGAAATCGTTTTGTGCTCTCCTATTGGACCAGCAGCTGACATGTGACTCAAACGCAGCACGCATTACAACAATATCATTACGCCAGTAAAGATAGTACCAACTTTAAACACTGTTATTAAAAAAACTGGGATTACACATGGAGAACCTTTGACATGGAGCTCAGGACTAATAAATCTTAGTGACGGTGTAAAGACATTGTTGTGTCTCGATGTCGGAACGGGATGACGCTGCTTAGTAGCTGACCACTTTGAGTGATGCATTCAGGTGCATCATGTAAGAGCGGCTTCTGACAAATTAACAAGCTGCAGGGCTCATAAAGTAGCAACGTTACATGATAAACATGATTAAAATATGCCTGATACAGTTATTAGAGAGCTGGAAATTCTGAAATCTCATCCTTGGGCAAGTTGTCCATGGTTGCAGTTTTGTCCGTTTGTTGTTCAGTTTTTGAGTTGTCTGTGTGTGTGTGTGTGTGTGTGTGTGTGTGTGTGTGTGTGTGTGTGTGTGTGTGTGTGTGTGTGTGTGTGTGTGTGTGTGTGTGTGTGTGTGTGTGTGTGTGTGTGTGTGTGTGTGTGTGTGTGTGTGTTAATAATAAGGTGGCTTTACAGACAAGAAACTGGTCCTGCAGGATGCTACAGTCGTAGTGGACAGAGACTTGGAGAAGTAACTTTAATCTGATTACTGGTTTGCAGGTGGTAACACGTTAGATTACTCATTACTGAACAATGCTCATGAGTCACGTGGTCATACAACGCGTTACTGGCATCACTGGATATCAGCTGTATCAGCCAGATGGCCCTGGAAATAATGAACAACGATAATGTCATTTATTAGATATGGAATTGTTTATGACTGCATCTCTATTTACCACAGTTGAAAAGATTCTGCAAATCAGCTCAGCTTTCAGCAGAGATGCTGCTGTTATTGTGGTGAGAAACTTTCCCTCCACTGCCTTTCAATGACTTTTGCTTGCAGATTTCGGTCTAAGTTATTTTCTGTGTTTTACCAGAAACTTTGGCTCTGTGGTGGATCATCTCCTAGATTGTATTGTTCGTTTGTCTTTTAATTTTTCTGTCATCTTAAATTTCAGATTTATTTTCTGTCGTGCTCTGATATGTTTGAAAACTTTCTCCACAAACACATCCAACTCCATGTTTGTGCTGGTAAGAACTCAGCGTTCCACCACTCAATCCCTTCATGGTGAACACAAGTGAACAACCATGACAGCAATATATAGTAGTTAGCTGCAGATTGTTCTTGTGTGAAAACACAAAACACCAAACCCTCATGTAAGCAAGTATATATGTGTTTACTCTGTTCAGTCAGCATTAAGTCATCTTATTTGTCTATCTGGTCATGGACACCAGCAAAAAAAAGCTATTGAAGGTCTGAATCAACTACGTACTGAGCGAAGTGGTGAACTACTGCAGACAACAAGCTGACCACAACACTGTGGTCTGCAAGAAACATGCTCATATTACAGAAAGGGAAAGCAGATTTAGCTGCATCAGTTTGGGGGTTGTGGTAATGTGCATGCTGGCTCGGTGTCAACAGTCACTGGGACTGGCTACTGGTAATGTCATTGGCTCGACCTTTGCTTTTCTTGCAGATGCATATCAGGATATCAGGAAAACTCCTAAAATCCTGAAATCATCTTGTTTATTCTCACCGGACAACAACTGAAAAATGCAGTATATTCATGCTACTTTCTGACTAATTCATATAGTTTGCAGGAGACGAGGGTGATGTAATTATAGAGATAGAGGGTAAAATGTGAAGTTGTAGGACTATGATGTGGAGAGGTTCTCTTCAAACTGTGCCCCTCTTCCCGCTCCACCTGCTCTCACACACACACATTAAAAGGAGGAGGCGTATGAGTTACATCCTCACTTCATTTGAATACTTGAAGGTTTTTTGAGTTTATTGTGGTGAATCTGCTTTAAGCTTGAGCAGATTCTAATATAAGCACGATGATATGAATTATTGTTCCATTGTTTCTTCACCCTTTAAGAGGACAACTCCAACATTATATTAGATGACAAAATAAAAAATTGTGAAAATGTCATTCTGTCCAGGAAACTGGAAGAGCTCATATAACACAGCATGTGTCCGCCTATAGCTCCCAGTCAAAGAGGACAAAATCAACGTAGGGATCAACATTTTTACGACAAAGCCCACCAATTAAACAAAATAGGCATGCATGAGACTGAAAATGTGGCTAAAACACTTTGGCGTGCCATGCAGGAGTCTGTATTTGGGAGTCAGTAGGAAAACATGTTTACAAAGCCCTTCTTCAGGGCCCAGTGCTGGTTCTTGACACGTCAGTGATCATGGATACAATAACTAATTCCTTATTAATATTGTGTCCTCACATCAGCAGTGCGCACACAGAAAGGAAATCAATGTGCTTTTGCCGGCAGCAAAAACTGAGAGCTGTCCATCATCCATGTTTAAATAGCAGGTTGTTTCTATACTGAGAGATTGTTTGAGACATAACAGATCCAGACCTGCTGAGGTTGGCGGCCAAGTTGTTCTGTTTGGCAGGACAACTCACAAGTTGAAGTCATTCAGATCACGTCAAATTGACATTTCTTGATTTGAGGATCAGACAGACAATCCTCTCCTCAACCACAACCCACTGGGAGGGAACCAAAGGCTTTAATGGTTGAGCAGAAAATAAACATTTTCTCTCCGATTCTCCCTAAACTATTGACAAGGCTTTTTTTTTAATGCTTGCAAAACTTAATGTTGATTCAATTTACAAATGCTGATGCACACTGCAAATATGTACTTTACCAAAAGATCCCTGTGGTACTGAGCTGCTCTTTTAAAGATTCATGCAGCAGTTTCAAAGCACATCTTCCCATGCTTAAGTACCCCAGGTCCCAACAAAGATGTTAATGTATTGTTCCAAATATCCTCACTGCAAGCTTGTTAGAGAGATAAGATTGCAATCGCTGAGGTGTGAAATGTTATTTTACAGTTAGGTTTTTTTGTTGGTTTAAAAAAAAAAAAATGACACTTCAGCAAAGCAATCAAACAACAAATATTAACAACAGATAAAATTGCTGTACTTGCTTGGACTCCTGTTGCCAGCTCATTGAAGTCCAGTGAAGCCAGCAGAGCAGCAGTGAATGGCAGTGAAGATAATACTAATAGGCTGAAGTGGCTCTTGCGAGGTCTTCCCTCTGTCTTGGCTTCACTGCTGGATCATCCTTTTGGACCTCTGTGCTGCTTTATGGACGGAAAGACACACACACACACACACACATACACACACACACACACACACACACACACACACACACACACACACACACACACACACACACACACGCACACGCACACGCACACGCACACGGGTCCAACATGGTGACCCTTTGTTATCTGCTCCTCGCCAGCTTTGTTTTTTATGGATCATCTGAAAACTCAAGTTAATTTTTTGTGTTGTTGTCGTTGTTGTTGTTGTTGTTGTTGTTTTGGTGTCACGCTAAGTAAGAAGCAAGTCAATAGATTCCGAATGCACATCCTGGTCTACTGACGTTGCCTTCGAACTAAATAAAATAAATAAATGGCGGGGGTGCTGTGTCTGAACCATAAATTGAGCAGAAGGTGCGAAAGTTGAATTGGTAACAATAACTGTGAGGAATCAATAACTGCCTGTTTGAAAACAGTGAGCAGCTCTAAGAATTGAGCACCGTGACTCTGGCTGTCGGCAGTAACCAGGAACTGGATCCACCTCTCTGTAGGGGCAAAGTGGTTTTGCTTCTGTTCCATTCAAAGAGAAAACACTGCAGAAAAACACAACAATGCATGTTTTATCCTTCCTACCTTCAAACAGCACGTCCAGGGGATTTTTGCAAACATCCTTTTTCTCTCATCACATTCAAAAAAAAAAAAAAAAACAACATAATGCCAGTCTTATGATTTTATAGCAGCTCAGAGTAAATGTGAGCAGTGAAGATGGCTCATGACCCAAAGCCATCTGAACCCATACAGGAGTCCACCAGAAGGGCTTTCCTGTCTGTTTGTGTTTTATTGTAGAACCAATTAGAGGTGTGCTGTCAACATGGGTTTGGACTTTGAACACTCAAACTCTGTGTACAAAAACTGAAATGAAAAAGATTTGTGGTTGAGGATGTCTCAAATCTCCCTCTGGAGAGAATTCTGTTTCATCTTCAATTGTTTTTTTTTCTCTACTCTCTTTAAATTTGACAGAAGTCAAAGTAAAGACCAAAGTTAGAACAAAGTCATGCATTGAAAGACACACAGGTGCTGTACATGTGACTCAAAATATAAAGATATACTCCACAATAATTTTGAACCGTAAATGCCACTTTTCTTGTTAACTGTTGGACTATGAAGATATACAAATGGCAGATCATATGAAAAACTCTACATAGTGTGATTTGTTTTAAAAATTCATAGGAAAGAACAACAAATTGTGCGCATGCTTTAGAATCACCACTTGTAACTTCCAGATTATCATGTACAAGGTCACTGGTGGAGCCGCAACTTGTTTCAGAATTAAAATGAACCGATCGTCCATCTTTTATACCGCTTTATCCTGATCATGGTAGTCCATGTCCGTCTCTCTCTCTCTCTCTCTCTCTCTCTCTCTCTCTCTCTCTCTCTCTCTCTCTCCAGCATCCTTTCAGCCCCGGACCTCAACGCGCATTTGGCCACAGAATCCTCTCCTCTCTCTCCTCTCTCTCCTCTCTCTCTCTCCTCTCCGGACCGCACAGCGCGCACCGCACAACTTTCCGTCGCGGCATTACGCATGGCTCTGCTTCCACTCACCAGCGCGGCGGTACCTGACGTCTTCGAGGAAACCGCTGGGATTTTAGGATAGAAAAAAGACAAGCAGAAAACTAGGTGAAAGACGCTTTTAAGGACTTTATAAAGACAATTGCCTTCATCAGACGACGGTCTCCCAATGCGCGACAGGATATCCCGCTGTCGCCGTGTGAACATCCCGCTGTAGGCGAAGCCCCGACGCATAAAGCTGACATTGTGACTGAGAGGGATGGATCTGTGGGGAGTTTACCTGTTTCATCTGGTGACTTTGGGTAAGTCACGTCGTGTCTTTTTCATCGATTAATTTCGGGAGTTATTTGCCTTCAGAGGGAGACATAAAAACGAACACAACCTGCTGCGTTCCGGGTGAAAATAATAATAATAATAAAAAAAATCTAATAAAAATGTTATAAAAGTCAATTGCAGTAGTTTACTACTTGCGACTGTATGTGGACAATCTGCAAACATGAACGAAAAGGAAAATGCGGTAATGGTTAAAACATTAGTTGAGAGGAGAATCTCTGTGCGCGCACGTGTTTCAGCGTCCGAATGCTCGTGTGCGCGCGAGCGTCTCAGTACCAGTGCATGCGTGCATTTTTGTGTGTTTGTTTTCAGTTGCATGAATATACTGTGCCGTTTTCGGATTTCTAGAGTGGCATTTCACCAACTACACTACACAACCAATTTAAACTATTACAGACCGCAGGCGTCCCTTTTCTACTTTTATATTTCTATTGTTATATTGAAATAAATGTTAAGTTTTGCAGCAGAATTACATCACATTTTACTGTTGGTGAATCCCACTAAAGTCATCGGCTGCAACAGTACATCAGTCATTGCTGAGAGTGTCACTGAGGTACCTGCTCTCTATGTAATTGAATGGAGCTGGAATATTGATTTTTGTGACAACAATCCACAGTCTTGAGAGGAGAGAGGCTGCTGTGTCTCTGGCTCTCAGCGTCTCTTTGTCACCATACACAAATGTGTCAATCTCAATTCTACTTGCCACATTGCTAACGAATATGATTGTACCCACTGATGGCACCAGAGAGAACCATTCGCTTTTTAATTGGCACCAGCTTGCCTGCTTAACAAAGACAGGAAAATGCATTATAGCTCACCTCTTTATCCATTATTAATGTCGCCTTTGGAGGTCTTCATTAAAGAAATGAAAGGAGATGCCAGTAAGAAATGCCAAATACAAATCAATACAGTTTTCTTTGTGAACCAGCTTCTTTTTTTTTTTTTTTTGGTATGGTGACCTTTGATGAAAGCGTTTACACTTTTTGCATGATTTGGTTTGTGATAGATGATTGCATATGTCCTCCAGCCTTGTGCCTCAAAATAACTCTTGTTTTGATAGGTCTTTAAACGAACATGCCAATTGAAGTTCACATTTCGTTTTGGAATCATTTGAAACAAACTACTGCAGACAAATGACTTCTTTATTGCAGTTTAATGAAATTGCTCATTTTAATTGCAGTGATTTTCTGTTCAAATAACACAATGGAGGCCAAACTGTGACGGGTCAAAAATACAGCCTGTTCAGATGGTCTCACCTCATGGAAAATTGTGGACAGTTTTTGTGAAGTCTCGGTTCTAAATGGACACAGGAAAAAAAAAAATGCTGTATTATCCAGCTTGTATAACTGCACCAGATAACCTGCAAGCCAACACAGAGAGATCTGGAAATGACCACGATTTTCCAAAAAGAGCTCTTAAACCAAACATCAGGAGCCATATTCCCCAGCTGGCAATAGTGGTCATTAGAGGTGAACATTGTTGGATTACTTCTTGTCATTTTGTGTCTGCCTTTCCTTGTTGGGTGAAATCAGGTTACAAAAGTGAGAGATGTTTGTGTGCCTATTTGTGCTCACAGATACAGTAAGTACCCAGGACTACAGACCGACCCAGACCATTTTCAGTTTCCACCAAAAGAACAGTTCCATTTTTTTTAATTGGAAGTCTCAGTGAAACATTTTAAGGGCATCTTGCATTGTCTACTTTGCCATTTCTCAATTCTAAGTGTCTATTTATGAGATAAAATTATGAATCCTTTAAGGCTAAAATGAAAAGCGACTTATTTATTTGGCTGACTTATCAAATAGCAGCTTGATTGTCACAGTATCGACATTTGCTGCTTCATTTGGTTTAAAGAATGGATCAGACTAAAGTAGGTTCCCTCTTATACATGAAAACGTTAACTTGGTCTGTGTGATGAGCATTTTTGAGTATCCTTTTGATCATTTACTGATCATTTTTATGTTCATAATCCTTTGATAGGAAAATACTCTTCGTGTTCTGTTTAATTGATTAATTATTTAGCTGTAGCATACAAATGAATAATGTTTGAATACAAATATACTGTTGAATTTATCTACAAGTCACAGAGAATTGTATCCATGAGGGTCAGGCCAGTTTATACTGATCAGTGATAACATGATAATAGGCGAAGTCAATAACACTGGGTATTACTTTACTATGACACCTTCAGTTATAGTTAGTTACAGATATAGCCTACCAACCACCGTCAGTTGGTTGGTAGGCTATATCCTGCAGGAAGTGACCGTTTTGTCTTGTGTTCATAGTCACGCATTAGGATTTTGGTGAGTTCGATAAGGTTTCAATTGTATCAGCCTGATGACATTCCAAAACTGGAGCTCTGTGACCAAGACTCAGATGCACTTGGTTTCATGGAGGCGCCGCCTTGGACCTCCGAGGACATTTATGGCTGAATCTGGCTCTTTGCCATATCTGAGAGGAACAGACGTTGGCCAAAGTGATGGACAAGACCACGAGATAACACATATGAAACACTCTAGAAGCATGGTTGAGGATGAAAAGGAAAAATGTGCCATTAAATCAATTAGTCTTGGTTTGTGGAAACGTCTTCATGCGTCAGGTTCTGGCTCGAGCTGATTGGTCGGTCCGAGCTGAGATGTGACCCTCGAGTTGGTGTGAGCCTGCAGTTCTGCAGGAAGACATTCATCTCGCAGTGGGTCCGTTTATCCATTTGGAGGAGTTGTAGAGTTCAAACTGAACCGCTGTTGCCTCAACTGTTTATGGAGAATTAAAAAAATATATATCTATATATTCGAGGCAAGTCGTTGACTGATGTTATCTGAATGATAAATGTGCTCTGGGGCTCACTTTGACAGGTCCACACTGACGCTCAAAATTATATAGAATTAGGCACAATTGTGCAGCGTAAGGCTTTTATGTAAGATTAGATAAGCATGTCCATGACTTTAAATGGTAAAAGGGACATCGTCACAGACACTGCACAACCGTTTCATACGAATGTGCTCCATCCCAACTGTTGGACAAAGTGGTAGCGTCTGATACTCCCAGGTCCAACTGTAATGAAGTAATTTATGCTGACACTCATTTGGTGTGGAAACATGTGTGAAGTGATCATTACCAGTAGAAAAATGTGTTCATGTTGTAGTTTTTCTGATTCATTATTGAAAAGAATAATTCATGTTTTTACCCAAAGCTGTGTTTTAAGTGCCACAGCAGCCAGCTTCACTGCACCATCACGCTGTATTCTTTGGTTTAATGGTTTTGACATTGCAGGATATGACCTGTGTCTTTAATGGAGACAGATAAGTACTGCCAAGCATGCTATTACCTGGCATATTGGCTGGCCTCTTGTAGGGGAGATTTGTCATGAATCTCATTTGAAGCTGGCGGTACCCATGGCGAAGAGACGACCCATCACATGCTCATGCTTCCTTCATGTTGGATAGATAGGTCAGGCTTTTAATCCCAGTAAAATGGTGAGAGGAGGCAGTATTGTGCCGGTTATTGTAGTTTCACAGAGGCATTAGGACAATTTCACACAGACTCTCTGTGCATGACACAAGATGCATTTGACCCTGCATTTCTGGTTGGGATTGAATTCCTGCTCTAACTGTAATCTCACCATTGTTAGAGAACTCAGTGAGAACATGTAAGTTGCCATAGTGATCCAACATATTGTCAACAAAATATTAAGGCAATTTGTTTTTTTCCATTTTGGTCCCAGAAGTTGACTCCCTGCAGGCATTTTCAGGTGGATGAAAGCAACAGAGGTTTAAAAATCATACAATGGCATTTTTGTCATATTGACCACTTTGTGTCTTAATCATTTCCAAAAGTGGTTTTCAAAACTTCATTTATTTTGTGGAACGGTTACAGAGTGTTTCTTCAGCTGAGTAATTTGATGCTGATTGCAGGAAACATGTATCCTTGAGCCATGACTGCCGCCCACATCTTATAAAGAAAAGCAAGCAAAATGTAAATGTTTAGAAAAAATAACTTACTCCATCGGTATATTCAATTGTAAGAGTTGCTTCATTCTAATGGTTACATCAGTGATTGTAAATCCACACGTTGGATGAATAAACTGTCTTTTTAACATTTTTCCTGAGCCAGGTTTGTCAATGAAAACAAATTAATTAGTCCAACAACGTCACAAACTCCATCTTCCCAGTGAGAAAAGCAATGAAAAAAAATCTGGAAAACGTAAAATAGTAGACTTTAAACTGCACGTATTAGTCAGGAGCACTTAACTCAGTCCGGCTCAGGGGTAAATGGTCTTCACTTCTACAGCACATTTTCACTGCTTCAGCAGTCTCTAAGTGATTTGCGCCTCTTAGTCACGTTCATTCATTCATTCATGTATTCACACACCGCGAGCTGCAACGCAGGGAGCGGCGCCTGGCTTCTACTTGGATCATACCGGGTCTTATGCCTCGTCCTCCATTGTGACTGGGCAAAATGGGAAAACAGACCATCAACATGGTGATAGGAAGAGGACACACTCCATCAACTGAGCCACAGCTGCCCCAAGCGCCTCACTAAGTATCTCTTGGCTGCTCCAAAACATGTTTGATACGGTGATAAAATATTTGATACCTTTTTAAATAAATGAATACTATGGTATGTTTGACAACATAGATGGTCTGTCTGATTTCTTCCTCTGTGGTTGACAAGGCCTGCAGACCGTTGTGTCCGTCGTTGAAGTTATTTCAAAGATTCATATTTGCAAAGATTTACAGAAAAACTTTCAAATTGAACATATTTTATTGACACGACTGCTGCGCATTAACATGGTTTATGAATGTCCTGAATTTCGTTTTTTCAGGATAACATGCCTATGATTTCATGATGTCACATTTCTGCATTTGCAGGCATTGATTTATGTAAAAGTTCTTGGTCCAGTGTCGTGTTTCTTGTACTATATTTTGTCTGTTCTCCCAGGCATCAATCCTGACCATCAGCCTTATTCTTTGCACCACGTTTGCACCAAATGTGTCCAGAAAAGCAACGTCACATGATGAGAATGTACTTGAAATTAAAGCAATTTCAAATCTCGGTTGAGTTTTATTGTTTCTGAAATGTAGCATAGTCTTCCTATCAGATATGGTAACGTGTGGCTGTCTGTCCTCACCTGTCTGACAGACTGTGTCTCTCTAAAACCTTCTTTTTACACCCAATCGGAGTGCTAACTTGTTGTCAATTGCACTCAATAATTGCAAATTTAGTACAAGAAACATTTTCTCTTTTTTTTATTTTTTATTGTTGTGTTATTGCAATCATATTGAAAATAAATGAATGCCTCTCATGAAACAGTGGGATATCTTACTTTGAAGACATGAACTGTGGCTCGCCTATTGTACAGTGAATAAAATACGGCTTTCCCCAGTTTTAGTTTAATTTGTGGCTGAACTTGTATCAGAGCAGATGTCAAGTACACGTGTTCTCAGCGCTCAATAAATAAACCTAGCCAAAGTTTTATTGGTTAATAAATACTTGTCAGTGGTCACCGGTGGCCTAATGAGCAGCGATTCTCTAATAATAGGCTTTATCATTGAGGTCCACACTGCAGGGTGCTCTTTTATGTGAGCCAGTAAAGAAGGTGCGACAATAGATGCTGATTAATTAATCAGATGATAATTACTTTCTTAACTTAATGCGTCTGTCCTAAAGTCACCTTTGCTGAACTTTAAAGTCAACCTATTATTAGATCCGAGGAGGCAGGGCTGTATCTCCTCAAGCCTTCGGCCTACAGAATATAGAATGAAGGATATGGGTTTTCCATCTAAACCCTATCAATAGAGTACATTTGAGTTGCAGTCACTCGTTGGCAGAGCTGTGGGTTAAAAGCTTTAGAGACGGAAAGGCTGTTACACTTCTCCTGTGGCCTGCCTCGGTTCCCCGGCCATTCTCAGAGCCCTTAAAATGCCTTTGTATTTAATTATTGAGGTTTTGAAATTTGCTTTTGTGCTGGCGCATTTCCATTCATCCGATGTCAGTCAGTCTGATGGCTCTGACCTTTAATGGTGACATTATTCAATTTCCAACAAAATCACCTGCCTGTAATACGAAACCATCACAACTTTAAACAGTACGCAAAGTTTTGGGAGGGAAAGAGCTGCTCGCAGTAGAAATGTCTGAAAGTGTGTGACGCTGTCAGCTTGCTGGGGGAGGGCTAAAGCCGAAGACACAAGCATTGATTAGGAGTGACGTATGCGGGTGGAAAATAAATGAGATTTGTGTTTAAAGCCTTAATCCATTATTGTAGGAAGCGCCTGCAGTGATATCACAGTTAACTCATTACTGGATGTGTTTACATTTTGAGATGAATGTTAACAGAGAGTTTTCTATAAAACAAAAATGACCATTATATGACCTAAGTTCCTCATCAACGGTTTAATGCATCTCGGCTCATAAAATTGCTTATTAGTATGTGAAATATTTTGCTTATGTGAACACACTGGAAGCTGCAATTTCTCTCACATATCTGAGGAATTTTACTGCTTCTTGGCTCATTTTTTTGTTTTTGGACTTCAACCTAACAACTCGAAGAGCCAGGTAATTCCCTCAGGGGTTAGTCGAGACTGAAATAGAGATAAAAATGAGGGAATGCTACAATTAAATTGAGCCATTGAAAAGTGATAACGTTTAGAAGAAGGAAAAAACTTTCATTCTTGAAGATAACAAATTTGTTTTCTGTTTTTTAGCTTCCAGACTAAAAACAACAACAATGTATATGCAATATTTATGATGCTACATGTTTCTCTTTTCTGACTTCTGAGTAGTAAATCTTAGATTTTTCTGTTATTTACTGTGAGAAGCTGGCAACAATGGCCTCATCCATGCCATTGGAGAGATTGGAATGGACAACAGAGTCAACACATTTTCATTTACCGATTGAGTTTTGTGCTTTACAGATGTTCATTTTTGTCAAAATATGACTTTTAAATTGCATCACCACCTATATTTGTTAGTATGTCAGTATTTTTTTTTAATGTATGCTAGATGGTATTTTACAGCTGCTGCAAGTATATTAAACACAAATGTCTCTGGAGGTTTCTGATTCGTATTGTTACTTTTCTGTTTAGCACCAGATTTGTTCCAATGATGATGAATCGATGCATGTACATATTCAGGAGTATAGGTGGTGCATTGTCGTATGAAACAGTCCCTAAGGTGAAGATATTGCATCTTAATGTTATATAAAGGTCAAACTATTAGATTGTGAATGGTGCTTATGTCTCCCACATGGCATGTGCACTCTTCTTTTTACAAATAATGATGAAAAGTAGTCAGTTTAATATAAAGCTTTTACAATAATGGGATTCTGGTGAAATATACGTAGATCTTTCTCCGATGAGTTTATTTCTAGTTAACCTCAAGACAAAGCTATAATTGATGAAGAGAATATGTTTTAAAGAATGAATCTCATGCCACCCGGGCTAGACATGCCCCAAATGCACTAAAGCAAATTAAAATTTTGCTTCAAATGCAACATCCACTGTTGTCTGCTGTGACTCATTTCTACCTGGATTATCTTCACTTTTAAATTTGTATTCATCATCTCCATTCAATCTCTCATGGCTCTTCATGGAACACACACACACACACACACACACACACACACACACACACACACACACACACACACACACACACACACACACACACACTACGTAGTACTGCACCTGATTTGTAAGCCCACTTCAGCATGTAAAATAATAATTGCAATCACCAGCAGCAGTTACTAACACAGCACCCAAGCTAATAATGGGTGTATAATGATTGTGTAAACCACTGAAGACATATTAAATGCCATATAGAGGTTTGGAGACTGCTGCATACAACAAACAAAACAAAACCTGTGTTATTAAAGTACAAATATTATGTACAAAAACACCCGACTGTTCCAGAATAACAGCTTCATTTTCTTTGGTTTTGTTTCCCCTATATAGAAGTTGAAAGCTGAACACCGAAGAAAGTCTTTACTTGAATGAATCAGTGCAGGGTTCCTGCAACTGCTGACAAAGGTTTTTGGCAAGTTGGAGGAACAATCAAACTTATGGTTATAGAGTTGGTTTCTAAAGGAGAAACCTTAAGCTTGATAAATTTCAAAAGTTTGGTTGCTCCATTTATTCCTGAACAGGCTGTTTCCCTTTGTCTACTAGTTTTGCTGGACTAACAGTATGTTTGGAGGAATAAACCTGTGAAAATTCCCTCAAAATGAAACATTCAGGATTAACATGCAAGTCCCACTCTGGCTGTTATAATTCATCAGCAGCTTTTGTGTTGGTGACAAAGATTTTTCTGGTGTAAATGTAAAAAGATGCTCTATGTTATATTAATTTCGTCTCCGAATGGGAGATCTGAAAGTCCTACAAAGAAACTGTCCCCCGGATGAAAGAAAACCATCTGCGGTCATTTTTAAACATGAATGACAGTGAAAGACACACAAAAATGGGTTTCATTCACGCTGCCTAAAAGATTAAACGAAAACTGCTGATGACTGCAAAGTTTAGAGATACAGAGTGAAAATGATACAGTGGTAGTTAAATAGAGCTGGTTGGGCTGAAGGCTGCGTCTTCTTCCACTGCAACTGCTGACAAAGGTTTTGGCAAGAAACCTCAGTGTGGTTAAAGTTGGAGAAATAATGGAGTTTATTCCAGGGTCTGTTTGTGGTGGCTGTCATCACAACCACTCATTTTGGTTGTATTAAGTGTTTTATATTTAATGCTGAGACATCAGTTTTTCTTTGTGTTGCTGGAGGAGAAGTTGCCTTGTAGAAATAAACCACATACTGTTATAAACGCTGATGCTGATTGCCTCAATTAAACATTCGGAATGTGCACACATGTCTCTGAATATTCTCACTGAAATGCAAAGAGGAACATGGGATTTTGTGTCACGGCACAATTTATGTGACTAAATGTAAGAGAAGCCACCCTTTATGCTCATCATTTGTGCTCTAATGTGAGACGTAAAGGTATGAAAAAGAAAGAAATGTCACCAAAGTAAAAGGGAACTTGAGTGGCAGTGAGAGACAGAATAGTTCTCATTCATTCAGCAGGAAGGATAAATTGCAGAGTTTATAGAGTGAAGGTGATACAGTAGTGGCTAAATAGAAGTGATCAAACTAAACGCTGTGTCTTCGTCCCCATTAGATCTGTTGGAGAATTCACAACGTGGCTGTGAGGTCATGGACATACAGTGGCCTCTAAGGGCCAAACAGAGGCTCATTAACTCAGACTCTGTCAGCGGTTATCCAGAGAGAAAGACCGTTCCAGACAAGTAGGCACTGTCCAATTGTGACACAATTTCAGGGCTTAAGCTCCACTTCCTGGCTTCTTTCTGTATTTCTGGGACACTGCTAAATCTATTTGGGTGAGTGAAATTTCATGAAGATAGATGGGACTGGATCATGGAAGAAAAGAAGAGACAATTGTCCAAGGACATTCTTATCTGGCCTCCTGTTCGTCGCATGTTATTTCACTCAGATTAGCTTCTTTTCTGTGTGTAAGAACGGCTTAAATGCCAGTGTGTCATCACAAATAAGTTCTGACGAGAATCACAGAGATGTGATCCTCTTAAAAGAAAAAAAGATAAGATGAGCAGATATGGACTTATTAATAATGTCCCCCGCTTGTATTTTGATGTAACAACCTTGAGTCAATTTTGAACTTCTTTTTTGATTAATAATGAGCGTTTCCTGTCTGACTTGCTGACATTAATAACCAGAGAAAGTGCAGGCAGACGAGTGACTTCTTGATGAACGTTGCTCTGCCGGGTCTCCCCCCGGATGGAAATGACAGCTGCTGATATTTATTCCCTGCATAGTAAAAGGCCACTGTATCGTTCAGTGGGCAGTCCTGTATCCTACTAATAAGTGCTTGAATTAAAGTCCTATTGAGCTTGGTCTTCCCCTTTACGCTTCAACTTAAATAACTATTTCTGTGCCAAAAAAGTAACAAAGCAATAGAAAATAAGAGTAAAAATTATTAACCAACTTCTGAGCGAGTTTGGGCAACACTGCATGTGCATGATGGATGCAGCTGCCGAGTATCATTGTGGTCCCAGAACGGTTTTTATGACGGGCAGGATGAACGAGTTCCCTAACTGAACTATTTGATATCTGTAGCCCTGCGTGTGTGTGTTTCTATATATATATATAGTTGTATACCATAGGTTATATGACTGCTATTATTCAATTAAAAAAAGTCTCAGACTTTATAGTATTTAATTACTGTTTCATTGTTTGTTTACATGCCCAGGCAACTGAATTACACCGCACTTCACCCAGCAAATGGAATAGTTTCTTATCTGCGTTCCCAGACTCGACCGTATACCAGCTGAGCTATGGCACCAAACTGTTTTCCACTGAAATTAATTCTGCATCTTTTATGCCTTGGAGCATCTCTCCAGTTAATCAAATCAGTGAAATCAGTTTGTGGCTTATTGTGGCCACAATAAAAAGGAATGACTGGAAATGCCTGTTTGCACAATGTAAATTGAGTTATTGTCTAGACTGTGAAATATGAAATACTGGAAATAGCAAAATAACAGCAAGAATGCTGCCAAGCTGAAATGTATCTTAAGTTTTCTCCAACCATATCTGAACCATGCCATTCAATCTTATTATTCAGCAGAAGAGACATTTGATCCAGTCTGAGGGGGAATCCTGCTGATAAACCTATATCTGTATATAAATGTCAATTGTAAACAGGTCCAGATTAGCTTCATGGGAAAAAAAAAGCTTCTGTAAATATGAAACATCGCAGAGGCTAAAAAATATGTTCACATAAACGATGGAAGAAAAAAAAAATCCAGTGATGTAAATTGTGTATTTGTGTCTGAGCTGTGTAGACTGGATCTCATTTTACTCTCACAATGCACCAAGTGGTAAAACATTGCTTTTGGGAAATGGTTCCCAAGGTGAAACCTTTTTTTTTTTAATTTTGACTTTTCAAATGTAAGTTTTAATATAAGAATGCATGTTATCAAATCCATCCATCCAGAGAAGGCAGGGACAAGTTGCCGGTCCATCGCAGGAGAGTAACAGAGAAAATAGGATTTCTTTGATTAACCATCCATGCACTGTATACATATGACAGCCATAAAAAGACAAATAACCATCAGGACATCGCTGGCAGAGAGAGCATGAAACGTAGACATGACTACGCTATTGAAAGCGATGCGTGAGACAGGCTGAATTAGTGGCCACATGGCTGAACGTGAACCAGAGACCACTGACGACAGAGCCGGTTCAGACCGGGAGGACTCCCCACCTCAAGCCTTATAGAAGACAAATGCTTCAAGTTGTCAGCTGGAAGAGCAGAAACAGATGTGAACAAAGGAAACACCCTTCAGAAGGTTACTTATTTTTTTCCCATGGGTGTGTGTGTGTGAACAATCATCGACAAATATATACACAATCATTGAATTTGAACAATCACCTATGCTTGTGAGTGAAATGACTCAGGGATCAGTGTTATTATGACTGATCGGTCTTTCCTGGTGCTTTATCAACCCAGTTAGCAGCTGCTAACATCATAAGCACATGTATTATTCTCTGATTCACTAATATGAGGTACAATGATTGATTCACCGTCAATACCAGTAAGACACCGAGAGGTTTGCATGTTCTCACTCTATTGTTTTCTTCCACAACCCCAAACACACAGGACAAGTGAACTGGAAACTAAATTTCCCTCGAGCATGAATGCAAATATGTTCGCACCGCTACACCATGAGTAAGTGAGATGGATGATATGCAATGGAAGGATATCATCCATCCGTATAGCATCCCAGTCCCATTGTGGAGGCCGCATATGAAGGTGTAAATATAGATTGACACACAAACACCAACAACGACGCGCTCCAATTCCTCAGATGTCGTGGAAGTTTTCAGCTGTCGTACGCAAACAAACTTCATGAAGCTCTTTGACTTTTGATAGGCTTGAGTGTTTTAACATGTCTATCCAAGTTGAAGCCGTGGAGCAGTAAACATCCGCTCAACGTCTCTCTGGATCGACTGAATGGAGTTTTACTGGAAGCAGCTCATTTATCTGATCAGTGACAGAAATTCCACGAGGAATCTGCACCGCGCTTCGGTCTGAATATCCTCTCTGTGTTCTAGATATTATATTCCACCGAGCACGCTCCTCAGGTGGTTAGTCATAATATATCTTTCTGCACAGCCTTGCAACGTGGAGATGATTGAGGTTGGACTGAGAATTGCTCCATTCGTCCAGTGTTGGAGGGAAGGAGAGGTGCCATTACCAAAGCAGCAGACAGGAACCGGCTAGAGGGCACCTGTCAGTGTGAGCCGCAGTGCCGTTACAACATCTGCTGCTTGCAGGAGTGGAGGCCACGCAACTCGCTAAATTATTATTTCAGACACTGAAAATGATTTCATTTAATAATAGTAATTTGAGGTCATTATAAAAGCCATTTAGGATCATTTTAAAACAAAACTTAGTTGAGCTATGAGAATAGTTTGTGGAACCTTTGTCGGTGAGCGAGCATGTTCTACATCTACGGCTTCCTTTGACGCAGCAGGACGTCTCGTCTCATAAATGTCCAGCTTGTGAGGAGACGTTGGCCTCATTTGCGGAGGCCTTTGACTCTGTCGCCACCGCGTAGAGCCAAATCCCTTTTCTCTCCGTGCCTTGTTAGGCTCTAATTAATTGGATCAAGAGTACGCTGCTAAGGGTCTGACAGCACTCTGAGTGATAACTGTGAAACCGGAGCCACGTTCCCATGTACATGCCTCTGGAGGAGAATCACTCCGTATCAGGTCCATTGACTCTCTGCCACACACTTCCCGGGGGATTCAACCATGCTGCTGGGAGAAGAGGCAGGGAGGCCACGCTTTGAAAGCTCCAGCTGGGTTTTGAAGTTATTTTCCGCGGTGCTGTGTCCTGACAAAAATATCTGTATAATACTTTGCAGATCCGTTTATGAACACGTGCGGCAAATATTAAAAAAAAAAAAAAGACACAACATAATTAGCATTTAACGGAGGGTATTTATTCCCGCAGATCTTTTCATTTGATCTTTAAATGTAAAACATTGTTCAATATTATTAATGTGATCAGGCTTTTGACATTTAAAAGGCATAATTATGATATCTTTATGGTCATGTTTCACAGGTACAGTAATTGAATTAGGGATAGAGACCAATAAACCCACAGCTGTCTGTGGAGAGCAAAACCAGCTGTTCTGCTGCGTGCAGAGAACCTCGCAGAGGCAACACAATCAATCATCTCTCTTCTTTGTTGTTCTAGCCATTGACACATTTAATCTGTGGCGCAGTGGGTTTTACTATTGTCATGCAAAAAACACACTTTACCGGCGTCTCTTTGTGCATTGAAGGCCAACTGTGCAAATGAAAGCGGGGCTTTGCATGTTCCACACAGCAAAACTGAGAGTAAGTGCATCTTTATGATATGAAAATATATATATACATATACATATAATACGTAATATAAACTCGTTTCTTTTGCATTTGTGGCCAGGATTTAAATTTCAGGGGCATTTTCTTTTAAAGGCAGGTCGAATATTTTTTGAATGTTGAAAAATTAAAGTGCTATTTGATTCCTCATATAACATTTTCACATTGTGAAACTGACCTGCAGGGATTGCAAAATGCCAGTTTTTTGTTTTTTTTACCGGACACTGGTCCAGTAATCCTGCAGTTTTTACTGGACCGAAGTAAAGTTTGATGAAAATATTATTTTTTATATGAGGCTGTAATAAACTCATCTCCACAGTAAAGTATGAAATGTATGAATGTATGCATGTATTCTCTCAAAAGACAACTTGAGGTTATTATAAGTTCAGGAAAGGAAAAGTCCAAACTATTTTAGTTCCATGAGGACAATGTGAGGGTCTGAGTGACGTCATCGTCTCATAATAAACTAGTTCTCTTATCTTTAAAACCTCAGAATCACTTTCACTTCAGCAAAGCAGCACAAACTGCAGTGTTTCCAGCTCTAATGCAGCACAAATAAGTGGGACTATTTCCACTGGGTGTTACTTAGAGGAGGACGCAGCTTCATGGAGGTGTGAATCTCCTGCTACAGTGGAGGAGCTGCTGTTCATTGTTTTGATGCCGCGGTCAGCGCCGTTCTCCTTGGCGAGCTGGCGTTTTAAAACGGTGACATCTGGTGGCAGAGCGGCGCCTCGCTGTATAACGGCTTTGCAAACATCCATGTTGATGCTTTGCAGTGTTTTGAGCAGAAAATACGTCCAAACAGTGACGTGTTGTCATGAAAAGTTCAATAGCCACAATGCTACTTCCCTCCTCACTGGCTGCAAACTGTGGAATGGATTTCCTGACTCATTACTCCGCTCCTCATTGAGACCCGCCTCCATTCAGGAACCACATTCCACATTTTGCAGCGAGCCGGGAAACATTTCAGCACAGCGAAGCAGACGAAGCTTCATGGATCTGAAATCTCCACAGGTTGGATCTGAAGAAATATCACAAAAAAAACACTAGCCCTTTCGGGCAAAGTGGGTAGATGAGTCACTTGCCCGAGCAAAGGTTTCACTAGCCACCGGGCGTTTAGAGAAGCCTTAACGTCCAGCTCTGAGAGTCATAAATGAAAAATCAAGGCATGAGACCAGTTTTAAGAGGATATTAACCAGATCAAGGGCATTTTATTTGGTAATGATCGACTGTCCCACGTATTTTGTGAGACAGACGCCTGTTTGGCGAATGTTTTGATGCAAGTCAAAAGTTTAAATCAACAGTTGACAAATTTCACATCAACAGCTACCCTGAGTTCAAATCACAATTAGTTGGTTGCTGGAATAAGACATGTTTAAAAAAATAAATAAAAAAATAAATTACTAAAGGTCATAAGACATTATCTACTCAAGCTTTTCCTTAAAAAAATGGAAATAGACACAAGAGTAATATTGCGCACACACAAGTCTGGAAGCTGATCTTCCATTGAGGATTGCGACTGATAGACGTGCAAAATAACACCAGCATTTGTTCTGTTTTGCCTTCAGGAATATGGAATATTGGGTGATGGTCCAGATCACACAAAACACTGCATAACGTAACTCGATCAAAACACATCTTTCTTATTATTATGCAATTCATCATCATTTAAACAGGACGTGAGTCAATTAGACAGTGAGTGGCAGATTTATGGCAAAATAAATTACAGATGATTGTTGATCTTTGTTTTGGTTTAAATAGTGTAAGTTAATATTCTGTGATAAATCAATCATAGGACTTGCTGATGTTTTTTTGACACACACACACACACACACACACACACACACACACACACACACACACACACACACACACACACACACACACACACACACACACACACACACACACTTTACTGAAGCAGCTTTAGACGATTAACCAATAAACTTACAAACAAAAGGCTGAGAGTAATTACATCTGACGTAACTTCATTATGGTTTAATCAACAGTAAATTCACTTTATATTGGCATCTTGTCATTCAAAAGCCATTTTGTAAAAAGTCGGAGGTGTAGGAGTCTCAGGGAAAGTTTTGTATTAATATGTTAGTGAAGGGATGAGGTTCCGATCTTGCACATTCAAGTTTCTTTGACTAAACGACCTGCTGATGAAGGGTGCAAAGCATGCCTGGTGGAAAAGAGAGACAGAGAGGTCGCAGCTCCATGTCTCATGCAGCATTGTTACTGCTTTTTTTTTTTTTCTTCCACCCTGCAGTTCAGACCGGCTGCATCATTACCAAAAGCAGCTTGATAATCCTACCAAAATCACACTCTCAGCCAACGGGAAAAGAAAGAAGCTTTTCAACCAAGTTATAGAGGGCAAGGAGTTGAGGAAGAGGACGGGGTGGGTGCTTGTGTGTGTTCGCTGTACAGGTATTTTAGTGCATGCCCTTCGAGCTGGAGACAAACCTGGAATCCTAGAATCGGGGTTACAGAAATACCATATGTGGGGATGTGCAACACAAAAGGCCATGTAAAAGCTGATGCTGCTCTCCGTCACTGCAGGGCGACAAACCAAAGCAGACCATGGTGGTCTTCAGATTCATATCTCCTACTGGCTATAACTTGAGTCTTGTTCATGAGGTGATGTCGTTAAAATTCGTGTACCAACTATAATGAGGAGCGGCCTCACAGTACAAGTGCAATCCTCTTGATAAAACTAATTTGCAGTTTTATTTCATACCATTCCATAAACTTTTTTTCAGTTCAATGATAACACTACTTTCAGCTTGACATTTTCAAGTGTGAATATTTTAAATTTAGAAAAGCTACTAATTGCGCTTCTCGTGTCATATGATACATTGTTCAGTTGTGTGAATAATCCCTGGTGACGCCACACCTAATTTCTGCTCCGTCTCTGCAAATCACCTGAAGCCTTTTGGTCCTCAAGTCTGGATTATTCTGCAGTTTGTCCTTTTTCAAACAAGCTAATTGCCTTAATGTGACCGAATACAGAACATTTATTTTCTGAAGAGAATAACACACCAGGAGGCCTTGAGCAAAGTATTGGAAATTGCCACGCATTGCATTCAGCATCAGTTTGCCTTGAGAATCGTGCTGTTCAGGGACAAAGAGGAAGAAGAAGGAAAGTGATCTATGCAATTTTCATACCAATGATGAAGTGAACCGTGCAATCTGAACAATTTAATTGACTTCTCAAAAGTAGTTTTAACTTTTTGTCCAACATTAATTGTTGTACTTATGTCTCCTGGACCATCGCTTAGCTTTCATAAGAGATGTATACTGTTCCATTTCTAATGAGGCAGGTGCCACACGTTAATCTCAGGCTGTCACTGACAGCAGACACCTGGCTCATATATACTTCCACTGGCTTTGTAACTAGACCATCATTTATATGGAAATATAACTAATAATTAGGAGAGAAAGGGCTTTTTGACTTTCAGGTCTATTTTTTTCCTCTTTTGTTCCCTTCACTTCCCTTCCAGCCCACACATGTATGTCTTTCTTTAAACCTCTCATTTCTTCTCATTTTTCTGTCTCTCTCTCTCGTTCCCTTTTACCAGTTGGTAGTTATATGACATTAAAAAGTTGAACTCGTGAAATTAATTTTTCAGGAAAAGTCAGTTCTCTACATAAGGGTCTGATTTGCGTCAAATCTTTGACGAGTTAGTCTTTTCTTCTCCTCGCTGGGAATTTAAAAAAAATTCAGCACAACAAAGCACATGAATCCTATGAATAATGTGACTATGAGTTTGTTATATCACCGTTCAACATAGTAGTTGCCACATTAAGGTAAAGTAGTTCCAGGGTCACAGAGGAAATGTCTTCCTGTTTTCTAGCCTTATAGAGTAAATTGGCTATACGGACTCTCTTACAGCTGAACGATGGGGCAGTGGGTAGCACTCACCATTCTGCTTCATGTGTGTGGGTTGACTCCAGATTCCCTTCTACAGTCCAAAGGCATGCTCTGAAGTTAATTGGTTGTACTTGCCTTTGCGAGTACAGATGGATGGAAATAGTCACCCAGTACTTCTCAAGTGTTACATTATCTTTTTAGTTCTACTGTTCGATGCCTCACATTCTCTGACACAGTTGGTCATTTGCATCCCGATCGTCTAACAAGGGTTTGTTAACAGCTGTCGCAGTCTTGCGAAGCTAAACTTCTTCTACTTCTGGACCAGCGGCGTCTGAAAAGTGTCCTCGTGTTCAGTAACTCTATCCAGCCGGGATGCGGACACCTGTGTGGGTGTGAATGAGGCGTTTGGCAGACGGGAGAAACACGCTGGAAAAGGGAACACAGCTGCAAAATGCATCGGCACTGATGATGTGTTATGACGCCTGTGAAGGAATATTTGTGGACGCGCTCTCCGTAACCACCACTTTGGGAAGCCTCGTCGTTACTGTTAAAAATCGTGACACTTGCTTTATAGCGGGTGTTGCGCACCTCAATCCTGATGGGAGCCGTTCCCTCGAAATGCACTTTCTGCTACTTCATTAACTACTCTAACTGGTATTTACTGTATCTTTCTCCAGCCCCCTGTGTTGTTGATTTGTTACAGGCTTAAACCTGCTCGTGTGTTTTCAATAGCCAGTCTGGCACATTATAAATGCGTACAAGCTTTACAGTGAAGTAAGGATGGACATTTGATTACAGGCCTTCACTTATGATGGCAAAACTTGGAAAAATGAGTCGGATAAAAGCAGCTGGAGTGATGCTGGAACAACAGCACCCGTCATGTACTTGTCATGTTTTGACTGGGCGCACAGTCGGCAGCATTTGTTCGTCTATATATAAACACAGCTTGTTAGATCGTCTCTGGACATTTTTGGATTTATCATTACCTTTCCAGAAGGACTGCAAGCATGGTTAATGAAGCTCCTCATTCAGTTACACTTTTCTTTAGCTCCACTTCTTCGCTGAGCGAGCTATAATCTAGTTTGATGGGGGTAAATATGAATTTCAGAGCTGAAATTAATTAGGACATTGTTATGGTTTATTGCCTGTGGAAGTTAAATTAAAATGACTGAAAAAGAAAATTGCAATCGTCTCATACAAAGTCTTTTTGTTCTCCTCGCTGTGACAGAAATGCCTAATGGGGTTTTGTTTGAATGATAAATAGATGTTTCAGCTGGTCAATGTTTCTATTTACAAAACCACTTCACGAAGGATCCTTCTGTCAAGAAAATAAAAACAATGCTCATCAAAACGACAACAAATAAACTGTTCAAATGTCACATAATACTACGCAGATCATTAATGTCTCATGAAGTGCAGAGTTCATCCAGGATTTACTGAACAAGCAGACCTTTCAATCATTGGAGTAAATTTCTTAGCTGGGGATCTTCAACATTATTCTTTTTTAAGGCCATGTTAACTTATTTTAAATACGGTCTATTTATAAACCACATTACAACAATCTTGCCTTTTTTAGATTGAGAGAGGCCCCCAGTGATGAAACATTATACTTCTTTTAAACAGCTAGTGAATAAAGAGCACTTATTAAGACTGTTATTAACACACTTGTAAACAAATAAAAGCAGAAGCTTCATTAAGTCCCTTTAAGAAAATGAGTGTGAATGAGTGTGAATGTGTTTTGGAGCTGATTTACCTGAAATGACAATTAGTCTGAGTTTAGGGAAAACAAAAGTTATATCAGCTACATTTTCAAACAACACATCCTCAAAAAGAAACCTCAAAAAAAGAAGTGCAAAATAAACTGCTTTTTTAAGCTCTTAGATTTTAAGTCATTAATAAATATGAACAAATCTAAACATTTCTAAACATTAAACAAACTTGGACACATTTGCAAAATGTTGCACACATTTCTGTTTGTATGAATTTAAAAATAACAATAACAGAGAAAGTTGAACCTGACCTGCAGCTTTTCAGCCAAATTTCTCCTTTCAAAGGGTAAATTAGAAGAGATGTGAGTTAATAATCAGAGACTCTCCGCTGGTTGTCTTCATCCCAACATCTCATAGAAACACACGAGAACAAACCAGAACTGACTTTAAGTCAATCACTGAGCGAGAGGCGATTTAAAGGGTAACTGAAATGTTTTTCAGATTTCATCTTTAGAAAGAAGAATAAATATGCTTTCGAAAGGTATATAACATTCCCAGATAAAAGTCCGAATTCCGACCCTTTTAATTGACTTTACATGATGCAGCAGACGACGGTATATTTGCGGGCCATAAATGTGAGCCGCCTGAGCTAGACCGGATATGACGTACGAGGGGTTATATGTCCCAGCCAAAACAACATCAGCTGATTGAAGAATGGAGGGGTTTGGCGATACAGAAGCACCTAGGAGCGATGTTAGCGAAGATTTAAGTGACGTATCGTTGGTTTTGGACGAAGATGAAGGAGAGGAATCATCGGAGGAAGAATTAGAAGAAAATCAAGGCGTTCAACCATACATGTTTGAGCCGTGAGTACATATTGTGCGTGACCGGGTATTTACCCCTGAGTACATATTGTGCGTGACCGGGTATTTACCCGTGTGCACATATTGTGCGTGACCGGGTATTTACCCGTGTGCACATATTGTGCGTTACCGGGTATTTACCCTTGTGTCAGAGTGGGTGTTTTGCAAAGTTTATTGGTCTATTTGTCTTAAGTTTTAGCAGGTTTTAAAAAGACTTACTGAAAGTTGGGTTTAAAAATCCGTTAAAAAGCCGTTTAAAAATGGTGGGGAGAGAACCAGGTTTCAGGATACGTTTCCTCTTCACATCAAAACCAAGTGACTCTTGGATTGCGGGTGCTGTTTCGTAACAGTCATCCGTGAAATGTTGACTGCAGAGATAGGAGGCCTCTGTTGGTGTCCAGTTGGAGCGAGTGCGCTGCACTTGTTTTGTCCATAATCTCCTCAAAGTTTCATCTTTTGGGAATTTATGGACACTTACAGACGGACTGGGCATTTGGGAACACCCAGCCGCAACACAACGCTTAGGCATGACTCTAAAAAACTGCTAAATAACGCGATAATGCAGAGCACATGTAAACAAGACACTACGATCAACTGTTGTGGGCGGAAGTAAATAACTCCTCATACGTCACAGCGCAAAACTACGGCAAGTTGGGAAAACTAGGTCAGATTCACAGGGCGGGAGATTTAAAGGCATTTTTAGACGTTCGGCGCTCAAGAGCAAGATAGTGGTGTGATTGTCATTGGTGTGTCATATATCATTCGAAAGGGGGAAAAATAATGCTAAATACTGGTGTATTTTAATAGAATTATTTCAGGGACCCTTTAAAAAGTGCCCCAAGCCTCAGACATGAAATGATGCCCCATCGACCAGCCACCACTGCTTTCAATATTAGGAATACATGTGAACATGCAAAATCCAAACGACAAAGGCCTGAAATAGAATCAAAAAACAGATCTGCCATCATTTGTCTCTTCGAAATCCCAACTTTAAATATTCCAGACCATTATTAAAATTCTGTATATTTACTCACGTGTATCTCCAATTTCCCACATATGCCAAAGCCTATTCTATTCAAGCCATTTCTCAATAATTATTGTTCAAAGATTTTTGCCGGCTAGATTAAATAAATCTGTTTGTTTGGAGTCGCGCCACCCGCACTTGCTCTGTCTGCACCCAACAGAAGTGTCCTGGCTCTTCCTACTCGATGACTGCATTTTACGGATGATAAGCTGCTACTTTTTATCCAACGCTTTGAACCCCGCGCTTTATAACACGATGCGGACTAATTTATGGATTTTTACAGGTTAACGGGCTTCATGCCGCCAGGTCCTACTTCTGTTTTTAGCGCCTCTGTTTCTCCAAAACTTTCCTTAACTGTGACATTTCTGCTGGTGGTCCGGAGCTCCAGCAGCTGAATGTTGCATTCAGGTACATCATGATACTGGCGTGCTGGACTCCGTGGCTGAGGAATCTTCGTTCTTCGAATCACAATTAGCAAATAACCGATAAAATACTTTATCAACAGAGATAAAATGTGTCTATCTCTCTGTCTGTCTGCGGGCTTCACAGTAGGCGCAGGAGCTGCACAACACCGCCTGTGTGCAGGAATTTCCAGCACTACGAAAGACAGATTTGTGAGAATTGTTGAAAATATGATCAATCCCCGTGTTCCTGCAGTGAAATTCTTGCCTGTTACAACGTGGACACCTGCGGCTTATCGACAAGTGAGGCTTATATATGTTTTGGTTTTTTTTCTTTTAAAATTTTGTGAAATATTAAATTCAGGTGTGCTCTATTGTGCGGAAAATATTGTAGTTCTAATTTATTAAATATTCAAAGTTCCCCCTTCAGATGTTTTGTTTATTTCCTAAAGTTTGGAAAAAATGAGCCAGCCTTTACATGGTACCGCCGACAAATTCTGGAAAATCTGGGGTCCGTTCCGAGATCGAGGTAAAATCCCTTGTTTATTTCCCACTGAAGCTTGGTTGGAGCATTACAAATATGTAACTCTTGTGGGTCAAAGTATGGATGCAATGATGGCAGACTAACAATAAATCCTTTAAATTGTACTTATTTATAGCTTTTCTCTAATCTTTTTTTTCTCTTTTATAAATTTCTAATTTAAAGTTATGGTTGTTCTTTTCTTTAAAAGTCAGGGGGTTCTTTTTTGGGGGGCAATTTGTGACTCCATTGTTTTCATCATATTGGACGATAACTGCTTTTTTTGTATTTGATTGTATTTCTCTGGAAAAAGTAACCAAAAGAATAGTTAAAAGTTACAAAGACGTTGGTTGTCAATGTTTCTCTTCAACCCTGCACAGCTTCATGGCATGAACTGTTCACACCACACGCTAATTAGAAAAGGAAATTGTTGAGGTTTCACTGTCGGCCAGCCCGGCATGGATCACTCTGTATTTTCAAAGGACTGCAGCATCTGACAGTATCTTTCATTCATCACTAACAGTGTCATAAGCATGACTGACAGCTCTGAAGATGACAAATTGCTGTCCAGGTTTGAAACCCTTGAGGAATGACTTTCACGTATCCTTTGCTTTCATACTGCTGAGTGTTTGTAAGATAAACAGCCCCGTTTTCACGCACACCTAAGCCAAATTTTAAATGAATCGACTTGTGCAACAGCGGTTGATTTGAGCCTGTGTTGACTGAGTGCTTATACTCTTCTTTTTGTATCACTTGGCTATGCTTTTTAGTGCCTCTGATCCCTCTGTGGCCTTTTTTCATTTGGTGAATCACAAAGGACCCCAAAGAAGTCGTGTAACTGAGCTACTGCTGATCATTGCCCCCCCCCTCAGGTCCTGTGTGATTGACAGAGTCCTTCTGTGTGGAGGCTACAATAATAACTTAACATCTGGTCATGCCGACCTATACTTTATTTCGTGCCACCATAATGTTGGCTCCAGGCGAATGATAATCTCTCTGCACTGAGGTCTTTTTACAAAAAGTGACAAGATATATGTTAAGACACTGATTACTGAAGCAATGACACAAAATGAAAGTGAGATGCACTGCAGTGGAAAACTGCTGCTGCTGCTGCTGCATTACAGCGTGGCAGACAGGGCTCAAGGACTGAAGGCATGCTGGGAGTCTGAGCAACACAGAGGACAGAAGGCTATTAGGGAGGCTCATCAGTAAAAATGCCCATCAATCATTGTATTGGAATGCGTGGCCCCTCCTCCGTCCTGCAACGACTTTTGAGTGACAGCCACAGCTGGCAGGCATTATGGCCTTGCCACAACATCAGACCTGACAGGAGGTTAACACTTCATCACTGACTGCTACTTGTTCTGTAAATATTTCCCTACAGCCTAAAGAAAAAGTTTTTCTTGCTGAATCTTGAAGCTTTTCAATCCAGGATTTGGTACATGGCCAAAATGTGTTCGCCATCTGGCGACTTAAACACAGAAACAGTGGTGGTCCAACCAGAGCTTAGTGAATGTAACTGGAATTTTCTTCGAGCTTTAGATTTTTCTGAGAAGTTCACAGAAGTACTCACATTCTTGACGAGAGCAAAAGTATAAATACTTATGCCAAAAAGTGAAAGGATCTAAGTAAAAGTAAAAATGATAAAGGTTTTTGAAATATGTACAAGTTCATAAATAACAAACTGCTTCTTGGTTTTACTGATACAGGATGCCGCTATTAAGGAAAGTTTATTTACGTAGACACGTTTACCATGTGTTATAGTTATGAGTCAGAAACGTAATTTAGTGTCTGAGTTCAATATGAAAAAAGTTACCAATAAGCTCACTGGACTTTCTATAAAACACTGTGTATGCCGTTTAAAACAGGTGTCTTTATTCAAGCAGTATTTCTGTATCTAGAAAATGTATAAAATTCTGTAGTATCAATGTAGATAACTGGTATTGTCGTCTCTTCCTCTATAGATGAAAACATGTTAAAAGTAAAAAGTCGCAAAAATATACTGACTTCTATACTTGCCTACCCTGGGCGAAAAATATTTTATTACTGCTTGATCATTTCTCAGGTTTTGTGTAATTTTCTTGTGTGTTTTAAGACTTAATAACAATGTTTACAACCTTGTATATAACATAAGTTTAGTTTCATGAATAACAAGGAAAAAAAGAAGATTTAAAAGCTTCGACTTTTGCCAAGATTCTCATGTCAATACACTGATAGAGAAACGTGTTGGTGATGACACCATACACAGCAGAGACTCGGTAGTAATTTAATTGTATGATATCACTTCACTTGCATTTGCTATTATCAAATTAGGCTGTGCAGTTAGGGGGCGTAGCAGCACGACTTTATAGTTTAATTGCATAAGCTGCAGTAACGGAGGTTGCAATGTATTGAATTTGTGTCTTATGTATAATGCATCCTTTATTGCTTGTAATAATGTAGTTGGCTAAACAGTGTTGCAGTACTTTGAAAAGTTTGAAGTGTTTCTTACTTTTGTGTGGAAACCTTTCAAGCAGGTTTGTGTCAATCTATAATTAAGATGTTGACATGTGCCTCAGGATTTAAGTGCTGCAACGCACAACTCCTGCTGTTACTGGCTGCAAGAAGTGCACAGCTTCGGCTGCACCTGTATTGTGCAGTGTTTTGTATTTTTATATCAGAGGTTGTAGTGACGCAGCTGCCTTGAAGAAAAACGTGACGTTTTAAACAACATTGCGTTCCGATAACTGCAAAATACTAGTGATAAGATGCAACAAACAAAATTGTTCTGAATCCAAACCAGATAATACTTCTGAACCTGACTATAATTGCAAAACAAGTATCAAATCGTTTTATCTGAAATCATCAGGACACAAGTCCTATTTCATGCTTCTATGTGTTATTTATGTGTTATCTATGTGTTCTTCCACATTTATTGATGACACATTCAATATCATCAAAAAAACAATTACAGAATTCAAAATGCAATCTTCAAAAAAACAAAAGAAACTTTAAGCAGTCAATCACTACAAACCAGTCATACTCCTTCAGTTTTAATGAACAAAGCTACGAAATTAAATATTAAACCACTGGTGTAAATGTCCAACGTGCGTCAGGTTTTTCACTGCGGCGGTTGCAAAAGCATGAATGATTCATGTCGCCTTCTGGCCGTGCCTCTGCTCTCAGCCCCCCACCTCCACCCAGAAACCCACAACCCCTTCACTAGTTAGTCTTACTGATCTGGTGGCGGAACATGTGTTTAAAATGGCCGATGAGTGGTAACTGGAGTGTCACACGTTCATAAGCTCTCAGTGAAGTTACAGTCAGGGTTGAATTTTGTTTACGTGACTGAATTTTATAACACAGGAGGGATCAATTTTGTAGGGCAGCATAATGAATGAAGCTCTTTATAAGCAGACCGGAACAAAACACATCAAATGAAAATATTTTGAAGAAAAGCAGACCTGTTAAACTCGTGGGAACATTTTGGTTTAATTCCAGATTTCCTTCAATTCGTTAAAAAAAAAAGTATTGCTGTCAAAGGCAGATGCTTCAGTAATTAGTACATTTGTTCACATAATATACATATTCATCAACATCTTGTGGTTTAATTTGTGTAATATATGCCTTATTTGTTCCTTTACAAAAGCTGCCTCAAACTAAAGTTACTAAAACACCTGGAAAGACACTCGTCTTGAATTCTTTAAACAATTCCAACTTAATTGTGGAAACCTTTCAAGCTGCTTTCTGGTAATCTGTAAATAATCTCTTGACATCTGCGTCGGTAGTCATGTGTCACGACACATAATCCTCGCAGTCGCTGGGCGCATGAGGTGCATAGTTTCAGCTTTGTGTTTACGCTCACCTGCCGCTTGATCTGTCTCTAAATATTAGCTTCACTAAAGCAACAGTGTTGCTGGTGATTGACAAAGATTTTACTTGATGTATAATGTTGAGGTTATTGTTGGCAGTGGATAAGCGTAATGCTCATCCACAATACAGGATAAAGCCTGTAATGTTACTGAGAGGTGAATGTGATATTGAGAGAACCTCATTAACATAAGTGAGAAAAGTGCAACACGTTTGAAAAACAGGTGAATGAGTCTAATGTATTTGAATTCTCTATTTTGGAGTCTGACTCAATTGTCTGGATTGGGGAAATACTGGATCATCTTCGACACCCGAAGTCAAAGTTTCAGTTACATCACAGGAAATATTGAACAATAAATTCTCCGAGCAAAAAGTTGAGATGAGCCAACTGCAGAAATGTGTCTTACGAGCACAATAATGGTAGAATCGAGGCTGATCCAGTTCGCACCTCCTTTAAAATAGACGCAATCATAAACAACACACGTAAATCACATTGTTGATTGTACAGTAAAGGGGTCATATTGTTCAAAATTCACTTTATCAATGAATAATTGTCCTCATACCTGGAATGATGCCCCAGAAGTGAAGAAAGTCTATCCTCTCTCTCTCCCTGGCTGGTTTGTGCTCCAACCAGCCAATTATCAATCAAACCCTATATAGTGTCATCAGGGGTTCTACTAATTACAATCAAGGTAGGCCTCTCCCCCTTGACTCCTCCCACAATTAGGCAGCTCTGCTCTGGCACATGGCACCACGAGAGGCAGTACTTCCTCCTCTTCCCAAGATGGGCATGTGTGGGTAGATACTAGCAAGAAACTTTGAATATGTCTTGATATTGATTATGCCAATGTAAAAGTTTTTAAAAGCTGCATAATATGAGTCCTTTAATCCACTGGCATATACGAAATGATGAATGGATAGTATGCAGCAGTCAGTGCGTCCAGATGACAGATCAGCTTCCACCTGTATGTGCATTTAGTAGGCCACGCCCCTGGTCCTCTATTACCCCTCCAAGCATGTGTGTTTCAAATCATATCGACAGTTTACAATATAAGTGGTCAATCCACGAATCCCTGTGTTGCCGATGCTCAAAATTCAGTTTAAAAATGACTTGAGCCAATTATCTCTTGTAATTGTGTGTCCCATATGTCTATATTAGCCAAGGTTAATGTCAGTCTTATTCTGGTTATACAACCAAGAAGTGATTGGCAGCCCTGTTATAATCTGGCAGCCCCATTTTTTGAAATGAATCAGATCAGTATTAACGCGGTGTCCTGCCCCCCCTGAGTGTCTGAGTAGACCCATCATTTGTATGCCCCGGTTGGCTGGCACAAGTCCTGCGCCGCGCTGCAGACAGCCAGCACTTTCACACTGGGAGGAAAACATGTCGCGTCACGCTCTGCCCCTCTGCAAGCAGAGGACGATATGCTGATAAGTTAATTGCAACCATCACATACCAATAGTTGATGGACTCCTAATGTCACTCTTTCCAAGTGAAGATAAAGCTGCTTTCTTGTGTGACATTGAGACTGAACTTGACTAGACTTTGCACATACTCACACAAGTAGGCACTCATAACACACACACACACACACACACACACCTTTAGTTCTTCACTGTTTCCCCTATATAATGGAAGCCTTCATTTCATTCACCTCTGGGAAAATTAAATGTAACTTTTCGCATGGAAACTGTTCTGCATATGAAAAGAGGGTCATTCACAACTCACTTTCTCATTAACAGTAACAAGTTGCCTCTCGTCCTTCAATACAAATATTTGAAGCTTAGCTGCCTGTTTGCGTATGAGTGGAATATGGTCTCTGCAGCAAACTGAGCTAAGAAGAAGAAGCTGTAGCTGGGCAACACTGAGAGTTACCTGCATTTTAAATTTTGAAAGACATTAAAATGTATTTATGTATTTCTATGGATTATCTGATTAAAGCTTTTTTTTTTAACAAACACATAATAGACAGCTATGTTAATGAACAGATCAGTTAAACTGGTTGGTATATCTGGGGTCGGCTGTGCCTGAGTTGGTAAATAAGATCATCTTCTGATCCCCCGTTTGGCCCAGAGCTTGTTTGGAAAAGTCCTTGGGCAAAACACTGAATCCCATTGCGACCTGATGGTGTGTGAGCAGTGCATCATGTATTGCATCATGAGTGTGTAAAACACGCTGGACTGCTGAAGCGAGATAGTGTTTACTGTCAGGCCTGAATGTCGGCATTTCAATTGCACAAATCCATCAACATGAAGAAAGCCCAACAATGAAGAAGCTTTCAAATTAGATTCGGCTGTGATGATTGTTTATACAGTATATAACCTCCAATTACTAAATTCCTCTTCAGCCCTGTACTTTATCTGACTTAAGCTCCATTTACACATCAAAAACTCGTGTATCTGAAAAGTTTCTTCACTTTTGAGTGGTCTGTTTAAATGACACCAGTGTTCAGAATCACTGCATTCGTGACTTTTTTTTTTATCCCGGCTCCGAAGATGGAACTTCTCCTTCACTGGTGCGATGCCCCCTGCAGAGACCCCCGGAGGCTCCGGAGTGCTGTTACTGTGCATACGCATCTCCCCCTGTGGTAAATGGCTCCTTCTGCTCATGCGCCAGGAAAGTAAAATGGCGGACCAGTAGTGGTGTGACTCGCAGTCCGTGTTCTAGTTTTATCGTCTTTATTGGCAGTTTAATAGTTGAGACTCACTCCTGACAGCAACCGACTCGCCGTCTGTCCATACTGATGTCGGGTTCTCTCCATTTTGTTCACGTTTATAGCGGCTTGTTCTCTGCACACGTCTGTGTGGTTTCATTACAAAAACAAGCAACGGTGCCCTCCAGTGGCCCGGCAGACTAACGACACCGTTGTCAGCGTGTCATGTAAAACACACATTGTCGTGTCAACGAGGACTTATTGTCCCAGGGAGCAGGAACATTAGCAAAAGATAACCACAGAATAAAATCCATCGACACACATCTATGGACAATTCAACAGTTAACTTAAAAAACAATAGGCTTTGAACTATGAGAGAAAACTTATTCAACACAGGTGGAATGTGTGAACTTCTAGCCAGACAGGCCATATTACATGAACAGGTCTTATTGATGAACAGGTCAACGAGAGTGGACGCAAGTCGTAGCAGCTGAGCCCTGTTTGTTTGTTTTGTGATCGTGTGTTTAGAGTTACCAATATGGACACAGTTCGGGTAAAGGAAATGTCAACTCATTCCGCAACAAGTGTGACGAGCTGCCGGCATTGGTGAGGAACCAGTGCCGCTACAGGGAATGCAGCCTCAGGTGCTTCAAGGAGACGTGGCTAAAAAACAACGTGCCTGGCTCCTGCGTAAACCTGCTGAGCTT
The DNA here is from genome assembly GCF_963422515.1 of Blennius ocellaris. NCBI lineage: Eukaryota > Metazoa > Chordata > Actinopteri > Blenniiformes > Blenniidae > Blennius > Blennius ocellaris. The sequence continues at coordinate 24,387,090 of NC_137658.1, forward strand.
CTGATCTGTGTGGGCGGACAGGGATGCCAGGGTGACCAGAACAAAACCAAGGGGGGGGGGGGGGGGGGGGGGGGGGGGGGGGGGGGGACTGCTGCTGCTTGTTAACAACAGATGGTGCCATCCTGGTCACATGACTGTGAAGGACAAGATCTGCTGTCAGGATATTGAACTGTTGGCAGTCGGTCTAAGACCCTACTACGTACCCGGGGAGTTTTCCCACATCGTCGCCATTATTGTTTCCACTCATCGGCGGACGTCGGGTGATGTGGCATGACATTCAAGAAACTGTGGCTGACATCCAGAACAAGCATCCCCGTGCATTTATCAACAACACTATCCCCTCCTCCCACCTGACCGGGTTTGTGCAATATGTGGACTGTCCCACGAGGGAGAATGCAACACTGGACTAGTCTTTGTAAACGCCAAGGAAGTCCACACTGCCACTGCCCTTCCACCTCTTGGAAGATCTGACCACCCTCTGGTCCTGCTTCCGCCCTCATACAAGCCTTGTGTCTGAAAGTTGCCTGTTGTCACTCGCTCAGTCGGGAAATGGTCCCTGGAGACCAGTGCAGCTCTTAAGGGCTGTTTTGAGTGTACTGACTGGTGTGTAATACTGGAGACACAGGACAACAATATGGACATGGACAGTGGGGTGGATACCATCAATGTCTGCAGGGACACTGTGGTGCCAATCTGGAATGTGCGCTGTTGCCCCAATTACAAACCCTGTATTAACGGCGCTATTAAGCAGCTCCTCAACCAGGAAAAAAAGAAAATAAAAAAATGGCATTGAAGGAGAAGAACAAGGAGAGGCTCAGGGAGGTCCAGAAGGAGCTAAAGGGAACACCGAGACAAGCAAAACTGGATTACAGAAGAAATCCTCTCCTCCTCCTCCTCCTTCCCCTCTGCATACTCACACTACACACTTTTAATTTTAATCATAATCTTTTTTAATCACTTTTTTTATGTATATCTTCAACCTACAATCTTTGAACTTTCTTAACTTATGTAACTAACAGTGGTGAGTGGTGCATGAGTGGTTGATGTTTTATATGTTTTATATGTTCTGATGAGCTGCTGGACAGTGGAATGTCCCTTCAGGGATTAATACAGTTCTATCTGTCTGTCTGTCTGTCTGTCTGTCTGTCTGTCTGTCTGTCTGTCTGTCTGTCTGTCTGTCTGTCTGTCCGTCCATCCATCCATCTATCTATCTATCTATCTGTCTATCTATCTATCTATCTATCTGGGTGCGAACACTAATCACTACACATCTCTGTTATATGAATACTCTTTTCTTCTTTTAATAATTAGGATCTTATTTAACAAGGTAATCTATAATGAAAAGATCAACTGGAGTTTGTGCAAGAATTACTGTCTCAGAAGATTTAAGAAATTAGGAAGGAAAGTTATAAGATGGCGAGTGGCTTTCACTAAAGCAGTGTATTACTGTCAGATCATATGTTCTGGGAATACAGTAGAAAATTCTCCGGGTGTAATTTATGAGAAAGGAAGACGTTTTAATGGACATTGGTGGTAACGTTGAGTCATGTTGCTGTTTGACAGCATGCATTATTTTTGTTATTCATAGCAGAAAAACATGAGTAAAGAATTAAGTTTAATATTAATATAAATAGTGAATTAATGAAATAAATGTAATGCAGGATTAAAGAGTAATAGGGTCAGTTGTATGGCTGTATTTAAAGTATTTTCTCTTTCTTTACAGTTAAACTTCCAGCAGGATGGCTTCATATAATTATTATTCATTATTGTTGGAAGATCTCAATGTCCAACAGCAATAATTTTGCTTAATGTGAATTCCATTAGGAAGCTCAACATTTACCAGTTGGTGTCATTAAAAATATGCAGTGTGCAAACAGAGGTAATCATATGAGTTCCACTTGGGAGTTGGTAGCTCTGCCTTACTTTAATTCTCACTAACGAAATTAATTTGATTTGTTTTGTTTCATGTGTTTGTGAAGTAGCCTAAATCACTAACAGAGGCAGGTTGATTCTATCCCTCCTTTAATAAAGATAAATCAGCAGACTGAGCACTGTGGAAGAGCGACTGTATCGCTTAGTCTTAGAGTGGAACCAAGTAACTGTTGTTGCTGTCGTTGTAGTTTGCTTGTTTCTACTCCAGTTTGGGGAGAGAATTAATATCTGGGTAGCCTCATGACAATGACTGTCAGGGTTATGACCACTGTTACTGGCAGCAAACTGTCTACGACTAATCACATACTGCCTGTGATGTGAGCCAGTTCCAACTGTTTTTGTCTTGTTTTTTTGTTTTGTTTTAATGGCTCAGCAGCCGGAACACAACGAGCTGTGGATTTGTAGTGTGCGTGTGTGTGTGTGTGTGTGTGTGTGTGTGTGTGTGTGTGTGTGTGTGTGTGTGTGTGTGTGTGTGTGTGTGTGTGTGTGTGTGTGTGTGTGTGTGTGTGTGTGTGTGTGTGTGTGTGTGTGTGTGTGTGTGTGTGTGTGTGTGTGTGTGTGGTGGTGCTGCTCGACTGCTTTCTATTTTGGCATGTGGCCCAGGCCTCCAAGACTATTTGAGCCTGCCAGTGATTTCAGCCTGGAGTGTTTCAGAGAGGATTTGGAAACTACCTGAGGAGGACCGGTTACAGATTTTGTGAAACACCTACATTGGTTTTGTCTTTCAAATGCTCTCTGTTTGAACAGCAACAACAACAGAAGGAAGCAAACCATCTGCAAGATTGCAGAGATTTTGAAGGCAACCTTTTTCCAGGCCAGGTTAAATCTCAGAGTTTATTTTTACAAAATAAATCCCATCTTCCTAAATCTTCACGCCACTAAATGGACAGGATAGCGAAAGCAGAATCCCAGTTTCACTGTGCTATATTCTCGGGAAAAGGGACAGCTGTGATCTTTGATCATGCACAGATGTGACCATTTACGACAGCCACGGTGGCATTAACATGTAATATGTGCACCTGTAAACCATTAGTCCTGATCATCCTCAAACATTAAAAATGGAGTCATGATTTACATGATGATTAGGAATTAAAGTTGTGGTTCGTGTCTCTCACATAGAAAGGCAAATAAAAGGGACCACACAGACAATTCAGTAACTGTCTACGTGAATAACTGTTCACTGGATGCATTGTCCCTTTTTATTTCACATTTGTACTTTACCAACTGCTCCATACACTTTATATGATCAAAGACTATTTATAGGAAAGTTTCAGTGTCTCAGGAAGGAATATAAGATATAAGATTTCAGATTGCGTGACGTGAATCAAAGGCCTGAGATGTATCTATGTGAGATTTGCAAGTTTTTCCTGTGTTTGCATTAGCCTTTCCTTTGCACAGTCCAGAAACATGCACTTGAGGTAATTTGTAATTGTAGAAACGCCATTTTGAGCACTGCGTTGGAGGAGTTTACGTCCATATCGCTCCTCTCTGTACGCTTTTCTTGCGGTGACCTTGACCAGACATAATCTGTAAGTAACAAATGTTGTTCTGTCAGTTGCTGTAAATGTATGTTTATGTATTTTCTGCAGAAATGAGTGAGCCAGCTATGCTCATTTGAATCTATGCTAGTTGTGTTATGTATTCCTACCTCATGTGTATTAAGTGATACACTCTTACATTTGAGTTTTGTACATCTATTTAAATCCTGATGTATTTTTTTGGTATCTATTTTGCAGTTTTACAAGTTTAAGAAATGGTCTTCGGACATAAGAGACACTGCGTCCTCAGCTCGCTGTCAGGAGGAAACTCTTAACTGATGACAGAAGAGTCCTCTTTAACAGTTAAAACTCAATGTAACCTTGATTATTGGGATGAGCATAAATGTTGAAAGTTGTTGTTATTCATGTCTTCTCCGCTTAGAAATAATTTGACTGAAATCAAGCCACGTAATTTGTTAAATCAGAAATCTGAATAGCAGAAAAATAAAATAAATCCTCAACTCTCCTCAATGTGAGTGAATTGGCTTTTAGGCTTTGTTTTAATCAATGCATTCAGAATCCTTTTGGGGTTTTTTTTTTCCACACAGACTGTTTATTGCTTGCAGGCAAAGCCACTCAGACATGATCAATAGCAGTTAGACTGAAGACGGACAACAAAGCGGAAACGAGCACGCTCCAGATACCGAAACCTACTGGTGTCAATAGTATCTGCATGCGTTTGCCGATGTTTGTTAACAGAACAGATTTTGATTTTGTCATGTCGTCAACTGATTCTGTAAACATGCAAATGTGTCTGAGAAGATACTATTAAAATGGTGGCTGTGTCAATATTTTGACAGCTCGTCAGGGTTCTGCAGAAGACAGATGTAGTATCGTCGTGGCAGCGCTTTTTGTTCAGGCCCTTCAAAGATTTTCATTTGTTCCAGTAGTTTTTCAACATGTACTTGATGGATTGAAACCGAATTCAGTGATGACGTTCATAGCTGCCATGTGATACTTTCCATTGGATTCTTTAAACTCACTGACTTTTCATCCCGAGCCAACATCAGGTTTGTATTTGTAGCGTTTTGAAATGTTTTGTCGTCTCAACTGAATGAACTCTTAATACCTTGGCATCACCTGAATGTTTTGCATAACACTATAACCCGGTTTGTCTTTGACTATTTTTCTTTTGTTTTTCAAGCACCTCTCGTGCCATTTTTGGGGGGGGCAAATACTGAACTCTGGTGCTTAAATAACAATGACACAGAAGTCACATTATAGCTTTATTTAGATTAGGCTCACAAGGTTTGGGGTGGGGGAGGGACACGTTTCCATGTGTCCCTTGACAGTACTAACCACTATTACTACAGCCATAATAAACATATGTCTGCTAAATATCGTCCTGATGAACCCCACCACCTGCTCTTTTCATCCTGACGGGGTTGCAGTGCAAAGCCAGGACAAAGCCACTGCTCAACCGACTGTCCAAAGAAATTATCGTCTATAAAGTCTGAGTTTTCAGTCTGACCCCGCGGCAATGACAACACTTAATCCTGCCAGCGATATGATCTAATGTGATCTTAAGTGAGAGACATAGCCTGAGTGCTAACAAAACTGTTGCTGCGAGAGCTCGATAAATGTCGGAAATGACCTGATGGCCATTTTAATCTCAGCCTCCCACCTTACAGCGCAAATGTGCTTTCATTCAAGGACTTAAACCTATAGTGGTTCTCAAAGGGGTATTACACCAAGGACACACACACACACACACACACACACACACACACACACACACACACACACACACACACACACACACACACACACACACACACACACACACACACACACACACACACACACACACACACACACACACTGAGTCAACCTGTTACTGGAGAGCCAGAGTAGCATTCCTGCTGGTTTTACAGCATCAGGCCCTCACATCAAACTAGATGCTCACTTGAAGCTGATTCCAGGCAGACGAAACAACCACAGTCTTGGCCACATGCAGGTATAATCTATCTCACCCAACACACTGAAAGAAACTGTAAAATCCACACATTTGACAGATCTGTTATGACACATAGTGAACATAGCAGCACAATGCTATGGCTTCTAGGAATAAAAAGTAATTAATAGTGGGATCACTGGTTAATGTAAGGGCCTCGGGTGACTGATGCTCACGCTGCTTAATTAAGATGAGGAGGCTGTGGCATAGGGTTTATTGCCAACTTCCTACAGTGCATTTAACCGAGCAGGCACGTGCCGTATTGTTTGTTTCAAGCTTTCGAAGGGCTTCAAATGTTGTGCTCTCCTCACTGGGCTTATGCATGTTTGTTTTTCACTCCAATGTTTCTAGTGTTTGTTTTGCTGTTTGGAAAAGAAAAAAGCAGAGTAACTTTATAGCTTTTCTCTCTACAGACTGAGGCTGAGGGGCCAGCATTGTGGCTGGAACTGCTCTCAAGGTAGAGAAGGGAATGGGAGGTGGGAGATTGCTATCATAGAATGAAATGGTTTCCATGTGGGACCAGGTGCTAGAGACCTGAGACTCAATTCAAACAGGGTTTCAGTGCTTTAACTTCCAGCACTAGTCCAGCAAGGTGCTTGTTTTTATACGAGTTTGTGCATCAGGCCGTCACGCATCAAGCAACTGTCACAAGAATGTTAGTTCACCGGGAGTTCTTATATATTCTTAGATATTTGAAATGCAACCGAAGTGCATGTGTTTGAAGTTCAGTTATGGAACCATTTACAACCTGAAGCAAAATTTTGGGACTTGTTTCTTCGAAAAAGGCATCGTGAGTCACAGAAATACACGTTGGGGAATAAAGCATCATCATGCAGCTGTCAAAGGAGAAAAGCAAATAATACACCTTTAATTTTATGTATGCATGCAAATGTACTTCTTGTAAATATCAATATTTAATATTTAATATTATACTTATCCAATTTTTATGATGTCTTAATAATTTTAACTTTATAATATATTCATTGTGTTCTATTCTGTGTGGAGCAACTATAAAATGTTAAATATTTTGGGACCAATAAAGCTATTCTATTCTATTCTATTCTATTCTATTCTATTCTATTCACCTCTCAACAGCAAACACAGTAGCAAGTTTGTTACCGTACCATAATTTACGTACTCCTTTTTTCCTTTTATAGGTGCATAGACTACAACAATATTCAAAAGCAAGCTGGTTTCTTTGTGCTTCACAGTCACAGTCGATTGTTTGAGCTCCTGTTTACTTTTCTACATGCAGTTGGACTTTTGGGTCCAAATTTTACTTGGAGCTAAAGTGCAAAACACCTCGTCCTGTTCTGGACTGACCTCTTTGTAAAGCATTGACTGTCAATCACATTATCTAGAAGTGTAAAAAAGTTTCATTTTCATTTGAACTAAAATGTGTACATATACTTTATTTAAGTTCAGGTTGAGATGAATTAATGTAAGACTCTGGTAAATGTTGTGATTGAGATGTTTGACGTTTGCAGTAATTTCAAAAAGTAGTTTCTGATGAACTTCAGTCGTCTCACTCCAACGTCCCCACAGTCAGCAACTTGTGATTGTGGAAGTCAGTGTTTTCATCCAATCGAATGTGTTAAATGAGAGGCTGCTGTAGACAGAAAGGCTTGGTTCAAATCATCAGTACCGTACTGTGACTCTGACAGACCAGTGGGAGGCTGATCAGTAAACATTGAGGCTTATGTCAGTGTGATGAAATTAAAAAGTGAGATGATGATTACATGCACTCTATGTTTCCCACTAATCCCCTGTGCGCATGAGGGCGATCGGAATTCAGGGTGACAGTGGCAGACACCGCCAATAACAATGAAAGTAACTGTACAGTGGTTATTGCTGAATGCAAATACATAGAAATAGTCTTGTGGTTTCAAAATAAGCTTGTATTTTTTTTTTTTATATATAGAGTAAGTTATTGTGTCTTTTATCAGGTGTCAGTCTGGTGGACTGATTTAAACACAGAACAGGAGTGTTGTGTTAACGTGTCATAGTCTATATTGTGGTCATTATTGTTGACAATACTGTTTTAAAGTGTTGCATGAGAAGGATGGAAAAAGCAACATCTACTGGATGATTAAAGCAGTCAGACAAAAGCAGACTTGAGCTTTATGTTCATGTGGTGGTTTGGTGTCTCTGAGCCGGATCCTCCAGCCATCCAACAGCCATGTGTTCGACACACAGCTAAAGTATTCCTGTTAAAAGTTTGGTGTCAATGTTTAATAAACAGTGTTGGTGGTACTTTAACAGCACACAGCTACAAAATAACATTTCTGGTGTTATATTTAACAATTTCATGTTGTCAAACTGGGATGTTTATCCCCTGGTGTCAAAACAAGCCCCTCCCACACGTCACAGCTGCAAAATGAGAATCAATTTTTTTTTTTGCCAACGGCATTTTTTTCAGTCGGTGGACAGAATAAAAATAGGTCTTTATGGATGGTGGGGCAGTGGTTTCCCCTCTTGTCTCATAGTTAAAAGGTCACAGGTTCAAATACCACTAGGGGTTTGTATTATTACCCTTCAGTGTCAGTTAATAACTTTTCTAACACCATGTCTTGTCAGGAGAACACTATGCTAGCGTTGTTTTGAACATTACATTTTAACACCAACACCAGTATGAAGTTAATTTGACACCCAGTAGCATTGAATATGAACAATAATGGCTGTGAAGTCAACAAAAAAGGGGTGTCAGTCTATTAATACTTTGGGAAATGTTACTTTAACACCAGCTAGTGTGGACACACATACACCCTTCTGTGGTGTGAAAATTAACAATATGGGTGTCAAATGAACACATGCATTTTTACTGTGTAGTTTTATGACGCAGAGGTTAACGTGTCGGCCTGCTGGCCTCCATCTTCCTCCTGTAGTCCAGGCAAGGTTGTGAAGTCACTCTAATTTGGCAGTAAGTGTGAATGTGTGGCGTTTTCTGACTTGTCCGACAGCCCCACGAATTAAGTGAATAAAGTGTGTATAGAAGATGAAAGGCCTTCACTTCAGCTCGGAGCTTTTCAACGCTGTCGTCCCAACATCCTCTGCGTTTTCTTGGTACCACATTTGGTTAAATAACATTTCTACCTGCACCCATTGATTGGCAGCAAAATTAATTCACACTGTACATCTATTACTTGTTTGATTGCTTACAGTTTTTTCTTTTTTTTGGCTGAAGCTCTAAAAACATTACCAAGATGAAAATGTTGAAATAGGTTCAACTGAATGGATCTTTTTTTTTTTTTTTGAGAGAAGCTAGTAAGTGTTTATACATAGTATAACCTCAATGCATAATGCTGAAAGTGTGAAAGCCTTTCTTTTGAAAACTTTTGAAGCTAAATTGCTGGGCTTTTCTGGGTCTTTGCACACCATTTGTTTGATGTCCTACATGAAGAATAACTGCAGCTGACATTGCTTTCTGCTGTGTGGATGGATATTTTGCAGTCTCATTTCACTAAATTCAATCTGCTTTGCTTTGATGTCGGAAATTGCCAATTTTGTGTCATGAAAGCAAATAGAGGCATCTTGTGTAGGATATCAAAAATAATAGGACGGCTGTGTCACTGTTGAAACGCTTCACACAGTCAAAACACATTGCGTGTTCATGTATGCCGAGAACTGCAATATTGATCTCGGACAACTGATTCTGATACTACACATAAAAGCCTTCATCAATTTCATAGTTGGTTGAGGCCGAAAAAGCTCAAGTTATGTCAGGAAGTTCAATGTGACAATCAGGAGATCAATGAAGAATAAGTATATACCATATATAATATCCATTTGGATCTTTATTAAAATGTGCTTCCTTGAACCTTTTACATTTTAATGACTTTTGATGAATAGCTTAAAAAGCTAAAACCCACATATTATCCGGAGTGCTTTTCTTCTCTTGAACTCTGTCTTTTGAATCAAGTGAATATTTGAAACGATTATACCAAGCACTCCATTAAAGGCACATTCTGAACAGATGGCATGACATATATTAAAGACTTCAACAGTCTTATGAACAAGAAAAGTGTTAGTTGGAAGGTGGAGCTTCGAAGCCAAAATAAAAAATGTGATAGTTTGTGAAAGTTTGGGGAAATTTTCCGTGGTCCAGTTAAAGGAAACAGAACCGGAATGTGGACGTAAAGAAGAGGTTCAACTTTATTGAAAGGTTTCAGTCATCATATAGTGCCTGACACAATAATGTCACAAAAGACTGTGACATCAGGATGTTGGATTTGTTGTTGCAGTGAGTAAAATTACACTGCTTGCATCACAGTCAAGCAATAGGTAGAGCATAAACTGTTTTCATGCTCACCTCGTAACATCATTTTCTTCCTGAGTGGAATATTTTCATTCTTGTGATGCTAATGAAGGATGCTTTTATTACAGAAGAGTCTTCGTCCTCCATGGACAGCTCCAAAGCAAATATACAATCAATATTACAATGAACTCTACTTGACAAATACATTATCATAGCTGTAGGTTTTTGTTCTGGGGTCAGGAGTTTTCCATGTGTCTATCATGGTTTCTTATGTTTTCTGTCTCTTTCTCATTGTTATATGCTTTTGTTATCTGGCGTTGACGATTTGAAGCTTCATATTGTATGGATTTATGTCGGTCTTTACAATGTAGGTATGGCATGGTTCCATGTGCCCTCTCCAATCACCCCGTGTCTCGTGTGCTCCCGCTCCCATTATCCCGTCAGTCGTTTTCACCTGTGTCTTGTCGAGCTCCTCCTCCTGGTGTGTATTTAAAAGCTCAGTCTGGGACTAAGTCCGAAATGTCCCTCCTAACTCCTCATCTATCGACTTCTCCTTTACCCTGGAAGTGTTTTGTGTTGCGGCCATGATAAGGACTGTCTGAATTCTCGATAAGCAAAGGGAAGGAGGCTCGTTGCTTCCTTTAGAGCCTCCTTTAGCCTAGGAAACGCTGATGCTTCCTTTATCTGAGTTTCTCTCAACGCTCATCCAAGCGTGAAACTCACAATGTCAGAAAAAGGATCATGTAAGTTACCAAAGCAATAATCTGCATTGAACAACTTTAAATCATCTAAAACCCAAATGTGCTTTTTAATGTCCATTTTCGGAAACGTGTAGTTCTTTCCCTCACCACTGCAGACGTCACTAACTTGCGCCGCCGTCGCATTATTATGACGTCACTCAGTGAAAGTCCCGACTACCACACTAACATGATCACCTTTCACTAACTCCTTTAGGAAGCCTTCTAACACCTTTCCTTAATGCCGTGACGTCATCCAGGGGTTAAGATAAAGTCGATATATAAGGAGAAAGGAGAGACATTCTGGACGTACCCTGGGTCTTTGATGGTTTGTCTGTTCAGTTCACGTCATACAACCTGTTTAGTGACAATGAAATGCCTGTTTTACCACTGGATTGTCCCATATGTTAGTTTTGACATTATGTCTTGGCAAGATTTTAAAGTTTTATTTTTTTTAACATAAAAACAAGAAGATCTCAGAGATAAAAGAAAACATCTTCTGAATTCATTGATTTATTTTTTACGATGAAAATTATTGATAAATTATATAAAAAAAGAAGTAATTGTTAATCAAAAGTGGAAGTTCTCCTTTTCTGCATACCTGAATTGATAGGTGTTCAAATTAGTAAAATAAGAAATTGTCATCACTGCCCAAGACGTAGCTCCAAGTGCTTATAGAATTATGGGTCAGGTCAGATCTTATATTAAAGTTATGGTCCTGCAGTCGACAGCCATTGCTGCTGTGATTTTGGACTTCATTACATGTTGTCTGTGTGGCTCCAGTCAGCTGGTGGTTGGTGAGCCTTTTTTGTCAGCTTGATGAAGAAAGGCACATTTGTGATCATCAATATGGCCACGTTCACACTGCAGGCAACTGTGATCCACTTCTGATCTTCTGCTCAGAGGTCACCATATCTGATCTGTCTTGTGACAGTGTGAACTTTGCAATTCAGATTTTTGCACACCAGACCCAGTCCTGATCATACGTGGCACCAAATCAGATCTTCATCTGATGTCTTTTCAATGTGACCACTGTCTGAACGGTCAAGTCGCATCTATACCACTATCATGTGGACGAAGGTTCCCCAATTCCAGGCCTCGAGGGCCGGTGTCCTGCACGTCTTAGCTCTCTCCCAGCTTCAGCACACCTCAATCTGATGTTGACGTCATCATCAAGCTTGTAAAAACGCCAAGTAACGAGGTCCTTATTGCGAACAGGTGTGTTGCAACTGGGAGAAACTTAAAACTTGGAGGACACCAGACCTCAAGGCCCGGAATTGGGGTATTTTTTATGTCACAATTCATGACGTGGTGTTTTTTCAAGGATTCTGATTGGCTATCATGGCTTCATGCTTCTCGCCACACTGCCCCCTACAGGTGTAGCATGTTCATAACAGCTTTGAACCAGCTGTATATGCTGGTCCGTGTAAATTAAGATTTTTTTTTTTTTTTTTTTTTTTAAGGTAGAGGGGGAAGTGTTCGTTTCTGAAAAAACCCAGGTAGGTGTAAACGTGGCCTTAGACTGAGGAGGAGGCGGCCCCGCCGAAATGTGTGAGGAAACACATGGAGGAAATGAACACGGTAGACGCAGGTGACGGGATTAATCTTGGAATCTCCATTCATGTTTACTTAATCAGCGTCTTCAGCGTGATGTCACACCTTCTTGTGTGCCTGCGGGTCGCTTTGTGGTCGGATAACATTCATACTGCAGTCAGACGGAGGTTAAAATGTAGCATGAACCATCATGCAAAGAAATCAGATCTCAGCAAGAAATTGACCTGCAGTGTGGAGGTTGCATTGTTTTAGAAACAAATAATGTCACTGCTGACTCAGAATTCGGGAATATACTTAGAAAATGTCAATGCTTGTGTCTTTAATAGCCTTGGACAAAGTTGTTTTTGACAAATGACTCCTATTAAATTGAGCTGGTATCGGAAGGAAACAGGTGCAACAGTTTATGCTGGTCTAAACAATAAGAATATTTTTTTAAACTTCTTTTAAATTAGTTTTGATTATCTTTTTTTTTCCAAGTTTCTTGTTACAGATGGTGTCATCGAAAGATTTTAGCAGATAGATTGTTCACATTAACATGACTGTAAGTGGCAACACATTCTCACTGACACTCTACCTGTAGATTGTGAATAACCATGACGCCGTGTCTGGATATCTAAATATTTAATGAAGTTACTGCTTTGCCATCTTTCCAAATTAGCACAGCTGCTCTGTCGAGTCAGACCCTGCAGATGAAACACACATATGGCTGGTGCTGGCACGTGGCAACGACAACACAGGAAGCAGTGCCAACAGATGGAAACAGACCTGAGTGTTGTTATAATGGAGAAATGTATTACAGATTCACATTATAAGTAGTGTTTTTTTGAAAAACGACATGTTGGTCCATGTCTAAATCAAGTTTTCTTTTCCTGGAAATAGGCCTGAAAAAAACAAGAGAAATATGCAGGATGTAATCAGTAGACTGAACAGCGTCCAACACCAGGTGCACATGATGAAACTGAACCTGCTGATCATACCAGGGGTAGATCAGCCAGGATGTTGTTATTGACAAGAATAAAAAATAAATTAATTAAAATGCTGCGTCTCAGAGGCTTTGGGTGGCAGTGAGGTTGACATGCAATGGAAGGAACAGGAGGAATCAAAGCTTGAGAGCGAGGTTCGCTCTAATGACCCAGTGAGGAAGATGATCTGTGTTGGAAATAAGCTGAACATTGTTGACTGTGTGTGAGTCGGTGTGTAACGAGGGAACGTCTAAGAATTTTTGGCAAAGTTGTGCTGTCTTGCAGCTTTTATTATTTTGACCAGTTTTAGACAATGTTGGAAAAGATGTTATTTCTATTGTATTATTTTAGAATTCAACCTTTTTCCAAATATCAGCCTGAACAAAAACAACAACAACCCTGCAGAGCACTGCAATATAAAGCATTTAAACCCAAATGATCACCAAAGCGCGTCTGCACCTCTCTCCCACACGCTCATAAAGGTGCAGATGTCTAACAAAAACAGTTTGCCAGAGTACTGTTTAATTTTTATTTATTTTTTTGCTTACATAAGAGGGGAGCAATGAATGTGAGAGATTAGCTCTTCCATTTAACTGACTTGCATCATGTTTCCTAACACCAGTGCCGAATGATTGTCACTTTAATGTTCTAGCTTTAATCCATCCATAATGATTTATTATTTACAAACTTTAAGAGCAGTGAAACAAAGATCCTCATCAAGTGCATCGATGCTTCTACCCCACAGCCTGGCGGCTTTGTAGGTACACGGAAGTGAAGCTACCATTCCAGCCGACTTCATTAAGTTTCATTTTCCATTTTATCTCTCTTGAAGTGGACCATTAAGCCGGCGCACAAGGGTAACTGATCAGCTAATCTGTCTGTGATTTATGTGGCAGGGAAACCGAGGACTTAACTGAGCCTCAGAACACATTGATTACTGACATGGTTAATTGGCTAAACCTACTGGTACACTGAGACGGGCTTATTGGAAATGTCAAATCAAGTGACTCATTTGCATTCGTGATGTATGGCGTCTATTCCAGCTTCTGCCCAGGCAGCACAAACTGACACACATAGCTGCAGAGGAACGGCCTGGGATTTTGGCCTTGAATTTGGAACTGACCATCTGGCCATCCAGGACGTTGGCATTTGGTTGGAACTGCTTTTCCCCCCTCAGCATCCACATGTCTGTGTTGGATGCGCTTATCTGACATGTGCTGTGTGAAGCGGAAGTGAGTCTGCATAACTCCAGATTCGTGAGAGACTCAATACACCTGTAGGGGTTTGAGTAAAGATCCAACTCTGGAGGCAGATGTAAGTGATAGCATAACGCTGACAGAATGGTAAATGTGTTGTTTCTTATCTTGTTCCTGAGTGGGCATGTGTGTGTTTTAGAGATCAAAAAACGCCGCCTTGGAACAATATCGCCTCAGAAATACGAACAATGTAAGCCGATGAAAGCAGCGTGAAATGGGAAAATTTGGATTTGAGCAGATGGGGTAAACCACAATATGACAAACAGCAGAGGTGGCATCAATTCACTATGTTTGAATAATAGGAACAAGAGGATGACATGCTTTGGAATATTTCCCCAGAATAACAGCAGAACCACTCCTCAGAAGCATCTGATTAAAAAAGGCAAAACCATTGATTTGCACTAGTATTTTAGTTAAATGACGAACCAAAAATATATGTGGAGAAAATTTAAATTTTTCTACTCATGAAGTCTGGTGCACATTTCTCTTTAACAAGAGCTTCTAATTATTTCATGTGCAGAATTTGCTTTGACAGTTTGTTTCTATTTTGCACTTAATGTTTGTGGCCAGCCTTTTTGTAATTGAGAGATTTTACATTTAAACACATGGTTTGTACCCAACACATTCAATTTCTGAGAAAGCACTCACAAATGTCCTAAAGCCAAACTGTTTTGCTACCCATCTGTATTCTATATCCACTTTTCCAAATGTAACATGAGGGTTTGATGCGTGCTGGTATGCTTTTATAGGGAGTACACAGCAGGATGGAAACGGATATTTGCCCGAACAGTCTTCATTATCACTTCTGAGTCACTTCACTGCAACATTTCCTTGTCATCAATCACATGTCTCCACTGACTAATAAACTG
The DNA here is from genome assembly GCF_963422515.1 of Blennius ocellaris. Taxonomy (NCBI): domain Eukaryota; kingdom Metazoa; phylum Chordata; class Actinopteri; order Blenniiformes; family Blenniidae; genus Blennius; species Blennius ocellaris. Next base: position 24,402,147 of record NC_137658.1, read on the forward strand.
CCAGAAAGTTTTTAACTTGAATAAAGAATCTCAAATCTGAAGAGGCAGATTCAACCAAGCAAGTAGTTCTTTTAAGAATACTGCTATAGATATTCTCATTGGGTAAATATGTCAGAAAATAAATATGGAAATAATTGTATGAATAATGTAAATGTATTTTTAACAACTTGTTCAAAATACATTATACACTGTATACACTTACACAGAGTTAGGGTAATGGAAATTGAAAACCAAGTCCTGCTGACAATGACCACAAGTCAGCAGCTCAGAGTCTCCCTCTCTCACGTGCTACAAAAATTGCTGGAAGGCTGAATTCAACCCAGAGTCATTGTAAAGACGGGGGGGGGGGAAACAACCCTCCATAACATCATATCGCTTGAGAAAGTAAACTTGTCTTTCTTCACGATTGAACTCGTGTTGTCAATTGATTAAGAAAACAAACTCATTAATTGCAACATGGCAGACATAGAAGCAGTGCTAACTGAGCTAACTGAGCTAAAGGGACTAAACTCTCTAGCATCCTAGCTAAATTCATATGGAATTCTAAAAAAAACCCAGATTAAGACTGAAGATACTTTACCTGCCCTATGAAAGGGAAGGGCTGTGCTTACCAAATCTGGAATGGTATTACTGGGCAGCTCAAAAACGTGAAATGATGTTCTACTTTTCCACTGAAATCCCCCCCAGCATGAGTAAATATAGAACCAAGTTTTGTTTCAAACCTCCCTTTAAAAATGTATATCCACTCAGCCGACCTAAAGAAACTGAAAAGAATGCCCAAGAATCCCTTCCTGAAAAATTCAGTTGACATTTGGTATGAAGTGCATAAACATATTGAAGACACTCCACCGATCTCCCATTTTGCCCCCATTTGGGGTAATGTGCATTTCAGGGCAAGAAAGGCAGATGGGGGCTTTAAAATCTGGACAGATAAAGGTGTGTGGAAAATAGATCTTTATGACAGGGGCAGCCTCCTCATATTTGAACAATTGTGCCTGATGTACAGTATTCCTACCTAAAAAAAAACAAAAACATTTCTTTAAATATCTCCTGCTTTAACATTTTATATCATCAAAGCATAAAGATGTCATGGCCGAACCACCACTGACGCATATTGAAGATGCCATTTCACATCTGAAAGGACAGAGACAGGTTTTTTTGTTTTGCGAAGCTTTGATGTGTAATGATAAAGAATCCACAACTGACTGATATGAAGCATGGAGTGTAGATATGCAAGAGAACGTATCAAATTGTGAACGGGAAACAGCATGTGTAAGAGCCCAGAAACAAACCATTAATACTAGAACGAAGCTATTACAACATAAGTGGTTAATGGCAGAACTTAGATCACATCGGTAAAATTGAACCGCTGGACATTCCAGACACCTGCATTAAGTGTCTCCAAGAAAAAGGGACTCTGCTTCACTGTGCTTAAGGGTTTTGGAAAACAGTGGTTCACACAATTTCTGAAACTGATAAGTTGAAAGTGTCTCTCAAAGCCAAACAGTGTAATTTAGGTATATATCCAGAAAACCTTAAGGTCAATTCAAAACAATCGACTATGATTAACTTCGGACTCCTGCAGGCCAGGAGGATGGTCGCTTCAATTTGGAGAAAAATGGATATAACTCCAATAAGTATATGGGTGAAAGAGATGGCATCTTGTATTGTGCTGGAGAAACTCACTCACATCGTCAGCGGTAGAGCAGAGGAATTTTAATGTGTATTAGAACAATTATTGGATTTTCTTGAGCAACAGTGTCTTTTAAGATGTGTTGCTGTGTGTTCAGCATCTTATTTTAACTCTTTGTGTAATTGGTGTTTGTTTTGTTTATATATTTGTTTATGTTTGAATAGTCGTTTGTACAAAAAAAGTTTATAAAAAAGTATTGAAAATATTGTTTAAAAAAATGATTGTGATGAATCGCATTGTTTTTACTACTGAAGACTGAAGCCTGTGATGGATTCCGGGAACCCACTCGTGCATACACACGCATGGAAAGAGAGAAAGATGAGAAATTTATATTTTACCTGCAAGTATTTCCTCCAGCTTTAGCAGTTTGGTGGCTACTGGTCAGCCAACATGGCAATCTGCTGTTTTGTGCCCAGACATGCTGCTCATGAGGCTCTGGGAAGGGAGCAAAAAAACAAAAAAAACAAAACTGTGCTAAATACATTTCAAAAAAATGTAACGAGTTAAACATTTCAAATCAATTAATTTAATTTAACGCATTATGTATGAAGCGAAGTTTTAACTTTTCAACAGCACAGTTTATTTATCACCTCCTGTGCTGTCAGGAATATATTTCTCTGAACCATTTCAGTAATAAAAGAGAGTTTTTGTCGGAGCGGCCATGTTGGTCTGGTTTTAACAGCAGCAGCTGTTCGCTTTGAGTGATGCGTTCAGGTGCATTACGTAAGTCCACCCTCCGACGTGTGAAAGAGCTGCGTGGCTCACACAGTAGCGAGGTAACAAGCTAAATAGGATTCAAATATGACTGATTATTAATAGTGAGTTGGAATACGTATGCGCAGCACACAGCAGTGCCAAAGTTTCAGCAGCGCGGCACCAACGTAGTTCATCCAGGACGGTTCGGCACGGCCGAACCAATTTTGTCTTTCAGGCTGAAGGAAATGACGTAATTTTGTTCGCCAGGACCCCACAATGCCAAACTTTCTTCTTGTTCTTATGGAGGATGAATCAGCTTCTACTGCTCTCTGGGTTTCACACGGTCACTGAAAAGAAAAAATCCATATGCATTCAGAATGAAAAGAAAATACATTATTTCATATCTTCAGCCTTGAAGTCATTCCTTACTCAATAAAGGAGCAAGTTCTATACCTGCACATTCCTTTCCACAGCATTGAATAGACCCCTATGCATGTTGTCTGTTGAATACGGCTAAAAAAAAAAAAATGTATGAAATTCTTTGACTTTGTGATGAGGAGTGGTACCTAATATTCTACTGCTAAGATAGACGATATCTCTCATGATATTCTTTCATTTGTGGTTGTGCAAACAGAGCACACCAGTTTATTGAACCGTGGAAATATTTTCTTTTTTTCAGAGGAATATGCTGTCTCATACTCTGAGTGCATAGATGTACTTGTGCAGTTTAGCTCTTTTGTCTCTTTACCTTACCTTACCTTACCTTACCTTACCTTACCTTACCTTACCTTACCTTACCTTACCTTACCTTACCTTACCTTACCTTACCTTTCCTTGTTCCCCATCATGTGATTGGCCTGGTCCAGCGATGTTCCTATATGTAAATACTTGGTGGGGCAAGATGGTAATCAAGGTCTCGTGACACACTGAATGCCACATCGAGGTGGGGGCACAACATTTTAGCCACAGCATCATGACATTATGACATTATGACATCATGACAACCAGATACATGCTGACGCCGTGAAAAGGTTATGAACTGGACATAGCTTATCAAGGGTGATTTAAGCAGATTTGTTGATGAGGAGCTTTGCCTTCATACAAAAACCTATAGCAAGTAAATATTCAAGTTTCCACTTTCTACTCAACACATTTCTTTACTGTAACGACATAATGAAGGGACATAAGCCAACTCTAAAAGAAGAAATAACCTAATTTTGATCTCTCGCATTCAAATATCAATCAATTTTACTTTATAATGTGAATCATGTCTTTACACCCTAAACAGAGTCAGCAAGCAGATTTGTTTTAATGCCCCAGAGAGCAACTATGAGCATGACTCAAAGTTGACACATTCATGAATACTTGCTTGTGTGATGCAGGAAGCTAAATTGTTTTCCAGCATCCAGCAATATTGTACAGCTGCACGTTGTGTTTGCAGGCTTTAGATTGTGAGGTTCCTTCAAATCTCAAAAAGAGTTTTATTTGAAATAGATCACTGATTAAATCAGATTAGGCACAAAAGATAGAGGCTGCAGTGAAATTCATGATTAGAAACTCGCATGGCTGCAAAGGAAAGGCTTTTTTAAATTTACACCTGAAGGTCATAAAAACACGCAAATTAGTGGCCACTTCTTGCTTTCTTTTCCTCATCCTTTGTTCGAACTATAATTTTTTCCCCTCACAGTTCTGAAATACCGTAAAGTGAACCTTCCTTTATTGCGATCGCCCTGAGAATATCTGACTGAACACAGTCCCATCATCATGTCTGATCAGTATTTCATTAATCTTTGGATCTGAACTTTTAAAGAAGCAGAGCAGTGGAAGGCACCTACTGCCTATTGAAAGGCATTAATGACATTTGATCTGACGTTTCAGGTTGCATCTGTTTAATCCTTAATTTCCCCTTTCAATCTCATTATAGACGCCCCCCCTTATCTGTGTTCTTTGTGTTTCTCGCACAGCTCTGTTGGAGGTCATACTGGCTGGCAGAGACTGCCTGGTGGCCGGGGACTCGTGCTCGAGCGATGACAATTGCAGTCCACGTCTGAGGACTTTGCGTCAGTGTGTGGCCGGCAACGGCAGCATGAAGCTGGGCCCCGGGGCCCGGAGCCAGTGCGCTAATGCAGTGTCCGCCCTGCTGTCCAGCCCTTTGCATGGATGCCAGTGTAAACGGGGAATGAAGAAAGAGAAGAATTGCCTGAGCATCTACTGGAGCCTTCACCAGTCAATCATACATGGTCTGTGCCGATGCTTTGGATACTTCAATAAAATCAACATTCATATTTCTGTACTGTTCATGCTTGACCAAATGCAAATAAATTCTTTGTGTTTTGTTGCATTTCAGTGAGCCTCTGTATTCACCCGATGGAATAATTCTGTTTCTCTCAGGGCTCAACTTGGTGGAGAGTTATCCCTACGAGACTGTGCAGAGGGATTACGACTACGTCCGCTTGGCCTCCATTACTGCTGGCAAGTTCAATGACCCCCATTCATTTCCCACCCACTTACCATTTAACCTTTAGAAGTCAACAAATCTCCACCATATTCATCCTGAAAACACACCCAAGACAAGCAGATGTCTCCTCCTGCCTCCTCCCAGCCACTTTTCAGACCATCTCCAGATAACTCCAGGAGCCAACATTTTATATATATATATATACACACACACACACACACACACACACACACACTCATGGCTAATAATGATGGGATATTACAATTATTGACCAATCTTAAACGTTGTGTAAGATTTCTATTAAAAATGGTTGTGTGTCCAAAAGCTAAAATGGCGTTCGCCCAAAAAAACTTGGATCAGTAAAACTGTGCATTACGCAGTTCATCTCCTGCCCTCAACACGCCCACTTTCTACCATATATGGTCAATGCAAAGTGTCTCGTCATTATTTTTGTATCTCAATCAGCCTGTTGATCGATGGCATTTAAAACTACATCCTGAAGAAAGATGAGGAAAAATAATTTTATTGAGTGTGAAATAGTCCTGAGAGAGGTGGAGGTCAGGAAATGATCTTATTTGGTGTCACAGTGGTGGAATCACTAATAAAAGAAACAAGTGATCGGCAGCGTGTCGTCACCGCTGGAAATAGTGACAGAGTCAGAGAGAGATCTGTGACTGCAGAGGTGGAGGAGTGGTTTGAAAGGTGGAGGTCAGAGGAGAGTGACATCATGGGGGTCAGGGAGAGTGACATCAAGGAGGGCAGAGGAGAGTGACATCATGGGGGTCAGAGGAGAGTGACATCATGGAGGTCAGAGGAGAGTGACATCATGGAGGTCAGAGGAGAGTGACATCATGGAGGTCAGGGAGAGTGACATCATGGAGGTCAGAGGAGTGTGACATCATGGAGGGCAGCACCCCAGCACACTGCGAGACACCAAAACATGGTTGTGACATCAGCGCGTGTCAGAGTGTCGGAGAGAGAAGGAGACATATTTGATGGAGACACAGCAGACCGATAAAGTCCAGTTTTATTTGTTCATTAAATGTATAAATCTAAATATTTGAACAGGGACTTTGTGTTTTGTCTTCAGTCACTGGAGAGTTGGGAGCAGTGGGTGACCTCTGTGCAACAGTGCGTCCTGAGCGCGTGATGGTGCAGCGCATCCACACTGCAGCTTTATGCACGGCTGTCACCGCGCAATTTATATGCTTACTCAGCAATGGGACTGATTGTTACATTTTGTCACAATCGATCATCAATCAGTTCCATCCACCGCTCTGTTTCACTTGAAGATGAAAGTTTGACATATGAACATGGAGCTGCTGATTCAGTAGTCATGTTCCACTAAAGAAACATCTGGATCACTGCAGCTTGGCTCTTCAGGACCCGTTTTGTGTGTAAACAACCTTTATAAATGAGGCCCCTGGTTTTTAAATCACAAATAATGCAACTATAACAATTTTTTCAATGGTAAATATGATACATGGATTTCAATTGTATAGTGTTTTTTTACTGCTTGAGCAGTCCCAAAGCACTTTACATGGTGAGTCACATTCACCCATTCACACACACATTCATACTCCAATGGAGGCTGTTGCCATGCAAGGTGCATAATCCATCCATTGGGAGCAATTTGGAGTTTATTGTCGGATACAAGGACATTTCGACATGCGGACAGGCTGAGATGGGAGTAAAAACTGAAATAATACATGGAAAGCAAATAATATCTACTGAATGCAAAACATGGAAACGATTTTTATTGACAACTTCAGATTTTTTTAATTGAAATAATGAGGCAAAGATTATTATAAGATGCTGAAGTTATCATTCCAATGTGTGAATGGATAATTAAGATATTTTACCAAAAATGAAAGTTGTGTTAAATTACTTTTGCATGAGTTTATATGCAGATGGCCTGATTTACTAACAAAATGACATCTTCAGGCTCGTCGGTTGAGTTGTCATTTTGCAGGCATTTTATACAGGAGTGTTCAAATGAGTTAAAAAAAAAGAGATGCATTCATCAATGGTGTTAGTCCGACCTCAATGCATGTGATATCAAAGAATTACCATGAACTTCTCACAGTAGTTTGTGTGATCTGGGGTGCACTATGCCCGATATTCACTGAATCAATAGTGTGTTACATGAGACGTCCTGTTAGCAGATCAGTTTTCACACATCTATGGTGCAATATCGTGTTTCATCCATTCCTATACGCGTAACGCTTCAGTAAACATGCTGAGAGTCCAGGGCACGTTGGAGGCAGGACACCACACCTGTACAGCCAGAGGAGGCACAGGCTCAGACTTACAGGCTCTCAAAGAATCAATGAGAAAACTATAGATCGTATGAAAACGAGTGTATATGATTCATGCGATTCAACTGCTGTGCTTCTAATTTTAAGTTGGCCACTCCACCAATCACTATCAACAGACTCAGCTCTGCACAGCAAGCCGAGTTTTGTATGAGGTTCCCATTGGGGGAAAAAATAAAATAAAAATGATAACTGCCCAGTGCTGTGATGCAGTGGCTGCAGGAAATAAATTCAGATCTTGGTCTAAACTTTTCTTAAATATGGTGGAAAAGCACAGCTCTCGGTATTGAGTTTTCGCTTCCCTGCATCAATCACTTGTGAACTTTGAGTTGCATTTTATTGCCTGAACAGTAATATATGACGAAAGATCAATTGATTTGTCCATTTTGTTTCAAGAAAGATATCTTAGTCAAGTTGTATTTCCATAGCATTTAATAATCATTCTTGGGAGACCTTTTGTTTGTTTTCCATTCTTCACTTGTATTGACTATTTTATGGTCCACACTCATTTAGTTCTATTAGAACATTTCCATCATTTGTGAAGCATTTGAAATTGTACTTTTCAACCTGAAAAATGTGACAGAAGTAAAGTTTAAATAATTGTTTGACTAAGTTATAATTTTGTATGAAGTGTTTAAAAAAAAACAAGCTTTTCTGTTCAATTCTAGTTCACAAATCTTTGCAAAGCCATAATCCACACTGTGTCCATGGCATTTGTTATAAAAGTAGAAATATGTTTCATGAAAACAGCTGCCCAGGCAACACGTATCCAAACATCCAAACTAGTTTATTTCTTATTGCTAATTAACACGGGTTGCAGCTGTCTCACATATATTTCAAGGGTTTTCATTGGATGAACACACAAGCATATTTTGGAGAAGAAAGTAAGTAAGTCATCACAGCCAGATTATCAGCAGTTTGATTCCAGGCTGTTCTGTACATGTTCTTCAGTTAACAAGTTGTTGAGTAAAATTAAAAACCAGAATAAAACTACTTTAGCATTCCGAGTTATGGTAGCAATTATTTCAGTTTCCATTCAGTGTAAAAAAATAATGAAATATCTTAAATATTAATAAATCTTAAGTAAGAATGGCACATGATCATTCTACTCTGGGTGTTATTTCTTTTTGTGTGATACAATAATGGGAGGCAACTTGACAAACTGAGCTTAAAGGCAATGAATGTTTAAGAGGGCGCATCAGATGTTCGGGGCTGTTGAGCCCCTGCATGCACCCACTGGAGCTGCAACCTTGACAGAAAAGAAATAGTGAAAGAATCATTGCCCTGAAGAAAGCTCATTTCTCATGTTCGATTTCAAGAAATTCTGCGTTTAGAAAACAAAATGGAGACCTGTTGAAAGCTGATCTTCAAATCTAGAGTCTCCTTGTGCGTTAACATGTTTCCATCCAAAGAGATTAGATCTCAGCACAGTTGAGGTATACAAACCACTCGTTAAAAACTTTTCCATCCAATCTGTCTTTACTTTTCTCATAATATCTTGTCTTTGACCTTCCTTCCTTCCACAGACTCTGACGTTGGCATGACAACTGTGAATCGCTGCCTGGATGCAGCCAAGGCTTGCAATGTGGACGACCTGTGCCAGAAGCTCCGCACAGAATATGTCTCAGCTTGTATCAAACTCACTGCCAAGTCCGGCCTGTGCAACCGGCCCAAATGCAACAGGGCCCTGCGCAGGTTCTTTGACCGGGTTCCAGCCGACTACACGCACGAGCTGCTCTTCTGCCCCTGCACCGACACGGCGTGCGCAGAGCGTCGGAGGCAGACCATCGTTCCCAGCTGCTCGTACGAAAGCGTGGAAAAGCCGAGCTGCGTCACGCAGATGAGGATCTGCAATGCTGACTACGTGTGCAGGTTAAAACGCAGCAAAATTAATCTCAGCAATCTCCTGTGGATACAGTGACATTTTTGCAATGATTCAATTACATCACTCAGTGTATTTAGTTTTTAATGATCCACATGCTTTCTCACTGCAGATCTAATGTTTGACCCTTCCCACGTTTTTCCAGAAATCCTCAGACACAGATTTGACATGAACCCACCGTACATTTTTTGGGGGGTCGGTGCTGTTCAATATTATAGCATCTTGAAACCAAATAAACAGCCACTCAATCAACAAAATGGCCCGCTGCTTTACCCTAAAGCTTTCTACCACCATTGGTTAGAACACCCCAGAGAGCCTGTTGGAATAACACATTAAATATTTAGCACAGATAAAGAGCCAGATGGATCAGAGTTATCGCTCATTGCTATCTCTGGTCATGGCCATTATTTTTCCAAAGCCCCATTACACTCAGAGGGCTTTACTAATGATCCCAGGTTTGGGGGATGAAATATATTACTCTTTCTATCACATTCACATTACAGTCCAGTGCTTTCAGTCTTCACAATGGCCAACAATTTTTCTTTGTGTCACTTTCGCAAACTCTTAATTAAATCATTAGGAAATAATTAATCTATTTTAAATAATAGTGATACGCGTGTGACGTGTTTGCTTACTGGTGTCAGTTTTGTGTTTTTGCAGGTCCCGCCTGGCACAGTTCCAGTACGACTGTGAACCCTCCAAAACATCTGCCAGCGGCTGCAAGCAAGGAAACTACGGAGCCTGCCTCCTCGCCTACACAGGGCTTATAGGTAGGTGCCCACCTGAGACGTACCGCAGAGAGAGAAAACACGTTTAGACAGTGAGATGAAAAAAATAAATAAATAAATAAAACAGGTGGAGGAGGAAAGAGAGCGCCTGTGAGTGAAGCTCGGACAGAATAAATGGCAGCGAATGAGGGAACATTACCTCGGAGGGAATTGAATAAATACAAAACTTGTTAAGAGCGAGTGGGAGAATGAAATGAAACTTCTTATTCAAAACCAAAAAGCAAAGTTCAGGATTGTGCAAGGAACAAAAAGCAAAAAACACCTCAAATTACAGAGAGAAAGGAAAAAAAAACAAAAAACCACAGACTCTTTATCCATTGTGGGGTTTAATCTGTTTTATAACAGTCCGTAAAAGAAAAAGAACAGCCACTTCTCCTCCGCACATTGGAAAGAGGAGCTAACCTAATGCATTTCAAGAACCTCAAATGGTGCCCCTCAGCACAAACACACACTTGGCATTTTCATTCCTGTCTTGTATTTATTAAAGCACTTGAAATCCCACCTCCACTATGTCGGAAGAAAAAAAAAAACCAACAACAGCCACAGGAAAGAAAATCTCTGAGCCAAAGACTTTTGTGACCTAAAAAAGAGAAGATTGTGGTATTTTCAGCATCTGTCTATTACCTCATGCGAGCCAGTGTCCAGTCAGTCCATCCTGAAATACCAGAATATTATCATTGCTTTACATAAGGTCAGTGCAGATAGGAAATGCAGTGTCCATTAATGTTTCAGGAAAAAAAAAAAAAAAAACTCAAAGGCAAATGAATATTTAATACTGATTGAAGCCCGCTGCCGTATCTCCACAGGAAGTACGATAACTCCCAACTATGTGGACAACTCCACGTCCAGCGTGGCCCCGTGGTGCTCGTGTTCAGCCAGCGGGAGCCAGAGAGACGAGTGTGACCATTTCCTGGGATTTTTCACTGACAACGTCTGTCTCAGTGAGTGTCGTCGTCACCGCGTGCTGCTTTGTGTCCATTGAATGGGCATCAGGTTCACAAAGACGGATTATTTGTCCATGCTGTTTGAATGCCGATGAAGAGTTGTGCTAAAGGCCTCATCGAACATACAGTACAGAGAATTTATATGATTTTTTTGTTTTTAATCTAGATGCTGCGTGTTCCAGGTTTGATTGATGGGTTATTTTCAGCTGCTACCTTATTTTGGCCTTGTTGGTAATGCAGAGCTGAGATCCTGCAAAGCCCTACTGCATGGAAGTGGAAAGAGCAGAGCATAGAGGCTTAATTAAAATATTCTATTGTGATGCAGATTCGGGAAAAGTTGAAAATGCGGCATCACACTTCTGACTCTCCAAAATCAAGAGAAAGACAAATGGACTTGAGATAAAAAAAAAAAAAAAAAGACAAAACAACCATCCCTCCGTCTTCAATATGTCTTTATTCGGCAGGCAGTCACACACACTCAAGTTTACACCTATAGTCAATTTTAAAGGCACCATTTAACCTTTAAATCTATGCTTTTAGGGTGTGGGAAGAAATTCCTTGCAAGCTGAGGATGAACATACAAACTCTGCACACAAAGGCCCAGAAATGACACTGGAATTGGGACTATTTTCAGGCAAGAGTTGCGAAGCACCAAATCTCCTTGAGGAACAGATGAAAACTTGGAAAGTAATTCTCACTGATGATACAAACTTTCTGGTTTTGAAGAAATCTGGGGACGGACAGTTCATTAATCCTGGAGGAAACCATAATATTCTGCTACAGTTACGCCCACAGAAGAAAAACTAAATCTAAAGCATTAAATCTCCTAAAATATTTGAAAACACAGTTAAGTCTAAATACGCTAAAAACATGAGCTTATATAACATACTGTATCTCCATCATCCTTTTATGACTCAGAGTTGATGTATTTTTGTTTCTCTCATTATGTGTTGATTAACAAGGTAGGAAATACAACTTTAAAGAAACCTGTTGGAATGGTGCCAAATGTGAGACTGGAAAAAAAGGTTTTTTCAGGCTATTAAACAAGTAACTGAAAATCTAAAGTTCAGAACTGCAGAGCTAAACCAAACACGGGCTCACGGACACCCTGGTGACTTGTTTGAGGTTTCTATAGTTAATGTCCTCTCTGCAGGCAGGTAAAAGCTTTGAAATGTCCAATTATAAAATGAAGTCTCCTAATCTTTAATCGCAGTCATTTGCAGAGATAAGCTGTATCAGGGGCATATTCAAGCAGACGTTGATAAGGACGGTAAAGGGAGCTCCATGGCAGAGGGAGGGACGGCACATACAGTAGCTGCTGGGTTTCAGCAGAACAGATGTTTCCCAGCATGCATCAACACCAGAGGAATGAGAAATATTGAAATCAGAGATCTTTTTTTTTTCGCTTTTTGGAGAATCAACAGTGTACTGGCTCTGTCTTGCACTTTATCACTTGCGCAGGCAGTCTTTTCTCATCATTAATATCCTCTTCATGCTGTTTTCTTGGTAATTCCTCCCGGGAGTTCAGAGGACATTTCTACATCAATGATAAGTAAGCAGCCTTGTGATATTTATTATATTTATATCCTTCCTAAACAAGATGGACTTTCACATTTTTAGTCATTGGAAAATATTTATGATTCTAAGTCAGAACAACTTTCTTTGACCCTTATTTCATTTTTATTTCACCAGAACGTGTATTCATGCAGCACTGAGACCTCTGAAAATCCATATCCCCACATGCATATATGCCTACACAATATCAGCAAGTCAAAAAATCACTCTTCAGATTTACGGTGGGAAAATAAAGCTTAGCTTACCATTAATAAACATCAACAACTTTTGTTATTATAAACTGGCATCTCTGTACTGCTGACAGGATTTGGGATGAGTCCTTCTCATAACCGTGGCTGTTACACTCTTTGCGATTAAAAACCAAATTACTAGCAAGGAGAAAAATAAAGAAAAACAGTGGCACATCACAGGACTTCCTTAGTGTGAACGTCCGTTCACAGATATTTGTACCATGACTTAGATTCATTCCATCCAGGACACAAAGTACCAGATAATGAAAGTTGGAGTTATATTGGGTAAAAGGAACAGAAGCTCCAACTCACTGCACTTTTTCACAGTTTTCCTGGCAGCTGTTTTTGGTTCCAACAGGGTGAGAGTATTCTTGAGTAAAAGAGGTACAATTCGACCATAATTGAAACCAAAAAAAAAGAAAAAAGAAAAGAGAAGCACAACACATGTCTGACCTCCATTGTTAATAAGGGGAGTATTGAACAAGCCTGGCAGCCGTGGATGAGAATGTCTGGTTGGTACCTTTCTCCATAAGTAAAAGCTTTTATAAGATATTTTATGGTGGGACAGTGGTGGCTTTTGAATTTGGTATCATTTGAAAAAAAAATAAATATGGATTGGGATTAGAACACCACAATTTCAACAGAAGAAGAAGAAAAAACATACATAACAATAAAATGTACTCTCAAAATGTTTGGTTCAATCTTTAGATTAATCTAAAAATAGATAGAGGGAGTTATACACATGATGTGAATATTAAATTCAATCATCAAGTTAGCTGGAAGTCTCAGATGAAACATGGTGAGACAAAAGACGAAAGCAAACACTGCAACGGAAACAAGATAAATAATTCTCTGGATAGCAGATGGCTCATATGTTCTCCTGTTTATTGCCTTTTCTTACTCACAGTATTGTGGGGAAACGTCTACCAGTGGTCACTCTATCCACTCAGAATCCTTTATAAGGGAACAATATAAATCATTCATAATGTTGCTATTTTCATTAACAATGAGTACAATTTTGTGTCATTTGTGGGGGTTTTTATTTGTTTTTATGGCTCAAGCAAGGCAAAAAAAAAAAAAAAACATCTAATACCGGATAACATAGAGAAACTGTTTGATCAGCCAAGATAATGTCATATTTCCCATTTGTATTTCCATATGTATAGTAAGACAGTAGAACAAGTTTGATCACGATCTTAATGTTAAAACATCAAACACTATTAAAAACAAATATATAAACACATGATCCAAAGAGACTAAAGATGGCTGGGATTGTTCTCGGCACCGCTGTTTTGGTTTTATCACCAACATTTCTTTCAAATCTTTCATGAGTAATTTGGCTATTTTGAAGAACATTGCCCCGCTATGTTCTGCAGAGACGAGATGCTGCTGGAGCCTCACCGTGGTAAAGTCGACAGAAAAGAGCAGTGGTGCATATTTATGTTGTGAGACACGGCTGGAAATAACCCTGTGGAGGCAAAGCTTTATGAGACTTGTACATTTTGTTCAGCGAGAACATTTTAACAACCGAGTTGCTTTTCTGGTAAAAGTCTAAATACAAAAACAGAAGCAACAATCTGATCTCAGGCTAAACAGTCGTTCTCAAAATTGACTGAAAAGGGTGGAAATAAATACAGTACTGTGTATGCATGCACGGAAACCCGTGTACACACAGGGAGAACAGGCAAACTCCACAAAGACCTCGACAACACCCTGCGAGCCGAACCACTCCCACAATGCTTTGGCCTGCTTAGTTGGACATTTTTCACATGATTCTTCCTCCTACTTTAATTGGATGGGCGGAAGTATTGAAGGCTGATTTGTAGGCTCAACTAATTGAACTCCCAAGTCTTTTAAAACTGCAAGAACAAAATGTCCGTCCATCGAGGTTTTTCAAGTGTTTTCGACCGGACGGGCTTTGCCAATGGGATGTAATCTGATGTGCATTTTACATGGACTCTGATCGGATTATAAAGAAGATTAAACCACCTCCTTCAATCTAATGGTAATTCCAACCGGATAGGACCAATCTATTCCCATAGAAGTGGATGCTGCTTTAGGAAACGCCATCAAGTACAGCAAGAGATTTTTTTTTTTTAACTCTTTATTTTCATTTTTCCGTTTTTCTTCTTGACAGTAAACAAAGAAAGAACAAAACAGCAACACCAACACAGTAAAAAAAAAAAAAAATTAAATAAAAAAAAAAAAACCCACAGAAAAAGCAAACAATTAACAATAATAATAATAATAAAAAATAATAATAAATTGTGCTCACATTGACAATATTAATAAGACAAGGTCATTTAGCCTAATTTATTATTATTATAATAATTTATTTATTATTTATTTATTTCTTTTTGCTTAAAATACATCAATTATCTATTATTTGTTGTATTTGTTTTGTTTTTGCTTGTTATTAATTAACACTTTTTGCAGTTTAAGCATCATCAGACCACAGACCATATTCATGAGGGGGGGGGGGGGGGGGGTTCCAGTAATTGTTCACACCTTGCTTGCAGTCCATATTAATACATGTTATTGTCTGCCATTCACGTCCAAAATAGTCTTTAAGGGGAGACCAGTCATTTACGAAGGTGTCCAGGGTTCCATCCAGTGCATTATGCAGTCTTTCCTATGGCAACAGTGTCAAGAGTTGATTCCGGCACACAATTATTTACATCAAGAATACACAATTTGGGATCCAGTGGCACTTTAATCCCGAAAGATCTTTCAATTTCCTGAACAACCAAAGACCAGAATGATGCAATTAGAGGACAGGTCCACATTAAGTGGAAGTAAGTTCCTGTGTCCTTTTTACATTTCAAACTAAATTTTGTACATGTGTCATTATATTTCATCAGCAAGAGATTTGAATCATTCAAGACTGTTTTACCAAAAGAGAAAAGGTGAGGTTTGAGGTACAAATACTTCAATGATCATTTTTGATGAGTATTTGTGGTAAATAAAGAGAAAAATGAAAATGGACCCACTGACACTGGATGAAAACTGTTGAAATGTATTAATTTATTTTTTGAGGCCTTGCCTGACCGTACAATTAACAAAGATTTTCTCTCACAAACATGAACTTCCTGCCACTTGTCAGCATGCTTTCCCATAGTTACTGTAGCGGGTTTCTGACACGCGACCGACACTATTCACAAAGTCACCTCAAACCGCTGTCACTCACGACGGACATGTTTCGTCCCACATTCTGGCGTCCTGCTATTCAACTGTGCCCTCCTCATTCTCCGCTGTGCTTCCTTGTTTCCATACTAATTCTCACCGAAACATTTCTCCTCTTGTGTCTCTCCTGACCTCTGGTCTGGAGTGTGAATAATTAATGTTCTTATTACTGACCTCTGTCAGTGTGTGGCTGTCACGCCTGCTGTACATAGTGATTATGTTTGCTTGGTGTGTGTGTGTAGCGACGGTGAATCTCTGGCCAGTCTTTCCTCGGGCCCCCAGCCTGGAAAAGATACAGAGAGGTCTCAGAATTATTTGGCCAGTGCAAATGGTCTAAGAGCTAATGAGGTCGATGTGGGGAGGCAGGTGCAGTTTGGATACTTGAAGAGAATACTGATCATTTTCTGTTTTTTTGTTTTTTTTTCCTCTGCTTCCTCTGCTGACCAAATGCACCGCAGACACTTATAGAAAATGTACAATTCAGAACCGGGGGCCTCTCTCCAGACTGAATAACACATGAATGTCATTCAGTGAAAGTATATCAAGTTGGTGATGCTGAAGTATTGTAACAATATATGTTTTGTTTTGTTTTGTTTCCTGCTGTGTTTCGTGGTTCAGGGAATGCACTCGTGACTTTTGGGAGTGAGTCAGATCAGCAGCCGACTCCCAGCCAGTACAGCACGCCCAGCCACAGTGGCGGAGAAAACCAGAGCACCACTTCTCCACCAGAAACCATCGAAACTATGAGGAGCATTCTGGACACAATGATACCAACGCAGGTGGGCACTTTCATCGTCACGCTCAGTTTTTTGCAGTGGCTTCACGCAGCTCCACACTCAGAAATGGACCTTTCCTGCTAATGGAAAACACTCGACTCAGACATGGAATAATAATGTAGTTTCAATTTGGGATGCAATTCAATGGAAAGCACTGAAAATAGGGCTGTTTTGAATTTATTGATTTACTCGCGTGAAAGCAGCTATGGTGGGACCATCTTATAGACACAGTAATGGAAGTAATGTTGATATCAGATAAATAATGATTCAATCTGCGAGACAAGTAGCATTCATAACAAGGTGAAACCATATAACAGTGTGTACTTGACTTGTGTCCATATATGCTGCTCATGTTATACTTTCAAATTCTACATCTGGACCAGCATAGAAAATCCTTGAGTAACTTTCATACAGTGAAAAACGAAAATAAAGTCGTCCTGTGGTATCTATAAGCATCATGCAAATTAATACAAACTGAATTAAAAAGTCAAAACAGAACACTGCAGTGTGTTGCTGCTCCTAACACACAATTCGCATAATCACAACTTGTTAAAGTAAATCTGAATATGGAAGAGAGCAAATGACTGGATCAAGATATCGCAAGGTATCCTGATAATAAGATACACTGGAAGATAGCAAGAAATAAACAGAAAGATGGTGAAATAAACCAAGTAGAAGGTGGGATACACAGCAACAGAGCTGCTTCTGCATATCGACAGATGCCTACATTGAGAAAACAGCAGCATATCTTTCAAGAGATGAAAGCTGAAGGTTACTGCTTTTATAAACTTTTTCTGTCCTTGCATAAGTGTTTTTCACTCACTTATTTAGAAATCCAAGACCAGTTCAGCATATATGACACTATTTCAATTAGTATTCTGCATTAAAGAATTAAAAAATGTGTGTACTTTACTTTTTTTTTTTTTTTTTTTTTTACAAATTTGAACATTAGTTCCATCATAAAACAGAATTTTACATTTTTGTGCAAAATGAACAATTACCTCAAAAGTTTTGCAAACACGTATTTCGCATTAAGCGTGACATGTTTTTCACCTTTATTATTGTCAGCCTTCAGCCCCAAGGTGAATTCTGGGATATAATACCACTGAGTTGCATGGCTGATAATGACCACCTCAAACTCCCCCCCCAAAAAAACTGTAACACATTCAGCTGTATTGAAACGAGATTGAAACAGCCATGAATGGATGTCTTTGTCTCCTCTCAGCCTCTAGGGAATGAACTACTGGTGGGTCACTCTACTCTGCCGTCTAACAGCCTCCAAAACTCTGCATCACCTCACAGTCTAATGCTCCAAGCTGCCTTCGGCCTGCTGTTGTTGCTCCTCCGTCTCCTCAACAACCAACTCTAAGGACTTCAACAACGTGTACTAAAGACCCTCCTAATACCAAGCAGATGGGAGGACCCAAGCAGTTTAGAGGGGGGGGAAGGGACCATGTGGCCATAATTCCTCCTGCTAAATATGTACAGTGATTCAGTTTTTTCTATTTTTGTGTCTCGATAGTCAGATTCCACCTGCCAGTCCTCTCGCTCAGTGTGGAGCCTCGTGCAGGCTGACGCCCCCTCACCGCACTGCAACTGTACATTCATGTCACAATCAAGTCAAGCTGAAATGAAGTTATTTGTGGATGGTCCCAGCTTCGGGCTATCCAGCTGTATATGTATTCAAAGCTACGATGAAAAAAAATACTGCAGATGTGTATGACACAAAGACATAACGTATGTACCTGTTGTTTGAAATTGAAGCCAGTAAGCTTTGTTTCTACTTTGCCCGCTGCATTACGTGTACAGAAAGAAGCAGGAGACGACAGGACAGCTTCCCACAAATGACTGTAAGAGGACCAATGCTTCTGACCAATACTGGAAACGTGAACACAAATAGAGCTTCGTTTTGCTTGGACACCCTGGACGGACGCACCATGTCCAGCAGGACTATAAAGAAGAATTGTGACCAACCAGAGTACATACAACAACTCTTCATCGTCGTTTCCATTGACACTGGAGAACTCAAACTCTCTTTAACTTCCCATTCGACATCGCTGAAGCTACAAAAACTGCTGATTGAAAATATATGTCCTTGGTCTTTATCAGAGACGACACAAGTTATTGGACAGAAAAGCAGTAACTCTTCACCTGTTGCTGCTGTGCTCGGTGTTCGTGAGCGTCGTACTCTTATTTCTCATTGTGTATGTGAACATTGCGATAAAGGAGCTCAGAGTTGAGAAGCAAGCGGGTGATTTACAAAGTGTTGCCAACTCTTGTACAAAGCCTGTTTGTGCTTTGACAGTATTGACTGATTCAGTATTTTCTGCTCACGGCCACAAGCCTGGAAATTCTGAACGTGAGCAGAGGTGCTGCAAATAAACGTTCTCCGATCACCGTGTGAACATATTAGCATCATGTAGTCTTTTTGTTGTTTTGTTTTGTTTTCTTGTTACTGAAGTTACTACCCTCTGGTCACATTTCTGAGGGCGACAAAAGAGAAAAGTGTTCACAACAAAGTCCAGCCAAATGGTTTTAAGAGAGAGTAGAAGAGGATTTATAGCATAATCCAGCCAACTGTGACCTCGTCTGATCTGCCGTAACTGGCTGCCCTTTACTTACTGGACTCAAAGTCCTTTACAGCCGATAAAAACATTTTGTGCAGCAGTCAGGCAGAGTTGAACCTTTGCAGAAGAGGTACTTGGATGAGCTGTGCATGTATTCATGTTTTACTCGATGTGAGAAAGACAAAGCTGATGAAAATGAAGCTACGCTTCACCTCTCAGTCGGCTGTGTCTTCGGATCAGGGTGTGAACTTCAACAAAGCCACCCATAAACCTCCACTCTTAACAGGTTGATGTCAAAAACCTGTGGAAGTAATAATCCATGGTAGTTATACATGTACGTTATTAAACGAGGCCAATAGCAGAGTAAATCAGTCATAGTGTCTAATAGGAATAACACTAGAGGGAAATTTCTAATTGAATGAACTTTGGTGTGACCTTCTACCAAAACTATGAGCCCATGTCCCTTTTGATAGAATATTAGTTCTGATTATTTCTGAAGAGATATATTAAACCATAATTGGCAATATTTAGCAAAGATTGGGGTGGAAAGATTGTTTGAAGTACCAAACATAAGTAAGCATATCAAAACTGATCAAACATCAGACCCGACCAGGTCTGATCGTCTGACATTTGTTGGTTCCAATGTGAAGATGATTCAGCTGGGGGGAGCTTTTTCACAACAAAACATAATTATTGTTACATTGAAAAGGTCAAATCATCATGATAATAAGTTGAAAGTGTCAAAGACTTTGTACCAAATCATTTCAATAATAAAGTAAAGCAGCAACCAAAGTTCAGTGCAATTCATCAAAACAGTCAACAGGTACAGTAGATACAAAGCCTGGTCACACACACACACACACACACACACACACACACACACACACACACACACACACACACACACACACACACACACACACACACACACACACACACATCATTATGGCAGCATACATAGTGGTTATTTCATTTTATTTAATTTCACTGCTCATTTTTTGGTGATGTCCAGAGGGCTGTTTGAAGAGATGTCATCATGAATCCATGTTCAACTTGACATCAGATTGTTGATAAAATGGTACACGAGCAGATTGGTATGCAAAACAGCCTCGCTGGTCTTGTGCTTAAATTATCTATTACAATAATCCATCCACCTTTAATTAATACCCACTTTTTTAGTCCGGTAGCCACACACACAGGTATAGACAATTCACAGTCATTATTTAACCTAACAAGCATGTGTTTGGATTGTGGGAGGAAGCTGGAGAAGCTGAACAAAGATCACACATCCACAAAAAGGCGTGCCAAAGCCCAGCCTCATCCCAAAGATGTCCTTGCAGCTAATCCTACACCACTTGAACAAACTCCAACCCGTATCCCTCATGTTAAGCCATCTAAATAAGATTATTGAATAATGTAGTGCAGAGGTGGATTATGGTGTTCAAACAACAATGTACAGCATCCAGCTGCAACAGTTGTGAAAAGAAAAGCCTGTTTGTGTTGAAAACTCTGACAGAAGTGAGAACAAAGCTTCTGCACAGCAGTTTACTTTTAAAGCAGATTCTGAACAAGCACTGGAGAGGAAGCTGAGAGAAATGGGACTCAACAAAAAACCATGTAGATGGAGTGTACAATGCTCTCTTTTAAAAGTCAGTAAAAAATAAATTAACAACTTGTTTGTATATTTCTCCACTGTTGGTGAAATCACCCAGAGCCGTGACCTCTAAAACAGAGCATCAAAGTAAGAAAGAGTGCTGATTTAACTGCCAGTGTGAAGGGAAACTGTTGCTGTGATGAATGTGAATGTTCAGAAAATGCTCCATTCAGCTGATTTATACCAGACTCGTTACTCCAAGAGTCACACATTTTCATTTTCATTGTGCAGCATTCTGTAGAAAAACACAAGCAATGCTGAAAATCATCTCTTTATTTCTTACAGCCCATGATAACATTTGTCAAATTGGAGTTTTACTCCCATAAAAATCACTCACGAGAGATAAAACGACATTTGTGTGAATGCTGGAAATTCCCCCAAAAGAAACTCATTGAACTCTTTGTAACTTCATTTCCACGTTCATCGAGGTCAAATTCAGTCCAATCATAACATACTGTATAGATAAAACATAATAATAATAAAGCTAATAAAACTCCTTTTTTTGACAGTTGTTGAATGAGAAAACCGAAATTCTGCATTCAATAAGATTTGTTCCTATGGATATATATTTGTTTATAAAAGCAGACATGAACTTAAAATACATTTCTAAAAAGCATGAATAAAAACTGAAAATTAGGGCATCTATGATGAGTAATCTTGTTGACGTTCTGTTTCCTGAGACTGAGTAGAATACAATCAATTGTGGCCCGAATTTCCACATCAAGTAGAAATTGTCACAATTACGTCTGGTAGAATGCGAGCTGACCCGGCGCTCGCAGTAGATTGCTGTGAGAGTTGTAGGTTTGGGAAGCTGAAGCGGTTGGCATTTACAATATGGTCACCGCACCGACTGTAATAATCTGGGCTGTCACAATATTAGATTTTCATTTCGTTATTGTGGGGAACAAATATCACAATAACTACATTCGTTCAATATGAATGGAAGGTTAATAATAGCACAAATGATTTGGGATATTGAATGCATCAGTAAAAGAGCAAACAACAAAGGTGTGTGTGTGTTGAATTAAGTATTTAGGTTGGAACCATTCCCACCTCCCTGCAACCTTAACAGGACTTTATCTGCCGTCTGTCTGACGACAGCCACTGCCAGCAACATAGCCTTCATTGCAACTGTGTTTGGTTTAAAAGCTTCTACCTCCTGGATCAATCTGTGGTGCAGCTCACTTGGCCTGACCATGAAGTATTTATTAAAGTGACACTAATTCACTCTCTGTGTTGTATTGTTTCGGTGGTCATGTTCTATGGATTTCATTCTTTAGCAAACACTTTCGTTTGACCTTCTTGACAAACTGGTGTGCCGTCCAGTTCCTGACTCAACTAATAGAAGCTCAGAAATCTCATATAGGCCAATTACGTCGTTAATGCTTGTAGAGTCTATAGCTGTTGTCATCAGCCAATTTTGAGAAAACTCACACTTTAATTTTACAGACAGGTTGGAGGCAGGTGTGAAAGTGAACCAGAAGGAGACAAATGCATGTTCAGGTCACACTGGATCATATGCACAATGATGTGCACATATCTTTTCACACATTAACAAGTTTATTAATACCCAAATATAATGCAAAAGCCCTGGGGTTAATGCTGATTGCTCTCTTCTATGGCAATAGACCATATGGTAACAGAATTACAGGCTGCTATCAACACTAAATGAGGCACCACTTTGTAAACCCACTTTTTCTACTTTGGAGTTTAAGGTTCTCCCTTGCAAGCAGGATTTGTAATATTGTGGCTGATATTAGAGCCAGACTTGTCTTGCCCAGGGTTCGAATTACAACGTGGCTTTCGGGGGAGCCCTACTTTCCGATCAGACCAGTGCCAGTGTTTTTAGAGCTCCCCCTAAATTTTCCAAATTAGGCTTTCAGGGGAGCTCAGGTCCCTTTCAGGGGAGCCCAGCTCCCCTTAGCTCCCCCGTAATTCGAACTCTGGTCTTGCCTTATCTTGCAAGATTTTAACTTATTTGGAAGTCTCATTTCTTTTTGTATTTGTACATATTGATATCTTAAGGAATAATTATTTTTGTTCAATTCTGTTACTGCTGGCCAGAAACCACACCAAATGAGAAATAAATCAACAAAACCCCTTGTGTGAGTGCTGTAGTAGTACTCATGATTCAAGTAGGTCAGATCCGTGGTTGTTTTTACAAAAGATAGGCTGTGAGTCCAATAATATTTTTATTTACAGCGCTGAATAAATGAAAAGAAATGAAAATACCAACATTTTCATACAGATCCTCTATGGAGAACATATCCTATAATTTATTAGGAAGACATTTCCGTAAACGTGCGTACAGAAACCTGAGGTGGTATTTGCAGTAATAATAGAGAGGAAAGTCTACTGAAGACTGCTACTTTTACTGAACTTAAAATATTTAATATTAAACAACACAAAGTGTTCAGTTAGCTTATGCAATGAGATAATGGATGATTAGAATTAATTCCCACCTTTATCTCGTGAGGGATTTAAAACAGACAGACTCAAATAAATATGAAAGCAACTGTTTGTTTATAAATCTGCATTACTGACATGATTTCTGATCACTTGGGTGAGGTTATTTCAGAACACTACATGCTGGGAGAGGGGACATCCATCATACTGCCTATAAGTGGCAAAATGAGTGTTAAATCCACAGGGAGAACTCCAACGCTGAGTGAATCTTTTATTCTGTGAGGTTGGTGTGGACTCGTTTGGTGAGGTGGATGCTTTTCAAACATTAATGGCACCAATCTGAGCAAGCAGTGATGGCTTTCCCAGGGTTCAGTTTCAGATTTATTATGATTTAGTGTTCAGCTTTGTCCGAGGCTCAGTTTGAAGTAAAAAAAAATATATATATATATATATATATATATATAATTTACAGAAAGGATGGCTCACTGCTTATTTGGGTTATCTGCGCTCGATGGAGGAGCTGCCGGGTGAAATGGCCGGATAAAACATCCTGAAACACCAAACAAAGGAAGAAAGATGATGTTTTACTCAGCTTCTTTCTGCTTCATTCCTTTCTAATATGACCTAGATTTTCTATAACTTTTTGTATCACTTGGATTTATTCATCCCCACTGCCCTTGCTCTTATATTTCCCGCAGTTTATACCCAACGGTGGCTGTGAATTCAATATCAATCAATAGCAACAATGAAATGCAACTCCGGGGATTTAAAACCTCTTATCAGTAACACCGGATCATTTTCACTGCAACATATCAAAACACACTTTCACCGCTGGTATTTTCAGACTGTGTGTGGCTCCCATGTCTTCTGTTTGCACAGCAGACGTAAGATTGATTCCACCGACTAATTGCTTTACACACAGCAGGAAAGTACCACCAGGTCTCATGAAACATGTCAGCTTAATTTGCTCACAAAAAACTCACAGTGTTCTTCACAACATGCCTTTTGGAAACTGTTAAATAATGTCTTGTCATTACCAAGTGTGATTAAAACTCAGTGTATTCACACAATCTACTCGCCGTTATTCCTCATAATACTGAATCAGTTGCATATAATTGATATCCATTGCCAAAGTTAGTGCAGGATGCCACAAGGTGTTTCAAATCTGTATCATTCAGTTTGAGTTGATGCAACTCAGTGATGCAACTTCAGAAAGAAACACTCTCCTTTGCGTAAAGTTTCCACAACTGTGCTGTAATGTCACAAAATGGAGCAAAGTTGCAATGAAGCCTCCTGAGTGTGCGATAGTGTACAACAGACACGCTTTCCATAATAGAGGTGAAATTGATTAACACGAAAATTATGTAGCACTGCAAAGAAGCAGCTGGAGGTTAGAGAATAACAGATGTTGAACCTCACTGCTTCCAATACAACATTCCCACAGCACGAAAAATAAATACATTTGATAGGATACAGTAATTAATTATTTCACAATATTGCAGACATTTATCTTTATCTTCATAATGTGGATTTTTTCCCCCACATAACGTAATCATAACATACCATCAAACATGGCACTTTGTTATTTCTGACTGTTAGAATGAAGTTAGAACTTGATACTATATTATTGATCGAGATAAATTGATGGATGGATGGAATATATGAAATCCAAAGTTTGTGTTCCTTTCCCTTCACATATTTTGACAGATATCATGACGGAGTGTGCAGGATGTAAAATAACCTGCTGTCAATAGTCTGATCAGCCAGAATGGAACACATTCTTCATCGTGTCTATCTATTTGTTACGTTTTTTGCTTGCAAATATTAGAAATTCCGTCTGTGAAGGAAAACATTTGTTGAAAGCAGGATGGTATCCCGTCTCCAGTGATTTATTTCAGGGCTCTGACACCTCACTCATTCTCTTCTGTTCATACCAGTGATTCTGGCTCAGGAAATAACCTTATTATACCCAACCATACAGCTGGAACCTGCAGGGTTTAAAGAGTGACATCGCTGCCTTCACTAAAAAAATCTGGAACCAGACAAGAAGTGCTTCAGTTCCTTAAAAAGAAGGAAGTTGGTGAGTTTTCACATGCGGAGAGGTCCAACCGAATGTGTTAAGAAGTAGGTTGCATTGCAAGTGCATTGACAAAGACAATTATTTGTCCTTGTTGATCTTCTGGGCCTCGTCACATGAGCGTGCCCAATTCCAGCGTGCACCGGAGCTTCACTGCAGGAGCTCAACTGTCTTGAGGGTCTGATAGTCTGAGAGTGATAGGTGGAGGGATAGAGAGATTGGCTGCAGCTTTGGACAAGTTTGAAGAGGGAACTAAAGGTGTGTCTACACATAATGATCAAGTCAGGAATGGCACGAATCTCAATTCCTGACCACAGATCACGATTTTGACCTGAATTGTATGATTCAGGCCCGAGGCATCACGTGCCATCACGGACAGTCATATGTGTTACAAGTAAATGCACAAAACGGTGGTGGATCATGATGAGTCATTACGCACATTCACCAATACTGCTCTGCGCTGTCACACACTGATGGATCATAAATAATCATTCATAATGCGTCACTGCTCATCGTCACTTTCTCTCACCAATCTGTCAGGAATGTGACGAATCTGGAGAATTTGTTTAATACACTGGTGGATCCTGCTATGAGTGATGTGGGCAGCCGCCCAGGGCCCAATCTGTGAATGAGCACGCCGAGCATGAGAGGAAAAGAGAATCACCCCGTCTCAGATGCGTCTCGTGGAGGTACGGATGTTCACCCAGGGCAGAAAACAAGTCAGGTCTGCGACTGGGTATGTATGTACTGTATGTATGGATATATATATATATTTATATATATACACACCCCCATTCACTCTTCCATCACCTGCTGAACAGTTCACATCATTCCAGATCGGACCGCATCCAGAGAAATGCCACACAGTTGCGCAGAGAGGAAGACGCGGTAGCGGAGCGAATGCTGTCACGCAGTATAATGCATCAACACACATCACAACCAATCCACATGCTCAAACTTCACATATCGAGGCAAGTCTTGCTATTTTTGGAAGATTTTTTGGCAGCAAAAAAACAAGCACCATGAATATCTGGAATGTTGCGCACCGAGGCCACATTTACACATACCCAGTTTTTGTTTTTTTAAATGGATATTTCCCTCTACGTTTCCCAAAAAAAAAAAATCTTTATTTACACTGACCCACATATACAGCTGGGTCAGAGCTGCTATGAGCAGCCAAGCCTGTAGGGGGCAGTGTAGCAAGAAGCATGAAGCCATGATAGCCAATCAAAATCCTGGAAAGAAACATGACATCACGAATTGTGACATAAATATCCACCTATTCCTCTTTAGATGCAAACAGAGACACGGATTTTATCCAGATTTCCACTATTGCCGGAGGTTTCAGGAATCATAATTTGTGTTACGTTTATGTGTAAATGCACGGCCCAAATGCAGAGAAATATCACTGGTTTTTTTTCCAGAAACCCTGCATTCAGGATTCAGGATGCATCTGAATAAGGCCATGTAAACATGGCCTTATTCAGATGCATTATGTCACATAAAAAATGTCAAGTCAAGTCAAGTCACCTTTATCTATATAGCACTTTAAAACAGCTGTGGCTGAAGCCAAAGTGCTTCACATAAAAGACAGAATTTAAAAAATACAATAGAAGAGTAAAAATAGCAAAATAGAGTAAAACAAACTATAAGATTGGCAACAATAAAAACAGGGGCAGAGTTTCAAACATGGTCAAAAGCCAAGGAATAAAAATGTGTCTTAAGATGAGTTTTATAAGTGGACAGTGAGGGGGATTGTCTGACGGGCAGAGGAGTTCATTACACAACAGAGGAGCCACAACAGAAAAGGCCCTATCCCCTCTCAGGGGTGTCGGGGTGGAGCAGCTCAGAGAGGTAAGGTGGGGCGAGAGTATTCAGGGATTTAAAAACAAATAAAAGAATCTTAAAATGAATTCTAAAATGCACAGGCAGCCAGTAGAGAAGAGCCAGAATGGCCTCCCTCTTACCTTCTGAGGTGGAAGAAGCTGGACTGAACCACTGCCCTAATCTGAGAGTCCAGTTTAAAATCACTGCCCATTCTAAAACCGAGGTTTATAACCACTGGCTTCAGGTGTGGAGCCAGGGGACCCAGGTGGAAAGGTGGGGTTCACAGGAGCCACTGGGCCCCAACACCATCACCTCAGCCTTGTCTTCCTTGAAACGTAGAAAGTGAAAAGTCATCCAGGCTTTAATGTGTATCAAGGCATGACAGAAGAGGTGACAGTTAGGAGGCATCTTTCTTTTTGGGTGGGACATAAATCTGGCTGTCGTCCGCATCACAGTGCAAAGAGATGCCGTGCCTCGTGAGACCAGAACCCAGGGGCCCTAAAAATGAGCTCTGTGGAACCCCATATGTGAGAGGAGCAGAGGAGGATTCAGAGCCAGCAAGGCCAACACACATGGCTCTGTCTGCCAGATAGGACCTAAAGCAGGCCAGTGCAGTACCACGGATGCCCACCAGGTCCCAGGAAATCAATAGATTTTATGGTCCATGGTGTCGAATGCAGTGTGTCATTAAAAACCCTGAGCAATGCTGACTCTGTGCTGTGCAGGGCTTTAAAACCAGACTGAAAAACTCCTCTCGGTCGGCCTTAAGCTGTGCGTGGACAACCTTCTCTGAAATCTTTGAAAAAAAAGGCAGCTTGGAGAACGGCCTAAAATTAGCCAAGACAGTCTGGTCAAGGCCTTTTGTCTTAAGAGGAGGCTGCATTGCTGCATGTCTAAAAATTACAGGAACAATGCCTCACGACAGGCTGCAGTTAATAATAGTGTGGATGAGCTGCCCTGTGCTGTGAAAGATTTCTTTAAAAAGATGAGGAGGGATAGCATCCCGGGGGAAACCTGAGGCCTTGATATGTGCAACCACATTCTCTCAAAGTTGAAATGTCACTGGCTCAAACTCTTCAAATGGAGCCAGACAAGGAGCAGAGTCAGAGGGATCGGAGCCAGGAGCTGGAACCAGGACCCTGGTGGCAAAAACTTTGTCAATGAAATAATGCAGGAAGTTTTCACATGTTTCAGGGGATGATTCCGGGATAACAGACTGTGGGCCATTTAAAACATTGTCAATCATTCTAAAAAGCAGGCGTGAGTCATGGCTGTTTTCCAGGATTATTTTTGACAGGTGCTCCCTTTTAGCATCTTTTACAGTGTTCTGATATTTATGCCAGCTCTCTTCATTCGCAAGGAAACATGCAGCTTGTCCTTCTTCCACCTGTGCTCTGCTCTGCGACACTCCCGTCTGACTGCCCGGGTTCTGTCACTGAACCAGGGCTCAGGTTTGGCTTTAGGCCGCCTAGTTTCTAATGGAGCCACAGAGTCCAGAATGGTGGTGCAGGATGAGTGAATCCCAGAGCTGAGCTCCTCTGTATCAGTCATTTCAGGGGAGACACAGAGCTGGTTTATTGCAGCAGAGAAAAGACCAGCAGTGGAAGAGTTAAAAGTACGACAGAGTCAAGCAGGAGAGCAGTTTTTAATTGCAGCGCGGGGAAAAGCCAATCTGAAATAACACAGGCAGATGATCAGACTGCACATTGTCACCCGTCTCCAGTCACTCACAGACAGACCATGACAAAGAACCAGATCTAAAGTATGCCCACGTTCGTGTGTGGAGCCAGACACACACTGAGCAAGGTTACAAGTATCAAGAAGATTTCAAAAGTCCTTCACAAGAGGTTTGTCAGGACAACAAACGTGTCAAAATGTGCCAGGAATGATGGAAAAATGATATCCGTGGCTCATCATGTCTGTGTAAAAGCACCTGCACCTCCACGAGACGTATCTGAGACGGGGTGATACTCATTCACAGATTGGGCCCTGGGCGGCTGCCCACATCACTCATAGCAGGATCCACCAGTGTATTAAACAAATTCTCCACATTCGTCACATTCCTGACAGATTGGTGAGAGAAAGTGACGATGAGCAGTGACGCATTATGAATGATTATTTATGATCCATCAGTGTGTGACACCGCAGAGCAGGATTGGTGAATGTGCATAATGACTCGTGATGCACGATAGCAGGTCACGACTGTCCGTGACTGCACGTGACGCCTCGGCCCTGAATACTATCATTCAGGTCAGAATCGTGATCCGTGGTCAGGAGATTGATACCATTCCTGACTCGTCGTCATTGTGTGTAAACACACCTTTAGTCCTGCCCAGCCGTCAAAATGAAGACGATCCGATCTACAATCATTGAAACACTGCAACATTTGAAATCATCTGTGCAAAAGAACTGATATCCCATTTTGTTCAGTATGCAGTGATGTGTAAATATGCCAGTAGTTTTGTTTTTGTTGTTTTTTTTATCTTGTTTTGAAAAAAAATGTCATTGTCTCTCTGGATGACTCCCACAGTTCATGAGCTGCAGCAGCAGTGAAAACAGTATGACTTTCACTCTGTGACAAGTGTCTCCATGAGTACAAAACACTGCTGCATTTGCCTTTTTCTTTTTTTGTGTGAAAAAAAAAAAAACTCCTCCAGCTGTATGAGTATGTTCACATTTGTCTGCTCACATCTGCGTTCGTACGCCGGTCTGCGTGTTCATGCGTATGTGTGTGAAGCATGTAGGCGTATGTCTGCAGACATCTGTTTCTGCGTCTGTAATCAGTGATTGCCCATGCATGTCTGTTTCTTTGTAAGTATGCCTGACTGGATAAGCACAAATCTGTCCTGAAAAGGTGATTTCCTGCTTTTAAGCCCGTGTTTGCTTTCAGAAAGGAAGAGGACTCTGTGCCTTCATATACATGGCGGTGTCAGGTGTATGTGTGTATGTAAACGTCGAGGCTCATAATTCACAGTTTTAATTTGTTACGGTCGTCAGGAGTTGCATTACGTAAAACAAATCCACTCTCCTCGGCAGGACCTTGCAGATGGGGAGCAGCTGGACACTAATGACTGCCTACAATTCACCAATCCATCAATGACCTTTGCCCCTGAGCGCCACTTCTGGGGTCTCATGGGGGGGGGGGGCTGCTCTAGTCCTCCACATATGTGTCCCAATGGATGTCTTTTTCTGGGCATTTCCACCTCCTCCAGAGACCCTTCACTGTTACTGCCACTGTATTTCACGTTATGCCAGGTGACCCGTTGTACTCGGTACAGTGTTTTATTTTCCCCGCCTCATCTATCTCAGTGAGTAACAGACACACATCATCGTATCAAAGTGCAGCTGAGCACAAACTGTCTTCTCCAAAATTATTGATGCACTGAAATGTTTCCACCAAAGCTGTCAAAATTACATTTAAAGCAAAGTTTTTTGTGGAGTTGTTATGCTAGTGTTTCTGAAGTATAAATATGATTCAGTGTTAATCCAGAAAACAGTGTGGACAAATTACCTTATTCCCCTACACTTAACATACAATTGGACAAACTTGTTCTACTGTATTTGTTTACTTGTATTAAACTACAACACTACCAAAAAGCGCCTTTTATTTATTATATACACTGCTCAAAAAAATAAAGGGAACACTACAATTGTCAGGTCTCAGTGTCTGCCCCTGTGTGTTTCACCTCATGTTTCCACTCAACCAATGATCTTCTCCCTCTGTGTGCTCCCTGCATTGAGTTCCACCTGTGCGCTTCCCTTACCTGTGTATTTAAACCCCTCTCCATCTGCTGTCCTTAGTTATATACTATATTAGTATTATATTAGTATACTATATATACTTGGAGTTACATTGTGTTGTTTAGGTGTTCCCTTTATTTTCTTGAGCAGTGTATATATATCGGATCAGATATATCAGATAATGTCATTACGGTGCATTCTGAACCAACGACCTCAGACCAGATCCATCTTAAGCCACTTCATGGTGTCCATTATAAGACAGAGACAGAGAGTCATGCGCATTCACATTCGAACATGGGTGCAAGTTATAATCAGCAAGCACATTTCTGGGGTGAAAAATATGCAAAGTCCACTCAGAAACGCCCAGATTGATACCAGGAGGGTTTTCTGTCTACGGCCACAAGGCTACACTGCTACTTTTGTCTGTATCATTCAGTCAGTAATCATCAGGATAAATGATTTATGTCTTTACACCAATGTCATGAAGAGAAACAAAGGCATTACAAAATTTACTTTAACCATCTGCATTCCATGCGTGAGTAACTAGCTCAATAAAGAAAATACTTGTATCAAGCTTAAAAAGAGCTGCAAGAAGTTAGAATTGAATCCTTTATCAGGCAAGTGACCACATTTGGTGACTTTCAAATATGGGTTCAGAGTCAGGTATAGTTTACACAATACCAAGAATTTGTTTTGATAGTATTGGTGCAACACGGTAGAACAGTAAACGGTAAACAATGTGAAAAGTGCAGCAAGAAAAAATGTAAACTTTTACAGATCATCAGGGAGATTTTTCTTTTTTCTTTTTAAACTACAGTTAAATGAATTATTCGGATATAATATGACTTTTTGTCATATACAAAATAGTCAATCATAATGGTTACTTTGTCCTGACACAAAAACCAACAGGATTTTTTTATTTTTCTGGTAATATTCTATAATGAGTAACTTAAATGTTCCATCTTGCAGGTATTTCAAGCAAGAACAGAAACCTGCAAAGCGATGCTTTCAAGCAGCCCACTGAGGTAAACACAGTTAGTGTTGAAGTTTCATCAGCCTCCGACATGAAGAGGAGGCCATTGTCTTCTTCTGTTTTCTAACCACTAGTTGTACGCTGAAGCAAGGAGAGCTGACAAGGAGAAAGTCCCTGTGGATTAACATCTGAGAGATTTGGTGCTCTTTTACTTTCCTTTCCACGTTTAAAATTGAGCTTCAAAGCTAACGTCCTTCCTCCGCTCTTCATGACTCAACGTTGAGACTCAGATTACAAGTTTACGCGTTGCGTTAGGCGTTTATGGACGTGCAGCAGAAACTGTAACACACGTCTCATCTCCTGCGGCTCACTGTCGTCTGAGCTCCTCTCTGTGCTCGCCATCGACTCAATGCACACAACACAGGAGGCCGCTTCTCTGATAACGCACACGTTTGTGTTTCTTGAAAAACCACAAGATTTAAAACAAAACAGTTGTGTATTTAAATGAACTGCCTGTTATTTACTAGTCTTATCTTTACTTTGCTATTTGCTATTGAGCACAAAACATACAGGGTGTTTGTCAGAGCTTTTTCATGAGGCTTGAAATCAGACCGTAAAGCCAAACAATATTTTCAAAAAACACTAAAACGCTCCACAGAGCTGAAAGACGTTGCTGAGTCAGGTGGGCTTTTGCTTGGTTTATCACTTCAAGCAATATTTCTTACTTTACATGGACTCTTTTGATCTCTGGTACATTTTTTTTAAGAAGTTGTAATTATAGAATGTTTTGCAGCTTGTGCAGAGGAATGTCATTTCTCAGAAGGTGCGATTGGAGATTTGAAAAATGCCTTTCATGAACACACCAAATCTACTCTGCAAACCAAGTCCTTATAGTTGCTTCTAAATGAATGTTTAGAGGATTATTGCTCTTTATTTCAGCCTGAAATTTATGCAGGGAGCATGGCAGGTTGTCGAGAGCCATAATGTTTTGATAGAACATAACATGTAAGATGTTGGCACACACACCGACGGAAAGCATCTGAAAATATCAGAAGGGCAGTGGGTTCCTGACTGTTCTCACCTCATTCCCTACTGCACCTCCTCTTATTCTGATCTACACTGGATAGAAAATAGGGTTACTTTTATCTAAATGTGCAGTTATAGCTCCTGGAAAATCTCAGTCTTCAATACTGGTCCTGTGTACCTACAGACCCCCCCCCCCACAACAAAATCTAATCTATATTCCTGATAGTGTGATACTAGTAAGCCAGCTGGCATCTCTGCACTTCTCACCCTTTTTCACATTTGAAAAATGTCAGCCCAAATCATCCCTGGGCTTATATCACATCCCACAACCATGGAGACACTGTCACCCTATAATCTCTCTCATACAGCTGCTTAATGCCAGGAAATTAGTGCATAGTGGTTGAATTGAATTTCAAATATGAATAAGAAGAATCAATGGGCATTTTGTGTTGCATGGTTAAACACACACACACACACACACACACACACACACACACACACACACACACACACACACACACACACACACACACACACACACACACACACACACACACACACACACACACACACACACACACACTATGAATCCCACTGTAAACAGCAGTATTTCATAACATGCATTTTTAAGGGTTTAAGAAATCAGAAACCAGAGAAGTGGAAGATTTTCTTTCCAACTCTGAGTCTGAGGGGAAACAGTGGTGCAGATATGATGTAAGATTACACTTCACGTCTAGAGATGTCAGGTTGGCAAATGTCAGGTTTTGTTTAAAAAAACAATTCAAAGTTTTCAAACAAGGGGGGGGGGGGATGTGCAATTGATGTTTACAGCTTTTCATGTTATTATGGTATGGATGAAGCATGTGGCTCCTGAACTAAAATGAGTTTGACATTTCTGATTTTAAACTACAGTAGAAAAAAGGAAATATGGAGAAAACCACGTCAATAATCCTAGATCTAATAAGGAAAACAAAACATACAAATAATTAAGAAAGTTGTAACACCAGTTTTTGTCATTGTAAAGAGAAGCTCACGTTTTCCCTCACAGGCATCAATAATCTGCTGTTCTTACCATAAAAAAACAAAACCTCTGATATGTCAACTTAAACTAAGTTTAATATTTAATATCATAGTTTTACACAAGAGACTTCTACTTTCCTGGGATGGATTTTTTTGCTGCTTCATGTCATTCCTCTTAAAAATGCAAGACAGAGCATGAAGAAAGGCCCTATAGACAGTCAAGCCCAGCTGAAGTGCAATAATTAAACGAAAGCCTTCACCCATGATTCTTCTCATGAGAGCTAATTGGCTGAAATTACATTTTCACTTTAAAATCAACCTGACCAAAGAGAGGCGCACTCTTTGGTGCAATTAACTGGATGACCTGAAGTGAAAAAACACCAACATACTTAAAAAAGAAAAAGAAAGAAAGAAAACCCTCAACATTTAACAACACTTGTGTGGTTAACATGCATTGAAATGACTTTAAAACAAAGTTTGTAATAAAGTAGTGGATTACAATCTGGGGTCCAGGGTCACTCGTACTTCACTACAGCCTTCCTGTTTCTGTTGCTATTCAATTCAACAGGTCAGATCTTCCAATTTATACCAGTTCAAGTGCCTCATTACACAGTGAACTGCTACACTACTATATATTCATCCAACCTCTATATGTGCCTTACAAACTTTGGCTGGAGCCGCTTCTTGGTCCAAACTCAAGTCTTGATTTTCTGGTACCACCACTGTACCCCATTAATATTCATTTCTCGTATTAATCCTGAGCTGCTTGTATACAAGCATTAAAATTAGTTTGCATTCCCGATGAGTGAAAGTCTTGACCTTGGACGAAGTTGCTGATGGTAATCTTTCTGAGCATTTCTATTTGTATTTCTGCTCTATTGCTGAATAAGACATTCTGAAGGCAATAGGCTGGTGGGTGTGCACTCATGAGGATGTCAGTTTGCATCCACCTCTCATACCAGCCGAGCCCCAACTCAGTCCTGATCATTGTAGTGGAGCTATCCAGGGTAAACCAAGCAGCAATTTGGCCTGGAGAAAAGTCTCTGCACGGGCAAGGATACCGGCAAGAGCTCGGTATGTTTTCTGTTTGCCTCTTTTCTTTTCCACAGACACCCACCAACTGCTGAGCAACATTTCCAGCTTCAACTCCAGATGTGAGGACAAGTCAAGCCTATTGGTGCAACAGTCCATGAACCAGTCAGCCTCTATACAAGCAGCATCAGTCGCCCAACAACTCACAATAGCAACATGATTACAGGCTATTATGTAGAAATCATACCACAAGGACCATGACACACTTCTCTTTGATTACATAGAGAACATAGGTTGGATCAGTGATTCATACAATGATATCCGTCTGTGCCTCTCCTGTATCCAAGTTAGTGTTGTAAGGAAAGAAGCTAATACCAGGTTGCATTTAGCATAGCACAGATATTCCACACATCCACATGTACCAGAAAAGCTTGGAAGAGGAGCTGAGGCTTTTTGCTGTGAGGGATGATTGCCATCTCTTTTATCACTGACATGATTTAATTCACTATGGTCTTCATTTAATAGTCAAACCATAACAGAGTTTATTATCATACATGATCACGTTTTGCGACTTCCAGCAGTGAAATCGGGACCAGTAAATTTCTCGCAATTTTGCTTTTCATAATAGTATAAACCAGGAGCAGATTTTTCTATCAGTCACCTAAATGGTTATCTATTCAAATTAAATCATCCACACATGAAACTATTGTTGAACACATTTCAAAGAACAGTCTGTCCAAATTATATTGTACAAACAGCACTGCATGCAGGGGAGCTGTACTCAGGTTAGGTAGATCCATCTAAGAAATTAAATAAGCAATCAAACCACAAAGCAATTTTTTTTGACAAACACCAAATACATAAAAGGCACACAATTACAAATAATTTAGTTTGGTTACGAGTGCCTATGCCAGTATAGTAGTCACATGTCAACATTTCTATCTTATTTTATATCAATATCTTTTTTGTTTGTTTAGTTCATAACGTCCCTAATTTATTCAATCAAACACGGAAAAACAACAGAAAAAGATATTTCTAGTGACAGGCGCTGTGGAGATCCGAAACCGTGCTGATACTGCCCCCTAATGTTTAACATGGACTATGCAGGTCTCGCGCCTTCACACTCGCATTGCAACCGCATGACACTGAAACGCCACGTGCTGGGGGGACTCCTGTCTGCTGCTGTGCACCGAGACGTTCACGCAGGTCTGACAGACGAGGTCTGGAAGCAGCAGCAAGAACTGACGCTGTGTTGATGCAACTTCCGAGGTCAGCCAGCTCAGGGCCGAGGTCCTCCAACATACTGGAAAAAGAAAAAGCCACGTGACATTCAAGACGCGCAGGAATGCCATTTAGAAATGGCAAGTGCAAATGTGATGTATTCATTGTTTTTAATGCACACTGAGTCTTCTCTTCTCTTCTCTTCTCTTCTTTTCGCTTCTCTTCTCTATTATTATTATTATTATTATTAATATTATTCTTATTATTATATCTGAATCTATCTATCTATCTATCTATCTATCTATCTATCTATCTATCTATCTATCTATCTATCTATCTATCTATCTATGAACAAGTAACACTGGAAACGCTTTTTACTGTGTGTGAAACGCATGTTGTTTCAAGAAACTGATGACTGCCGTCACACATCACACATTGTTTAATCAAACTGTAAACCCAGATAAGCTGAGTTTACTGAACATTTTTTTTAAACTGGTTGCCCTAAAAAAATTAAGTAAATGAAGTAATGTTCTATGAAAATGTGAGTGAATTTAACTTAAAATAAAGTTAGAGTAAAGAGTTCAATACACTTAATACCAAGTTTGTTTCACTTAAAATCATTAGTAATATCAATTGCTTTGCATATATATTTACTTATAAGTTTTAGTTGAAAACACTTACCTCCAAGTTGATTAAACTTAAAAACATTGGTAATATCAATTGCTTTACATATTTATTTAACTTATAACTTTAAGCTGAATACACTGGTTTCAGCCCAGATAGACGATTCCCAGATAGACGACTTATTATAATAAGTGAATTATTTGTAACATCGAAGTGACCTAGATTGAATAGTAATGTATTTTTACAGGACACAGACACAAAGTTTAAAATGCCAAGCCTAACCTGCAAATATTTTTTTTTTACAAATAAATACTAAGCTGATCGGTTGTGGACAACTTATTACAAGAAGTGAATTATTTCTAATATTTCTGTGATTTAGGATGAATACAAATGTCTGTGTGCACGATAGTATGGGAAACACCACTTTACAATCAAAAAACAGCACCAAATGCCAACAGCAGTGCCAATTTTGGTCCATTTCTTCTGCAAACAGGCACCTTGAAAAGGGTCCCCGAAGCAGATCCGCTATCATCGATTTTGCTGTTAAATTATCCGCCATCTAATCCAGATTAGCAGATAATAACAGAGCGTCATCGCCACCTGCCCATGGGCCAATCAGTCAAGCTCATTTCAATGACGACAGCAAGGCCGGCACTAGAAACTTGTTTGGACACTAGTGTGCAAATTTAGTACAATGTATGTGAAACATAATAAAGATTGATAAAACATTTTTTTTTCTGAATTTATTTTATCAGTTTGTGAAAAGCCAAATAAAATATATTGAAAATTCAATTTGTATGAAGGATCGATTTTGATGTTTATAAAATTATTTAGATCAATCCAAAATATATATTCGTGAAGGTGCAATCCCAAAATAAATGACAAATTGTTTCCTCTGCATTGCTGCAAAAAGAACAAAAAGTATCAATATTTTTCTTATATTTAACCAGATATGTCTTTACCGGATAACATCTATGGAACAATTTAAAAGTAACTTCTCTTACCCTATTAGTAATAATACATTTATTTGACAGAATCCAAGTATTTTTCCAGTCTATGTTATTGTAAATATCCCAATAAAATATAGCTGCAGGTTTGGAAACAATATCTCTTTGAATAATTTGTCAAATACATTGATTAGTGGCTTCATCACTCAATAAAGGACAGATTTTACCAATGTATATACCAATTTAGTTCTGGAATAATACAACTTCTACCTTTAGGAGTCGACACCAATTACCTTCCCACCCCATCTGGTATTGCATCGAATACTACAGCACCTTTGGAGTGACAGACAGAAAATCATAAACAGACAGAAACATTTCATAAGAAAATAATTGACCGTTGTCATTCAGTAATTGACTAACAAGTAACATGTTTTTATCAACCAATTTCTGAATTGAGATTTGTTCTTAAATTCAATATCCTGATTGTTCCAAATGAAATATTTATGGGGAGAAAAGTTGTAGCCAAGATGATAAGAGTTGACTAGTCGGAGAGTTTTATCAGTAATTTAGAGATTTTGTAATTGTATTGTATCTTACCAGAAAATGCATTCCTCCAAGTGAGTTAAAGATATGAGCAGTAATTTAAGTTCCAGATTGAATTGGGTTTTTTTTTTTTTAAGAAAAGTTTGATCCATTTGATTTTAAAAGAAGAGTTTAGGGACGTAAAATCTAAAGCATTTAAGTCACCAGACCACAACTTGTTTCTCATGGCATTTTTTAACATAATGTACTCTGTTTTTCCAAATGAAATGAAATAATATTTTATCAATTATTATTATCATTACTTAGGTCGTTTATTCTCTTTCCCCGGACGTGGGAAAAAAAATAGGCGGAACCAAAGTATTGGTGGGGGAGACCGGAACTTATCTCGGGCGGAAACTTCCTGTTCTTAAACGCCGTGTTTGCGTCCTGTAAAAACAACCGAAAAAACCGAATCTTTCCGAGTTAAATCCCTAAAATGCCTTATTCGGACAGGTCGAGTTCTGACGGCGGTCCTGAACCCCGGAGCCCCCGGGCTCGGAGGCCTCGGACCCGCTCCAGGAGCCGGAACCGGAGCGACAGCCGCGACCGGAGCCTGTCCCCGTACAGCTTCGGGCCCAAACTGCCCAAACCGAGGAACCGGGAGAGGGAGCGCGAGGAGCGGGAGCGGCGATTCAAGGAGGCCCGGAACATTCGACGAATCCGTATTGCAAGCCCCCGCCGGAGCCGCTCCAGGTCCCGGTCCAGAGACAGAGACAGACACAACCACTGGGACGGTCCCGGGAAACACGGCGGCTTCAGAGACGAGTATTACTACGAGCAGCAGAGAGACGACGCTCAGAGACAGCGGCAGGAGGCGTTCATCGCCAGGTAAGGAGGTCCAGCTGCCAACAGTCAACAGACTTGCTTTTTTAGCACATTTGGGACAGCGACGACCCATGTCTTCCTCCGGAGTCTCCAAACCGGGCTGCAGCTCAGAGGGATGGACTTTTCTCTCTCCAACTACAGGATGGAGCTTCTAAATATGAAAATGTTCAGACAAGGAGCAGTGATCTCCACACAGAGCCTGGAGAATGAGAACAACCTCGCTCTCGGCTGGGAAAGTAGTAAACACAACGAGTTAATATTTTTTTACAACAAGGGACTCTGATAAGACAACTCAGTCTTTATAACCTGGTCTTCCCATCTGGGACATTAGGCCAATCAAGGGCGCAAAAGTGACTGATAAATACTGGTTTACACAAGCCAGATGATCCACATAATAATATAATAGAAGAATATTATTGTCCTTTGGAAATGTCCACTCTCTCGTCCTCATTGAATAATTGCCATAACAACAAACCTACAGGAGTGTAGTGAGCTTATTATGACGATTCTACAGCGTTTCGTGGCGTTTTGTCAACGGGCCCAAGATCACAAGCGGAAGCTGTTCTGTCTTTGTCAAAGCCCTGTTCAGCGGTTATAATGACATAGTCTGCCCACCAGATAAAGACGCAAATCTGTCACAAACAAACCAAAGTGGGACAACAAACAGGTCTGAGTGCCGCTTCATCCACGTCAGGGTCGGCTCCAGTGAGAGCTAATCCCAGCTTACAATGGACAACACAACAATTTAGAGAGATGTGTCGTTTAGAGCCACCAATTGACCTCGAATGCCTGATTTTGAATATTAGAATGAAAAAACACAAGGAGGACATGTGAAAACCTTAGAAATGTGTGGCCTTACAATATTTTTAATCTGATAAAATGACACAAGCAACGTATACGTCCAATATCCACAAACTAAAGCAAAATGACAAAACGGTCATTTCTAAACAAGCAGTGCAAAATAGCAAATATTGGTCTACAAAATTGACAAAAATGAACACAGAAGAGGGCCAAAGTGAAGTAAGACGTGCAAAAAGACCTCAGACTGGCACAACATGATGCTGAATATTAGAGGAAAACTGTGTATTGATTATTTTCAAATGAGTTGTGGGGTTTCAGTCTCCCATCATGTGGAACTGGATTTCCATACCTCCTCTCGTAGTGAACGTCTGACCAGCCAGCTGAGCCATGTGTTGTTGTTGTTGTTGTTGTTGCAGACGTCTGCAGGAGCGGGAGAGGATCGGAGAATTGGGCTGTCCTGAAGTTTGGGGCTATTCTCCCAGAGTGAAAGAGCCAGAGTAAGTGGAGACACAGACATTCCTCTTTGTTCAGTCTGCACAAAGGTTTATTGACGTGAGATGTTTCTCTCCCTCAGCTCTGATGAATTCACACCAGTCGAAGAAGATGAGAAAAACAGCAGCTCGGAGTCGAGCTCGGAAGGTCTGTCGCGTTTCCAGCTCGATGGCATGACTGCAGGCAACACGTTGAGTTTGAATTGGTAGTGAATCCTGCTTTGATCAACAGAGGAAAAGAAAAAGAAGAAGAAGAAGAAAAAGAAGTCAAAGAAAAGGAAGAACAAGAAGCACTCTGAGGACAGCGACCTCGAGTCCGATTCTGATGGTGAGGCGGTCGTAATGACTCCAGTTCAGTCAGGAAAGAGCGTCACATTAACACCTTTGGTGCTTTTGTCTTTCAGAGGATGAAGTGAAGAAGAAGAAGAAGAAAAAGAAGAGCAAAAAGTAGGTGCTAAAAAGCAGCGGCGTGTTCACTTTGTCGCAAGTTGCTCTTCCGTGTGTGTCAAACGAAACCTCCCATTTTCATGCAGGTCCAAGAAGTCCAAGAAGAAGAAGGCAAAGAAGAGCCGCAAGGAGTCCAGTGACTCCAGCAGTGAGGGATCTGAGGAGGAGGAGGAGGAGGAGGAGGAGGAGGAAGATCCCAGCGGCGTGATGTGGGTGGAGAAAAGCAGCCTGGACGAGCACATCGTCGGCCCCGAGGCTCCTCTCACTCACCTGTCGCAGGACGACCGGCCTCTGGAGTGAGTCTCTCTGAAACGACGCGAAGCTCAACGTAGGCCTGTGACCAGCACTCGTTTTGCTGGACGATATCCGAGATAGATGACAGATACACTCTATATATATCGTAATAATACTATATAGTGCAAGTATACCCTTTCACATGCAATAAACCTTTATTTCTCATTTTCTAACCATTGCCAACCAAAAAAAAAAACTGCAATTGAATAAATATCACAACCACAAACAATAAAATAGAGCCGGTCTCTGTTAAGGAAAAAAAGCCCACTCAAATATAAAAGCAGACACAACGATATTAAATAATAGAAAGTCCCAGCTGGGGAAAGTAGGTGTGGTTCTGCTTTACTTGTGTTGCTATCACTTTCCCACGGACTGAACCAGTCTGTTTGGAGGCGACAGACGAGGAAAACAAAGACGCTGCATGCATGTTTGTTTTCCTCGTGGTAATATGGCGATCTATATATATATATATATATATCCAGGCCGGGAATTTTTTTTATTCATTTCATTTATCATTCGATTTAATGATTTATTGATTATCGTCCCAGGCCGGGCTCAAAGTCAGGGGTGTCAAACAAATGAGTTTATAA
The DNA here is from genome assembly GCF_963422515.1 of Blennius ocellaris. Lineage (NCBI taxonomy): Eukaryota > Metazoa > Chordata > Actinopteri > Blenniiformes > Blenniidae > Blennius > Blennius ocellaris. Next base: position 24,443,832 of record NC_137658.1, read on the forward strand.
ATGTGACGGGTTAAAAGAAATGTTTCATGGAACATAGTTTCTGTGTGCATATCAACCAAAGAAGAGCTTTGACTAAGAATACTGTGGCTAACACCCAGTGAGCATCTGTGGTTTTATAAAAACAAAGTATGACCTTTATAGTGAAATAAGTAAGATCCCAACACGTCAACCCACATGCTATTATGATGCCGTTTCCAGGAGTTTGGAGCATTTTGTTTGTACCGATGTACTAATTATTATCTAATTCTGGACACATAGTAACAGTTGCCAGTATTACTATGTTATTAAACGATATGGCTCAACTGTCTTCCCAGTTCAACTGCCTCCAGGTTTTAACTCAGACCAGCTTCTACTAAAGCTTCTCATTTGACTTGGCTACGAGCCTCTATGTTGATTTTTGCTAAATACACGTTTGTTTGTTTCAGTTTTGGCCATGCGCTGCTGCCGGGTGAAGGTGCTGCGATGGCAGAGTACGTCAAAGCTGGGAAACGTATCCCGAGAAGAGGAGAGATCGGTCTCACGAGCGAGGAGATCGCAAACTTCGAGAAGTCTGGCTACGTGATGAGCGGCAGCAGGTACGACCAGGTTTTACTGGCTGTTGGCCGTTTCTGGGCGGACTTCACTTCTGACTCTGTTCCAAGTGTGTGATGACTGACCAACGTGTTGAATGGTGAACCCCGCAGACATCGCCGTATGGAGGCCGTGCGTCTGAGAAAGGAAAACCAGATCTACAGCGCAGACGAGAAGCGAGCGCTGGCCTCCTTCAACCAGGAGGAGAGGAGGAAGAGGGAGAGCAAGATCCTGTCCAGCTTCAGGGAGATGGTGTACCGGAAAACCAAAGGGAAGGAGGAGAAGTGAACACCGCTTCCATTTCGTCGACCCGCGACTCCGTCACTGTTTGTGAGTCTGGTTTCAGAGGCACATATAGTGTGTGTGTGTGTGTGTGGTACTTGTAAATAAATGTTGTACTGTACCATATACACTGTTTTCATTCACTCTTGTAAATAAAAACTCCAGAGCAGCAGAATACTAAAGAAACTTCACTGTGTAGTTAAATGTTTCTGGTTTTGTGCTCACTCAGGTCATCTAATGAGAACAGCCAATCAGATGTCGTTTATTTTGAGAGGAATAAAGAATAAAAAAAACTTGTTGCTAAGACAGATTTTACTGTGTTTTATAGAAGCTCACACATTTCTATTTGAGCTTGTTTGAGACATTAAAACGGATCTTTTTTGAAGTCCTTATTTAATGTACGTTCACCAGAAATGCTCCATTAAATGGCTTTAGTGCTTTTTCACCCAATAGGTGTTCATGTTCCTTTACTGCATTTTTTGGGATATTTGGTCATGTGTGACTCAACCCATCTATTTTAGCCTGCGAGATATATGAAACAATGCATGTATGCAACAAATGGCACATCTTAATGAATTATGTTATCTTTCATTATTTGCCATTTTCGACACTGAAATTAAAGGTTGCGAAATCAGCATATTAACGGTGGTCAGGGTTGGGAGTACTGAAATGAAATTAACTTATTAAAAAAAAAACAAAAAGAGTGAAAATACACTGGATGAGCGGCTTTTCTACACCAAGGTGACAAGCAGAAAAGTATTCATCCTTCACTACTGCACTCGATTCCCAACATTTCAAGACAAATCTGTACTTTTACCTGTTAAATTCTCCAAACTGACACGACCTGGGTTAGATGCTATATCTAAACATATGTAAAGTCTGCTCATGTAATGCAGCTCTACCTCACCCCTATCAGAATCACTTTTACCAAAGTTTCTGTAGTTCTGAAGAATAAAACTGATTTTGTTTCCACTGATTCTAAATAAAGTTGAGCCAGAGCTTCATCCAAATCATAGAGACTAAAAATGGGTGTATTTGTCGATGAAAGTTAATCTTTTTGTTGGTACAATACGAAAAGTGCTTAGACGCGAGTCAAATAAAAAGACATTTGGGTGAAATTTCAGGATGAACCTAAAATGCATCCGTGCCTCTTGCACAACTGGCTGTTAGGCGTCCTTCCCAACAGATCTGTGAGTCCAGAGATAAATGTCTGACACAGATCGTCATCAGCAGGTTGAACAGAGCGACAGAGAGGACGATGGAATATGCTTCTGTAGAGAGGCGAGGTGAACTCTGACCTGCTGCCCCAAACAACACATGAGGCTTCACAAGGTTTCCAGTGTGGAACGGTTTTAATCAACAACTGAGTTAAAAGACTGGGGGAAAAAAAACAATATAATCTTTCAATGTACAACAGAGAAATCTTCTCCCGGGTGTCTTCGCTCTCATCAGTTGATGTTCTCCAGTCCCTGATGAAGGAAACAAAACAAAAACAAAAAAAAGATAATGAAACAGTACAACATACTGCAGCAAAGTGATGAAGCTAAAGCGAAGCATTGACAATCACCGCGACATGAAGGCTTAAAAAATGTCAATCTTTTGGTAAAGGAGGACTTCTGAAGCCAACAGATCATTTGTCCAAGTGAGGAATATTCTAAATGTTTGGGATGTACCTGAGAGCTGCAGATTCAAGTCACCGTCATTGCCATAAACCATGTGAGAAGCAAATCATCATACACATTTCAGTGGATGCTTTAAGTCGTGGCTTCTGTACTTAAGTTTTGTCGCTCCAACTTTGGTTTTCCCATGAAAACTAGTCATCTTAGTATCTTTTAACATTTGTATTTAGAATTTGCCATTCTGTGCAAAATGCATCATCCACAACCATTGTGCCGTCTAAGAAAGTTTGAGTCTTACTGGACTTTTTTTTTTTTTGCATATATATTATGTTTTATTGACGCATCCGTGGGGCTCATGACCTCTAGAGCTCCTGGGACGGGGTGCAATGTGCCTGACCACTAATTTGGCCCATGGGAGCAAGAAACAAGCAAACAGGATGTGAACATATTTGATCCTATAAGATATCTTCCTGGAAATGATCATAGTCAGAATAATAATAAAAAAGGATTCTCAAACTTTAAGAAACAGACAGTTAGTGAAACCAGAAGGTCTGGCCATCATCTCTGTGGCTCGGTTGGGTCAACTGATCGTCTCCCAATTGGAAAGTTGCAGGTTCAGTTCCCCATCTCCCCTGTCCACATGTTGAAGTGTCCTTGAGCAAGACATTGAACCCAAGTGAGTGAGTGAGTGTGGAGAGCTTTGGGTGGAAAAGCCCTGTACAAGTGAACTCCATTTATCAGGAGACGCTGATGGAACGAATGACAGTTAAACTCTGAAAATCCTCATACAGGCGATGAAACTGACATAAAGCTAATTTCTGTAAAGGATCAGTAATGTTCTGTCCAATTCTATTAGACAGTGTTTGTATTTGAGAACGCGGGAGGTCTGAAGCTCATCTATACACAACTCATAATATTGGACCCTGGGGGGGCATGGAAGGAACTGCTGGGGGTCAATCCGAGGAGGTGACACCCAAGTTGATCAAAATGCACAGCTCTACACTGATGATGATGATGATGATGAAGATGATGATCCCACCTTGGAGTCAAAGCTTCGCCCCGTCCCTGAGACCCTCCTGTCCCTCTCCATCAGGTACCACTGCCACGGGACCCGGGCCACTCTCTTCTCCTGCAGCAAAACACACAATTTAAACGTCACACTTGAAATCTGTCACGGACTGACAGTGGATTTAACTAAAAGCCGCCCGGGTGGGAGTCCTCACCTTCCCTCCGTTCATCAACTTCTGGATCGCCGTGGTGGCGAAGCCCGGGATCATCAGACACACTGACATGAGGCCCAGACCGGGCAGGATTTCATACCACATGGTACCGACGTTAACCGGTCAGCAGACAAACAGAACCGAGCCGCCAGACAAACACCGAAACCCGTTTGTTTGGCTAAAAGGAGCTAACAAGATGGAGGTCGACCCGTCGACCTACACAACCCACACCGGAACAGAAAGATGGTTAACTTCAAAATAAAAACACTAAAAAGGGATCAAAAGCATAAATGGTTTAATTTACGCTGTAGCAATTAGATTTCCATGAAGAGTAAAATCTTATTTTACTATGACTACAACCGGAATGTGCATTTTGTATAAAGCTAAAAATGGCGCTGCTTTGAACGCTTAACGCTTTTATTCTGAATGGGAACAAAACCAAGAAGCATTTCAAATTAAGTTTTTAAGTTATTTTTTTTTAACAAGAACTACAACCTCTGAATTCATCTAAGACACACAAAGAAAACGAACATTATTTAATATAAAATAAAATACATTACCATGAGCGACCAGACGAACGTGATACGTTTGTTTTAAGCGACAGCGCTGCCTGCCGTCGGGATGATTAAACTGCAGCTCGCGGTCCGCCACAGAGGAAGTTCGTCGGCTCGCTGCTAGCCGGCTAAGTTGCTAAAAAAAAGTAAACAAGTGTGTTGGATGCGATGAGATTCAACCACTGCTCGAAGTAGCGTCCACACAATGAAGGAAGACAAAGAAAACACTCGACCGAAAGAGAGAAAATTGGAAATAAAGTACGAGGATGCAGAAAAGACGGAGAGGTCCAAGGAAAAGAGAGAGGCCATGACAAAGGTAAGCGGAGCTAACTGCTAATGTAGCTACAACCCGTCAGTTATTGTTATTAACGAGTAAATAAACACCTTGTTGCACTTGGACCTGGTCATATCTGGACATACAACAGATTTTGGGAGATCCACTTGCATAAAGGCTCCATCAAAGAAAGTCTCGACTCAAGTACATTTTAGTTTAGCAGATTTCACCAAGTCTTGTCATCAGTGAATGTAAATGATGTTTTCACAGATTGTAATCAGACGATTACCACCCAGTCTGTCGAAGGAGGAGTTAGAGGAGCAGCTTCAGCCGCTTCCAGAGGTGGATTACATGGAGTTTTTCTCCAACGACACAAGGTTGGAAAGACTATATAAACATTACTTCTCATCAATGATGGACTACGGATCATTTCATGTGACACAAGCATGTTGTCCTTTCAGCCTTTACCCCCACCTCTTTGCAAGGGCTTACATCAACTTCAAGAACCAGGAGGACATTGTGCTCTTCAGGGACCGATTCGACGGATATGTTTTCATTGACAGCAGAGGTATACACACCGTGGGGTGACAGAAACATGATCGGGAGGAAATGCCAGCAAGGAAGCTCGACAAACTCTGAGTCGAGTCACTCTGTGATGGGAAACTCTTGCGTTTCTGGTTCCAGAACAGCTAATCTGAATTTGTTTATTCAACCCTAAATAGATGAACCTTGGGTGCTTCCGAATAGTCCCTCCTTTCTCCTTTCCTGTCCAGTTTAGCTTAACCCCGTGGATGATATCACAGGGTTAAGGAACTATGTTAGAGGAGACTTCCTAAAGGAGTTGGGGAAGGGCGATCGTGTTGTTGTGATAGTCGGACCACACTTCCACTAGGTGACAGAATAACGAGGAACTGAAGGTAAACAGCTGCCAGGTGAATAAATAACCAATCAAACTGAAAATAGGCTGCACTAAAACTTGACTCTGTCCTGTTCGTTTTACAACATCCACATAAGAGTCATAGCTGAGATCTGGGTTTTGGATTATTTCAAGTTGTTCAAAGCAGATTATTGCATTGGTAACTTAACATGATCTCCTCCAGTTTCAGTCATTGTGAGTTTCCCTGAACGGTCGGATGAGCGGGTCCCTTTAAATGTTGTCACCGCAAGGAATTGTGGGGCAGCATGATCTGGTCTCCTTTGGTAAAGGATGCAGCAGTATTTCCTAGACTAAGGGAGGTTATGAAAGAAGCATTGAGTTTCCTTTCCTTTGCTTTTTGAGAATGTGAACGTTCCTTATCACTTATACACTTCCGGGGTTAAGGAAAAGTAGATAGGAAAGGAAATAGTAGGGACTATTCGGATGCACCCCTTGAGTTATATGTGTGCACAACCACAATTAAATGTCATCATCAATGGGGGCCTGATACCACAAGTCACTATGGCAACAGGCCGAAAACTGATTGGTTAAAAGTCCCAGCGCTTCAGCAGCAGAGGAGAGAAAGTTGCTGCCCGACTCAACGCATCAGTTTGAATTCATGAATCCAATGACTTAACCTTTAACAGCAGACGGGTTGGAATCATAGATAGGTGCAAAATCTGAATTTCATTTAAGCGCAAACCAACAGGAGGAAGGCAACTTGGAAGCTACAAATAAAATGTGAGAACCGTAATTCAGAATGAAAAGGTATATATGCTATGATTGCACCTCACTTTGATTTTAATTTTAGTATTTAGATTGACGTAGGCCGTTCATTAAATCTTTTTTTCATTCACTAGCTACTTCAGTACTAATTTAACATTATCTATGTAATCTCAATAAACAGTGGGAAAAAAATGATCTTAACCCGCTTTCTGAAATACCCCTCACATTCACAGATGTATATGTACACAGAATTGTCTTGTTGTGTGTTACAGGCCAGGAGTATCCAGCCATCGTGGAGTTTGCTCCTTTTCAAAAGACTGCAAAGAAAAGGAGTAAGAAAAAAGATGCAAAATGTGGAACCATCAATGAAGGTAAAAGATGTTGTAGAAAAGTGAATTTCTGGTGCTCGCTCATTGAATATTAAAGCTGGGGTACGTTCAAGTGTGCTGTTTTACCCCAAAGTGTCTCCATTCGTATTTTGTGAAATTCTTCCAGATCTGGACTACAAGAAATTCCTTGATCATTACAATGGAGACGATGAGAAGTTGACCTCCACACCAGAGGCGCTGCTGGAGGAGCTTGAAGCGAAATCAAAGGAGCTCGTCGGTGTGTTCAACAGTCCCTCTCCTTCTGAAATACTGCTTTATAGGAGCCTTACCTCATGTCTTCCTCTTCTTCCTTCAAGCTAAAAAAACCACTCCGTTGCTGGACTTTCTGAAGAATAAACAGGTAAATAGATCCATATTTTGGTGAGGATTGTATGAGTTCAGTTGATGGCAGCTGGTGCCAGGCTTACTGTCTTGATGCTGCTCAGAGGATCAGAGAGGAAAAGAAGGAGGAGAGAAGGCGGCGGGAGCTGGAGCGCAAGCGTCTGCGAGAAGAGGAGCGTCGTAAGTGGCGGGAGGAAGAGAGGAGGAAACGCAAAGAGACGGACAAGATGAAAAGGGGGGACAAACCTCTGGAGAAAGACAAGGACCATCTGAAGGAGGAGCCAAAGATCAAGGTGAGTGGTGCAGCGGCGCTCAGAGCCGAGGGTGGCGTCCCCACGTCTCATTTTCAACCCGTCTTCATTTTCAATGGCGTAGCTCCTGAAGAAGCCGGACAGAGGTGAAGACGCCGAGGCTGAGAAGCCCAAAGAGAAGCTCAAGAAACCGGAGAGGCCAAACAAAGATGACCGACTGAGTGTGGATCACAGGAGACGCCATAACTTTGATAGCCGAGAGGATCGAGTGAGAAAGTGAGTCACCTCACTCTTTTCTTCACAGGCCATGGTTCAGATTTGTGGGGGGGGGCCAAAAACTATCTTCACAGTGCGTCTCCTCTCGCAGAGGCGACGACGATGGCCGCAAGGAGTTCAGGGAGCGCGACGTGGACCGGGAGAAGGAACGTCGGCAGAACGAGAGAGAGCGCATCAGGCGGCAGGACGAGGATCGGAGGAGGAGGAGAGAGCGGCAGGACGGAGAGAACGCCTACAAGAAGCGAGAGGAGTTCAGGAAGGAACGGGCCTCGGAGAGAAAGAAGGCTGAAAGCGCGATGGACTCCGAGAGGCCCGAGAAACCTCTGAGGGAGAAGAAGGACGACGGCGGGAAGAGAGAGCGTCTACGGAACAAGGTACCACTTAAAAACCACGACCTGTTCTGTTCTATGAAAACAAAGGAGAGTGAAGGAGCTTGTTTTTCCTTCCTGTGCTCGCACCAGGACCGACCCGCCATCCAGCTCTACCAGCCGGGGGCCCGGAGCCGCTACCGGGCCCCGGGCCCCGGTGGAGGGGAACCCAGCGACGGGAAGCCAGACGCAGAGGCGAAGAAAACGTCTGATAAAGGAGAGGACTGAGCTGATTTTGTATGGGGGGGGCATTTTGAAGTCTGGTGAGTCGAGGGTAGGCGGGCCGGCCGGCGGCCGTGGCCCCCGGGCCTGGTGGGCCGCAGCTGGAAGCAGGGCTGCATCCTGGCCCCTGTGCTCGGAGGCTCCAGGCGCCACGCTGGAGCCTTTTCGGTGCCCGATCGTCAGCCTCTTTAGTTTCCAGCTGTCAGGAGAGCGAAGCCGTAACCTTTGGAGAGTCTGGCTGTGACACATGGGGTCAACGGCAAGAATTCTCGGACCACGTCAACTCAAAGTGACCTTACTTCAGTGTCGTTCCTCTCAGAAACCTTCGCTTCCAGCTTTGCTCGAGTCGCGCTCTGGAACTCCTCCACATTGCCAAGTTCTTCACCTCACCCTCTGCTCTCTGTACCAAGATGGTTGTTGTAGTGTTGCTATTTTCAGTTTGAAGTGTACATGTTCAAATTACACCCTTTTTTTTTTTAATAATCTAGAATCTGCGTTGTCTCATCTGGGATCATATGTTGTGTTCGCTCATCCTCCAGTGACGCAGGAGAAATAGCCATTAACGAGCAGTCGCATGCGGAGTGAGCAACCTGTGGCCTTCTTCCCTGTTTTCTATACCGAGACTCCTGAATTCTTCATCCGTGATGCACTAAAACTGAAGTCAGCATGGAGACACGTCACTGCTGGTGATGCTAACAGGCAGGAAACACTGGAAATAAAAGACATCTTCTCTAAAGCACGAGTGTTGGGTCTTGTGTTGATAACAGCAAGAATATTTACATTTTTGTTTCACTGTCGGCAATCTATTTAATCTAAGTGCACTAAACATGCAGCAATGTGACAACAGAGACGTGGAACCACATCCGAGATGAGATGAAAGGGTCAGGAAATCTCATCTGATGGTTTGTTCCAGAAACTATCCGTGTTCTGTTAGGGTGCAATTCACATGAAGACGAGATCAATCTGTCAAGGTTAAATGTCAGAAAAATTACAGGGAAATTTCTATAATTCAGATTGTATGTCCAAACAAAGGTGTGATAATGTCGACATACTCTTTTGATTCTTGATCTGAGCGTCGGTATAAATATGACAACTTTCTGTACGTCACTGTGCGTCTGGATGAAATCATTCAAATGGTTCCACAGCATCACGGTCTAGTTATTGGGCAACTTGGGCGTGAACTTGTGACGTGTGATCAGGCAACGTGCAGGATCAAATTGTCACTGTACTCTTAATCTACTGACTGCAGAGGATCCAGAGTTGTGTGAATGCAGCCCTCCATATTCTAACGCCCTCGGGAATACCCACAGAATATTCACAGTTGCATATAGTTTACATTCATATACATGAATGTAAACTAACAGTGTGACACTATAATAAAGGAAACCACATTCCTGGTAAGGGTCCCTACAGACCGTTTTGCCTGGTTCAAAAGACGTCACTTGTATGATTTTTGATTGGACAAATGCACAAGTATCCGATATTGAGGGAGACACGTAAAAACATGAAAACAGATATATATCTGATGATTGGTACTTTAAACTTTAAATTAGTTCAATTAATGTGCATCTATTAATGATAACATACATTAACACTCAATTATGTTTACGGTGGTACATCAGGATTGTATAATATTTGATAGAAATCTTGATCGAAAAAGTTCCCAATTAGAAAAAGAAATGAAGCCATTAAATCATGATACATGTGGGGTTTTGGTCATTTTTCATGAGACCTGGCGGGTTCATCAAAGAACATGACAGGCGGGTTGTTGACCAGCTCCAAAGCACTGACCCCCCAACCCTAATCTAACCTAACCCTAACCCAAACCTTAATCCAAACCTCACCCTGAGAGAGAGCTGGTGTGTGTCTGAGTATGACCCTGGAAGCCCAGAGCAGTCAGGATTCTATTTCTTCCACCTTCAACCCAGTCAAATGGTGGATCACATTGACACACAGTCAAAACGGTTTGTGGGTAATACATCTTCTTTACCTGTATATGTGACCTTAAACTCTAATATCAATGTATTTTGTAAATGGGTGTAGAAATAAGCATAGATATAATAATCTATATCTATGAATAGAAGCACTCCAGCAGCAGAATGGTGAGTGAATGCACAGGGTTTCCCGTCAGTGACAGTGTCTGCTGTTCTCCATGTGTCCACGAGGAGTCGCCGTTTGGAGAACGTGTCGCTTTTTCTCGGCCGCTGATTGGTCATAAACACCGACGTCACGTCCTTCTTCCTCTTCGACCACCGCCATAGTGGGGAAAGCACTGTGGACAAAATGGTAAATATGAAATCTTTAAACATCCTCATCTGTAGAGCGAATAAACGCGCTTCAAAGCGCTCATCCGTTGTAAAACATCGTCACAATATGTCACGGATGTGTATGTTGTTCAGATCAGTGCAGTGGCCGCTGATGGGACTCTTCTCACGTTAACCGGCTCTGCAGTAGAGATGCGCATGTTCGGAGTTCAGACTTCCTGACATATTTCGGCGTTTTTGTATTCAGCGCTCGAACGCGTTTATGAATGAACGTGTAGATGTTGGTGCTGACGTGTTTCTTGCTTGTTTGCAGTCGTCCCACAAGACCTTCAGGATCAAGCGTTTCCTCGCCAAGAAGCAGAAACAGAACAGGCCGATTCCTCAGTGGATCAGAATGAAGACTGGAAACAAGATCAGGTCCGTTCAAAATCTGCTGCTCTGCGTCTGATCCAGTCTAACCGAGGTGGACTAATGATGGAATGGCTGCGACCTGGTGCTTCAATCCCCTCCGACATGCCTTCAGCACAGAGGATGCAATGTGTTTAGTTTAAACCAGATGGTGTTCACCGATGCTTCAATCCGCTGAAGCTACGTTACATTTCCTTAAATTTAACAATCTCAGCAGCAGCCATTTGACTGAATCATTTAAGTATTTAATTTATCTAAACTAACCATGCCTTGGTAAACCCTTAGGGGATGTCTTTTTCCCCACATTGAGCCGTCCTATTTCCAGGGAGTTGAGCAGCAACATTCAGAATGCTGGCAGGAGGTCAAGGGTCACGCTTGAAGACCCTGAACCTGTGGGATTCAAACCTTTGCTACGTTTCTCTAACGTCTAGGCAACCACTCATGTATACATATCAGGACACTTGGTCTATAAATTATGCACACTTCTATAGCCTTATTCTTCTGATACAGCTATTACCCCCCCCCCCCCTCAAAGATAACTTGTTTTAATTTTCCCTCCATTACTGTTTGTCAGTTTCAGGAGAGGTAAGAGATGTACTCCTCGCTGCTATGGAGACTTGCTGAAAGGTTTTAATGTCCATTAATTCTGCTAAAGGTTCATCATAGATGATGTAGACTTGACAGGATGTATTTTTAATGCATAATGTGATATTGTTGCACACTTGAGCTTAAAGGAGCTTCTGTGTCGAAGGTCACTTGGAAACTTTCATTAGTCGCTCTGTTACAGGAAACTACACTCTTATTGTGGAACTTATAGATGGTTCCTTCATTTTTCTGTTTATGAGCTTTTGATTCCCATTCATTTTAATGTTTCCATTTAAATACCATTAATGTAGTAGCTGTTTTGTCAAGTTTGCTGTTGTTTTTTGAGACAACACATGAACACATATTTTAAATATAATCACTATAACTGATTACATTGATAAAGCAGGCCGACTTAAGTCACTACTATACCTAAACGCCACCTCTGGCCTGAAAATGTAATTCTTGTAGCTGCCTTGCTAAATACACAGTACGAGTTACAGTAAATGACAAAACACCCAAGTTGTCCATATTTACTTTATCTTTAGGAGGATTTCCTGTACGAACCTCCATGTGATTCTACTTTGTATTTGTAGTCCTCGGCTTTAAACAAGTCACAGTTGTGACCGTATGTGTTGAAGGTGTAGGGCAGGGCCAATGTGTGCTTAATAGGTTTACGCGGCGCTGCTGGGGTGTTTTCATTGTCGGTGAGTGCAGACTAATGCAGGACAGAAGCAGCGCCGGCGTGTCATGTAAAGCAGGTCTGCAATTGCAGCTCTCCTCGGCAGTGGACTGCTGTCATTAACCCTGCTGAGAGCAACTTTGTGCTGCAGAGCCCAGACTCTGCTCCCCCTGCTGACGATGGCGCTCTGCAGCTCAACACTGGTGCACGAAATGACTTTGGGGTTTCCCCCCCCTCCTGGCCTTGTGCTTTTTCATCGCTCTGAGTCAGCTGGTCTCTCTGGAGAGGTTAATAACTAGTTTTCCAAGGAGGTTGTGAGACTCGGATGGAACGCGTGGTTTCGTTCAATCTGGATATTGAGTACTGGAATGAATTATTCCTCGTGAATCATCTGCACTGGGGTCCGTTGAAACCTCTGAAGGCAGCGATGTGAGCAGCTGGATTTGATCTAAAGTGCAACTTTGTCACTCCATGTTTGGCCAGCAACATTAATGTATTGGTCTGAATTATCAGAATGACTTCGATAGATGTTTCCAGCTTCATTTTGAAGATGACGTCTAACTGCGTGAGCTTAACTGCGTGAGCTTTCCTCCACCTTCACTGGTGAAAGATTAAAATATGAATCAGATGAGAACATATAAAATCTGACCAGTGATCAAGATACTTTTCTGAATCGATTCTATGATTATTGATCACCTTTTTATTTTGTTTAATTTCAGGTACAACTCCAAGAGGAGACACTGGAGGAGGACCAAGCTCGGCCTGTAAACACCAGGATCTGCGGATCCCGGCGTCCCTCCGCCTCCCAGACATCCACCAGGACCTCCAGCTGCTGGAGCTGACCGCACGGAGGGGGCCATGTTATCTGGAGCAGCAGTCGTTTTGTACAGATACTCTGGTTATTCTCACGTTTGACAATAAAAGATCTGTGATCAAACATGAACTAAAGCTTTGCAGTCTGTTTTCCCCCTTTTTAAATCCACAGGAATCGTCTGTTTCCATTTTGTTTGCTGGCGCAGCTTTCAGAGGTTTCAGTCTGCCACCACACAGCAAACGCTTCTCAAATACTGTTTCATCCAACATTGTTTTTATTTCCATCTCGGCAAGAATCTGAGCTCTGGCTTTGTTAGTTGAGCCAAAGATGGTACATGTTCCTCCACTCTGCAGCAGAGAGACTTCAGTGTGTCACGTGCAGCTGAGAAGAAAGGAGTCGATCACCAGGCTGTGCTTTTATTAGGCTGTTGGAGACGGACAGTCGTTACTCAAGTGTAACAGCTGTATTTACTTTGCAACTCACTGTAAACATCTATTTCTGGGCTTCTTACATTTGAGGTACTTCAGTGAGTTGCATTGTGCAATATGAGTCTTTTTAAAGATGAAATGTTTGCTGGACCAACTCATTTCTGTTCTCCACTTTCTATAGATGTTGAATTACACATTTGACGTCCACTGATTTAAATGTAGGTGGACATTAAGAGTGCAGGATCTTTAGTGAATTGAAATTGACGAACTGCATAAATGTTCCTAGCTTTTTTCTCTGAATAAGGCACGTTTCCACTACATATTTAAAAGAAACCTCTGAAGAGTTTATCCGAGAGGAAAAGCAAAAACAATGTTACCGGCTTGGTGAGCGCTCAGAGCAGACGACATATTGCACATATTTGGAAGTTTTGTCTCTTTCAACTCAAGATTTGCCTCCAAGAAACGAGAAGGGTGGAAGAAGCTTCCTGAAGGAGCCGAGCCTCCAGCTGCCCGCCCTGCTCGTGCGCTCAAAGTGCCGCGGCTCTGGCGGCTCCGCGACGTCCACCTGCTCGCACGCGCCGCAGCTCGGCGCGTCAGCGCAGTTGTTGTTGCCATTCTTGTTGAGGCTCTGCGCGCAGCCGAAGTTGTGCTCGTCGTCCCACGTCCCCAGCAGCTCCCTCATCTCCGGAGGGGCGTCTCCCTTCAGGTAGCGCCACGCTCTCCTCCCGCTGTAGTCCATGGCGTCCACGTCGGCGCCGAAGGCTCCGACCAGCAGCTTGACCACCATGTACTGTCCGTGCATGCTGGCGACGTGCAGCGGCGTCAGCCCCCCGCTGCCCCGCAGGTTCACGTTGACCGGGATGCCCGCGGTTTCCGCGTGGCGCAGGAGTTTGATCAGGGTCTCGTGCCGTCCCCTCTTGGCCAGCCAGTGCAGCACCGAGTAGCCGCTGATGAAGTCTCTCCGGGTCAACAGATGGGGGTCCTCGGAGAGGAACTCCACGATGGTCTCGTAGTTTCCCTCCACGGCTGACAGCATCCACGCGTGCTCCATCCGGTAGAGGTCCCAGTCGGCGTCCTGCTGCTCCGGGGGCTGCTCGGCGGTCTGTGCGCCCAGGAGCAGCTCCTTCAGCTGCTGTGGTTTCTTACGCAGAGCGGGAGTGAGGGAGCCTCGGTCCGGGCCGTCCCTCTGGAGTCCCGCGGGCGCACAGCTGTCACTGCAGCCCTCTGGCTGCCTCTGCAGCCTCGACCTCCGCTGGGAAGCCCCCGGCATGACCTGAATGCCATACCGCGACAGTCGCTCCACAACCGTGCCCTTTCCGGACGCCCTCCTGGCGTGGGCGCCGGGTTCGCCGACCGCTGGCTCGGAGCAAGCATCATCGTGCGCGCTCTCGGACATTCTCACTGCAGCCTACTTCCTTTTATTAGGACAACACCCTGAAGAGAAGTGTCAAATATAAACTCCGGAGCGAACCGTCCACGTTACTGGAACCTGTGCGCAAAGAGGCAAAGTATATTAATGTAGCCGATTAACATTCCATATTGAGTTTAATCGAAATGTTCCATCCTAAATATGTACTCCCGAGCTCATTTTCAGTCTCGTGACCGAAACTCACCTGTTCGTAGCGCGCGCTGACGCGCTCACGGAGACGCACCGACTCGGGCGGCAAAGTCCAAATCATGCAAGTTTATTTTTTTTTCCCAAAAGTTCCGAGTAGCGAAGCTCCAGAGTCTGACAGGAAACCGTTTCCTTTTGTTAAGAGGAACCGAGACATAGTTCAACTCTAATCTCAACAAAACTGAAGAACCGACGAGAATCTCACACGTGACCACTGCTGGAGCCAAGGAAGCTCTCCACTTCCCCGGAGCTGACCGCAGTGAAACATTGCACGACCGAGGGAGATTGGAAAGTCGAGGTTTCGCTGCCACCAGGTGGACAATAGGTGGAGCCACAGAGTGATTCATTTCCTCCTCATTTGACATAATTGGAAGAAGAATGTGTCCTGAAGTTCTATTGCGTGAATCTAAAAATCATGATGTGAAGGGGAAAGTGATTTATCTTTACTTTATCCATGAATTTCAAGCAAGTCAAATATTCCTAACCTTTTGAGAGTAGTGCATTTGCATCAACTATATAATTTGGAGCATAATTCAGAGCCTGAGACACAAGAGTCAAAGTGACAAGTAGAAACTTTATTAAAAACAATTTAAGGCAGTTTAAAACAGGAATAGAGTCAAAATCAAACAGATTCTGGAGGAAGCTCAACAGTCAGCTCATTGAGGGTTTCCAGGAAGGCGTCCAGCTCTGAACAGTCACCTGGAAGAAAGACTGAAGTTAATGATACTGGTATAAAGTCAGATTGTGCCCCACACTCAAAGCTACAATCACACCTGGCAGACTAGTACAATTGCCAACGGAAGACGGCACAGATAATTCTCACTTTAAGGTTGTTGCTACAGCATATAAATATCATTTTTATCGGAAGATAATTATCCACTGTGGCAACCCCAAAGAGCAAAATTGGTAGATTAGATTTGAAGGTTTCAGTAGAAATGCTACCCTTTGGGTTTGACCACAACACTGCAATTGTCAGACCAGGACAAGGAGCAAATTATGTTACGTTTTTTTGGAATAGTAGGAACAGTGCAATTGTTTCATGTGCACATTTTATTTAGCCAAGATATATTTTGATACCATTTTATTTTCCCCCCATTCATTTGCTGCTCCAAAAAGTCTGATTGTAACAGATAGTTATGTTTTATGGAAATTACAATAAAGTACTGAAAGTCTCTTTTTTTTTTTTAAAGGCCAATGAGCTGTTGATCATTTGATGCATTAACTTTGCAATGAAGTCACTCATTTGACAGGGTTCACAAAAACCTAGCTCGACAGGGATGCAATTTTTGAGGACAGTTTTTAATGCAGACACCAAGTTCCTGGGTTAAACATACGCCATAGAACAAAGAAAAGGTGAGCCTCCCTTCATCCAATCTCTCATTTTTATTAATTAAAATCAACTTCTTGTTATAGCAACACGTTTTGCCGATTTTGATCAGCAAGTTATCTGATTCTTTCCTCCCAAAATGTGAAACGTATCAACGTTCACCATCTCTATTGAACTGAACCTCGTTTAAAACATGGTTGTCAAATGCTGAGACATGAACACAGCTCCATACCTGATGGTTCCGTTATCTTCATAGGCGACACGCTTGGCAGTGGATCCAGAATTTCAAAGCTGTCCTCACTCGACCGTGGCGTGTGTGGGAAACAGGCAAGGCCCGGGAGAGCAAAGTCACCAAGATGAATTAAATCTTCAGGTACGCTGTACTTCTCAAACTCTGAAACAGTCACAGCAAAATTTGCCAGAGTTAGGGCTCGTCATTTCAAGACCAACGCTGCCACACAAACAAGGAACTGTCAAACTCGGCATTGCTGCAAATAAAAGACGTACCTAGTGGATCGTATGGGATGAACTTCTCAATTTCTGGATATTCCTCCACTTTGTTCAGAGGGACGCATTTCACTTTTGTCTCCTGTAGACGACGACACTCAGTTCATGTGCAGATCAAACACAGGCCAAACAAGTAGGATTACATCCAGACAAACCTGTGGCTTTAGGAGTTTCTTCTCTTCTTCACTGATGGCAGGTGTTGAGATTTTCTTGTTAACCGCACCAAAAGCTTTTCGGCCAGACGGCACAGGGGTATGCAAGATTTTGCCAGGCATCGCAGACTTGAGGGGATTCTCTGGTGAGGAAACACAACAGATGTGTTGCACAATTGTCCCAAGACAAAAGAACAAAATAGTTTACACATACATACCTGGAGCAGACTGGAGCCGGTCTCGTCTCAGTGATGTAGGACCACGACGGACATATTCACGCTCTGCGAAGGCGAGGTGTGCCATCTTATCTAAAGAAGGAAAACTTAAGATAATGGAGGTATTAATTATGGGATGGACATTTTTGCATTAAACATTTAAACTGATTGCCAATTACACTGGCTGCATCTCCACTTTTCAGGTAAATTCCAATTACAGTTTCACACTGCATGAAAAGTAGACTCGTCTCTACAAGTTGCCACCGTTTACAGATTAAAAACAGCCTTGTCTTGTAAGCTAAAACGGTGTTAAGGAAAAGACTGTGCACATATTTGAGGAAACCAGCAGATGAAGTCATTTGCCTCAACTTGTATTCCACGTCAGAAGCCGTCGATTACACATAGATAATCGTTAAGTTAAGACAAGAAAACATACAATCATAACCAGCTAATTTAACGATATTAACTTGACCGTTAACGCTAAGCTCGCCAGCAACGCTCGTCATATAAAGTCTTGATCTGCGTACGAGCGCACTGGAACACATGGTAAAAAAAACAAACACGAAAAACTACTTTGAAACATGGTTAAAGTTGGTTTTACCTCTGTCAGCTGTGAGAAGTTCAGTCGTTTTGGCTACTGCTGTATTTCCTCAATATGGAGAGTTGTTTAGATACGGAACAGCAGCAGCGCGGCCTGTTTTTAAATACACCGCTGACGTCTGATTGGACGGACAAGAACACGTGAAGAGTGTGGGCGGGGCCGCCAACCAGACCTTATGAATATCCGATTTTAGGGCGCGCGCACACACAAACACGCACACGCTTCATTTTCAGATGTAGTACCAATGCATTTTTTTTTGTCAGAATTTGTAATGTGTGTCTGAAGGATTATATTTTCATCTAAACCTATCTGGTGCCCGTGGATTGTCCTCCTGTAAAGACCAACACGGATAAGAAAAAGAAAAACAAACATTTGGACACTATGTACAACTGTATTAAAAAAATATATTGAATGAAGGATTATCTCGTACACACGTGGGTTAATATTAGATGGTATTATTGTTTCCAGGAGGTGCCAATTTCGGTCAGGATTGACTCACACTGGACAAACAAATGCTGGAAGTGTTCAGTTTCTTATTTAAAGTACAAAAACACCTCGATTTTAATCTCTAATCTCAGTCGTTCCCTTGTGGGTTTAATCTCTCGAGTTGTTCTTTTAAATTCATTTAAAATGATCTAGTTTCTAAGACAGTCATTTCATGGATGTATTTCTTATTGACTCCTAATTCACTACACCTTATTTAAACCTCTGTCGTGTTTATTGTCTGTTTTTGGCTTGATTTGTTCCCTCTAATCTAATTAATCTCCGTTTGTAACGTTCATTCACTGCGGTTCACTACTACTCCTACTGGGCGGAACCATAACGGTGTACCGCGGGGGTAGTGCAGTGATTAAAACTAATTAAATCACAATTTATTTCTGAAATCTATACATTTACAGAACATAAAATTAAATCGTTTTGATATTATAAATTGCCATATCCAATTTACACCCATGGTAAGCATCTCGGTCACGGTTTCCTATTAAAAAAAAAAACGCGTACACAAGTGGTACATTCCACCAGGCCACCGCTCCGTGGTAACGTTAGCGGCGCAGCTTCCTTTGCTAAGCGGCAGCAGAGGGTTCGTCGTCCGGTAAACGGCTACCATAACCATGGCGTCAACCGAGATAGCGAGGCAAGCGGTGAGTATTATGCTTTGTTCCAGAATGGCTTCGTCGCGAGTCGTTTCAATACATTCAGCGTGTCTGTTTGTTATGTATTAATTACATTTCAGTTGTACGATACGTGGGCGCAAGCGTGAAGCGGATACCGCTCGCCGCCACCCGCTTTCCGACGCTTCCACTGTTTTATTACACCCAAATTTCACCGCTGAATTATGACCAGTCGTTATTATTGCAAATGTGAAAAACACACACTCCTTAATGCTCTTACACAAGCTTGATTCGTTATTGAAGACCAACACCCAGAGCGCTGGGGGAAAAAAACACATTCTCGTTGGAAGCATTATCAGTTTCATCTGCAACATCTCAGCGCTTTGACAGATATTTTAAGCAAAATGTGAATAAAACATATATACGCGGGGATAGATCATTGTAAATCCCTCGCAGTGGATGATATAATAGCTCACGTTGAGTCGAGAACCTGTACTGGAGGTGTTGGTAGGCCATTCATTCTGTACGCCCCCATTTCAGCTCAGCGAGCGGTGCTCGTTTCGTTTCATTTCCGTTATGTTGCTTCAAGTCCCGTTAACTTTCATTCGGGCGTTGTCTGGACTGCAAACACAATCTGGACCAAACCAGAGTGTGGAGGTCTATAGGCATTAAGGCATGCAATTTTGTAAAGAGCGTGTGTTAAGTTGAACTCCTTTTCTTTTTGTTGTTGTTGTTTTTTTTGTTGAGGGAGGAAAAAGGAAGCCACTAAACCCAGAGGGAAGGCTCGGAATAGCAAGGTTGTACAGTTTGATGTCCCTCTGCGGCCCATTGAATGAACAGCCCTCTGTGTGGAACTTGGCTGCGAGTGTCATGAAAAAAGCAGGAATGATTTCAGGAATGTTGCACTTGCCAAGCTAAAGATTGTAGGCGGTTTGTCCTGTCACTCTCCCTCCCCAGCTTGTCCCCAATATACCCCCCTTTCAGCTGTTTCAAAACAAGCCATCCACAAACTGCTCCGCTGGTTATTCTAAATTCACCCTCAAATAGAGTATTTTCCCCTCAAAGCTTTCCCACTTTGGGCAGCGACACTGTGTTATGTGAAGCCACATAATGGGTAGTTGTCTGAGGTTTTTTGTTGGGATGGAGCTGCACGTTTTTTTCCCCCATATAATCTCTCTTTTTTATATTTATTTATTTATTTTGCTTTCCTCTACCTCGTAATTTCGATGCAGACTGGAAAAATGAGATTCAGAGCAATGAAGATGCTCACTGCCAGCTACACGCCCACACACACATATAACAACTGTGCTTTAACCCTTTGGTGTTTGGTGCCAGCCTGGTGCAGAGATGAGGCTGTATACAAACGGTGTGAGTGGAATTTCAATGAACCCCAGTTCAGAAATCCAAGTTCAAGTGATCAAGGAAACTTTGTGTCGGCTCGTCTCAAAAGAACAGTTTGAATTTCATTTTGTCGTTTGTATTTTTTCAAATCAAATCGTTGCTTTTTGCTCTTTTCACAAGTACGTGGACGCCAACAGTCAGAGTTTCCATATATGTACATTTGTGGCTTTCAGCTGTGAGAAGTAAGAAATAGCTCAGGAAACAGGAAGTGAGTTCCACCGCACCTGAAGTCAGTCTTGCAGAATAATGTGCTTTGAATATGCCGGATGGAAATGTAACCCGAGTTTTCCCTGTCATATAAATGATCGTGATCATTCTGATTTATCCTTCACTTATAGAACCTGTCCAGATTTACTGGTGTCACAGCGCGAGGCCTCATGGAAACGAATCAAAAATGATAAATGAGCTCTTCGGTGCTAGTTTACCTGTTGCTTTATATCCATGTGTTTGGTCTTCAGGGTGAGGGAGCTCGGGCCGTCCCCCTGGCGGGACATGTCGGCTTTGACAGCATGCCTGACCAGCTGGTCAACAAGTCTGTCAACCACGGCTTCTGCTTCAACATCCTCTGTGTTGGTGAGTGACTCCTTCATCTCTCTCTCTGTCCTCGGGCTCAACAGCAATGTTCTTGCTTCACTGAAGCTTTTCCACAATAAGACAAGCATTTCAGGCTCCGACTCGATCAGACCGGTTCCCGTGATGGAGTGAAATCCTCCTCGCTTCTGATACAAATCTGCACCGTGTCGGCAGGTCGCTTGATTTTAGTCAGGCCTTTGCTCATCAAAAAAGTTGTGGAACAATTATTTAAGAAAACAAGAATTTCACAGGATTCGTTGGCCAAGGAAAAAAAAATCAATCGCATTAGACTTCTTGGGGGAAAAAAAACATGTTATCCACATAACCTCAGTTTGAACCTTCTATCTTCTGGGTAGAATTAATCCTGCAGCCGTAGTGCTGAAGGAGAAATGGAGTACTTCAGCTGCACAGACTAATTTGGTAGTATTTCAGTTTTAAAAACACTTTAAATACATTTAAACTCACCTGAACGACTCCAGCGTGTGCCACTGTGTTTTGTATTGTTGCTGTATTTTAAGAGTTTTTTACCAGAGACAGCTTGGTGGTCAAACATTCACCAGTTCTGTAGATCGTCTCAAATATTTTAATTGAAATGCTAATCTTCATTTGATATTATTACTCATTGTGATGAGGGGAAAAAGCACCTTGTTATCTCAAAAATGCATGGGGGGGGGTCATTTTTCTTTGAAGCAGGGTTTTGTTTAAAGTGGATTTCATGTTTGTTCAGAGTGACAAGTACAAAAGGCCAATTGCACTGTTTTTCTAAGTCCTCATCATTATGCTGATTCATGTCTGTGATAATGGTGCGTTTACTGTTCATACACCTGAATGCTCTCCAGTGAGGACAGTTCATTCTGTTCAGAGTATGTAAGAAGAAAGCTGCTGCTTTTGGGAACTGTCGTGACTCACACATGCAACATTTTCACACTGGTCTGAACATCACTTGAGGCAAAGCATGTGATTTTTGTAATTATTTGCTTGGAATCTAAAAATCACAAGGACTCAGAGTTCTAATGTGAAGACACTCATAATACTGTCATTGTTATCATTATTGGGAAGGTTTTCTTTAGTTCTTTCTGTGATTATGTGACATACGAGTTGTTATTATTATTATTATTATTATTATTATTTACCAGGAGACAAAAAGAAATACAATTTGAAGCTTTGTGAGAAATCCTGTGAAAATGGGCCAACATGGTTGTGCTGCTGACCAGGGCATGGTGTTTAAAAATAGACCTACTCACAGAAGGAACTCCGAATATGAGTCATGTAAGAGCAAATGAATGTCAGACTACATCACTGGGCAAAACGTCTGCTATTTTTGTGACTTTAAGCAATTTAAAAAAATCCGTTGTTTTGCTCCATAGATCTTCAGTACGTGTCTTTTAATGTCATCTGGCATTATTGGATGCAGCCTTCTCTGTGGGTTCCATGTGTTGGACTGGCAGCCTGTCCAAGATGTATCCTGCCTTCATCCATGATTCTGTTTTTTTCCCCTTGCCGTTGTGCAGGTGAGACGGGTTTGGGTAAATCCACCCTGATGGACACGCTGTTCAACACCAAGTTCGAGGGTGAGCCCACTCAGCACAACCAGCCAGGCGTCACGCTCAAGTCCAACACCTACGAACTCCAGGAGAGCAACGTGCGCCTCAAGCTCACCGTCGTCAACACTGTGGGCTTCGGAGACCAGATTAATAAAGAAGACAGGTAAACCACTCCAGACACCCGGCACCTCGATCGATCCTCGCAGAGAAGTTACGTTTAATAAGGTTTCATCTTTCGCATTAGTGAGCGGCTTGTGATGACAAATTCACTTTTGATTGACCGCTTTACAGAGGAATGGTGGGCTACAATTACTCTGAGCTTCAGAAGAGAGAATTCCAAAGATCCAGTTTTATTTAAGCCTGATATATGTTTGATATAGTGTCACTGGGCTTGACAGGATGAACCTTAAAAACCAAACAAAAAATCACCCAAAAGATTTTGAAGTTTGTAATTGCTAACTGGACTCCTGATGCCAGTGGAGTCAAGTTAAGGGAAAACGATATCATGTGAACTCTCCAGCTCTGTCATGGGAATGCTGAGCTTGTTTCCAGGCTTTACAGTGTTTAGACAGACGAAGTACACACGCTCAGGGTCATGTGAACTGCTGCAGGCTGAGTGTCTTACAGCGTGAACACGAGCTGTGCTTTAACGTGTCCATGTGTTTGTGGAAATAATGACTTCCACTTGAATGCTTCCTGTTGTCCTCGGAGTGATTTTATCGGAGATTAAAACTCCAAACGTTCAATTGTTTGACCGTCTCAAATTCGAACGCCGCAGCTGATTGCTCTATATTTTGGGGAACATTTGAGTTGTGGGATGAAAGACACAAAGTCAGTATCGATGATGTCACTTCTGTTGTGCAATAGTGGGTCCGCGGTTCTTCCAAAGAAATATTGAATGTGACGTTTCTCGTAAAAACACCACGTGTTCTGTACTTCCAACAGCTTGAATGTGCAGTGTATATATCGTATCATATCTCACTGTGAAAAAAAAGCAAACTGAACTATGCTGAACATATTTGAAGCTGAACATGTGCATTACTTTATTTTTTAGGTCTTTTTAAAATTTTTCTAGATTGAAACAACTTTACAGGATTATTAATTGCAAATGTGAAGATAAGTGTGTTGACCACCTTTTGTGTCCCTCTGGTCTTGACAGCTACAAATCCATTGTGGAGTTTATCGACGCCCAGTTTGAAGCCTACCTGCAGGAGGAGCTGAAAATCAAGCGCACGCTACACAGTTACCACGACACCCGCATCCACGCGTGCCTGTACTTCATCGCCCCAACGGGACACTCGCTCAAATCCTTGGACTTGGTGACCATGAAGAAGCTTGATAGCAAGGTGAGCTTTGTTTCGTTAAATGTTTTTATTAAAATAAATAAATAAATAAATAAAATAAAGCTTTATCTGTCTTCGTTTCCTGTCAGCCACCTGCAGTCGTATTGCACTGTCGCAGGTAATAATTTGCTTTCAAAGCAGCACACAGTTTTACAGGCTTGCCATTGATATCAGCATTGTTATTTTTAGCATTAGCGATACCGTTTGGCAGAACGATGCCAATGAAAAATCGTTCTGATCACGTGTTGGTTGCACAGCCGCTGTGGCTCGTCAGAGACGTACAGCAGGTAAAGCCGGAACTGTTTGTAGCATTTGATCTCACTCCTGCAGTCATGGGTTGTAAACCTTTTCCAGGCCATCTGTCTGATTCTGAGTCGGTTGTGGTGTTGTGTTGGCGGAGGTCAGCTGTGAAATGCGGTGTGCTCAGTGGCTGCATCCTCGGTTTTCTGAAGGCCTTTCCTCAGTAGCTGATTTGCATGGCTCTCCTGGCTTTTTTCTTTCTTTCTTTTTTTTTTTTTTTTAATACAAAGAGTCGGTTAGTGTTTGCCAGCGCAGCTGTGCCCTCCAGCAAGCACGCACAGCAGCGTGACCCAGCGCAGCGCAGCGCAGAGCGTCCACTGTGTACTTCTTCAAACAGCACTGGACTGAAGTGTCCTTCAGCAAGACATCATTAGATTTAGTGATGACGTACTTTTCTGTTCACTTGACCTGGATCATGGCTTTGCTGTCCCTCCAAAGAAGTCCTCATTTGGAGAACAAACTATTTGGGATGGTGTGGGCTGCATGGCACTGTGGAAATGCTTGTGTGGGAGTGAAATGGTCATTTTCCAACAGCTCGTTGGTAAGTTGGTCTGTGAGAGTGACCTTCTGTTTGTTTCTCTCCAGCTTTTTATGATTGCCACCATTTAGAACAGCAGTGTTGCTGAAACCATTTGACTTTCTCCCGAACACAGTGTTTGGACAGCTTTTGATAATCTGGACGAGCAGGAAGCCTGCTGCATTTGATATTTTTAAGGGGCCGTCCACACCATGAAACCGGTTCACCGAAACGAGCTGTTTTTGGCCTGTCCTCCACGCGAGGAGTGTTTTAGGAGCGCGGAGACGGCTTTTTTTCCAACACGGGTCCAAGAGTGAGGACATTTTAAAACCCCGGCTCTTGCAAAGTCGGTAAAGACGATCATCTGTGGGGGAAAAAGATGAGGTAATCGCCCACCTCTCCTCCCACCGCGGTCCGTGATGTCAAATAACCACAACAATCAGGGACTATAAGCTCCGGTAGAGCTGCAGGAAGAGTGCGAGGTTTAGAGGTTTATGAGCATGAATCTACTTCTTAAGTTCTGCATTATTGGTGTGTTTGGTGAGTCACAGCGCCCCTAAAGGCCTGCGATGTGTACTACATGCCCTGAAGCCTCATGTTGAGCCGAGTTCATAGTGACTTGTGGACAGAATGATTTTCGAGAAAGCCGAGGGGGAAAAATGTTTTTTTGTGGCCTAACCATGAACTTAAGAATTATATAATTGTCTGAAATACATAAAGGTCTGCTTAGCAGAGAGCCTGCAGTTTTATGTTAAATGAAGTGGGCCTGGACGGCTCAGACTCTTTCTAATTGATATGTGGTTTTAAAATTGATGTGATACTTGGTCAACCACTAATCGGAGAGTCTTCATTATTGAATACATGAATATTATCCTGCCAAAGCTACTGCCCCACATTTATCTGACTGCAGTTGTCTTTTTTTTTTTTCTCCAAATACGTCATTTTGTCCTCTAATTTTAGACTGTAGAAATGAATATGAGCCAGAAATCTCTCTATATTTAGCTGCTTATCTGGTATTGTTATCTGAACAATTGCATGGTGTCTCCCTACATTAAGCTTTCTCTGACTTCTCGATTGCAGGTCAACATAATCCCAATCATTGCCAAGTCAGACGCCATCTCCAAAAGTGAGCTGGCCAAGTTCAAAATCAAGATCACCAGTGAGCTGGTCAGCAATGGTGTCCAGATCTACCAGTTCCCCACCGATGACGAGTCCGTGGCAGAAATCAACTCGACTATGAACGTGAGCCTCACTCTTAACTTCCTGTCTTTTGTCACGCTCATTTAAACTCCACGTGCTTCTCGCCGAGATGAGGCGAAGGAAGCACATGCAGCAGCCGCACATCATCGCCACCATTTCATGTTGAACTGGGACTTTCGGCGTCTGTGTCTGGTGTCAGGAAGTCGAGCCACAGTTTTCTGTGCAGCTCACTTCGCTGTCCATGAGCTCTGATCTGTGCTAAAGGCCTTAACTCCCCTAAATCTCTCCATTTGACTGTTTCCTCTCGGCTCTTGTTGAAACGTCTTATTTCCCAAAGCTCCAGCGAAAGGTCAGATGCCTTGTCAGAGCTGTGAGTGTGTGAAAACAAGCTATTAATGTAAAGTTTAATAAAGTAAAGTTGTAAACGTTTAGACATTTTTTTTTTTTTTTGGCATGACATACAGAACACACCTTTCAAGCACGTTCTGAAATAAATGTTAGCGGTTTGTTTGTTTGTTTTAAGGAGCACTGACAGTGCTTGTCCCTCTGCTTTACAGAGCCATTTGCCATTTGCCGTGGTGGGGAGCACAGAGGAAGTGAAGATTGGGAACAAGATGGTGAAGGCCCGGCAGTACCCCTGGGGGACGGTGCAGGGTAAGCCCGGGCTACATCCTGCCCAGGAAATGAGAGCACGCTCGCTCTCATTTGATCTGCTACAGCTACTCCCCTCAGCTTTTGACTTCTCCTCAGCAGTCACAGCTGCTGCAAAGGAGCTGATAGCCAGTTATATAACCTCATTTAGCCGCAGCACTGCCTCTGCCGTCATACAGCAGCAGCGTCTCTGTGCTCTGACTCAAATGTAATGTCACTAATGACGTTTCAATTGACCTTTTTATTGAGTTACTTGATCAATGTATGACGGGGAGTGTTTAATGTATTCCAGACAGACCACACTATCAATACTTTCAGCACATTGGGGCACCGAAAATGTGCGGCAGTGCATCTTTTACCCTGATTTGCTCTTGAGCTGTTTGTTACAGCCTCATAAATTCTGTTAACCTCAAGTGTGTGTGTGTGTGTGTGTGTGTGTGTGTGTGTGTGTGTGTGTGTGTGTGTGTGTGTGTGTGTGTGTGTGTGTGTGTGTGTGTGTGTGTGTGTGTGTGTGTGTGTGTGTGTGTGTGTGTGCACTTCCAGTGACTGAGCTCAGCACATATCTCCTCACAGTCAGATGCAACATGAGCATGTTCATGTGATTGCTGTGGCCCCTGCAATGCAAAATGTTTCCCTGGAAGAAAACTACAGAGAAACATTCAAATGTTCATGCTTCATACCCATTTGCTGCACTTTCCGCTTTAACCAGGATGTTTAGTGCGGGGGTGCCCAACCTCGGTCCTCGAGGGCGCCTGTCCTGCAGAGTTTAGCTTGTTATTGGGCTTTTTCACAACCTTGGGGTACGTCCGAATTGTCTCTCCTTTCTCCTCATCTATGGACTTTATCTTAACCCCTGGATGACCTCACAGGGTTGAGGAAAGGTGTTAGAAGACTTCCTAAAGGAGTTAATGAAAGGCGATCATGTTAGTGTGGCAGTCGGACCACACTTTCACTGAGTGACGTCATAATAATCCAACAGCGGTGCAAGTTGGTGACGTCTGCTGTGGTGAGGAAAGAACTACACGTTTCTGAAAAATGGACAAAAAAAGCACATTTGGGTTTTAGATGATTTAAAGTTGTTCGATGCAGATTATTGCTTTGGTAACTTACATGATCTGCTCAATTTTTCTGACATTGTGAGTTTCCCTGAATATGAGCTCGCCTCCTTTGATAAAGGAGGCTCTAAAGGAAGCAACGAGCCTCCTTTCCTTTGCTCATTGAGAATTCAGACTGTCCTTATCATGGCCGCGACACAAAACACTTCCGAGGTTCAGTGAAAGTCGATAGATGTGGAGATAGGAGGGACTTTTCAGACGTACCCCTTGGTGATGACATCATCATTAGATTCAGGTATACTGAAGCAGGGAGAGGACTAAAACATGCAAGACAGGGTCTCTGAAGGACCAGGGTCGGGCTCCCCTGGTTTTGTGTCATCGTGCAGGAGACCCACAGCAATGTAGTTTAGCAGTAATCCCTTGTATCGAGTAACATCTGGCTCTTTTTCAAATGCAGTAGTTTCAAAATTGCATGATGGGTAGTGGAACAGTGAGATATTCAAGGTTTGTTTGTGTGTTTTTGTGGATGGAAATGTAAATATATTTTCTGTCGGTGGAGATTATTTCCGCTCACATTCAACAATCTGTGGTGAAATTGTACCTCTCTTTGTACTCGACACCCACGGAGCTCGCAGGTCTCAAGTTTCCAAGTTAAAGTCCCAAAGCTGAAAGTCAGCACTTTCACGTCACGTAATGTGGTGGCTTACAGTCAAAGAAATGAAAACGATTTATTTTCCTTATGTATACTATTCCTGACATTGGCTTTGTGTGGCTCAGTGTGACTCCAGGCATCATGTGTGCTCACATGCTTACCTCAGTGCAGGAACCAAATCGATAGTTGTGCCACAGGACATGAACTCCAGCCTGTGTTGTATCGGCATTGTTTGTGGGAATGAGTCTCTACCGAGCACATATATTAGCTGTGACCTACCGTGACCCTCACCTTGGTCTGCCGCGCCGTATTCGCATGATGTTCATTCATCGGAGGCCATCGGACGTGTTTTGGTAAGACGTGTCGCTGTGCTCTCTCTCTGTCACAGTGGAAAATGAGAATCACTGTGACTTTGTCAAACTCCGTGAGATGCTCATCAGAGTCAACATGGAGGACCTGCGAGAGCAGACCCACACACGCCATTACGAGCTCTACCGCCGCTGCAAACTGGAGGAGATGGGCTTTAAGGACACAGACCCTGACAGCAAGCCCTTCAGGTAGATGACTCACCACAGGCCTGTTGTTTTTAAGGATCTATTTCTTACAAGATCGCAGCTGTTTAGATTTGCAATCTGCTGCATGTCAAACTCTATAATTCAATGTTAACTTATAGTTTTCAATGTTTCCGCTGTCTCCTTTCCCTTCACCAGTCTGCAGGAGACCTATGAAGCAAAGAGGAACGAGTTCATGGGTGAACTGCAGAAGAAAGAAGAGGAAATGAGGCAAATGTTTGTCCAAAGAGTGAAAGAAAAGGAGGCCGAACTCAAAGAAGCGGAGAAAGAGGTGAATATCACAGGACATTCCTGTCGTTGAGGCTCATTGTTGCTCCCGACTAACTTAAACCTTCTGCTTCCTTTGCCGCGGCTCGGTAGCTGCATGAGAAATTTGACCGCTTGAAGAAGCTCCACCAGGACGAGAAGAAAAAAGTGGAGGAGAAGAAGAAGTCCCTGGACGACGAGCTGAACACGTTCAAACAGAAAAAGACTGCTGCAGAGCTGTTGCTGAGCCAGGCCCAGCAGGCAGGGGGCTCCACCACGCTGAAGAGGGACAAAGAGAGGAAAAAGTGAGTATTGCTCTCTTCTTTCCACTGGCAGCACAGGTGCAGGGCCCGCTCTGACTGTATGAATGACCACTGGGGACGCCAAATACTCTCAACCTGTCGGCTCCACTTTGCTAAATCACTTTCTAAGCACCGATGAAAGAATTGACTCAACTGATTGGATTCACGGCGAATACGTCCCAACTCCGAGGGTCTCCCTGTCAACGCTCATTCATAACCCACCTCAGATTTGTGTCATTGGACACTCACTGTCAATAAATGCTTTGGTAAACCTCTCTAAGTAGTCTGTCAGACACGGCACTTTAATTCCAAGAGGCAGATGGATGCCCCTGTTTATCCACCGTAAATAACCAGAGATTGTACTTATTGCTAAACTCTCTAGAGAGCTGCCATGAGCTCAGGACTGATCCACAAATGTGGGGAAAAATAAGAACAGAGTCCAAATGACAAACTGCCCTCCTCTAAATAGTTGAAAGGTAGCCAGCAGAGGGTGACGACTGAATCCCAGTGAGAAATCATCGCTCCGCAATTAAATGGTGCTACTCGCTCGCCTCAAACTCAAACACGCTGAACTGCTTTAGCTTTTTGTTTTTCCCCACTCCTGGAATGATTCGAGTTGCTTTCACTCATAAAGGAACACTTGATTACTTCAGCTGCATTGTAAGAAATATTGTGCACCAAAGCAAAGCCAGCACTCACTTTTTTTTTTTTTTCAAACACTATTTCTTGCATCAGCTGCTGTTGTTGTTTGTTCTCACTCGTCTCCTGGTTTGTGCAAGTGTCCCTCGCACTGTCGGTCCCTTCGTGTTGGTAATGGACGCTCGGTTCTACGTTGGTGCCGGTGTCACTCTGTGCCCGTTAGAAAAGGAAGAAGACACTTGCACTGAGAAGGGTCCTTCTGCTTTATTCCACTCCTCTGAGCGTGTTGCTTTCACAGTCGCCCTCGTCTCTGTACGAGCTCTGCCTGGATTCTTTCTCTACCTAAAGAAGCAGCTGTGCAGCTTCGCCGTTTGTCTGTGGGTCGCTGATTTAATCCGCCTGCACTCGAAGCTTTCAGACTATTAACGACGCTCATCCGTCTGAACCTATCAGATGGACGTCAGTGTTTCCCGCTCGCCCCCAGGAGACGCACGCCTCTTTTCTCACTGCCCGATGTGTTGATGTGAATGAGTCCCGTGAGTGCACGTGTCACCGACGTCGCATCCTTCATGTTTTCCACTTAACTCCTCCCATACTTGCTGCATGAGGCGCCTTTTCAGGGAAGACCCCCCCCCTTCTTGAGTTTCACCACCAACAAACAGTGATTCTTGAAAAAATAAGCGATTTCAACATGAACAAAAGAAAGTGGGAGGTCATTTCCACATGCTGACTCAAGCTTGCATGTAAGCCCGGAGGAAGAAGTCCTCAATTCATAAGTGGAAGTTACCAACTTAAATGCGATTATGAGGCTTTAATTTAAACTTTAACGTCGAATTTAAGTAGCATGCTTTTTTCCCCATTCCCATTATTTAAAAGCAACAGTTGAGGAGCGGCTAATTCAGGTGTTTGAGTGCTGCAGGCTGGCAGTGTTTCACGCCAACATCTGTGCCCATCATATCGTTGAGCTGGATGTGTGCATTGTCCCCGTGCCAGCCTCTAAATCAGCCACTTTATTAGATCCCCGCAACCCCAATTTGATGTACTGCTCCATCTGCCGTCCTAAATCCACAACAGCCTCTTTTCTTTCTTTTCCCCCCCCCCAAGTCCTTCTCCCAAGTCCTTCTCCGTCGTGACACACACAAAGAGCTTATTCAGTAACTGAGGCTAACATCAGGTCACGTCAGAGCAGAAAAAGGCCTCCGGGCTCATCTATGTTTATAGAGATGACATGTTTTGTTGATCTCGCAGCCATATGATGACCCCCCCCCCCCTCCCCCAACCCACTCACCCTTCGCTCCTCGAGTGGGTACAAAGCTGAGTCCTGAGAGACCCATGTTGTTTGGCTTCAACCGCTGGGGAGGGACGTAGTGAATGAGGACATCTGTCTCGCAATCTGTAGACTCCTCAAGCGTCTCTGTCCTGTTGAAGTCAGTGAAAACAAGACGCTGTTTGGCGAACACAACGGAGACAATGACACACATTGTTTAAAACTCAAACTGGGACCAACACCTTAAAAAAATGGTGGTGGGGGGGGGGACCCATAAAAAAAAAAACAAGTCTCACTGGTTGATTGAAGCCTGTCTGAGGTGCCACGGATGCATGTCTTCCTCTCGATGCTGTGTTGTCACTAATGTTGAAGTGATGTCACTGATTGTGGAACCTGATGTGTGTCCTGATGATGTCTTAACTCAAAGCAAGCAATAACATCCCTTCTTTCTTATTTCCAGCTAAGGATTCCTGTAGAAAAAGTGCTCCCTTGTGGCCATCCTGCTGTGAATGAGTTTCTGCTCCCACCATCCTTTACAGTCCCCTCCTCTCTCCTCCCCCACCCCCACCCCCACCCAATCCTCTCATAATACCACCCCGCTCTGTGGAAGACGCTGAGCATTGCTATGAGTTTGACATCACTCTGTTTTTGGCTGAATGATGCTTGTGAACCATGTGCACAAGCGATTAGTCAGCTCGCCCTCTTATGCAATTTTACCGAACTGCATTCCTTACTCGTTTTATACTCAGCGATTCTTTGCATGATGTGAGTTTTTGTTATTTTAATATTAACTGACATGACTACTGTGTGATGGGCAGAAATGTAATGAGGCTAAAGAGAAGCATGCGTCCAACAGTAGGACCCAACTGTGGGCCGGATTTGGGATGTGCCGCAGATTACTGAGGAAAGAATTAAGATTGAGCCGTTATTGATAAGAGGATGGATTTAAAGAGTTTAAACTGGATCTAACCATCGAGTTAAAGAGCTTCAAGCAACGCAGACACAACAACCAAAACCAGTGACTTCATCATTCATCCCCCTGTTACCTCAATGAAATTTAAAATGATTTACTTCTGTTACTGTCTGGACTTGAAAACAA
Organism: Blennius ocellaris; assembly: GCF_963422515.1. Taxonomy (NCBI): domain Eukaryota; kingdom Metazoa; phylum Chordata; class Actinopteri; order Blenniiformes; family Blenniidae; genus Blennius; species Blennius ocellaris. Next base: position 24,475,888 of record NC_137658.1, read on the forward strand.
GGATTTGTTGTGATGCTTTAAACAGTTTTTCACATTTTACAACAGAATCAACAGATAAAGCTGCGGCCGGCGGCTGCAACGTATGTAAATGCATCTCTATCTTTTTTGTAATTACCGGTACTCCTACTCATACGCATAAAAAAAAAGAAGATGCAACAGATGTGCAAGAAGCACATCTGTTGTAATGCCACCAAACAGGAGTATCCATTTAGTAAAAACAGAATAAATCACTTTGTTTTTTTACATCATTGTGAGAAACCAGTTATTTAATGTTATTCTCTGCATCAATAATTAGACTATTTTTTTTGTAATTGTGTTTTGGATGTATAATTGTCTCTCTTTATTGTTAAATAATTCCATACGTGCTTCCTTCTCAACTCATTTTATGTTAGTTGGATATTTACTGTGGAGGAGCGATAGAATAACGTAGATTCAGCACAGCAGAAAGTAAAGACGTTTAGATCTCCTGGAAATATAAACCGTTTGTGAATCCAGTGCAGGACCCTCCAGAAAGATACTGCAGAGCACATTCACACTGAAATCCCAGAACATTTTCTCAATGCATCCAATTGTAAAAGATTTTTGCTATTTTATCCAACAAACTGAGGGTGGCGCTCCTCTGCTGGTGTGTGTTTCACTTTAGCCTGACGCATGAGTAGTTGTGTGCCTAATCTCTTTGCCACTTCTCCCGTACCTCATTCATTGTCATGTGTTATGTGCAACCTTGTATTAGCTTCCACATTTGCACTTTTGTTTTTGTTTTTGTTTTATATCCAAATGTGATGATGATGATGATGATGATGTTTTTTCTACATATCTATATTTTGATGCTGTCAGTGCAATTGTAACTTTCTTTTTATTGTACTTATTATGAAGGCACATTTAAAAGTCAATCACCATGATGTCCACTGTCCTGCAGGGACCAATGTTGTTTGTATCAGTGTTGATTCATTAAAAAAGCACACCAAAGAAAACCATTAAAAAAAGAGAGAATAAAGGCCAATTTTTCACCAAATGTTACAACTGTGGCCAGAATCATTGTGTATGACTAAAGTATTCTGTACTTGATCTCGGCGATGACGCGTCGATGAAGTGCGAACAACAGTGTCGGTAATAAAATGCTCTCAGGTGACCTCGGACACGTTTGCTAAACCTTGTCCAGTTCTGTTCCCGTCACTTCAAAAACACACCCTTCCTTTCCTTGCGAGTGTAACTTGGATCTCCGTTATACTTTACTTGATGAAGTCGTAGCGGGTGATGGCGCTCGGCATCGACACTTGGTTGTGGGTGCAGAAGAGCCGTTCCCCTCCTTAACCTCCGCTCACTGGTCTGTGTGGTTTCACTTTCCTTTGCAGTAATCCCTGGCTCTGCACTGAGTAGCTCCTCCACCCTCAAGCTTTGCTGAGGAACCAGACCTTGTGGGTACTGAGTACCTCAAATGTGACCCGGGGCCTTGCGGACGCCCGTCTTTCAGGGTTTCTTAATCAACATTCCTTCTGCTTCAGTGACAGTTATTGTGTGTGTGCTGCGCTGCTGCTTTAAACTCACCTCCAGCAACCTGAATCTGGATTTGCCGTCTCTGCTTATGCTTCCATGTGTACTATTGGTTTTTCTTTGTTTGTTTTTGCTATGACTCACCCCCCCCCCCCTCTCCCCCCACTTCATTCACAATGCACACTTGTTGCTGTGGTTGGAACATTTTTTTAATTTTATTGTACACACGTAGACCACAGAATAGGTAATGGCGTGGAGTTTTGGCACAGAGTGAATTCACTGTTTCGACGTTGTGAAGTGGGCACTGGGATTTACTTAGTTTTTTCTCACAATAACTTCAAGCTCCTCTGTACCGGATGAGGCATTCACCTCTGGGCCTTTTCTGTGAGCGTCTCCGCTTTGCAATCTCCTCTAACCTCTGCTTTTCTTCTCTCTTTGTCTCTTCAGCTTCTTTTAATCTCTCTTGACCACCTGAAGAGGGGATTGCAGCTTCAGCAAGAACTAAGCACCCTTTACCTCTCTTTTGTTTGTTTTTTTTTGTTTTTTGTTTCGCTGTTTACCCACCTTTTATTCTCTGCATCACGTCTCCTTTTTGTTGAACATGGCCTTATGTGGACTCGCATGGTATTTCTGACGACCAGATGAAGCCAGACAGGTCAGGAACCAGGCACAGCCGACGCCTGCTGTCATGTCTTAATGTACATAGAAAGACTGTTGCTATTAGGAGTGATCCGGTGGGGTTCACGCGTTATACGGGACTTTGATCTTTACTTTAAATTTTACTACGAATAAATGCAAAATTCACATTAGGATAAGAATCTGAAACATCAAGGCTTGCTCACTGGATACAAATACATCGAAGGCCTGAAGTACATTACAATAAGTAGATTAATTTTTTTTTTCAGTGTGTCTGATGATTTAAAGAAAGCTAGGACTCATAATCATGCAGAAGCCAAAGTGATGTTTATGGTGCCCATGTTTACAGGTTACTGCTAAATACCATGGAGGTCACGCCATGCCCTTTTGATACAAATTGTGCTTTACTTTTCACCAGCCTATTCTATATTTTGCATGCATCTTTTTCTTTTTTCTTTTTTGTTTAGCTCATTACTACTGTGATCTTTTACCTGCTTGTTTTTATCCCTCAAATAACTTTTCTTCAAAATGGCGCATATTATTATTATTATTATTATTGTATATTTGCTTAGTCTTTTGTTTTCAGCTCCTATTTTGCCAAATACTAGTATAAGATGGAGTTGAATTGAATCCCAGATAGGAGTATTAAAAAAAAAAGATCCTCCTGCATTTATATAATTTATAAGGATATATTTTGTGTATTGAAGTGGAGACTTGTTGTTTATTACCTGATCTTTGGACGTGAGTGTAAAGTAACATTTTGCTGTCAGGAATCGCCATACATTTTTCTAGTATCAGTCATTACCTCTTGTTGTCAGAGCCTCTCCCACACTACAACTTATTCAGTATCTTACTTTAGTTTCATTTCATTGATGTACATTTTGAATAAAAAAGAAAATATTCCAAACATGCAGAGTTGTGTTTTTCCTTCATGAAAACATTTTTACTGCCTTAATGATTCCTTTATTGGATCTTTGCATTACATACTCGAATGTCCCGACCTTCCATTAAATATGCAGTTGATATGTAACGTATTTTTATGGCTGTAAAGTTTAAAATGCTGGAATAGGGGTGAACAACACTCACGGTGTGTGTGTGTGTGTGTGTGTCCTTCCACAGTACAAATGCACATCGTGCACAAGTGTCATGTCAAAGTAGCACGATGGCAGGAGCTCTATTTACAATGGTTCTAATTCTTAGCACAATTAAAGCAGTTCTACAAAAATATCTATCTTGATTCATTTAACAATTAATTTTTGTATTTAAAAATATCCTAAATGTATTCGAGTTACAGCTACATTTATTTAAGTTCACCCACAGAGTGCATGAACCCGGAACCTTCTGTAGGTGCTCCAGTTCCCGAGGACTCTTTTGGCCGGAACACCAAGAGAGGCAAAAACAAACGGTAACAGCGGTTCAATCACTTACGTCTTTACAACACTCTTACTACCACTGTTTCCTTTATGCAGGTCTGCACCTTTTACAAAAAGAAACCACCAATAAACATTTAAATGTGTATCCTTTGTGTACGTGGCTTCTTTCTAAAACATGTTCAGAGCCTATTAATGGCTCCTGCTCCATTGCACACATTTGCAGCTCGATGCAACCGTGAGCTGCATCAAGCGCTACAAAAGAAGCACGAACGGACGCAAGTTGAAAATGCTGACAAAATATGTATTTTGCGATTATTATTTTTCAATACATACAAATGTGTAAGGCTGGGAATGGTAAGAATATATTTGAAATACTGAGAATAAAGTCAGAGCTTTTTCATTACAGATAAAATGTTGCAATGATGAAATGAAAATAACACCAGCCCCTGCCTTCAACTTGCAGGATGACTTTGGCCCAAATGATGAGTTTCCAAATGTATTTGTTTAATCAATGATCTTTTTATTGAATTTTCAAACAAGAGAATCAACAATGTATAGAGTTGCTTTGCGCGTTACACATAAGTATAAAGTAAAAGGTACGTGGCAGTGAGCACAAATTCTATGCAGAGTATTTGTACAATGACAGTCCAAAACTCCAAAAGCAAAAAAGATAAACCAAAAAGAAAAAAAACAAACAAGAAAAATCATGGCTCAATCTGCAAAACATTCCGGACAAAAACCAACATAATCAGAAAATGACACTGGTAACAAGTCATTGAAGCAGCCAGAACTGTACAAGGCTGTAAGACTGGATGTCAAGTTATTTTATCTTCTCTCTCCTGGTCTCAAACTGAAATTGCAGTAAATAAATTAAGGATGTGTAAGTGTAATCAGTGGGGTTTACACGTGTATCTTAGAAAGGGTCCCCATACTTTTTCAAATTTCTCCCCTTGGTTCAGAACAGAGTACCTGATCTTTTCCAGACTCAGGCAAGACATTACATCTGATAGCTGCTGATTATAGATCGGGAGGGCAGCACAAAAATTGTGATTTACAGCTAAAATAAAGCTTCGATGTATCAGAAATTCTTGATCAGTGTAAATGTGGTCTGAAAGGTACATTTAGTTTTTTGATAAAGTGAGGTGGTATTTCTGATTAGGACATTCTTGTCCGGCCTACAGGGCTCAGTTTTATTATCATCCCCACCAGTAGCGGCTGGTCATTAGAGAGCGCTGAGTCTCTGATTATTAACTCCTCACCTCTTCTCATTTACCATTTGAAAGGAGAAATTTGGCTGAAAAGCTGCAGGTCAGATTCAACTTTCTCCATCATAGTTATTTTTAAATTCACACAAGCAGAAATGTGTTCAGAAACTTGAAAACGTTTCCAGGTTTGTTAATGTTTATAAATGTTTAGATATGCTCATATTCATTATTGACTGAAAATCTAAGCTTAAAAAAGCAGCTTATTTTGCACTTCTTTCTTGAGGTTTCTTTCAAAGCATTCTAAAATGCTGTGAAACATGTATTGATGTGTTGCTTGAAAATATACCTTATATACCTTTTGTTTTCCCTAAACTCAGACTAAAATTTCAAGTAAACCAGCCCCAAAACACAGTCATTTTTCTAAACGCATCTGTTTGTTTGTTTACAAGTTTGTAAATAAACGTGATGCACATGAACGCATCACCCACGTATTGTTGGCATGAAGCTCGTTTACCCTAAAAAAATCTATAAATTAACCTTATTGTTTAAGCTGCTGAGTTTAAGGTGTGTGAAAAAAGCAGCAACTGACAGTCCAGACATTATGAAAGATTCCTGTACCCACCATTCAGTAGAAAACCACTGAAGTTCCTTCACGTCAAACTGCTCCTTGGTGAAGAGTTGATTACTAGCACCAGATCAGGAATCGCAAGTGACAGCAAAGGTGTGTATGAAGTGCAATGTATTCCTTTGTGTTTGCAAGAAGGGGAATTGCTTTTAGAAGTATCATGGCAAATAAGCACAACAAAACAAATCAAAGAGGGAAAAAAAAGGTGATGATGAAGAGTTATGTGAATGTTGAACTAATTTTCATGTTGACTTTTTGGTATTTTCTTTGGGACTAACTCGTTGCCATCAGGATCCGTTTCACACGTATGACACTGTAGTGGACACATGATATCTTAAAAATCAAAACTTTTTTTTCCTATGTTTTCAAAATTCTATTCAGCTATTTAGGGAATTTGAAAATAAAATTGTGATTGGAAATTTTTTTACTCCTGGTTGTCAGGAGAATGTTAGAGCTATGTCTATTAGACACAAGACACATCTCTAATGTCAACACTTTTAGTGCCAGGAATACCAACGTCTTATATTATTGATTAGATTTTAGAGAAAACTTCCATGCTTGAAATGATTGAGTTCCATGAATCAGATAAATAAATTGCAGAACTGTATGCCATGACAGGTTTTAATGCGCTTTGGTTTTTGGCACTAAAATGATGCCATAGGCTCCATGGTAAAGATGCAACGTTGATCAAAGGAGATCAGCATTTTTTTTACTGTGGACATGCCGAGATCAAAGGAGATCAGCATTTTTTTTACTGTGGACATGCCGAGATCAAAGGAGGTCAGCATTTGTTTTACTGTGGACATACCAAGATCAAAGGAAATAAGCATAATTTACCATGGATACGCTTGAGATCAAATGACGACACTGAACTGCCTTGATCTCAATGTCTATAAAACAGGCACACAGAGCAAAAACATCACATTTCAACGTGAGCAGCGATTTGATAGCGAATACAATACGAGAGAGTAGAACAAGCAGCATATATTCTTCAGGAAGAAAGCAAGGAAATTTTTGTTGACGAGACAAGATTTGATAGCGAATACAATACGAGAGAGTAGAACAAGCAACATATATTCTTCAGGAAGAAAGCAAGGAAATTTTTGTTGACGAGTTGATGAGACAAGATGAGGGCTCTTTTTGTGCTCTTTTACCTTCTCCTCCTCATCACTGCCGGCCTTGCTGTGAGCAGCAAACCCCGCAGGAGTGTCCCCTTCCAAGGTAAAGTTTCTGATGTTCACAATTGGAGAGCAAAGCAACTCTAATTTCTGTATGTCAGAATCTGTAACCACAAAGCACACTTCCTATGCAGCTATTCTGAAATTGTCACTGTTTGTCAAATATCAGTTTATCTGACCATGAGATAAAATATCTAATGTACTGATTATGGATTCACATTTCTGAAAAGTATCCTCAAAGCTCCTTGTCTCTTTGTCTGCCTTAGACTTGAACTTGAAACAGTTCAAAGACTCCAACTATGGTGCTTTGAGCTCGTTGATGCTGAGAGACGACATTGATCAGCTTGTCCTTGGTGCCAGAGGGAAAGTGTTCACCCTCAGCATCGATGACATCACCAAAAAGACCGGCGAGGTATGACTGACTGTTTCAAAAATAGTTAAACTGCTCAGTGCAGTGAATAATATATATGTTTACATCCTCAGCCTTCAAAACTAATTTTCACCTCCTGCAAAAACATGACGGCTTCATATTCAGTGTTAACTATTTTCTGCTCTAGGTCGACTGGACGACCAGCGCAACAGGAAAAAGACTCTGCCAGACAAAGGGCCAGCCCACAGAGGTAGGACAGGAAAAATTAGGAATCATTAGCTATTATTGAATTTCCTACTTACCAAAAACAGCTTCCAGTGCTGGGTGTTGTCGCTTCTTACAGTTTTAATTCTTCCAACAGGCATGTCGTAATTTCATCAGAGTTCTACACATGATGAAAGATGGGAAAATGCTTGTGTGTGGGACAAACGCTTTCAACCCCCGATGTGACTACATGGTGAGTTTTCAATCGTTCTCATTGAATACAGTGTTTCCTCCACCTAATCATAAAGTGATGGTGAGTGAATCCATCTAAACAGCAGCTGCCTGAGAATGTGAGGTGACTGTAACTATCACGTAATCTCTATAAATGAACCTGAAATGTATCTCGACTTGTATTTATGTAGGAATGATAAGATCTGATAACGACCATTTAGGTTAATGCATTCAATATGGTTCATTAGAAGTAAAAAAATAATTAATATTCAGACAGTGATATCAATCCTGTGATTGCCTCTGTTAACAGACATTCACAAACGGACAACTAACCATGGAAAAGAACTTGATGACAGGAAAGGGCAAAGTGCCTTTTGACCCTGACCAACGCTTTGCCTCATTTATGGATGGTAAGTACAATGCTATTTCTCCATTTCTTCCATTTCTGCTTCCTGATTCTAAAATTCAGAACAATTAATTAAAGCATATTTGCCACTCCACAGAGGACACTTTGTATTCTGCTGGCTCTGCAAATTTCCGGGGCACGGAAATGTTGTTCCAGAGACACGGAGCGAACCCCATCAAGACTGATTCTCAACACTCTTGGCTCAATGGTAAACTAATCCTTCTTGGGAACGTGTCCAGATCGTTGTGGAACCCCGGAGTATCCGTGTGAGCTCACATTCTTGATCATTTGTCCTCAGATCCCACCATGATTTCCATCAGCCTCATTGAAGCCAGCAGAGACAGTGATAATGGAGAAGATGACTTTGTGTTCCTGTTCTTCACTGAGAAAGCAGTGGAAGAGCCTCGCCGCAACCCCCAGGTCTCGAGGATCGCTCGTGTCTGTAAGGTATGTCTCCAAAGTTCTTTCATTCAGAGGCTTCAAACTGAAATTGTCTGAGCTGCGAACACAAGTAAATGTCTGTGTCGTTTCAGAGTGACCTTGGAGGCAACAGGATTCTTCAGCGCAAGTGGACTTCTTTCTTTAAAGCCCGGCTTGACTGTCCGTTTGGAGACGTCGGCTCATCACCCCTTGTGCAGGATGTCTTTCTTCTCAAAAATGAAACGAACTGGAAGGACAGCATTTTTTATGCTACATTTACATCCAACCCGTAAGTAGCATGTACTCACCGGCAATGTTCGCCTCTAATTTTCCTTTCCTTTCACGATCCTCTGAATGAATGAAAGAATGAATGAATGAATTAAAGTATTTCCTGCATTGTTTGACAGGGAACACTCTGGAGCCACCATCCATTCTGCCGTCTGTGCATACAAACTATCAGACGTCAACGACGTGTTTAGTGGGAAGTTTCTGACAAGGAAAAGCACTGGAGGCTGGGAAGTATACAGAGGAACCGAGCCATCCCCTCACCCTGCTACAGTAAGTATCGAGGAGCATCCATTCATTTCTAGTTCCCACTTAGAAAACTCTGATGACGCTGACAAGACTTGTTTCTGTTCTGTATGAATAGTGCATTAACGATGAGATGCGAGCCACAGGGCTGAAAACGTCTTTGGATCTCTCAGACTCAACTCTGATGTTTGTGAGGAACCATCCGCTGATGGAGGGGATCGTTAAACCGATAACTGGCAAGCCTCTGCTCGTCCACTCAGCAAAAAAGTTCTCCAAAATTGTGGTAGACCAAGTCACATCTCCAGATGGACAGCAGCACCAGATTATGCTCATTGGCACAGGTATGCAAGTGTATTCCTTATTATTCACACCACATTCACATATACTTGATTCCCTTATCTAGGACTGTGGTTGATGACTGGTTAGTTGGAGAAAGATGCACTGCAATCTTTATGTTAAATGATCTTGACATAATTGAGTTCATGAAACAAGTACCAACATGCTGGCATAAGCCCCCCCCAAAAAAGGCAAATACTAAATCAAACAGTTGGTTTGTGAGATGAGCAGAAAGAGATAGCAGCTCTTCCACTTTTTATTATGTGAAACAAATGAAATATGGAGTTCATTGACACCTTAGAGATCGTCACGGTTTCACTATATAATTGACAGTTCAGCTACTTGCTCCTTAATGATCACTAATGATATTACAACAACAATGTGTTTTTAGAGTCTGGCTGGCTGCTGAAGGCAGTGAATCTGGATGGCGAGGAGGGGCGCATCATCGAGGAGCTGCAGCTGTTTGAAGAACCGCTGCCTGTCAAATTCCTGCAAATCTCCTCCAAAACAGTAAGCTTCACTTCATTGTAGGTAATGCAAGTGTTGTTTGTATTGCCAACACAGGCTAAGAGTGTTTTTTCTGCAGGGTCAGCTGTACAGCGCAGCCAGTAATGCTGCCGTGCAGGTCGACATACGAGACTGCCGCCGCTACACATCGTGCGATGACTGCATCCTTGCCAGGGACCCGTACTGTGGCTGGGACCAGATAAGAGGCAAATGTGCATCTGCTGCTGGCGCATCTTCCTGGTATATGTCATTCAAATTGGCGAATCCTTTTTTTTTTGTAGAAATTCAGTGTTTGATGTTTGGCTTGAACGTGGCATTTGTCATTTTTCCAGGTTTCAGAGTCTTAGTGATGGAGACATCAGTATATGCTCAACGTCAAGTGGTAAGTTAGATTTATTGTTCAATCTACAAACACAAGCGAGTTCAAAATGGGCTTTAACAGGACAATAACCTGTACCAGCATACTGATTTTCAACATGTTGCTGAATTATGCTTGTTTGTTTCCTCCAGTGGTAAAGGAACCTGAGGTTGTACGCCTCACAGTCAACGTGGCACACTTCCTGCCGTGTAACCCCAGTACCAACCTCCCAGTGACCTGGCGCTTTTCTGACAAGATCATCCATCAGGGTCCTCGACACACTCCAATCAGTCAGGGTCTCCTCATCACACCCTCCATTTCAGATGCTGGTCTTTACACCTGTGAGACAGTAGAATATGTAAACAGCAAAATGCACAAGAGGACAGTGAGCCAGTACTTGCTCCAGGTTCAGGACACCGCCGGCAATCTCTGGAATCTGAGGGTGGCTGTGATGGTCCTGACAGCTGTTGCAATCTGGATGCTCATATGTCTTTTAGCCATGTGCGGATACATTAAAATAAAACTACGAGGGGCGTCTGTCAGGGAAGGGAGTGGAGACACAGGGGCGATGAGAGGAGCGATAAGGATACAAGACATGAGGACGAGGCGAACCAGCAGAGACAACATAGGGAGTGGGGTTTAAATACACAAGTAAGGGGTGAACACAACGATAGGGAGAAGGCCATTGCTTAATTGGAAACACGAGGTGAAACACACAGGTACAGACACATAGAACTGACGCTACCCCCCCTTAGAGAGCCACTAGAGAAACAAGCCAGATGGGAACGGGTCACTGGGGAAACAAGCTGGGCTGGAACAGTCTGCAGACCAACAGGACGGACTGGAACAGTCTGCAGACCAACAGGAAGGACTGGAACAGGATGCAGACCAACAGAACGGACTGGAACAGTCTGCAGACCAACAGGAAGGACTGGAACAGTCTGCAGATCAACAGGAAGGACTGGAACAGGATGCAGACCAACAGGAAGGACTGGAACAGGATGCAGACCAACAGGAAGGACTGGAACAGGATGCAGACCAATAGGATGGACTGGAACAGGATGCAGACCAACAGAACGGGCTGGAACAGTCTGCAGACCAACAGAACAGACTGGAACAGTCTGCAGACCAACAGCACAGGCTGGGACAGGCAACAGAAAAACCAATAAAAACGAAAAAAAAAAAATCTGTTATGGTGTTTTGTTTTTTAATTGAATTTGAGAAACCAGACAATGAGTACAAACATTGCTAATTGCTACCAAGATTTGTTATTATTTTCGCCTGCCTCTTTAAGAGGCATCGCACAAATATTAATATCCCAGGAAAACAGCGTTTCACTATTTTGTTAATCGTCTTCCACCGATGTTTCTGTGCATAACTAGTCCTGCAACGTTTGGAGCAGGTACACAAAGAATCTGTCAAATTGCAACTTGAGGTTAGTTTAAGAAAAGAAAAGTCAGAAAAGGAAACAATACAAACTATTTTTGTTCCATTAGGACAATGTGGGGTTCTGTGTGACGTCATCATCTCATAATAAACGTGTTATATCTTTAAAACCTCAGAATCGCTTTATTAATCCCTGGAGAAATTCTTTAGCAAAGCAACACAAACTGCAGTTTTTCCAGCACTAAAGCAGCACAAACAATTGGGACCAGTTTCAGAGAGTTTACCGTGGAGTAGGACACAGCTTCATGGAGGTGTGAATCGCCTGCCACAGCAGAGAAGCAGCTGTTCTTTATCAGTGTTACCAGATTGGGCTCTAGAAAAATGCATTGGACCAGTGATTAAAATTTGGGCTGGTTTTGTCCACATTTGGCGAGTTTTTAATATTGTGAAAACAGCTCTCTCTCTGATAAATAAAATATTGAATACAGTCTAAATAAATTCATAAATAATTGAGATATCATTCAATAAGCTTCCAGTGAGTATATAGTCGTTCAAGTTCTCAAGAGGGGCTTTTATTTTGACAAACACACACCCAACAGGAACTTCAAGGCAGGAGGACACTTCACACAACACCTTCTCACTCTGGTTACCCAGCCACAACTAATGAACCAAACTAAACTAATTAACTACATTTACTAAGGAACACAAACACACACACAAACACAACACAGCACAACCACACACACTACAAACCTAATATAACCCCTAATAACCTCTAGAACATGACAAACAGAACTCCCATAATGCACTGCAGTGACCAGCTCTGTGATCGCTACAATATTTATGTCACACTAGCTTATTTGCGCGTGACTGATTTTGGTAACTGCAGCCCACTATGGCATTTGCTCGTTGAATTATAAAGTCATCAGCTGCGGTGCGGACAGGTCGTTGTGCGTCTTTCAGCACCACTGATGTGGAACCGTGAGGAGAACAAAAAAGAGAGAAGGGCGAGAGGGAGGGAAGAAGATGTATGTGGGTAATTTAGTTTTGTTTTAAATTGTTTAGCAAATAGTCCTGTTACAGGTCATTTGTGATGTAAATATAGAAATATATGAGGCCTGCACGGCTTAAAAGTGCATATTTTTACACGCGATTGGCATTATTACTAATCAGGACCTGGCATTAGGATGCCAGGAGTTCATTTTGCACTTTGTATAGCCTATGGTTGATTTACTGTGCTCTTGTTGGTTGCAATTTGTCAAAAACATTTTTTTAAATAATTTCTATGTGGTTATTTGATGCAGATATTAAGCTCTGGGTGTTTTCCTTTGCGTGTGTTATGATTTTGCGGGTTTGTAAAGGTTGTCTGGCAACTTCGTGGTTTGGGCTGGTTTACATCGGATTGGGCGGGTCCTAAGATGTGATTGGGCTGGAAACTGTCAATCTGATCTGGCAACACTCGCGGTGCATTGTGGGTCTGTGCGGTGACAGACGCCATGATTCTTCTGTCCGGAGCAGAAAATGGACGCATCCTGCTTCCTCAATGACCGTCTATAGCTCCCAGCCGGGTCCACACAGCCTGCTCAGACCACCGGTCTCCCCCTGTCCCCTCGGAGGGACTCTACCGCGCCTGTTTGTTGGCGACTCTGTGAACTTTATAAAGTTTGCGCGCGGAGTGTCGCCGCCGCTCAACTGCAGCTGCGCTAGCATAGCTAGCTGCTGGGAGGCTAACACGATAATAACAACCGTGTGTTGGTGAAAAGAAGCCGATCAGCTGGAGTACACAGACACGGCACCGACCACGGGCTACGCCTGAAGGTAAAAAGCCCAGCAGAGCTCACTGCAGAGCCCGGGGAAGATGAATAAGTGTGGTGTTCAGCGGGTGTGAGATGGCTCTAACGGCCTACTGCGTCACTGAGTCAGAGCGTGCTGCCGCTTCAACATCCAGCTATTTTACAACATCACACACACTCGGGATTAAACCTGTGGGCTTCACCGAAGTCATATCCAGGCTTAACACTTCGTGTTCGGGCCGCTGGAAGAGGCCGGGATCCTGCAGACGACTCGGTGCTGTAACTCATCCGGTCCACATGTTGGTGCTTCCAATGCAGTGTTGAATGAATAACACGGTGCGGAGCTCCAGTGGCTGCTTGTTTTACTTTTACTGAGATTTGGTGTTTTAGGATTGTTTTTAGCCCCCCTGGCCTCAATAGTTTAGTAAGTTTTATGTATTTTCCTGTTGATTCAGATGAGCTCCAAAATATAATGGTGAAAATAACACATGAGGAGATACAGGATGGTAAATGTTAGAAAAAGAAAAACGCAGCCTGTGCAGTTAAATTAGATATAATACAGTTCAGTTTCATTAATAAAACACCAGGGGCGACTCGTTGTCACCATCAGAACGGACTGCACGCAAAGTATGCTATTCATTCTTTAAGTTTATCTACAATATTCTCGCCTGTGAGTAAAACTTTCTAAGTAACACAGACATACTGTGTGATGACAGTACTCCCTGGTTGTCGGTCTCCTCTTGATGTTTCAGGCTGTTTTCTCCTGATCCACGTGGAGGGTGTACGAGTGGGGCTAGCCCCTCCCTCACCATGCAGTGTGTATTGCATGCAGTAAAGGGTTAGTGTTCATTCTCAGGCTGTGGCTCCATTCATTCAGTTCACATGATTGTGATGCTGAGTAGGTCATTTAGATGCTCAGACCTGATTGGCCAGCGCTGATTCAGGCGCCGCTGAGTGGTCAGAAATACCAGCTTGTGACCAGCAGGAGTGAACAAACAGTTACGAATCAAAATTAATTGGGTCGATTATTTTCCAGTGCGACGTTGAAACTCTTACTTTAGCGGAGGAACTGAAGGCAACTCGTCGTAAACTGAGTGAGGCGGTGACCAACAGTTTCGAATAATCTCTTAACTTTGCAGCTTTACTGGTGGTCAAGTGGGAGAACTTCTACCTTTGAAACTGCATGACATGGTTTGATTCCCATCATTGACTTTTTTTTAATTGCATTTCTTTTTTTTGGGGATAGGCTATCTCCAAGTCTGGTTGTTATAATGTTGTGGTTAAAAGGTCGTGTGCCCACTTTACTTTGGAATTCAGTGCTATCACTTGACCTGAGATGAAATTTTGTCCCACCAAGTATTTATATCTAGAAGCTCCACTGTAAAACACCATTGTTATAGTGATTTTTTTTTTTTGGTAGCCGTGTTAGACAAGGTTGTATGATGAACTCCAGAAAACCAAAAATATGAATCAACAATTTTAATATGTTCATTGAAGCTTCTAAAACCACTGCTCAATGTGTTTATTTTATTGGTTTTACCAACCAGTCTGATAATTAATAGTGAACGTTTGTAGCCCCATTCAAAATAAGTGAAAATCTTCTTGTGGGGTGTATTTCATACACAGATAAACAGATGTGCTTCTCATAAAACATGTCAGACTTGCTACACAATAACTTTGCATCCACAGATGTTCTACTATTTTTGTACTTTTTTTTTTTTTTTAAGGTGTTTCTTTACAATCAAATAATTTCTATTCTGTTGATACAAATAACTACAACAATCATTACTTATTTACATGTTTCAAAGCTGGTAATTGCAACAAATTATTTTGCATTTACAAAATTATAATAAAGACGGAACAATAAAATAATGCAATAAATATATGAGTGGCTTTCTTGTAAAGAGAAGTGATAGCAATTACAAGAAAACTAGCTTTTAGGCTTGGGCAGAGTATGTAGAATGTATTTGTAAAAGTATCTGAATATTATGGTTCCTGAAAAAGAACAATGACTAATGCACCTGTTACACATCTGGTTTTGTAATGAAAACAAAGCACAACAATGCTGATGGGACGTAGTCCAGTCTTCAGTATAAATATGTGTGAAACTTCATATTGCTTTGAGATCAACTTCTACATTTCTGTCATTTTAATCACTTTTTGGAGGCAAATGTTTTCATCTCTGCACTTTGTTTTCCGTTTGTTTTCTCTTGTATTTGTCACCTGTCTGTTTAACATGCATCTGCCCAATGACTGACTCTGGCCTCAATAACAGGTATGGCCTGGATCTGATTTGGACGGCGCTGGTGATGGCAGAAGGGACCGACACTGGCGAAATGCCCTCCTTTGACCCGACTCCTACTTTTGAAGCAAAAAAGAGACCTACTTCTTCTGATGGCAGTGAGTTTTGATCCGTGTCTGTGTTCCCCAAAGTTACATTTATATGTCCATTGTTGTTGACACTGCTGTATTCCAGTTAGTAGCTTTATATAGTCATTTTCCAGTCATGTTCACTGTGGTGTCTTTAAAATCTAAATGACTTTTTTGAATGTGTAATTTAATGTTCACATGAAAAACTTTTATTAAGAACTTGACGTCACGCTCAACCTCGAGCCTCAACATCTTTGAATGTCGTTCTGGAGAAAAGGAAATGTGTATAAAATGTCTGAGCTGGTCGGCCTGCATGTGAAGCTGTGTACACAATTCTGTGCTTGTTAAGTGTAGCACAATCAAATCTGGACAACTAATGTTGTGGCATATAATTCTGTTGCTCAGTGGATAGATTTATTGGTTTACATCAGAGGTGTCCAGCCTCGGTCCTGGAGGGCCGGCGTCCTGCAGAGTTTAGCTCCTCCCAGTTGCAGCACACCTGATTGCAATGGGGGGCTCGTTATTGGGCTTTTTCTCAACTTTGGTGATGACATCATCATTAGATTCAGGGCTGCTGAAGCAGGGAGAGCCGAAAGCATTCAGGACGCCGGCCCTCCAGGACTGAGTTTGGAAAGCCCTGGTTCACAGCAACATGCCGGCTGCTGTAACACGAGTCAGAGGTGATTCTAGGTTTCAGGTTGCAACAGTCCCTTTGCTCCTCTGTGTTAAGTTACAGAGACTCAATTATGTCCCCGTTGATTTGAAAATACAAATCAACATGATGGAAAAGTTTGATTTGCTGACACACACCCCCCCCCCCCCACATCGAGTTCCATTCATAGTGCTCAGCTTGCTCAAAGCCGTCTAGAATATGTGTACAGTAGAACCTCGAACACAAAGAAGTTTCGAAGAAGTCAGAGCTACTGGGCGCTTGTGTGAGGAGATCTTCTGTCTCCCCGTCTCAACAATCACAATTTAAAAGCAAATAAGGATCCAGGCGGCTCACAACTCCTGAAGTGAAACATAAAGTACTTTAGGAAAGGTGGAGAACGCCAGGCAGCAGAAGTGAAGATAGTTTTGGGATCGCTATGTTATGTTATGGAACGCTCATGGAAGTGAACCAGGAGTGCAGTATGGATGAAATCATGGAGTAGCTCACAGTCTGCAGACACATGATGCGGAAAGCATTAAGTTGTGTCTACTCTTAGTGGGTCCGCTCACCAGAGGTTCTACTGTGTGTGTGTGTGTGTGTGTGTGTGTGTGTGTGTGTGTGTGTGTGTGTGTGTGTGTGTGTGTGTGTGTGTGTGTGTGTGTGTGTGTGTGTGTGTGTGTGTGTGTGTGTGTGTGTGTGTGTGTGTGTGTGTGTGTGTGTGTGTGTGTGTGTGTGTACATCTTTATATTGGTTTAGTTATGTGCTTTTGAATAAGTGTTTCTTCCATAACATATTTGTTGTTTGGTTCGTTCAACATCAACTGGTCCCACCCTTTATCACGCGTCAGAATGTAGTCTTTAGTAGTCCACAATACATTAGAATGCACCACTTCAGGTCTATGTTTTTCAAAATCTTCCCAGGGAGGCTCACTGTGATTTATTGCTGCCCTGTAGGAAGTGAACAAAACAAATAAATGACAAATATGTTGAGGTTTCTGATTTTACCGCGTAAGGAGAAGTGAATGTGGATGACCGTGTTATTGAGGGATCACTGTCACATTTCCATACTTGCCTTTATAACACCTGCTATAAAAAGATGATTTGATTGTATTCCTAAGATTCCCCATCAAGCTTGTGCGTTTTCTTCCTTTATAATGATCGTGAACTTGTGTGATTCTTGTGCGGTTTTGCAGGAGACGAGCCCATGAGGAAAATGCCGGTGACAAAATTTGGTTCCAGACCTCGATTTGAGCCTGTGCACTTTGTCAGTGGTGGAAGCAGTGGAGGAACGGGCACCGATGAGAAGGAGAACGATAAGGATCGCAGGAGGGGGGATTCTTACGGCGGGAGACAGCTGGACTATGAACACTCCGCATACGGGAGCACCAGCAGAACGCAGGGCTCCTCATCCTTGAGGCCTAGTTTTGACCGAGTGCCGTCGTACACTTCTGACTCTTGGGCTTCCCACAGAGACCGAGACAGGGCTACGTCTTCAGGAAGCGCGAGCGGCTTGGGTTATGGGGCTCGAGGTTCATCTTCAAACTTCATGGCAAAAACACAGCAGGACTACGCAGCTAAATATGAATCCCATAGCGCCTCCAGAAACTCAGACTCTTACTCTCAGCCCCACAAGTATAATGGATATGGGGCAGGTAGCAGATCAGGAGGCTGGGATTCAGGTCGTCAGGGTTTTGGCTACGGGCATCAGGACAGGCCGGCGTCCAGCAGGCCGTTCAACAGAGTCTACAACAGCCCGGGCAGGAGCAGTCCCAACGTGTCCCAGCTGGCGCATTCGTCCCAGCCTCAGTCCATACCTCAGTCAACGGTAGATGAGAAGCAGCGGCTGATTGCCAATGTAGCGTCTGCGCTGGCTGTTGCATTCAGGGACCCTGTGATCATGACCGGGAGCGACTCGCCAAACTATAATTTCATGTTGAGCCGCAGCATACAGGCCTGCAAAACTAACCCCGAGTATATTTATGTCAACCTGAAGGATATCCCTTCGGCCGACCTACCGAAGAACAGAAAAGTGCCAACAGACGGCTACGCCTGTGAGCTGAGGTGTCAGGGGGTGTATCTGGCCACCGGATACTCCGGCAGTAAAAACGGAGCGAGGGACCGGGCCTCTGAGCAGGCTGTGAAACTCTTCCTGAAGACAGTCGAGGTTCGTGTGGTGCAGCGTAAATACAGGCACTTGATAGTCAGCGACATTGTCGTGTGCCAGATGCACGGCCCCACGCCGGCGTTCCTCCCCGCGCTGCGCAACCCAGAGGACAAGCCCACTCCGAGCTCCAAGGGCCAGTACGAGCCCGACAAGCGCAAGCACTGGACTGAGTTCGTGGTCATGGACAACGCTCACGATGCCATCTGCATCCTGAACAACTCCGCCGCCTTCAACCGCATGAAGATAGACTACAAGTTCGATCAGCTCCCCAATGACGCAGCGTGGCTCTGCAGTGTCTTCCTGCAGGATGAGCTGGTGGCGCAGGCGACCGGCACTAAAAAGAGCTCAAAGCACGCAGCGGCTCAGGAAGCAGTGGCCAAACTTCGCCTGAATCAGGCTCAACGACAGCAGCAGCAGCAGCAACAGTCCCAATATTCCAGGGGAAACAATCAGTTTGACTCTGGCGGACGGTTTGGGCAGCAGGGCGGCAAAAAGAAGCATCTGAGTGAGCTGGTGATCCTGGAAAACTCCGACAATGCCATCTGTATCATTAATGACACGGCTCAGTTTAATAAAGTCTCTGCTGACTACAAGTTCACGTTTCTGCCCGATCGACGCTGGCGGTGCGAGGTTTACTTGGAAGGGCAGTTCGTCGCCGCAGGAATTGGTCCAAAGAAATTGGTGAAGCATATTGCAGCAGTGGAGGCCTTGGCCACATTAAGACAGACGCAGGCTGTGGTCAAATCCAACCTCAGGAAGGAAGGCCATGCCGACGCCATATCTCGCTCTCAGATCCTGGCTCGCTCCGGGGAGGAGGCCATGAGGCAGGAGATCAAAGAGGATAACATCGGAAACCAGCTGCTCCGGAAGATGGGTTGGAAAGGAGGCGGCCTGGGCCGAGACGGCGAGGGCATTGCGGAGCCAATCAGAGTGAAGGAGCAGTTCTCACGAGAGGGCCTGGGCATGGACACGGACAAAGCTGGCAATCAGCTCAGCAAGCGCGACATCGAGGACATCATTCGTAACTACGCCAGCTCGGACCGCCAGGACGACCTCCGCTTCTCCACCGACCTCACCAACGACGAACGCAAGCAGATCCACCAGATCTCCCAGAAGTACGGGCTGAGGAGCAAGTCGTACGGACAGGGCCGTCAGCGGTTCCTCATCGTCAGTCGGAAAGTCCACAAAGACCAGCTCATCGGCCAGCTTTTACAGGAAGGACAGGTGGGACGATACGAGCTTGTGAAACCTCAGGCATCGCACTAATTTGCATGCAGATTTAAAAAAAACAAAACAAAACGGGAAAACTCCTTGGCTTGGACTTCAAAGCAAATCATCCTCCAGCATAATGACGATGTTTTACGAGTGTGAGTTGCAATTCACATTATTAAATGAGAATCTTTCAGGTATCACTTGTGGTTTCTGCATTCCTTCGCCATGAGATGGACTTCAGCTTTAGGAGGCGCTGCCAGAGATCCGTTCAATGTGTCTTCTTTTGTTTTTGGTTTCATGCCATTCCACGTCCTTTTGTTTCACTTCCAGGCTGAAAACTGACACTCAGTGGTTCGTGGTGTCGCGTTCTGATGATGCTCCAATGATTTGTTTTTTTCAGTTTGAAAGAGAATATGTAAAGAAGCTGTTTCCACCACTTGGTTGGGGGGAAAAAAGCGATTCAGTATCTCATAATAAAAATGCTTGAGTCATCATTAAGAAGTATTTCATTTTTTTTGACTGTCGATCCTTTAAATATTTCAGTGTGGAATTAAAACCATCTCCAAGTCATAATCTTCTCAGTGCTTTTGCTCATAGTTTCTTTATATTCTATAATGTCACTTCATAGTTCATGTTCATGACTTACTATGTCACAGATATGACGTTTTACATCAAAATTGTTGACTTTTTTTTTGTGTATTTCGTATTAACTTCTACTTTTCTTCCAAAGTAACATCAATGGTATTGAAGGCTTGAGAATTCTTGAGAAGGCACTTTATCACACATTTTCTCCATCACATATAAAAGGAGGGACTGAAGGACTTGGTTGTAGACAAAAAATATCAAGCTGTTTTACAAACGCAATAGAAATGGCCTGTTATTCCCAGGGGGAACTCTTGTAATGACAGAAAAGAACAGAAGGTAAACTATTAATACGGCATGACTTTTGATAAGAATTGCTTTTTTTCAACAGCTTTGATTACAAAGGAATAGAAAGTGTTTATATGCTGTATCATTTTCATATACATTCTCAGTTTGACTATGAATTTCCTTTCATCCACTTTCTGTACCAGCTTTGTTCAAATTAGGATTACCAAGTCTGGAGACTATTAGTTTGAATCCTATAAACATAACGTGTATCAAAGAGTTGATTATTTTTTTATTCTAAAATTTACATTTGATCTGTTTTTCCTTCAGATTCAGTATTTTTACTTTTCTATCCAATTGTAGCAATTTTCTTCATTTCTCATACCTCACACGTCATCAGAAGTCTTTGAATCAGTTGAGTCAACCTGACTTTATTACAAGATACTGAACGTCTTTCTTCCGAGTGGCAGAATGAAACTTCCAGTTTGAATTTTCTCTCATCAAAAATCCTCTTTTTGTTCATTTGTGACTATTGAAGAAACCTGGTAGATTTACGCAGCCGTCTTCTCTGCTTGTTTCATGGATGTTGTAGAACGTTCGACTCTAAAAGACGAGGATTGGGAAGTCATTCACGTTAAAACTGTAGCTCGGAGCTCATCCCGACCGCACTGTAACAATTTCTCTGTAATCCAGCAATACCTGCAATGTCTCAAACACCCGGAGAGAATCCTGCAAACAAGCTGCGTCTGTGATAAGAACCTCCTCACATAGGAAAGTGTAAAGCTGTGATCTTTGTTACATGTCAGATGTGTTTGGTTTATGTGAGTACAGTAAATGTCTGCTTGTTTTCACAGCTGTAATGACAAATTAAAACACACGACTATCACCCGGCACAATGTGATTCCCCATTTTCTGTCTTGGCTCGCAAAGCAATGGACAAAAGTGATGTATATTTATTTTATTTACAAGAAAATGTACAGTTTGTTACATGGGTTATCAGTGCAAAGTTCGCTAATCTGAAAACAGACAACTATCCTCTTCAACGGTGGAACCAGCTTTTCTTTTCTTTTTTTCTTTAATGGCAGCTGATTTCCAAGATTGTAAAATAGCATAGAAATGTCCTCACACGGCCTTTAAATGTCAGCATTATGAAACTCTGCAGGTTAAGTGCCTGGAAAAGGTCATAAATGTCTTGTTTGTGTGTTGCAAAGAGACTTGCATGTCTATTATTGTCTTTTAAATCGAAGGCATGGATTTATAAAACGGCAAAATGACCTTCTTCCCAAAGGGTTGATTTGTTAAAGAGGTATGGATGTCCATGCCATGGATATTTAGTTTTTATCCATCTGAAAGGCTTTCCTCAATCGGCATTAACAAACAAAACCAAACAGGAGTAAACCCACTGAAACAGGAGAAACACCCACAAATAGCTTTTTGGTTTTTTCCCCCTAAATATGAAGTGCCGGCACCTACACAGCAAACCACACAGCAAACACATCGAATTAAGTGTCACCGCCTGGTCCAGCCACTTTACTCCATGTGTGAGTGAACAGGCAGAGTGGTGGCAGCTGAGACTGGCTGTTGCCGAGGAAAAAAAAAAAAAAAAAAAAATTGAGGACATTAAGCAAGTAACCCAGATATAACAAGGTACATTAACTTTCAACAAACATACGCTATTGCCCAACAATAGCGTTCGGCAGGAGTGAATGCCACAACACAACAGCATACAAACTTAGCGACAGTTAGGGGACAAATATACTGAAGGACTTTTTTATTATTTTTTTCTTTCTTTTTTTTCTTTTTCTTAAAGATGTGTCATTTTTTTGTATTTCTGTGAGATAAGATGTTTTCTTGATCGGTGGTGTCGTGGATCCGGGCTGGACACTGTTCATACTCCCACAATAACGAGGGTCAACAGTCACGCCAGCTTTGTTCAACAATAGCGGAAACCCTCTTCTCGTACTCCCGCTTGTTTTCCTGGTAGAGCTGGGCTGCTTGGCTGTTGGCTGGACTGTTTGGGTTTGGCTCATCCAGTAAAGACTTTAAACACACACCAGAGAACGCCAGTGGGTTAGGTTTCCAATAGACTCATGGCATCATCTGAGTCACTCTATGGTCGTGCCAGTAATCAAACACATGTTGACCAAGTTGATGTGCCGTCAACAAACTGGATCCTTTTCGTTGTGCTTCAATGTGATTGAGGGAATGTTAGTTACCTGTATTGAAGTTAAGATTGAAGAGACATCATAGGTTGGACTCCAACGATTCTGAAGTATATCTAAGCATATGCTGCCATCTGCATACACTGAAACACAAAATCAACAAGGCTTGAATTATCTGCTTCTTAAATACTATCAAAAACCTAAATCCAACACTTAAATTATCAGTACAAACCATTTGGATGAAACATTTTGGAGACAAATCGCACTGTTGGCGGTTTATTAGGGTATTCCTCTGTGAATTCAATGGTAAGCTTGAAGGTTCCTGTAAAAAAAAACAAAAAAAAAACATGAGGATAATTCAATAAATGTGAAAAATACAAATGAGAGACAAAAACCCAGAAACTGACAAGTTGTGAGTTCCAGTTAATAAATAACCAGAAAACTATTTCCAACAGCTCATTTGGTTTAAAGCTGCTGAAGAGGTCAGTGAAGGAGTAGATTAAGTGGGTGAATCATTTTTGGTCCTGTTTTTAGGAATAAGTTACTGTGTAAAACCACATCATGTGACATGATCAGTTTCTTGACGAGCACCAATCAATGTAGTCGAGGTCCACGACCAGCTGAGAGCCATCATAAAAAAACTCCAGGGTTCTTGTCAACTTACCATCTTCAAAAGGCGTTCCCTCCGGTCTGGAGAGAGAAGTCACAAGCAGGTTTGTTCATCTCTGTGTGATAAACTAATGTACACATTTTTTTTTTTTTTTTTAGATTTACAGCTTTTTACTTACCCAAAAATGACAGCGTTCCACACCATGATATTATTTTCTGAAGGAGCCCCGCTGACTCCAGCTGGAGGATCCTCTTGCAGCCTGCCACAAAAAGGTTTAACGTCAATACAGTGTCTGGATGCGCTGCATTATTAATGGTGGTCAGCAGGGCAGGTCATTAAAATAGGAAAAGTGGGAGTCGAATATGATACTGGTGTAGACAGTATTAACATGTCACAAACAATATTCACATGGCAATTTCTTCTCTGGTTTTGTGATGCAATTTTATGAACCTGCATGAGTGTTGTAAAGACTGTTATCAAATGACAAGGAACTATGGCGTTATCTGCTCTGCAGGCTCAGTAAGATCACAAAGTGTATGGCAACGGCACCAGTGCTCAGAGATCAATACTCTCCTGTTCACTGGGCAAAAATGAATGATGGACATGTTTCAGCCAGAGGCCATGTTTCATCAGCACAGTGATTAAATACAAGGCTATTTACAAAGGCATTATGTTGGGATGAAGACCATACATGCTGAATGAAGGTGGGGTCACACAATTAATCCAACTTTCATGCAAATTAAAGCATTCACATAATAGATAGAAGTAACTATGTCATGACAGCAACAAACTATATGACTGTTGATAAGAGGTGTCACACTGTAACCATCACTACATCTATGGATGGAACGGATTGTTCCATCTTAATATTGTTACAAATAAGTGGACAAGCAATCCCTCCATTACCGGTTCATTTCAATCACATCTCTAATTATTGATTCTTATTTTTGCCCAGTGTTGGTTTGGGGATCAGGATGAAGGGATTTTCTTTTCACATAGATTGGATGCGTGACCCCCTCAACTGGAAGATACTGTAGATCCAGGATCAGGAAGCATGTGGCCGGCCTGACCGTCTACAGGTTTTCAGAGGCTGCATGACAGGTGGCTGTTGATCCTCGGGCTTAGACGGTGATCGACGTAGGCCCGGGATGGGAGCAGCTTTGATCAGTGTGTATTTGGACTGTGGACATTTTAGCCAAACGTTTCTTCTGGCTGTGACGGGCCATCTGGCCGCAGAGCCGATCACCAGTTCAGAGTTCCATCCCCAAAAGAAGACGAATAGAACAACGTATTTACTCAGAAACGGATCGAGACGACTTGGCTGTGTTACGTAGAATAACAATTTGAAAAAACACACACAAAAAAACGAGGGAGTCTTCAGTGGATTCTTCTGATAAAGTGACGATTGTAACGCTACTACTACCGGCTGCTAACGCTGATGTCAGCGTCCTGGATGTATCGTTAATCAGTAGCTCATTTATTAGACAATAAGAACGGCAGGGATACTCACAGACGACAAACCCACGGCCATTGCCAACCTACGTTTATTTATTATGGAGATTAATAATAATATAATTTTAACATGGTGTTTTGGGTTAGACTACCGCTAATGCTAAAAGAGCTAGCCCCCGGCTGCTAACGTTAGCTCCAGACACTTCTGTTGTTTGTTTTCCTTCTCGCTTACCGTTTAAAATCTCTCATTAAACGCCGTCTTGCTGGAGTTGACATCCTGTGTACGCGAAAACCTAAATCCTCGGAATATAGGCACAAACCTAATATATAAGGAGAGGCGATTTTCTACAAGATGCTACTTAAACTGCTAGCCAGCTAGCCAGCGATTGCTGCCAGCTTGTAAAATATTCGGCTGCCTTTCTGAGTCTGCGGACGATACCAATCACACAAGAGAGGGGGTGTCAACATCGGCCGCCTTCAACTGGTAAACTGTATATCTACCTTGACACAATAACTATACAAATGAATGTGATAATATCACACGCATCTATTGTGATTGCAGTATGATTTCTGGGCCACACTAATAGAGCAAGATATGTTTTATTATCACTTGTATGACCCCATTCCTTCACTTAGATTATTCCAGTGACAATTGCGTCATATGTTGCGCCCATATTTAGTTTGTTGGAACTCAGAAAACGGTCTGTTTATTTATGATGGACTCCTGTCTTTTCTTTCTGTGTTCGGCCATTTTTAATTTATCAAATAATCTGACTGACACATCATTAATCACTCCAGGTATGAGCCGAGACTTACAGAATTTGTACCACACATATGCAGTACCACTAAAAGACCACTAGATGGGGCCAAGCTATCAAAAGTAAGACACCGCATAGGCTATAATCTGGAATTTATTATGACTGCTTTAAACGTAACACTATCCCTGCAATATATTCTTAGGAACCACATTGCAACATGATATGAAACAGAACATAATACAGAAATGAACAGCAAACTACGAGTTGAGGATATCTATTAAGAGAAGCTCTGTCGGCAAATGTGTCCCATATGGTCTAGCGGTTAGGATTCCTGGTTTTCACCCAGGCGGCCCGGGTTCGACTCCCGGTATGGGAACGTCTCCTTTTTTCTATTTCTCCAAAAACATTTGTGGTATTTGTTATCAACGAATCATTTTAAATCCACTCTATTTTCTTTTCAGAGGGATCACATTTTATTTTAAGCCGTAGTAGAATTCCGAATTTCACGGAAATCAATTATAAACCCCGCCCGGAGAGGAGTTATCGTCAACCGCTGTCATCTCACTGGGGCTTGGACGTTCCCGGAAGATGCCCATTTCCACCTTCATCTCGCAAATGATTATCCGGAGTTCTAACGGTGGGCAGAGGAGCAAACTCGACTCAAAACAAACCTCAACGTCCCCGAGAATTTCTCTTGTCCATTCCTTCTTCGAGTGGTGTTTGAATTTGAATGCATCGTGTTTGTGGAAGGTAATTAATTTGCTTTTAAAGTCACACCTGTGACTCGGTTACGGTTTATGAAGCGCTTTAATACTAGTTTGTTGTTTTTTTTAAACGCTTTACTGCGCAAAGTGGCAGAGTACAAAAGCATATAGTTGACATTGATTAAAATGTCATGTGTTTGAGTGCTGCGTAGATAAAATGCCTCTTAGCAACTTTTTCCAGGACGTTGTTTTTTTTTCTTTTTTTTTAGTTGACCATCCTCATCCTCACTCGTGAAAGCTCTGCCCCCGTCCTCTGCTCGCTTTTCTACCACCAGCCACCAGCCGACAGACAAAACTTTGGTGCCGGGCCAATTACTCCCAAGGAAAATGTGACTGCTAGGAATTCCCCACGCATCAGCCCCTGCCGGAGAAAAACCGCGACCTTGTGTCAGGAGACACACGAAGGCAGCGGCGGGAGGGGGACGGAGAGCTGACCGGGGACCGAGCCGTGAACATGCAGCTCCACAGCCCGTTAGTCTCACACTGACAACCGGGTGTTTCACCGTTTCACTCCCAGGGATTATAATCTGTGCGGATGACAGTTTCTCCCAGGGTGAGTTCCTCTCTTTCTGGTTCTCTACTCGTCCAGTGTGAGGTCGTGTAGGGGGGGGGGATACATCTACGATCCTCCTCTTTTCTCAACTTGTACATGCAACAATCAGACCTGTTAAAAATAAGCACTTGGCAAAGCTTGGACCTTTTTTGTATTTTGTCTGCATGGGAAAGTTTTCCAGACTGAAGAAAAGTGAACTCATGATGCGAGTACAAGCCTCTGGCAGGGACACACGACCTGCAGGCTCTGATTTCCATACACTACTGCACACACAGATTTCTGTGACCCTCCTTTGTGTCAGTCAGCTGGCATGTGACTGTGTGTGTGTGGGTGTGTGTGTGGGTGTAGTGTCTTCAGTATAACCACATCTAATGTCTCTGACAATGATAAAGTTACACTTGGGTTATTTCTGATGTCAAACAATAACTCTTGGCTTGTCACACAGTAAACATTTGCTTTTTTTTGGTTTCATTTATACAGTTTGGACGTATATTTTAAACCATTTAAATCCATTCCCACTTGGGTGTTTGTTTCAGTCATTCTTTTTAATTAATCACATTTAATTGTTATGATCCCGTTCATATAACGCTGATATATTAGCAATCTTCATTTTAATACAGCTTTAGTTTTGGGGTTGTGCAGTTAAATGAAAAGATTTTTTTCTGGGGGAAAAAAACTGCTCAGTTTCCATTTTTATTTGTAATTTTGCAGGCCCAGTTGCAGCCATATTTGGGATGAAAAAAAGTAAAAACTATTGGAGCCACCGGTGACGCACAGTGTCCCACCCACTTTATTAAAGCAGCCTCACTCTGAAAATATTGACTGAAGTAGGAGGGAGTTGCTGTGGGAGGGAGCCTCAAATACTCGTGGAGCACTCTCTGAGGACAGATAAACAAATGGGTAGTGACTTGCCTGATTTACAAATATAGCTCTGTGGAGCTCGACAGATATGTGTTTTTAAACTGTTGATCAATTCGATCCTGTGGTGAGTAAATGTTTGCCAGATGTTTACATTTTTGGGCCGAGATGCTTGTATCATGGGACTGGAGGTCTGGGTCTGAGCCGGCGGCTGTGACGCAGAGGGAAGACAAGCATTACATGCTTTTTTTTTTTTTTTTTTTTTCCCTCTTTCTGTTAGCCCCACTAGAGACAGGACCAGCTGGGCCCACCAAGTCTTTATCTACACTCCCTCCCCCCTTTCCTCCCCTTCAAATCTTCCCAGGATGGGACCACTGGCTGAGGCTGCTGGATAATTGGAAACTTAAAACCTCTGAAAGCAATTATCCAGAACAAGACTTTCCACAAATACTCCAGAGTGGAGTCGCCCTGTTTGTTTCGGGCATGTACCCTTGTTGTTGGAGCAGCCATGCTGCTGCCCACACATTACCCCCCCCCCCCCCCCCCCCCCCCCCCCCCACACACACACACACACCTCCCCTGAAGGTTTAATACCAAACAGGTCAGATGTTGTGATTTCCCAGGCTACAGATAGAGAGGTTGTGGTCGAGGCTCAAGCAGTTTCCCGGTAGCCTTCTGATCCTGTGACGGTGAGGTCAGCAGTCTGAGCAGCTGAGGAGTGTGATGGTGATCGAGGACAACAATGCAGAGCTGTTGTTGCTCCCCTCAGTGATGAAGGGCTTGTCAGACATCAGATACTTCTTCTTGCCCAAGATGTACCCGTCCGCCTTAATGGGCTTCTGGGTATTGATTTGACTACACAAAAAGAAGAAGTGGGCTTTTATCCTATTTAGAAAGCAGCACTCCAGTTTCACAAAAGCTTTCAGAGTGGCCTTGCAACACACGGGGAATACAGTGGCTTTATTTTTTATTTTTTTTATAGCTGGGCATGTGTGATGATCTTCAAAAAAAAAAAAAAAAAACTGGTCAATGTTCTTGTCGGTTTATAGGAGAAAATACGGTCCTGCTTTAATGTCGACACATGCAGTCAATAATGAGCCACACTCAAAAAGGGTTTAAGGGCCAACTCTTCCTGAGGCCATCAGCTGTATTAGTCATGCTTTCTTCTGGTGCAAATATGTTTAATATGGTGCCTTACAAATAACCACAAGATGGCAATGTTCAAGTGCTTTGACTAAACAAACATGAGTGAGGTGGCTGAAGCCTCAGATGACTTGCAAGAATCCAGGAACCAACCTGTAAAAGGAGAAATAAAACTGGTGAACTTCCCTTTATTCACAATGTATGAAAAAACAACCCAGACCTGAAGGGGTCTGTAGTCTATTGAGGGCTTTCAGGGGAACTGCTCTCTGTGAAGTTCCTGAAATTAACTACAGCGTGCTTGTGACACCTGAATATCACCTCGTCCGACATGTTTGATTGCCAGGCAGCAGCACTGAACCGCCGCTGGACGTGACGTCAGAGAGAAAGGAGAGACGAGGGAAATTCCACCTGTAACCTCATGCTGCTCTCATGCTGCCCGTCTCACAAACATGTGACTCAGACCAGTCATTCTGCCTCGGTTCACCATTAACCTGTAGCTTGTTGTGACGTAATGCCTTTTTCAGTTGAAACTAATTTTAGCACCGAAAAGGAGGACAAGTTTTCTGT
This sequence comes from Blennius ocellaris, assembly GCF_963422515.1. Taxonomy (NCBI): domain Eukaryota; kingdom Metazoa; phylum Chordata; class Actinopteri; order Blenniiformes; family Blenniidae; genus Blennius; species Blennius ocellaris. The sequence goes on from NC_137658.1 coordinate 24,505,072, forward strand.
GTAGTACCGAGAAGTCTACGCATTAAGACATTATGTGAAGTCAGCTGATAAAGGTTTTAAAACTAAATCTCATAACATCCATTCAGATACATGATTGGCTCATTGAATAATCATAAAACTGCACAAAGTGGAGCAGAGGGAGTGGGTTTGCAAGTCCACTGGATCGGAAGAGCAGCAGTTTTCTTTCTGAATGATACAGTATGAGGTTATTCACTTTCCCAGGAGGGTTTGAAGCTGATAAGTTTCACGTCTGTACATTATACAGTATATCACGAATTAACTGTAAGCCACTGCGCTTCACGGTCTGAAAACAGTACGTTTTCAAGCATTTTACAAGCATGTTTAACTTCATTTAGTTAAACATGCTTGTAAAATTTGTATACATTTCTGTGATTATATTCAACTTGAGATCATTTATGATCGTTTCAGGTCGTCGTCTAAACAGGATCTATACACTCATTGGCCCCACAAGTCCAACCTGGACTCCAACTTTCTTGCTGTGAAGGCTTCTTCATGCTGCCAATGTCTGCGAGTGTCCGCGAGATAAAACAGAAATCCTGAAGTGAAACATAAAGTAGTTGAGGGAAGGTGGAGAACGCCGGACAGCAGAAGTGGAGATATTTCTGGGATCGTTCCGTTATGAAACGTGTGTGGAAGTGAGGCCAGAGTGGAGCATGGCCACGATCGTGTGCGCCCCGCGGACATTGGAGAATCCTTGAGTCAAGAGTGCTGATCACCGTCTGGCCCTGATATTTCACTAGAAGACAGAAACTAAACTTTTCTGTGCAGCTGTTGTGTTGTGTTGTGCCCTTCTCAACAATCCTGCGTCCTGGGCCACGTGCATTAAAACAGCCTATCGCCAACCGCATAGAAAATGAATAAATGTGTGAAAACGGCAGCAGAGCCTCCTCTATTGTCCTCATTGATAACGATCCGCTTGTGGAACCCGTCACGCCTCGTGATAGCTTGTTTGTCGACGGAACCGGTTTTTCGGATGGACTTGTTTGGTCTGCACGAGGGCTCAAATAGCAACGTTCACACTTCGTCACTAATGCAGCAATCGCACCAGGATTAGTGTCAAACAGACCCTACCAGGAAGATGTTGACACACCCTCAGAGACACTCATAAAATGACAATCATGTTTTTTTCCCCCCAGATTTCACAACTAATTATTCAAGTTTTACCCCATTTGTCACCTAGAAATGCCTCATCATGTAGTGAAGAAGTAAAAACTTTTTGATTAGTCATATTCTCAGTCCGTTGAGCCTTGAGTCACAACTAAAAGCATATGCTTGAGGCTTTAACACTTTTTTATCCTCTGACAGGCCAGAGGAGAGCAGTTTAAAATCTCTTTTTCTGAATACCAACAGGAAAACAAATGAAAGATGTATAACTATTTATTCACACATGTGGATAAAATATTACATTTTCAATCCAAAAAGAAATCCCTTGCCTGTTATGGAGGGAAAATAGAATCAATTAAGTGTGTACACTGGACACAGAACCTGTATATTGTGTGTCTGTTGTGTGCTGGCGGAGCATGTTGACATCATGAGATCTGTTAATCACGTTTGATATTTTTATGGTGACCGCTGGCCCAGGGGCTGAGAAGGCACGCATTGTGATGGGCGAGTATCACTGATGTGTAATCACATTAAAAAAAAAAAGGGCTTCATGTTCTAGCTTACTCCAACATGATCTCCCGGAATACTTCCTCAAAAATAGAAACCGGCTTTGTCTGCAACTTTGGAGCATAATGATATTTCAGCCTCTCATTTTCCGTGTCTGTGAGAGCTAATGAGGTAGTCGTGAGTGGTTCACGGAGGCCTTTCATGAGTCAGCTCAGCTGGTGCTGCTCGGATTTAAACAGTCAGCTTTGCTCAAACAAGCCAAATGATCTGTTCTCATCCCGCTTTAAAAAATGTAACTAATACAAACAAAGACAGCTCAGATAATTTCCAGCGAGCTGTGGCAGCTCATTACAGCTCCCGAGATGCAGTTGTCTGTCTTCCCCAGCGGTGAATTTTGTCAATTTAGGCCGGGTCTCATTATTTTGGGTTAATTTTAAGAGTGACAGGCAGTTCTCAGGCTTGTTGAATTATTCAGCTGCATGCAGCCACAGCGTATTGTAATCAAGACCTTGAGTGACAGCGCAATATACATTAAGGGTCTCATGGCCTTTTATTACTAATGAGCTTTAGATGAACTCAATCTGATTGGTTAAAAAAACAACAACAACAAAAATGGCCTTGAATTGGAACAGACTGGTACCAAATGGGCTTTGAGCACTAAATTAGCTTTTTGTGAATTTTTTAATGCGTAGTGATTGTTTTTGATGGGAGGTCTGCAAGAGGAACATCCTCTGTAGCAGCTGTCAGCAGCTGGTGCGTGACTGCAGGTAGCTGCAGCGGCTCAGAGGTGTGACCTGGATGATCTGGATTGTTGGCCCGTTCCCTGTTTTTAATAATTGATGAGCTGCAGTCTGTTTTATACGAGCTTGGGAAGCAGCAGGTCCAAGGCTCCTCCATCTGCTCTGTTTCCAAATTACACTGTTGGAATATGAATACAGAATTCACCACACCCCCACCCACAACGTAATTAGAACTTGTTGTGACTACGTTTCACTTATGGATGCACCGATCCAGGTTTTTTCACTTCCGATCCGATCCCGATACCCAAATTTGAATATCTTCCGATACCGATATTATTCTGATACCGGAGCTCTGTTTGCTTTAATATAATCATTTTCATTATTGTTGATTTTATGTGAGGCTGTTAGAAACTCCCCTTTACAGTAAAGTATGAAATGTACAAATGTATGCATGTATTCTCTCAAAAGAGAACTTGAGGTTAGTATCGGGTCAGAAAAGAATCCAGTACAAACTATTTTTGTTCACTTTGTGAGGGTCTGCGTGACGTCATCATCTCATAATAAACTAGTTCTCTTATCTTTAAAACGTCAGAATCACTTAATTAATTCCTGGAGAAATTTTTTAGCAAAGCAGCACAAACTGCAGTGTTTCCAGTTCTAACAGAACACAATTGATTGGGACTATTTTCAGAGAGTTTAACGTGGAGTGGGACGAAGCTTCATGGAGGTGTGAATCGCCTGCTACAGCGGAGGAGCAAGCTGTTCCCCTCGGGGAGCTGGAGTTTTAAAACTGTGATGTCTGGTGGCAGAGCGACCACCTCGCTGTACAACGCCTTTACAGACATTCACATCGATGTGCTGTGGTGTTTTGAGCGTAAAATCGGTCCAAAAGGCGACATGTTGTCATGTAAAGTTGGGTAGCACGGATAGCGCTACTTCCGTTAGCATGGTTAAGGTGGCTGCAAGCTGTGGAAAGGATTTCCTGACTCATTACTCCGCGTCTCATTGAGACCCGCCTCCGTTCAGGAAATCCATTCCACATTTTGCAGCCAGCGAGCAGAGGATGGATCGGAAACCTCCGCAGCTTGGATTGGAAATTTCCGATCCGTGAATTACGTTCATGTCGGAACCCGATACTGGATCGGATCGTCCCCATCCCTATTTTCACTTATTGATAAGTTTTACAAAGTTCCTTGAATATTAAAAGATTAACATTTAGGAAGTTGGAATTCCAACTTTTGCTGGATCTGAAAAATGATTACGTAGCCGTTCACAAATCTTTTAAATGAGTCTTTATGTCAGCATTTGTAAATCCGTTATGCATCTGAATTATTGTGTTAATTTGTGTTTGAGTCAGACCAGGGTTGTTATTGTCCACTTATTATTTCTCCTCTATTCAAGTAAACACCACATTCTCCAATGGAATGGTCAAGATCCGATCCCAGTTGTTGAGTACACTCTGCACTTGTTCATCAGTCCATCACAGTACAAACACAGAGAGTACCCTGAGGAAACCCACACGTGCTTCAGTACAATATATGAACTATCCACATAAAGGCCCAGAATCCTACCCAGACCTGAACCAGGGGTATTCTTGCTCAAAGTTGAGAATACCAACCAGGAATGAGCCAGTCTGGAGGAGCCCAGCTTGAACTCTTTAATCCTTGTAGCTCCTGTGGCCTTCTTTGAATCATTCATGGTGCTTCTTCTGGTCGAATGTTGCCACAGGTGAAATCAAAGTCTCTGGGTCATGTTCAGGACTACAGTCCAAGATTTGCAGTGGGCGGTAAAGTACATGGCTGATCTTACATCAAACACTAGAACTAGAAAAATCCCCTGTGCTTGTCTGCTCAATGAGCATTAAACATTTGTTTCATATTTAGAATGAAACCGTCCAGGAGAGGCTAATAGGTAATAACCAGGTACTCTGCTATGTTGTACCCAGTTGTTTAAGTCTTTTCTTCAGGTATTTGCTTGTGTGATCCAACCAGCTCAGTTTACTCATTCTCATGAATTTGGTTTTTCTACATTTTTGTTTCGGCCAGATTTTGCCACCGTTGGGTTTTGTGAAGGAAAACTACAAGTGTTCGAGTAAGTAGCTTGTTGCAAATGTCTTGACGGCTTCTTGCTCATTTGCAGGGAGATGGCAGACATGCACTGAGTGGGACGTCAAGAGCGCTTCTGCAGTTGAATTCTCTTTTTGGAATGATGGCCTTGGTGCACTGTGTCTCTTCCAAAAGTCATTTGCAAGTGTGCGTATGGTTCACGTTACATGCTAGTGTGACTAAATGTCGCTGAACCCTCCTGTGAGGGGCCTGTGATCTTTGCATCACTGGCTGCTTGGAGATGCTAATGAATCACTCGCACAGCGAGCCGAGCGGCTGCACACTGAATGTGGTTTCTGTGCTGCCGTCCGCATAGCAGCTCTTTGTTAGGTCTGCATTTCTACAGTCACGCTCTGTCAGCACAGTGAATCATCTGAGGTCCTGGCTCAGCTCGGGGTGGTCATTGTCCAAGAATGATCAAGTTTTCATACAAAGCTGTCAGCTTTTTGAGCTGGACGAGACGACTGCAACAACATCGTCTGACCCCAATCAGCTGGTGTGTTTTTACCCCGGTCTGTCCTCCTCCCTCCTCTTGTCACGTCAACTGGCATCGGGCCGTCTCGGCTGACATTCTCCCAGTGCAGCATGCGAGCGTCTCCAGCAGCCATCAGACAGCCTCCACCACAAACACAAAAGAAATCTGTGCCCTCAAAAATGCATCTTCATCTCAGTCTTTCAAGCATTAGTTCAGAAATGGTTTCTTCCAGTTCAGAGTCTTTCAGTCGGCAATCTCAATTGTGTGAGGAGGGCACCTGGTAGTGGGACTTGTTGTTTGGTACGGAGTTGTAGAACATCTACCCATGTACTTTGATTTCTTAGTTTTTACCTCTACTTCCAGCATGAAAAGAAAAAACAGAAATGATCCTTGGATATTGATACAGTAAGGTTTAACTATCAAGTTGAATGACTGAAATGATGTGAGATTACGAAGCAAAGAGTTAAATGTGAGTGTTAACAGCTCAAAATGACATATTTTTGATAAACAATCAAGGAGATTAATGTCCCACAGTTAGTTGTCTAATTGAAATAGGTTTGACTTGAATGCATTTCAATATAACATGCTCACAAATGGGGTTTTTGAGGTTTGTCTAGTTTTAAAGGAAGAGAGCAACTGTTGGCCCTTTCTTCATTATTGTGCTGCAGAGGAAAGGTGTGTCCTTGATAGCGCGCTTGGTCACGTGACTCGGCCTGATCACACATCAAGGCATTCTTCCTCTGCTCCAGTTAATGCACTACCATTGTAGGAATAAAGCAAAGAGCACAATGCCCCGGGTGAAGCAGGCTTTTTGTGTTTTCGCACTGTGGGTTGGATTAAATTGTGTCCCAATGACGTATTTGAAGAAACAGCAATGTAAACATCTTCACTTTTATTGCTCTTCCTCAGCGTGTGGATCTAATTTGTTGCGCAAATCTGGGTGACTCAACTTTGAGTATTACAAAAGATAATTAGAATCATGTTGCATTTTGTGTAAAAAACAAGTACACGAATCTCTTGGTGTAAATGCGATACTGTATATCCAATGCTTTTGACATGAACTTTATAATACTACAAATATGCTGCTGTTGTCAGGCTTGTCAATCCAGATTGAAGGCTGTGGATGTGTTGCAGTGACCTGGTATTAGGTAATGTGCTGCTTTTCTGTTGATGTCCAGTTTAGTGTAGACATCAATTTGCAATCAAATGCATGGTTTGACAAAGCTATTGTCGTTCTTTTGATCTATCTGGGTGGAAAAAAAATGACTAAACTTCCCAGCAGTTGCAAAAAAATGCTTTACTTTGCCTGCTGATATGAACTTTATGCAGCTGAGACTGTAAAAAATACTAAAGTAAACACAGTGAATTTTCCATGACTTATTTGCGCCAACCATAATGTGAAGCATTGGAACGATAATAAATGTTAATGTCACATTACCTAGAACTGTACCCAACAGAACATGATCAGAAAAATACTGACATCTGGCATTCATGTGGGAGAGGATTGTTATTAAACCATAATGGATATTCTTATGAGCAGCTAGTTTGCCGGTTGACTTGTAATCACAGGGACATGTGTGTATTATCTGATATCAAATACATTTTAGCATTGATATTTGTTGTAGCTTCAAGAGTGTTTTATAGGTCCCGTTATTTTTTAAACTATTTAAATATAATATTTACTATGAAGCACATAAAGCATATCGTTTGTGCTTCTGGCTTGTCTGACGTCTCACATTTCCGTTGGAGTTTTGAAATCCAACAATTATCAGAAAATGATCATTATTTCCAAACTGACAGCATGCACATGGATAAACCGTACTTCTTATGATTCTGCATGCCCAGCTTTCAGTTGAGTCAAAAGGTCACATGCAGAAAGAAATCTGGAGTGTCTCTCTTTACGGGAACATGCATGGACTTGGAGTTCATCAAGTGCTGTCCTTGTTGTTCCTCGAACCAGAAACTTCAAGGGCAGTGCTCCATGTAGGTTAAGATACTGTCAAGAGGCTGGAGAAATAAATGGGCTCCGCCATTGTTACTGAATGATTGAATCCAGTGATTTGTCACCTTTTTTATCTGCTCTATTTAGAGACTTTCTTTTTCACAGGATTGCTCTTTGAAGAAAATATGTTGATACTTGAGCATTAGAAAATGACAGTAGAAGCTCAGATTCTTTGATGGTTTAGTCTGTTGTACAGCAGGTACTCTTTTAAGAATAATAATCATTTTTCAGGTTCTCATTTAATAAGCTTGGAATATATTTTCTTTATTGGGCTTGTGTCTCTTTTTAGCCACGGTTCCAGCGCACTTTCTGTGCCGGGGCGTCGCAGGGCGGGTTTTCTCATGCCACCACTGAAAAGTTGTGGATGGTACGGAAAGAGCCCGTTACCCTTATCCGCTACCCCTCTGTTGGTACCAGGCCCCGAGGAACGGGTCTATGAGGAGGAGCGACGACGCTGCCGTCTGCTGATTGGTAGTGACCATCGTCACTCTAGACGTGCCCACAATATTTCATTATTTCATCGGTCGTAAACCCTCCCATTGTTGTTTACATTCAGTGCTTTGCGTTCACTGGTTGATTTGTTAACTGGGTTTATTGAAACATTGCCGCGACACGGCATCACCACGGTCTTTTAACAAGGTACAGACGCTCCTCTCAGGAACAGGAGGCGGAGCTTCAACAGGAGCTGGACGCTGTTGTTCACAATGAGAAAGTTTAAACTGAGTCACAAGAGAACGACTTGATGGTCGTCGGCTGCTTCCGTGTTCTTCGCTGGACCAGTCTCCTAGTCGTTCACAACCCCGCCTACATTTTGACCGTACTTCCTGTGGTGGGACCAGAGACAGAGTTGGTCCTTGGGTGCGCTCTGCTGTACCGTAACCTCCCGCTCTGCTACGTACCGCACAGGAGACCAGCGACTTTATTCTCAAAAAGGAAACCTTCTTTCTATTGGCTTTTGAACAGACTTCATGTATCCAGCGGTCTCAAGGCTGCAGTGAGCCCAAGGGCACTTCAACATATGGACAGGGCAAGATACAGGATCACACCATCAGCCTTGGTCCTGGCAGAAGATCCTGGCACACTAACCGAGCCACAACCCACTCCAAGGTCAAACCTTTACCCCATGGCAGGAGAAAAAACTAGGCTGTTGTTTTGGGGCTCAAACACTGTGTAAAACTTTAGTGTTTAATAAATTAGGATTATGCCTCAGTTTTACACAAAGTGAATAACATTGGGACTTAACTTTGCTTGTGTACATGGATTTGTGGTGTGTGTTTTTGTATGTTTACACGGTTGTCCTAGATTTTAGCAGTGGCGCAGTGCATTAGCTTTTCGAGTTTATATTACAAGAAGTGCACAGTTTCCTCCAAGGCTTCGGGTTAGTGGACAGTATTTCCAAAGGCGGGTGATAAATGGAGCTTGTTTGGTATAACTTTCCCTCACAGCAAGGCTATCAATTTGCTCTGACACAAACAGCTGCTTTCCACTCAGGGCTGAACTGTACTGAACAGAGGCCGGCGAGAATTAATGTGATGATGAGAGTACTTGGTGGATATTGAGAGGGTGAATCTGGGGCCCATGACAAGCCAACCGTAGTCAGTTTAATGTGCAGATTCTTCAAATATCAAATCTTAAACCGATGTAAATTGAGTTCCAATCACACAAGTATTGGATTCTAGTGAATACAGATGTGGCAAAAACACTCATCGTAAAACTGAAACTTACCATACGGCGTTATATATGTTGAATGCGCAATGAAATAACTGCACTTTCTCTTCTTGGACCAAATGTAATTGCTACTGGGCCAATTTAGTTCTTTTTTCTTCCGTTTCATCTCACGTGTCTGCAGTTTCAGAAGGGCAGCAGCTTACTGTCTTTGTAGCTATTTTACTTGATTTTTGTGCTTTCGACCTCCAGCCTGTTGCCATGAGGTGTGATGTAATTGTACTAATAATGGCGTGAGATACGATACCTTATCAAAATGATCTTGGCAGGGAATGAAAGCTCAGTGCAATGAAACATCAGTTCGGTTAGCCTCTTACATCGTGCACATATGCAGTATATTGTGGAGCCCTAATTAACACGGCAGGTTTAAATAAAACACAAATGTACTGGGTTTAATATCAACCAATGAGGCTTTCAAAAGCAGGCCTGTCTTGTTTCTGTCTACATCCTGCTGACGCCTCCTCTTTCTTTGTGGTCAACCCACTTTTGCACATTTTTACATCTTTGATGCAGTTTATGTCTTAAAAATCTAATTATTACAATAAAAAAAAGGTTTCTCAAATATTGGTCCATCCAGCTAGTTTAAAAAAAACCCTGTTTGTAAACCTTGTGATAATCATTAAAAAAAAACAAGAAAAACGGATAATTCATCTCTAATAGAAAGTCAAGTTTGCCTAAAATACTGTTTTCATAAAATGTAGAACTTGTAAATATATAAAGTTTGATCTCCCCTGACATTGAACACACAAGTTTTCACTGGAAGCGTGTCTAAATTGGTGTGAACAGCCCTTCGATAGGACTCAAACATCCACCACAGACCACCGCTTCCTGTTTCCTCTGTTTCCCCAGAAGTGACTTCTGATAAAGATCCTTATCAATGCTGATGTTTTTGAATATAGAGAAAACTCAACGTGACACTAAGCGATTGATGTATTTCCTAGTACTGATCAGATGTGGTAGCCTTTCTGCACAGCGCGCCTTACATTTCAGTCCAGATGTGCCTCAAGTGTCGTTAGGAGATCAAACTTTCCTCTGATGATTTCTCAAAAGACGTGCTTCCACCTCGTGATTATGATCACCTCGTTTTGAAGAGGAGGAGGAGGAGGAGGAGGCGGAGAGATTTTAGGCTTCTGCTATGAAGCACTTGCTCATAGCGAAGTGCGTTTGACTGTGAAGTCTTTTTTTTTTTCTTTTTACCTCCTGCTGCTGGAAGTGGCTTTACGGTGATGCCTGCTGCCGCGGAGCAGCTCCTTCACCAGCCGTCTCACTCGACGGGGCTAATAGGCTCACAATTTACTGTCAAGGTTTTAATGGCACACAAAGAGACGTGCTCTCCCTCTGACCTGCCGCACAGGCTTTAATTACTGTGCCTGGCCCATATTGTACGGTCAAAGTCTAAAGTAAGTGCATACCTGTCCAACTGTTTACTTGCACCTCCAGCACGCCACCGCCTCTGCAGGAGGAACCCGTCTATCGTCTTTCACGCTGTTTTAAGGTGTGGCCCCCTGGTTGGCCCTCTCCGCTCTCCCCTCCCCCGCCGTGGCTCTGTCCAATCCCCGCCACACGCACAACTCACCTGAAAGGTTTTGCATTTGGGGCCGATACTGGCTGCTGATTGGCCAGGTGAAGGCCCTCTGCCTCAGCGCTCCCCCTACCAATGGCGACGGCGCTGCGTGACTCACAGGGAGAGGACAAGTTGCTTCGCTACACTTCTCCTTTTTCTGTTTCAAATAGCAGCCATTGCATTGTCCCCCCCCCCCCCTCCTCCTCCCCCCTCCCCTCCTCTTTAGTTCTGTTTTGCGGCTGAGAGAAAGAGGCGCGGGGCTTTGCCGGTCCACATCTTCAGACACCATTACACGCCTCTGAACACGACTTGGATTATTCCCAGTTTCACCTTTTGTTGTCTGTTTTTTCCCTCCCCCCCCCTCCCTCTTGATTTCCAATGGTTGTTGAGATCGACACTTGTACGAATCCTATTATGGACCGTGTCATCCGAAGTCCGTGTCTTTGAGGTCAGTGATAAATATTCTTCTTGTCAAACTTGATCAAATTAATTGTTTTGTTTTTATTTGGTGACAAAAAATGGCTACATTTGGTTTCTGATAATTCTTTGGTCATTGTTAGAATACATTTTACTGTGTACAGCTTGAATTGCGAGTATTTTGAAGGTTGTGTTTGTAAGCCGACGCGCAAACAGGTGGTTAAGTTGACATAATGTGCACCTTTGTGTTTCTCATCACACTTTGAGACAAGGTTGTTGTAGTTTACCTGACATTTGGGAACAGGCCTCCCCCACCTTCAGCTGGGCCGACTTCTATATATCAGATGTCAGAGAGAGGAACGGCAAACCAATACTCGCTAAACTGCGATTACGTGAGCTTAGTTTGCACAGGCTGAACCTTTGTCCCTAAACCTTCAAAAATATTGAGGACTTACCTCGAATATGATTTGAAACCACAAGTTTAAAGTTTCAGTACTTTGCATTATGAGAACAATCAAGAATGATCTTTAGCTGACATGTCTGTTTATTGCGTTTCTTTTATGACTTGTTGCCTTATATGGTGTGTTGAAACAAGGGCGGGAACAGAGTTTTGCAAGCCCCTTGACCAATCCCACTTGTATTTTCCAAGGTGTAGTAACCTGTAATGACAACTCATGTTGATTTTGATCCATCATTGCCGTCACACAGTAGTTATTAGGCATGTGAACGGCTGCCCTTGTTGTCTAAAAACAGCTGTGGTTTTGCTGTTGCATGAAGTCACTCCTACACGGTTCGGGCATCAAAATCTTCCAGAACAGAATCCTGCTTGCCTTGTGATGCCCATGTCATTTCTATTCACACGAAGGTTTGCACCAGCCATATTTTCCCTCATGCAAGCTGACCCTCCCCGAAGTAGTTTTTTTTCGGCCCACCAATCAAAATATTCAGGTCCGTGTTGCTGAGTTTCTGTTTCTAAAAGTTGCTCAGTGCAGCAGAGATAAAAACACGCTTCCTGTTTCACCAGAAACCTACTCTGCACTTTGTTGGCCACAGAAGACACCGAGTACAAACTATATCACTGAGAACGAACTTGCTGCTCTCTGAACAACATTGAAGATTCACTCCCACTTTCTTTAAAAGTCATATTCAAATCCAGGAGCTCAACTGTGAACCTGGAATCCATGAGGACCATTTTCATGTCATGTTTGTAATCGCATGCAAAATTCCTCAGCTTGTGAATGTTTAATTAATTTGACATTCCAACTGCCTTTGCCAATGAAATGTAGGGCTTACAGTTGGAACTCAAAAGTGTGAGCATGGAATGCATCCTAACTGAAATACCAGATATACACCCATACCTTAGGCTCAGTTAACTATAATCAGGTATGGCTAAACCGGCTTTGCACTGAAAGAGCAAAGGAATTGCAATATAAAAAAAAATAATTAATAAATATATATATATATATATACACCCCTTGTTGCAGCAGCACACACTGCTGTGAGGGAATGGCTCAGTTGTTGTGCAGGTATGAGTTTGCATTTGACCCAACTTTGTCGTCATCGTCTCGGCCCATCCTCATTTGGATTGTAAATGAGGCTCCAGAGCACGAGCTCCTGCTGTCACGGCTGTTTTGTGAGACTTTGTGTCTCAGTCAGAGCACAGGGGCGGAAAATGAACCGCAGAGGGGCGACACCAAATTGTTAGGTTGACTCCTCACTCAATACAACAGCTCAACAGGTCTTATCCTGTAATTAGATCATTAGGCTCCATGGAGGCATTGGTAGAGAAGGCCATGATGAGATCTGGAGATTAGAATTATGTGTTTATTACTACTGCTGAGAAATGTAGAAATCGATTTATTTCAGTGCCATGTTCCCACCCTTTTTTTAAGAGAATATGGTAAGACACTTTTTTTTTTTAGAACAACAATAATACGGACTTGTCAGTGTCGGTTACATTTCATATTGTCTCTACAATCACCTCTGATCTACTGAAGTGGGCGTTCCAACCAGTAGACTCACAGTGAAACTAGTGGGTCTTGTTTAACCACGTGGCTGGAAAAGTCAAACTGAAAAAGCTTCTTCTCTGCCATTTTAATTTCTGTCGCCGGAGTGGATGGAAGCCTTGATGCAGGAGAAGTAGAGCTGTTACGGAAAAAAATTAACTTCTGTCTCAGCTGGGAAAGTTTGGGTGGGGAAAGTTAATGTGTAACTCTCTAGGCTATCCTCATAGCTACCGTGCCACTGAGCAAGGCACATTCTACATGATGTGTCTGTGTTAAAGCAGCGCACACACGTCGAACGCACTCCTTGGATAAATAAAGTTGTCGGTTAAGCAACTATCTCCCCGTGTTGCAACTGTCTCATACTCGGAGCGTGCTGGGACTGGCAGTCCTCCTCCAATTTTACATCGAACTAGAGTTATGATCATCACATTTCATCACTTAGCCTGAAAATAACAAAAAATGTTTGGAGGCTTTCTCTTCATACAAACTTCCTTTCAGTCCAAAACAAGAGTGTTTGTCTCGATCTGTATCAAAGAAGACCTGCTTGTTTCTTGTCTTGCCTCTTTTTGCACAGACTCATTTCCTGTGGAGTGAAAAGGATGTGATGTAATCCTGGATTTTTTTTAGTTTTTTAGTGCTTAGGAGACCTGTCTCAGTCTGGAACATTTGATGTTTGGAGTTCTTCTTTTGCATGAGCTTGCATGAGCTCCCACTTCTATGCTTGTTACCAGTTTTTAATGATGGAGGGAGTGGACAGGTGTGTGAGACTGATAACACCCACCTGGCTCAAACCAGTGAAAGACCAGAGCGTCATGTTGTCAGGTGAAGGGAGAGACGGGAGAGAGCATGCAGGAGAGATGACATGTGGAATATCAGGTCACACCTTTTGATAACTGCCCTGCGTGTGTGTGTGTGTGTGTGTGTGTGTGTGTGTGTGTGTGTGTGTGTGTGTGTGTGTGTGTGTGTGTGTGTGTGTGTGTGTGTGTGTGTGTGTGTGTGTGTGTGTGTGTGTGTGTGTGTGTGTGTGTGTGTGTGTGTGTGTGTGTGTGTGTCGGCGGCCTCACCACCACACAATGGTGGAAGGTGTACCTACATTCAGGTAGATTGGAGGTACTGCAACTTCTTTTGAAAAAAAAAAAAACCAACAACAACAAACCAGAACTCCTCCCTATTATTTGTAATATTTTTGTGTGCAACATTGAATTGCTTCTGTAAGTAATTAGTTTTCAGGTTAAAATCACATATCATTAAAGCATGCTCTTCTGATGCCTTGTTGAGGCTCATTAACTTTTCACTGGTAGCCCAGCACTGCTAATGGGCTACTTTTACCTTGGAGTTGTCACACACTTGTCCTGGCAGAAGATCCTGGCACACTTGGTACATCCACAGGATGAGAATCTTTTTCTCCCCAGTCTTCTCACAAAAACATTCCGTCCACACGTCACCATGAACTCGGCTCAACACGAGGCTTCAGGGCATGTAGTACACATGCCAGGCCTTTAGGGGCACTGGGACTCACCAAATACAACAAAAACGCAGAAGAAGACAAAGCACATAGCACTTTAGAAGTAGATAATTCTAGTTCTATAGGTCTATGGTCCTGCTCCTCCTCCTGTTAGCGTCAAGTAGCTTTATAGCAGCTCCACCGGAGCTTGTAGTCGGTGATTGTTGTGGTTATTTGATGACATCACGGACCACGGGGGGCGATTACATCATCTTTTTTTCACAGATGATCTTTTTTGCTGACCTTGTCGTCCACACCCCGTTGGGTTGGACGGGACGAGCTGGTGTTTTAAAATTTCCCCATTCTTGGACCCGTGTTCAAAAAGATCTGTTTTCGCACTTCTAAAACCGCCACATAATAGCTCGTTTCGGTGAACCGTTTTCATGGTGTGGACGGACCCTTAGTCAAAGACTCAAGTATTTTCTCCACCACTCATTGGATTAGAAACAGAAAAATATTGAAAGCTTGCCAAAAAGGTTTTGAATAAAAAAAAAGGGCTTTGCCTAATTTATTGCAAAAAAAAAGAAAAGTTAATCATACTAACAGGCAATTTAAAGCTCTGAGGAGCAAAGTTAGGAATGATTACATTTCAAACATGTTAAAGATTAAAAACAACTTGTCCATTCAGTGATGTATGCCTCTTACCTCAATATTTACTCATTTCTGAAGACTTGGCCAAAGGAATCAGAACTGTGCTGATAAAAACGTTATCGGTCACAGAGGTTGCTCACTGGGCTGGTGTGGGTGGAGACAGGTTTGAGGTGCAAGTTTATTTTGCTCCCGATAAAAGCAGCCAAGGCTGCATCATAAAAGTTTCCATGACAGCCTTGTGGTGGGTGCAGCCTCTTCTTTTATCAGCCACCTCCCGACCGGCAGACAGTAATGCATGCATGTCTGCAAGCTCATCTGCTTTTATTTCCCATTAAAGAGATTCTTCATTTTATGAGGCAACGTCAAGCAGCAGCGGACTGGCGAAGATAAACGCGTCGTCCTCAGCGAGTCCAGTTTTACCTGGCGCTTCTTGTCAACTCCCTCGTGCTCATTTCCACATCACGTCAGTCTCATAATGCAGTATCGGTTGATACAAAGATGTATCCCGATCCTGGCGCAGAGAGAAATTGATTTCCCACATGGTTTTCCTTTTTTTTTTTTTTTTTTCATAGGCTTCGGTGTCAGACACCCAGCTGCAGTGTAGTGTCTGTGTCTGGAAGCATCTGCAGCCCTGTGGAAAACTAGCCATGCCCATAATGACTGCAGCACTCGGCAGCAAACGGCTCCCTGTGTGGAAAGATGTCGGTGACAGAGGCCAGAATTAAAGTGCATACATTTCTTCATTTATTTATGTTTTTGCCTTGACATCTCGACTCTTTTCACTCAATACTTTCATGCCATTTAAACATTTTAAACCGCTCTCATCACCTTTTTCTTCTTCTGGGAGTGATTCACTTGAGCAGACGTGAAAGGACTGTGGCAGACTCTCAGGCATTTCATTTAGCTTCAAGTGGAACTCAGAGTCACACTTATAAGCATAACGGGGCCTTTTTTGTGTGAAGATGACAGTATTTTAGACACAGTATATGAAAAACATTTACCTTTCTTTTTTTATGCTAAATTGTTGCATTTATCCACTCTCGGGGTCACTATGTGCAGAAAGGATTCCAAAGTGACATAGATTAAAAAACACAGTGCCCAAAAAGTCATCTAAAAAGGAAACGACGTCACACAGTGTGACAAATGAAACGGCACAGGCTAAAGTAAAGCTCACTGATCTTGAAATTAGTTTATAGATTTGCAGGAATGGTGCTAGAATAGGTTTGGTTTTGTCATGAGACGACAGAAAGGATGCAACATTTAGAGTTTCCTCGTAAGAGAACTATCCCGCTGCCTCGAAGAGCTCTGAAGGATGAGGTCATGACAGTGGAAAGTCCTCGTGTCTCTTTAACGTCCATCATTGTCATGTTTTAAGCATTTTTGTGATGCCTCGTCCATTTACACTGAGTTACAGCGTCTTTCCCTCCACAAATCCTCTGAACAATATTAACAACTTGCATGTTTTTCCCTCTTGTCACTCCAGTAACAGCCGTTTACCACACAGGTGGAAGCAATTTGAGAGTCCATTCAGCCGCCTGCTTGTGGCTGTTGCATTTGGTCATCAGAGTACACACACACACACACACACACACACACACACACACACACACACACACACACACACACACACACACACACTGCACCTTTGCCGAATTGAATGAGGCCCACCTGCTCTCTCTCTCTCTGTCTCTCGCTCACTCTCTTGCCCACTCTCTCTCTGTATTTTACAATCCCCTCTCTCTCTCTCTCCCTCTCTCTCTGCATGTTCCTAAGCAACAGCCACTCCTTGTTTACCTTTGCGTTTTTGCATTGTGATTCTCGTCAGAACAACATAACCCCGGCCCCCCGAGAGACTGATTGTCAAAACCGCTTTATTCAAAGTAGTATTGAAGCAAAGGTTATCGTTTACATAAGCCTGCCACGCATGTATGATCCTTCATGGAAAGGCTCTAACATTGCAGCCTTTTGATTAAACTGATAGTTATCGCCAGTGTTTTATTTTGTTTACCACATGCAATTACTAAAGATTTTTTAATATAGTTAAACAATAAAGGCATGCAAATATTTTGTTATATAAGGACGTTGAGGAGTTCTGTCTCTTTAAGCAGGCACTTTATTGTCCTCATCTCCTGCTCTCATGCTGGACCTTCCTCATCACATGACTGTCATAAAAACTTGTATTTCATAAAGCTTTCTCAAATATTGACCTGCCCGACTGTCCTTCTGCCTCCTTCACCAGTTTGAAACATGTCTCAAAATAGTGAAATTAACTTTCTATTGATGTTGGTACTGTGCTGACATGAATAAATGTGCTGCTATTAATCCAGCAATGCTCTCAGAACAAAGTTGAGCTCAGACATAGCTGGAGAGAAGTGTCAAGAGGTGACACGCTCACAAGTCTTGAAGTACGAGCGATGCCGTAATACCTAAAGCTCACAATCCAAACATTCATCATGACTTCATCAGCCGTAGGAACGTTAACATTTTTTTGTGCCCCCATTTGTATTTGAAGTATGTACTTGAAATGCAGTGACGGTGCACTTCTGTCGTCAGATCCAGGAATGGGACAAACGTTTATTGGCTTCAAGATTAGATAGAAACATCGGCCAGTGATACCTAATACCACACTGACCCAGTATCCAATTGTGTGAAATCAGATGAGCTCTCTTCAAGGGGCTAAGCTGTCTCAGTGTGAGTGCTGTTATCTGCGAGGCTTTAAGGGGGATCAGATGGGAAGAGCTGATTTAGCTTTTATTAGCTGTTGAACCGAAGCATGATCTGCAGAAATCTGAAAAAAAAAAAACAACAACAAAAAAACCCAGCTTTGTTGAAGCTGCTCTTGGGCATGTTTTACAGCGTTTTAACCTCATGATAAATACATAATAGATGTAAAATACAATAGTTTCAAACACTGTAGAAATTATAAAGAGGGTGCATCTGATATATAACAGGTTTCATTCTGCAACATTTTCTTTCCACGGAGAAGAATTGAGAGAACTTAATTTGAGATGCAGTTGGTATCGTCCCAGGGTTTCCTAAAGATTTGATCGGCATCAGGCAGTTGACCAGTATTATATCTACTTAAAACATGAAAATGAAAACCGTAAGTTTCATATACTGCATAAAGATCAATTTCACATTTTAAGATTTGATAATGATTTCATTAGCTTTGCCTGCCATCATTATTGTCCAGCGTTGACTGGCACGGACCAACTATAACAATGTACACTGTTGTGTGTATTCTTGCACAACAAAGTTGTTAATACGTTTATGAGTGTTTTGTCTCGTGTGTGAGAACCATTGATGATTTTAAAGAATTAGTTTTGAAGGTACTGTAACATTCGTACTTCTCGTCCATGTACTAAAGCTTAAACAACAATCAAATTTAGCTTAACATCAAGACTTGAAGCAGCAGAAATGCATGACTCCACCCAGCAGATAAATCATGTCGTGTGTTAAAGAGTTCTTTGATTCTGTCTGCTGTGAGGCAGGTTGCCCCGGTTTGTGGTCTTTTCAGCCGACTCGCTGCCTGCTCAGTGTTCTCGCCTCCTCCTGTATGAATCGGTAAATGTGCACGTTTCCCCAAAATGTCGCCGTGGAACCCGGAGTGCGGGACAAGACCGAAAAACCCCGAGATCACTTGATCTCGGTCCGGCTCTGTTCCATATCTAGGTGTGTTGCTTTGCTTTGTAACGCTGCATGCCTGACTGTGGGTGGACACATCAGCCTGCTTGTGTCCAGACCTGTTTGGTATGCAGCCTCCTCGGCAGCAGCCGGTCCCCCGTTTAGCTTTCACTCAACCTCAGAGCCCTCAGAGTAGCTGTGCTCCATCTTAACATGTCGCAGGATGCAAGGGCGGTTTGAAACTATCTGTGTGAGAGTCAGTCAGTGTGCAAGCTCCGAAGATAAGTTGTCCTTCCTGGGATAATTTGCTGTTGTGAGGAATTGCATAATCCAGTGGTCGCCATCAAGGATGATGGTTTCTAGTTTGAGAAAGAATTTCAAAATCTGTTTTTTTTTCTTCTGTGTTTTTGCTCCAGCTTGATTGAGATTACGCTGCTGGTATTTTTCTGGTTATGAGATCCAAGCTTGCTGCTGCCAGCATTACTGTGCTGTGACATGTTGGTATTGGTATGAATGTAAACACATCAGGGTTGGGTGTGTGAATAAGCAGGTATGGTAGTGCTGGGTTTTTTTTAAGAACCATTGCAGGCTTTGAATGCTGTTCTTGTAACTTATTCGTCAGTTTATTTTTCTGCAGAGAAGAAATTATAAGCACAGTTCCTGCT
Source organism: Blennius ocellaris (assembly GCF_963422515.1). Taxonomy (NCBI): domain Eukaryota; kingdom Metazoa; phylum Chordata; class Actinopteri; order Blenniiformes; family Blenniidae; genus Blennius; species Blennius ocellaris. The sequence continues at coordinate 24,524,122 of NC_137658.1, forward strand.
GTATGTCATGAGGCTTGCTTACTCTTTAAAAGTGTTGTTCTTTGGGGTTTTTTTTGCTTTTCCAGTCTAGTCATGCATCAAATCGCTCCCACACAGCAACCAAAACAACGGCAGAGTCGGGGAGTCATGATGAGACATTTCAAAAATGTCTGCAAGTTAAGAGCCGGGCAGTGAGAAGTGACTGACACACACCCGTAGCCTCACAGATTTACTGCTCTAACCTTTTTAGTAGGAATTGCTTGTGAAATTCTGTGACTAAGCTGCGACGCCACAGAGGCTAAGAAGAGCAGCGTTCCCCGCAAAGGCCTGCAGGTTCCTGCGGTAGATTTTACTGAACATGCTGCTGCCAGACATGACCGAATAGAAAACCTGATGAGGGCATGTTTGACGACTGGGACTGACAATTGTTGCGACCAAGTGCAAATGTTTGGTATTATTAAGTTCCATACAATGAAAACCCGATGCCCATAATTACAGATAATTTCCTGAATATCCTCAAAAGCATTGTCTTCAAATGTGACCAAATCTACAAATGACATCACCAAGAAACAAAGAATCATCCCCATGTATGTACGCACTGTTATCTGAATGTACTTCATAAAGCAGCTCTATCTGAAGGCTTGCACAGAGCAGATCTGAAGTAGTAGTAACCCCCAGTTATGCAGACAGTGTAATTTATTAATGCTTCTTGCTGTACAGGCAATGCTCAGCGAAAAATATTGGATTGGTATCTGATGTCTAGATCCATTTTGGAAACATTTAGAATATACTGAGCTCTGGGACGAACTCGGACAAAATGTCTTGTACAACTTGATAAGAGTTGGCAGAGTTCACGTCACGTTGGAGAGGGGCCGTTTGCTCCTTCTTAAAAAGTCGTGACAGATTTTAACCACTGGTTTAACTACCGTTACCTTTATTCGCTCAGCATTTGTTCTTGTTCATTTTACCATTGTGAGAAAACGCATGTCATCATATCCCTTTGGGTGCAAGTCTCACTGACGTCCCGTCATTAAGTTGCATTGGCCTCGTGGACATCAGCAGAGCACATGAACCTGTGATGTTTCAACGTGTACTTTTTCTCGCTAAAAACCTCACTGCAATTTCCGGTTCTGTTTTCACAACTTGTGTGGTTCTTCCTATCTCTGCCTGTTGCCACATCGTAAAAATAGGCCGTTGGTTGAGGTTTTTACTGAAGGGCTCGATGTGTTTGCTGAAGTGATGCTTGCCTCCAGCAAAACAGAGTTTCAATAGATTCTTTACACATCTGATGAAACTGTAGAATGAAATTATAGACACGTGTTGGCCAAAGGATTTGTGACGTGAACTCGTACGTGTGGCTTCCCAAGATTAATGTTCGTTAATGTGGAGTTCTGCACAATGTTGTCACATGTTTTTACAGTGGCTTTGTGGGATGCTTTACCCCCATACAAGCATGTGTTTTTGTACTTTTCTTAAAAGTGTCAAGAACCTCAGTGTTTGTTCTGATAGTGAGTAGAAAAGCCAGTGATGAGGCCAGGTTAGGGATGTGAGTCTGTGTGGTGGGGTGGGAGTTTGTAATTCTGTTTTTGCATGCTTCATGCCAGCGTTGTGGGGTGGGGTGGGGGGTGGGGGGGTGTCTGCATATGGCAGGTGTTGCTTTAACTGATGATTTTGAATGTAGCAGGAGCTCAGACGTCAAGTGACGAGAGGCAACTTAACAGTGTCTTCATTTCAGCTTATATTTAACTTGAAAAATGAAATTCAGTGTATAAAAGCATTGGAAATGTAAACTTCTTCTGGCAGAAGTTATATTGTTTATCTGCTAAAATTCGTTGCATTCATGCGTTAAGAAAACTGAGTCAGTGCTTAAAAAACAGTCCACGCGTTGTAATTCTTTTGTTTTACGTCGCTCTTGCAGAAACATCTTATAACAATATAATTGATGTAGAAAATGCTGTGTGTGTGACACGTCTCACGCCTATGAGAGTAACAGCATGTTGTTGGAGGAGGAAGGAGGGGGAGTGAAGAACTTTCCGCTGTTTCACAGAGGAAGACATTTTCTTGTGAGTGTGGTTTAACAGACAGGAAGCAGCACAAACCCACTGCAACAGTGATGCAGTTCCTGTGAGTGCAAAACTCACAGGTCAGTTTGTGGCTATTCCCTTTTTGGGTTGACGTGTCCCCAGCCTGCTGTGCAGAAGAAATCCCAGCATGCTGAGTCGTGATGAAGTTCATGTTAGAGGGCGAACAGCCTGTAATCTCTCAGGAGGAAACTTTTCTATACTAGAGTGACAAAGTGATCAGAGGAGAAGTGGAATCTGCTCTCTGAGCTGTTGTCTCCGGGGACTGAACTCGGTTTTCATCCCGGATCTATGGATTGTGTTCTCCTGCTAACACCAATGTCTAATCCTCCATAAAAAGCCAGATCTTAAAGCCAGTAATGTGTCAGTTGGCACAAACGACTATTGTCACAGGGAGGCATGGGTCGTCGTTCCAGAGCCCGGAGCCACAGTGGAAAAGTACAAGGTTCGCAGGAGATGAGATTAAATTCCATTCCCTTTCTGAAAGCCCGTGCTCGAGGTGACGTTTTTCTTTCAGTCTTCATTTGGCCCTGGTACAGCACAGCCTCGCGTGATGCAGACACAGTGAGCGCTGCTACAACGTGTTGCTGTCTGTGTCTCTGATGCTCAGTGCTCTGCAGCTGCACGCCGTTCCCTGCTGCCTGTGCCTGCTGCAGGGCCCATTTCTGCCATTTTACTGCCACGGTGCTTCAGGGTCACCAGTGAAACACTCCTTTATTCAGCACAATGGGGCTGGCATGGAGTCTGAAATGTTTCGAGACGTTCTCTCTATTTTGTAATTCTCGGTGGTGAGCTAAATGTAGAATGGGGCGAAAATGTTGTAGACAAAACAGCTTTCGTGTCGCTGGTGCAGGGTTATGTTAGTGGTGAATGACGACTCTACAGCCCAGCATTGATGCAACTTTTTAATTGTTCTCGTCTTGAGTATGGTGTGTTTGTGAAGTCACCAGCTCCATGACTTTACTGTAATTTATGTGCACTGCCTGGGGGATTTGTGCCATTTCAAAATGTAGGTTATAGATGATCTTATTAGTTATGGCTGTCAATACAAATTTACAGTATATTTGTTTCCCCAATTTTTAAGCCGCGATGGTTTAAGTTACCCTCTGTATTGTGTTATTGTTACATACTGGAGGGGAGTTTGATGATGCTGGATAAAACAAAAGGGAACTGGTGTCCAGAAATAATAACCAGGATCCCCTAGTGCCCATACAGACTATCGCAGTGCTCCAGGAATGAGTTTGAGGCTCATATCACTGAGTCATTTCCTTTACAGGAACCCAGAGGATCCTGCAAAAACAGCATGCTGACAACAAATTCATAACGTGGTTGGTGGTAGTCCTGTGCATTTTCTGCTGTCTTGGAACAGAGAACAGAGAAATCTCTGTGATCTTCGGGAAAAGTAAAGATTTCTCTGCGTTTGCAAAAAAAAAAAAAAAAAGTTTCTTGAGCACTGACTAATGATAAAATCAAACCTTCTGTCAGTTGCAGGTCTTTCGTCCTATATTTCTGTGACAATTTGTACCCTTCAATTTGCCACCAGCTACACCTGTGTGTGAAAAAAGTTTTCAGACACCAGAAATAACAGTCACACACTCACTGGCTCTCCCGTCTTTGAATCCTGCGAGTGTTTGTCTAACCACACCAGTCGACTGCTGAACCGTCGTGTCACCTGAAGACTCGGGCACATTTGTAACCTGAGCTGAAAATGGCTGATAAGAAAAGTTTGCCTACTCTTTTTCAAGCATCTCACACTGTTTGCACTCACCACATGTAGGGTGAGTCATTGCATAGTCATCCAATTGGCTTAAATTAGCTCCTTTCATGGTCAACAATGAGCTCAGCTGAAGAGACTAAAGCGGGGGAAGTGGGGCCTTCTGGGAATACTCCATTTGTTCATGAATCCTGACTCTAATTGGTTGTTATTGCGACTGGCAGTCACCATGCTGTCGGGGTGGAGTAGGCCAGCGTGAGCCCCGTACTCCTCTTCAGGAACAAGCCGTCGTAATCGTTGGAGGAGTGATGATTGATAGACGCAATCCCATCACCGTGGTCACATGACACACTCCCTCAGGGAACTGTACTATCAAGAGTCCATGATAATCTATAGTCTGCTTCCCCCCATTGGATTATTTGATCATATGAATTTACATCAACTATACAATTAGGGAACGACAACATCGGAAATAATTTCCTGCAGAAAAGATGCAAAACATGTTAAATGTTATAATATATATTTCAATATAATGCCTTGACTTGTATCAAGCAGCAAAATTGAAGCTGGATCAACATATATGAAGTTATTTCTCTAAATGTTATTCAGAGACTAGAGTAAAGTGTCAAATGAATTGTTTTCTGTCAGCAGTATATAAATATGTAACTGTGCACCAATAGAAAGCACCTAGAGATGTTGGAATTAGGGGACAGTGAGAATAGGTGAATAACAGCATGTTTGTTCATTCAGAACATTGCAACAAACATTTGGTTCTGTGGGACTGACCAGAGCGCCCCACCTGGTAACCAAACTAAAATACCCCAGTCTGTGAAAAGAAGGCCCCACCCAGTGCGAGTCACAGGCAGTCTATTTGCTCTGTGGACTATTATGTATTGACTAACATCCCAGTAAAATCCCTCCCTTCTCCCTTCCCCTCCTCCTCCTCTTCTCCTTGTCATGACGTCGCCGGTGCAGCTACAACCCTGCCCCTGTGCCGGGACAAGGCAGCTGTTGTCATGTGCTTCTGCGATAATGTGCAGGCTGCGTCTGACTAATGGCTGCTTCTCTTGTATCCCTGTCCGCTGTGAGCACTGTGCCAACTGGGCCACCCGGATCAATGAAGCACTGACAGGAGGGATGGAGAAAATACACACATGGACTCACCGACATGCTCTGCTAACGTTGCGTTGCTAAATGCAGATCGCACACAAACGCAGACAAATGGTGTACATTTGAGATACAAAGTTCAAACTTGTCACTCTAAAACATTTGCTGTGTTTCATGGCATTGGATTACCATCTCATGGCCAGCTGCTGAACAACTCAGTTTTTTTTGTTTTTTTTTAATCAACATATCTGGAAACTGAAATGCTTATGTTGTTTTCCCATGAGCGTCTAAGGATTTTACCCAAGATGCTCGGGTTGACGGGTAAACCGTGATTCCTGAGATCTCAGATGAAGCACCATGTGCCGATTCATCCCGCTTCAAAGGAAGCAGATGACTCTGAATGTATTCGCTCAATTTTAAAATGCATGTTAATAGACTCGGTCAATTCCAAGCCCACTCATATATGTTGGTTTTTGTCTTTTATATTTGACACAATTTAGCCACGTTTGATCATTTGAAACAGTACCATCATTTCTGTATTTGATGTTCTGCTAATGCACAGCGCCCAACACTGACGAGCCAAAAGTACCAGGACGTTGAGCTCCAGACAGATGGCAGCAGCGTCCAGCTCTGGCAGAAGCTGGCAATGGACGCTGCCTGGCAGAGACGGCAAAGGGGGGTTCGATTGAACTGAAACACTAGCCTCCAGCTTTAGTTTCTCTTGTCTCTCTACTGTCTCCCAATGTGATGCTTTCCAGGCAGTGGCCACATGTAGGCTCACTCTTCTGTCTGAATGATTAACAAGACGACAAACACAATTGCAAAAGCAGTTTGTCTGTTTTGCCACGCAGGCTGCCCGAGTATGTCTTTATCTATCTTCTCCTCTTCTGCTTCACCTCCTCGTAAACACAATTGTTCCTGGTATGCAACTTCGTCAGTCACAGAGGCATTTCAAAGCAAATAAGCTCCACCCTGCAGCAGTGGGAAAACAGATATAGTGAGTGTTGGATTTAGGGGGGGTGTTGCCAAACATTGCCATCAGACCTCCCTCCTCCTGCCAGCTCTTTGGTCTCTGGGAAAGTAAAGGGTGGGGGTGTGTGGCCTCTGGGTCTCCTTATTGAGTTATTCCTCAACCCAACATGAGCCCCTCCCGTCCCTCATCCCTGAAACCTGCCTCTGGGTGTCGGGTTGTTGGGACACATCTCAACACACACTAACAAGTACATGACCTCCAGCCTCCCTCCCCCATCGCCTGTGATCACGGCGACTCCCTGAGGGTCAGCACAGAGGGGCTTCCACAGCATCATCACACCACTGATCGTGTGTGTGTGTGTGTGTGTGTGTGCGTGCACTCAGACCATCTCCGCCCCTGCAGCTGCTCATGTGATCCCAGTATCATCCCCCTGAGCCTGACGACCCAGGGTGGTGTGCTGAGGAGAGTCACACACTCTGGAGCAGGGATGGAGATGAGATGAGCGGCGTCTCTGCTCTAATCGTAACGGACTGTGAGCTTCCCTCCTCTCCTCTGAACACCACTTTCTGGGTTTTGCAACTGTTAATTGATTGATTGAAGACAAATGTCGTAAATGAATTGATAGTGATTATAATAGTTAAATACTTTTCTTTGAGCATAAAAGCTTAATTCCTCATGGTTCTATTTTTGTGCTCTAATTTGATGGAAAGTTATTGATAAATCATGTATAATTGACTATTTAAAGCCTGAGAATGAAGAAATTAGTCTTTTTTTAAATGTGCCATATCTAGAGGCCTAAGTGACTGCTGTTCCTCGTTGTTCCATTTCGGTCACCTCAAACTATTTGGCACACGTGATCTTCAAATGATAGCAAAACTGAATCCCAATAGTGTCCTGATGTCCAGCAGTGCAGACCAGCTTTGCATTAAAACTACTCTCAAAGACTTGGGAGGAGAGCCACTGACAGCAACATTCATGGCTACTGGAGATATGTTGTTTATTTATTACTATCATTTTGCAACTTCCTGTTTGGGAAAAAAAAGACAAGATCCTTCACTTCAAATGAAAAGTTTCAACCATAATTTGAAGCACCATATATACCAATCTCATCTGGCATTTAAAATTGAGTCTTCTCCATAAATCTGGGTGGATTCTTCGACAATAACACTGAGAACAAGATGCTGCATGGAAAAACTTACAAATTCTATGTGGCATGCTGAGTTTTGATACTTTTAAACTGACTTCATTGACCCCAATATGGAAGGAATCTTAAAGAAGTTGACACTGTGTGCATGCAGCTTTTTGGCTATTGTAATTATACTTATTATAGATTGCGTGTGTTTCGGTCAGCCAGCAGGAGTTGTACAGTTTTATCTTGTAACTGATGATTTTTGCTTTCTCCGTCTCAATGAGACATAATCCAGAACTTTGTCCCCCCTTGACATTTTATGTCCAACTCGTTTTTACACAACCTAGTTGGACCTCATAAACCTTCCAGTAACACGACTGCTTTTACCTGCCTCTTGTTTCCCACTGAAATTAAAGTGATCTAATAGATCGGCTGACCTGCGCCCCTCTCTTTCTCTCCCTCTCTCTCTCTCTCTCTCTCTCTCTCTCTCTCTGCATCTCTCTGGCAGGTGTAGATGCTCCAGGCGCAGCGGGGCCCAGCCTCTGTGTCAGAGAGGGACGGGGCTGCTCCCACCTGGGCCACAGCACTCCTCTAAAGCTCGGATCAGAAAACGGTACAACCCGGAGGCCATTTTGTGACCGTCTGTGCTGAGAAGACGCCTGACTCGCCGTAGCTGGAGATATTTCAGGCTGCCCTCTGCCCTCTGAGCTCCACTGCCATGACGACTGCAGTACAGTCGAGTGAACTGGTGTTTGAGTTTGCCAGCAACGGGATGGATGAAATCAATCAGGTAATGATCACACTGAGCAAATCAAACATGTGCTTGATGCTTAGTGTACATTTTTATTGTTTGATGAAAAGAACCAGCGTGCCCCCCCCCCCCCCCCCCCCTTTTTTTTTTGCACTTCATTCAATCTTGTTGAGAGTACTACTTTTTAGAACAAACACTGCTTGCATAAACACTGTGGTCACTTGGGGAGGATTTAGCCTGTGATCTTTAACTGTGACAACATGCTGGTCAGGGAGAAAGGGCCGCAGGAGGACGGAGCAGACGGGAGGTTTGGGAAGAGAAGTGTGGGTTGCTGGGAGGACAGGAATGGAAAGATTGAAAAATATACAGCGAGGTTAGACTGTGTGGGCGGGAAAGGGTGGAGCATGGACATGAATGTGTTTGTGGCACAAAGGTGACTGTGTGTGCATATGATGTGAACCTGTGCCTATGTGTCTTTTCATTACGCGGTCAGGTGTGCAGTTATCTCATCCCCCCGCCCACGTCTGAATCCTGTGGAGCAGGCTTGATTGTAAGTGTGGATGTACCCGTGTGTGTGTGTGTGTGTGTATTTATGTGTACTAGTACCTGTATGTGTGTATCTGAAGTGACAAGTTGTCACTGGATCCCTGAATAGCACCGGTTCAAGCCTAACCTGATGGACCAGTTATGAAGCTGTTTGGAAGGGATGGGATCATTTCACTGAAAGGTCTTGCATTGTTCCAGAGCTACAGTTTTGTTCCTCGCTGCACCCACTCTGCCTGTTATGCAAGCGGTTTGCCCCTATTTACCAAGACATGGAAATTACCCTAACACACTATCTGCACTGCAGTGGAAATATGATTTCAAAGATCCATATATGCCCCAATGAAACTTGGACCTGGGTCATTCTTTGAATTGATTCTGTAATGAGTAACATTGCCATGTGGGTTTTAAAGTCAATACGTTGTCTATAAATCAAATTATAAAAAAAGTAATTATCTGAACTGTGAAAGTTTAAAATGTACAGAAACAGAGATGAGATAGTGTTAGTTTCTCAAACATCAGGATGAGGATCTTCAAGTGCACAGACAGTTGAACTCCATTGTGGCCGGGCAGGTAAAGCAGAACAGCGTGGGGTGTGGGGGAAGAGCCCGCACAGATGCTGTTGCTTTCAAAGGCAGAATGAGGAACTTATAAATGCAAATAGGCCTGGTATATATCGCCCCTATTTCCCTCCGAGAAACACTCTCCAAAGTCAGCAAAAAGAGGAAGAAGCAGTTAAAACACGGCTGTTCCGTAATTCCTTACATGTTGGGTACCTTGTTACAATTTTATGCTCTCAAAACAACCGTTTGTCTTTTGCATAGTCATTGCAACATGCTTGTCAAATTATCACTTGACTTGCATGACAATACAAGATGGGCGTGAAGTGTTCCCTGTGAAAACAGAATCCATTTACCATCAAAACAATGGCGGAGACGGCAGACTCGTCTGGTGCTCTGTCAGCACAGTGTGTGGGATTGAGGCTTTCTGCTTGTGACAGGAGCGGGTGGGAAGCGCTGCTCTCTCAGGAGCTCAGCAGCAGACCAATAGTCAAAATTCCTTTGTTTACTGACACACACACACACACACACACACACACACACACAAAACTGTCACTCAAGGACAGCAAATATCAGGTCCAGCTAAGGAAACGTGGTCGCCTCACTGTCTGCCTATCTGATAATATGTCTACCGAAGCCTCTGATTAATGGGAAACATTCAGCGTATGTCAGACAGACACTGATAGCGTCTGTAGTCAAAGTAAAACTCAGGGTTCTGTTGTGCTCCGGAGGCCAACGTGCTTGCTGCCGAGATGACAAAAACGCTGTGTTTTTGATCTTCAGAGTTATTATCGACGCCATGTGGAGCCGTCCAGATTTCTAAGCATCTACGCAGCGCAAAGTGCCAAATAATGTATGGAGCTTCTGGCGAAACAATTGGTGTGTAATTGCGGCCGGCGCGGCTCACAAACACAATCCACCACTGTGTCCAAATAATGAGCCGGTCTGTTAGTTTCTTGGTTAAAGTGTAGCGAAAAATGGGTTCGCGGCCATGCACTCAAATGTCCCCTCTTCCAATAACCCCCGAGCTCAAGGCTGGGCACCTGGTATTCCTCAGAGGACCAAACCAACAATGGACACTTGTGTAAAGAGACAGATAAGCCTTTATTCTTGTTCCTGATGCCACACCTTTCTGTCTGTGGTGTTCCCATTTAATCAGGTCATCAATAGAAGAAGGAGGTTTCCCTGGATTGATTAAAAAGGAGAAAAAAACAATATGTTCCCTCCGATGTGACAGGGAATTTTCTTTTTCTTTCTGGGCTTTTGAATGTGGGAGTGGCGCGATTCTTCTGGTCAGCTGAGCAGCATTGTGTTTACATGCTTCTTGTCTGGTCACGCAGATGTTCAGCTTGGTCTTGAACACATAATTGTGTTGGCATTTTAAAATGAGAACAGATTTCCAGCGGGAGTTTAACGCAGCTTCATGTTGTGTGGATGAGTCTGTGAAAGCTTCCTTTCATGAACGAGTAGTTTGCACACACCGTTTCAGTCGCCATTCCTCAAAATTCAGTCAGTCGTAGTAGAATGTTTGATAGTCCTAAGATCATCTCTTTTTGATGTGTAGTTTGCTGCCATCTGCTGGCGTCCAGCTTGACTTTCTCCTTGGTGAAAATTCAGATACCTAATGTGACCTTTAACATAGCAGGAAAAAAATTATGGCGTAGAAAAAAGAATTGTTGTATCTTTGAGTCCAGACGTGTTTTGGTCACATGGGGTTTGCTTTCCATGCTGCCAGTTGTATAGAGTACCATATGACTGAGTAATTCTGAGGACTGAATCAGTTCCCATGTCCCTCCATGACATGAACCAGGCCCCTGCTGAAGACTCTTGACACGGCCGGTGTTTGAGGAGCTCTCAAGTATGTTGGACCTCTCAGTTGTTGTGCAGCGGTTTCTTCCGTGCTCTGGTTATTCCCTCCTTCCCCTCGCTCCTTCACTCATCCGGCTGTGCCATGCCTGAAATGAAAAAGCCAGGTTAGAATTCCCAAAGCACGCTCAGGACATGATGAAGGGGCGGCTTGCCTGCAATTCATAACTAATCCATTAACATTCATTTGGTTTTATATAATTTTCTGAGCACAAGATTAACTTCTCAGGAGAAGTAGGCCAGATCAAACAGCTGGTTCCTCTCTTCTTCAGTGGGTCCCTGTGGACTGCTTCAACACCACAGAAATGAGCTGCTCTCCATGCTATGTGCCTCCACATTAGCCAAAATTGAGTAGGAATTTATTATATTTCACAAGGCAATACAAATTACTGGCCAAATTGCGTTACAGCATTAATCTGGTATCATATGGTGAATTTATTCTGTATTTATGATGTGAAGAGGAGCACTGAATGGTGTTTTTACTGCACTAACACATGCATTAAGACCATCACTCCGCTACCGCCTCGCATTGTGTCTTATAGTACAACCTGTACTACACTAATACCTTACCCTGTGTGTGTGCGTGCATGTCCTCTCTCTGTTCAGCTGGATGACCCGTCAGTGTTCCCAGCAGTGATTGTGGAGCAGGTGCCTGCAGCCGACCTGTTGCAGGTTTACTCGGGCCTCGAGTCTGATGAGGTGACCAACGGCATCATGGTGGACACCACCCTCCACGTGGTGGAGGAACAGTCCATCCTGGTGGGCGGCGTCGATCTCTCAGGTACAAACTTTACTTTAGTGTTCGTACTCATTTAGATAATGCAAGAAGCTTTCAATCGCACACAGAGAGAGACAAAAAGAACCCCAAAATGTGTTATTTGTTTGATTTCACTTACAGTTCCTGACAGAGATGGATAGTAATTATCACTCGTGAATGCATACAATTAATCAATTCATCAATGTCGCCTAAAGAATATTTAGTTCATTCAGTAATAATTTATTGAAGTTTTGCTATTTTTCTGCAAGAAGAATTACTCAAAATGAAAAAAATATATACATTGAAATGTTTGTGAGAACTTCCACAAGTGTAATTGATCACATTGCCCTTCCCAAAGTCAGTCAATGCCAACAGACAATCAGCTGTCTGGATATTAAGAAACAGTGTGCAACATATTTACCTGAAAAGATTTCATATTGATGAGGCTGTGATGTGATGGACAGAAACAGCGGTCTCAGGCACCGAGGACAGCATGGAGACAAGCGAGGCTGCAGCAGCACTCCTAAACATGGAGTCTCCAAACAACATTTTGGACGAAAAGCGAATGAGTAAGTTTTTACGTTATGCCCGTAGCATGTTTTGTTTTCATTTGTGCTTAATGTTTATTTCAGAAAAAAAAAAAACATTTGTGTTGCTGTCGTAATTTGTTCAGTGATACTCAAATGTACTATGTTAGTTCATTTTTGTTACAGTCTTGTAAATATCATTTTAACTGGACCACATTGCTTCCTTTTCTTTTGTTCAGATCATGAGTTTTCTCTTCAAAATTTCATCCACTGCATCTTGTGTCTGGCTCATGTTTCCTGTAGCCTCATGTGACATTTCTGTATCTCTGGTTTATGTATAGTTCACACCTACGGCGCTCTGCTAGAGTCAGACCTGACGTACGCCCCACTGAGGCCAGACCAGATGGACAATGTTGCGCTTGACGTTTCGTTAGACGAGGACACTTCATCTATGGATGAGATTCCCCAAAAGTGTCCCTTAAAACCTCAGAAAAAGACCAAAGGTAGCTCTCCCTTTCTCTTTCTGCTTGCTTGCGAGACGAACAATCATGCTTGAGAAATTCAGTGTGGTGGGTAATTTGGTGATTTCATTGTGGCCTTACATCTCATAACACACTACCCCTCAATTTGAATCACAGTACGAAAGCCGCGGGCGGTGCGCTCCTGCTCTCCTATCACCACCCCTAACCTGCCACTCAGGAAGAAGAGCAAAGAGGGCAAAGGTAAGCCTGACTAACTAGTCCTCTCCACTGTAATGAGCCAATAAAAATCAAGGTCTCTCCTCCTCTTGTGTACGCTCTGTTTCCTCATGTGGAGTGTGCAAACAGTAGTCTTCAGCCCCAGCAGTCCAGGAAGGTTAAATCTGGACGAGTTAATGGATGAGGAGATCTCGGAGTGCTGTGTTTCACAGGGAAACAGAAGTGATTGCAGGCTGGAGGGCACATTGATGCTCCACCGATAGCAGCAGACTTGTGCCGCTTAATGTGGAGCCTCATTGCACCATCCAGTGTGACACGGAGTGGAGGGGGCTGGGGACTGCGGGTCCAGCCGCACACATATACATCACCCTGTCATGGTGTCTGGAATCGTAGCAACTACTGGGAGCGTTGCTGTTTTTAACCACTTCTGGCCAAAGCATCTCACAAATTAGAGTAATCTACTCCGAGGCTTGGTATAATTAATTTTCTTTCAAGGCGCTCGTGCACACACACACACAGCCAACACGACAATGGACGCAAGAAAAAGAGCAGTTTTTCCTGTAAAACCTGTGGCTTCTATATATAAACTGAATTGCTAAATGAATTATAGATGTCTACAGCACAGCTCGAAGGCCTCGCCATGAATGTCTGATGTGCTCGAAATTTGAAAACATGACATAAATTATTTCCTCACAATTTGCAGGCAACACCATCTACCTGTGGGAGTTCCTCCTGGCTTTGCTGCAGGATAAAAACACCTGTCCCAAATACATCAAGTGGACACAGCGGGAGAAAGGCATCTTTAAACTGGTCGACTCCAAGGCGGTTTCAAAGCTGTGGGGCAAACACAAAAACAAACCTGACATGAACTATGAGACGATGGGAAGAGCTCTCAGGTGAGAGTAATGCACCGACGAGCTTAGTGCCGTTGTCGGCCGCATTAGCTTCAATGTAACCCTGATCCCTGAAAACACGACCTCATAGATACGTTCGCAATCCCTTACTGGAGTGTGACTTTAACATTTTATGAGGCTGGTAAAATTTGAATGGTGCTCATGCCTATAATGTGTTGAACGGCTTCTCTCTTCTTCTCCCAGGTATTACTATCAGAGAGGCATCCTGGCCAAAGTGGAGGGGCAGCGACTCGTCTATCAGTTTAAAGAGATGCCGGCCGATCTGGTGGTGATTGAGGATGAAGACGCCGGCTCGGATGCCAGCGCTGGCTACGGAAACCAAAGATCTTCTCACGGGCGGTCGGTGGTCCGCGGAGGAAACAAAGGGCACGGAAGACCTCATGGTCAGCACCAGCTCTCGGCGACGCACATGAAGAAAGAGCCCGTCGATGAATACCTGTACTACGAAGCCAATGGTGGACAAGCGGAGCAGCTCCTGCATTCTATGTTGGAAGGGCATCATGGGTCCAGTCTCGATACGGCACAAACTATGAGGTTGGACACTAGCGCACACTCTTTTGTTTTCTTCGCAGCTTGATAAACACCATCATCTAAATAAGGAATGGCTTTATTTTCTTCTCGGCATGCAGCTGCCACAAAATATAACTTTCTGTTTCACAATATCACAGACTGGCTCGAGACAGAGGAATTGATTTGGGGTGGCTTGAGCTCTTTCCAGATATAGCTAGCCACACATATAATGGCAGATGAGTAACACAAAATTGCTGCACAGAAAGGTCAAGGCTATGGTGGATATGACTCAGAAACTGTCTCTGATATGTGTCTCATCCAACAGACACGTTTACGTTTCACTTACAACATGTCCCACTTAATATATATGATATGAGCAGTCATTTTCTTTGGCTTAGTGTGAAGATGGACTAGCTTTGAATGTGTTACCACAGTCAGGAGCTGATTAGCTGGTTGCTTGGTGACTACTAGACTCACATATATCCACTGTTATTTTACAATCAGATTCCTGTGTTGAATAGAGATACCAGGGAATGTGAGATGGAGTTGGGCAGGTTAGTTTGCCTGGAGGCAGTTTACTTGTGAGCCAACTTATACCTCCAGAAATGCAAAAATGACAGTATTGATGCCTCTAAAAATATCAGACCACCACACACTTGCACCTACTGTCAACAGTAGAGTCACTGGTTAAACTCAAATTCATGTTTTTGGACTGTGGGAGGAAACCAAAGAAAAAGCCATACACATGGAGAGCTTGAGCCAGACTTGGGACTGGGAGCATTCTTGTTATGAGTGCTAAACACTACACCACCACAACCTATGACTGATCCGCACTGAAGCAATTGGAAAGAAATCAGAAATGTGAAATGCCATCATCTGCATTGAGCCTGAAATCCAGCACCCAAAAGAGTCGGCTTCAGTTTAAACTATTATTATGTTTGGATACAAAAGTATTTTCAGGTATGATTATCAAGCAAGTGGCTTCTTCAAAGTTTGATATGAAGCATTTTATTCTACTTTGATGCAGTGAGAGAATAAAGCAACTGAAAAAGCAATAGCTTTGCAGTGAATGCTGCCTTTGTAAAGTTAATAATGTTAATTATGTTCTGTGGACATCAGAAAATCCTTTCACTACCTTTTGTTTTTTTTACAGAGTGCGGCTTTTGTTTTTTCTACTGGTTCACTTTTCATTTTATCGTGCTATTGTATCGCCCACAGTCTGCATTATCACTCATCTGACATTTTCTGCGTTGTTAAGCATTGTCTGCAGTTAAGAATCAAGGGGAATAATCATTTCTACTTTACACCTGTCAGCTCTGTTTGTTATATTATTAAGAGCATTATCGCTGCGGTTTGGCATCATAGCAGTGTGTGGGGTAACTTTCAACGCAGGGCAGTAAGAAGATAAAGTGAATATTGTAGTGCTTAGCGCATCTATTTACTTTCTTTTTTCTTTCCAGGACCATCAGCTCTCCTGCGTCTGTTTCTATGGTCCTGACGTCTCCCAGCTCTCTGCAGTCTGTTCCCCTCAACCCTGTTCTCGCCAACGGGGACTCCAACCACTGCTCCCCCCCCCGGGTTATCCTCCACACCATCCCCTCCACAACAGCAGGTGGCAAAGGTGTGCTCGCCATGCAGACGGCCTCTCTAGCAGGTGGAGCCAGCAGCCTGCAGGATAGCCTCCCACAGCAGCTCCTTGTCACCAGTCTGGCTTCCTGTCCCATTTCTCCCACCTCCTCCGTGTCCTCCTCCTGTACATCCCCCCCAGGAGTCATTAGTTCCACCGCTTCCACCCTCAATGGTCTCCCCCGCCTCGTCACCATCAACACCACCTGTGGGCAGACCATGGTGGCGCAGCAACCCGGCACTGTAATTGCCACCGTGCTGAAATCTAGCGACCTCTCTGGGCTGCAGGTCAAAGAAGAGATGCTGGACGCCAGCTACTTCCAGTCGATGGTCAACGGTGATCCGTCCCTGGCCGCTCATACATTTGAGAAAGAAGAGATGGAGGCAGGAGAGGCGGAGCTCCAGTACAGGACTGTGATCATAGGTACCAGTCAAAACCAAGGCCAGCAGGCCGCGAGTGAAACTGTAATTAATGGACATTCCTCTCAGGGCGGCAGCCCGAGCGAGGGCCTGACCCCCGTGGAGGAGCTGGAGGTGCGCGGGGAGATGTCGCTGCAGCCGGAGCAGGGGATCAAAGGCCTGCAGGAGCTACCGCTGTCTGTCCAACTGCCTGCAAACTTTATCCAGATAAAGACGGAGCCTGACGAGGCTTAGCGCGGCCGGACTCTTCCATACAAGCTGAACCAAAAAAACCCCCAAAAAACACCTGCATTTCTTTTGTCAACGCACCTGATGTTTTGTTTTGACCGCAGAGATCTGACCAACGATCAGAAGTGAGGGATCAGGCACCGTGTTGCTCGAAATGGTTGATCAGTTCAGCCTCAGGATTTATTGTTTACTCACATATTTTGTGACCATGTGCCTAATTTTAAAAAGAAAATCAAGGGAGTGTTTTGTTTAGCTTAGTTTAGTTTCTTTTAAGAAGTCACTTTTTTCATATTTGGGATGATCTTCTTTAGACATGAACCCCAAACACACGCACGCACACACACACACACACACACACACACACACACACACACACACACACACACACACACACACACACACACACACACACACACGCACACGCACACAAATGCCTTCCAGTTTAGGAGAGCAGCCATCGGATGAACCAGGGATCCCCGTCTGCCAAATGTGCCAGTTAGTCATTTTTTTCAATTCTTCCATCTCATTGGACTGATAAGTTGAAAGAGGAGAACATAACAAACCAAACCAAGGGACCAAAGTCCAAACGGTGCAGTGATGAACACTGGGAGGATGCGCACGGTGTGAATGCTGATGTTTTCTTTCAACCACGTGCAAGTCGCAGCACAGATGTCATGTGGCGATGTCCAACCTGCTGAAAGCAACACATCTGAGTTTGATCGAGGAGTGCCTTACAGGAAGTTGAAACAGTTCAAGGCTTTTTTTTTTTTTTTGGAGACATCTTCTTAAAAGATGAAAAAACAGACTAAATGGCTTTTCAGACATTCAAGAACTTATTACTCATTTATTTTCATATAAACAAAATAGGTATGCATTCTCTCTCCATTTCCCTTGGCCTTAAAACATTGTGTTACTATGGAAATGGGCATTTCCTGTCCACCAAGGACAGGGTAACATCAAACCTGTTTGTATAGAGCTGGCGACTGGAGGCAAAGCAACATGGAGAGTAAAGAATACACAGGATAGAATGGATTTTATCAGCCTCTGCCTAAGAGGATTTGAGGTTTAAAGCCTGTTTATATAAAATGGAAAATATAAGAATGTGTATCTATATATATATAAGCATATAAATACATATAATATACAATTAAGAATGAATTTATGGCCACAGCAAATTTATTTATTTTGTGAATTCCTAAATTCTGTAAAGAAAAAAATGGCACATATGTTTTCTATTTACGTGTGCAAACCTGAGGGAAATTCAAAGAATATGAACGTTGACGCCAGAAAGCTTTGGTAGATTTTTTGTAAGACCAATGTTTTTTTTTTTTTTTTTTTATTTGTATATAGCATTCCATATGATCAGGTTTGGTATTGTCTTGAGTTTTGGACTCGAGTCGTCAGTCCACTGCTATATGCTCCTATGGTGGATATCCTCTGTTGTCTGTCTTAGTTCAACATTTACTGAATGTGCTCATTTGTTTTTGGTTCCTCCTCTCAGCGGACATACCTTTTCCTTTTTCAGCAGCCAAGTTATCGAGGCTTTCAGAAATATTATTTTTGTTCTGCATAAAATATCAAATGTATCAATCAAGTATGTTTGAAATCAAGTTGCTTCAGTTTGGCAAAACAAGCAGTACTGCTGTCTTTAAATCTCTGCTCCCTCTCTTTCTTCTCTCTTGCCTCACCTTCCCCCCTCCTCCTCCTCTTCCTCCTCCTCCTCCTCCTCTTCCTCCCGCTCCCGGGTCAGTGGAGTCTGTGCCTTCTTTATTTGCTGTCCCACTTTGTTAAGAACCTCTCAGGCCAGCCATCCGATTGGCCCCTTGGTCCTGCTGGGGGATGAAGCCATATTGATCCTGAGTGGTATCACGGCTAAATTGGTTGTATTTTCCAGCCGGACTGTAGCAGCAGAGTGAGGACATTCAGACATACTGACCTCCATCTGCACTGGCACCTAAGGACAGGAGTTAAATGCTATTTTACAACCCCACATCAGCCACAAGGCTCCAGGTCTGCAAAGACACTCTGAATGTAAACCTCTACATGCTTGTGCACATTTTCGACAATCATTAATGACACTGGGTCACATTTGCATTGAATTCTGTCATTTTTAGGAAGGGGTTGCTGCTTAATTTTGCCCTGTACGTATATATTCTGGTATTTACTCTGCTTCATTTCTTGTCATCTGTGAAATGTTGAGGTATGTCCACTGCTTGTATTTTCTTGCCTCTCTTGTCTTGGGTTATCAGTGGCCTCCTTTATGCTGAATATAGAATAGATTTCTAAGAAAAAGTCAATATGCTAATTAAAAAAACAGAATCTTCTTTGCTGAGCATCCTTTTTATTTTATTTGTTGTTTTGTGCAGGCAGAGGGCTTTGGGAATCGTGTGAGGCGGCAGATAAAATGTCACACAAGACATCTCTGAAAAATTAAACTGAAAACCAAATTAAACTGGGAAACAAATAGCTGGCGAGGGGTTACCAAGTCCATTAATTTCTACTGTCGAGATAATGAAACTATTTCTGCCTTGAAAACTCAAAGTTGTCTTGTGTGGCTTTGAGGGACTTTTGATCACATGACATTTAGAGAGAGAGAGAGAGAGAGAGAGAGAGAGAGAGAGAAATATCCTGTAGGAAGCTGGATGGGAGCCATTAGCAGGCCGGAGACTGATTGGACTGTACTTAAGAGCACCATTCCTCCAGTTGCTGTGGGTGGATGAATACATTAGCATGTGACATGCCCAGAGCTGAAAACAGCCCAGTCTGTCGCCACAGCTTGCAGTGTGTGCGTGTGTGTGTGTGTTTTCGGGGGCTGGGGGGGGGGGGGGGTGTTGAGGAAGAAGCTGTCTGGCAGCAGGGCTTGCCTACTGTGCCTTGCACTGTCTCCACCCACATGCACAGCTGTGGAGCACAATCCAATCTTGCCATGGGGATGCACACACACACACACACACACACACACACCCAAGGACGGAAGATCAGCCACCGCTACACCTTCACTCTCGCCAACACCTTTCCAGCTTGGTGCAGATGAGAAAATTGAAAAGAGAGTGAAATCATTTCACAACCTCCACAACTCGGCGAGGAACAACCCTCCATTACGTCCAAACAGACACTTTGCTTGTCAAGCGGCCCATCGATCTCCCGCCGTATGGTAAGCGGAGGTGCTTATGGATTACTAAAATAATGAAAGGGTACTCGCAACCAGCGTGTCTGTGCTATTCCTTCGGTTAGTGAGTCAGAGACCCTGAAGATGGAGCAAGAGCCGGGTCCTGGGAGAGGAGGACTATTTCTGTGTCGCCTCCAGCCACTGACACAGCGCAAGTGTTTACTGCTGTGCCATGCTGCCTCTCACAGTGGGAGCAGTTGAAGGATGACGGCTGACATTATTGTGCCTCCAGCCTGTAGCAGGAACAGTACAGGGAGAGCTTATTTAACCATCAGGTCACCAGACTGACTGCAACATTACAGACAAAAAGGAGTTGATGACTGGTCTCATGGCCACCGCGGCGCCATGCAGTCCGTTAACTCGACAACCTGCTGCTGAGGTTGGATTTAAATAGAGCACTTTAAAATGTTGAGGTTTCTCAAAGAAGCTGTGAGTGAATCTATTTAACGACAGCAGGTGCAGCACGGTTCCAAATTTTAAAGGGAGAAGGAAAGAAGAAAAAAAATCCACACATGGTGAAACTGCACCACTTCTTTTGATATTAGAGCAGTGCAGCGTCCCGTACACAAGATGGCACTGGTAATACACGTGTGCTCAGCTGAACCTCAGCCTCAGTCTGCAATGGAGAGAACTGTTCCTTCAGGTCACTAATCTAAATACAGACACTCCTCGTACATTAGTTTTCACTCTCCGTCACCCCACAATAGCAGCTCACGGATCTAAAAGAACCAACGATTATTTGAAATGAAAATAAGCATCTTGGAGTGAAATTTTTCCTGCATTTTTAATACGAGACCAAAAGAATTATTTCACGTGTGAGCCTCAGTGGAAGTGGCCGTTCCTCAGGCCACTGAGGCCAGGTGGAGGGGAAAAATATCCTTTGAACTGTGATAACTTGGTAAACGGTTGGCGTGTCTGTTTATCCTGCAGAGGAGTCCATCTTGTTTCCTCTCTTCACCAGAACAGTGATAAACAAATGCTGGAGGAGGGAGAGAAAGGTGGGCTTCTACAAAAACATAGTGCACCGCTTCATTTGAAATTCTCTAATTCTGGTCTATAAAGCAGAAAGTCACTGTTGAACTCTCATGTTTGCTTCATGTCACTGTATTGAACATGGCAGACTTTGTAGGAATGCAAATGAACTTTCTACTTAGAGGGTTTAAAAACTTTCGAAGCAACTAGAAAGACATATCAAGAAGACTGAGGCAATGAGTTTCACCCAATGTGACATTCCAATCATTGTATATGTCCGGCATCATTGATAAGATTTTGGAAATACAGCCTGGCGAGTTTGGTTGAGTGAAACCCCTGATATTTGTAGTGTGGAACTGGGCATTGTAGCTGTGATTTGAGTGAACTATGAACGGAGGTGGGCAGCATGGTGTTGCAGTGGTTACTCTGGTTTCCTCCACAGTCCAGAAACATTCATGCGAAGCTAATAGTGACCCCAAATTGTCCAGAGGTGTGAATGTGAGTGTTTGTGTGGTTTCTATCTCTGTGTGTTTGCTCTGTGATGGACTGGAGACGTGTTCAGGTTGTACCCTGCCATCGCACATAGGTAGCAGCGATCGGCTCTCGCTCCCCGTTACCCTCGGCAAGATAAAGTGGTTTTGAGAGTGGATGGATGAATGCAGGGTGACTCGCCCATCACCGGTCAAACAAATAAACAATCATAGAGTCTTGTACTCACAGCTGCAGTCGACATATATGTTGACCAGTTCACATTATTTGCATGTGTTTGGACGATGGGAGGAGACATACAAACTTGACACGCAGTCTCAAGCTCGAGGTCCTCTTGCTGTGAGGTGAGAGCGCTGGGTTAAATTTCTTGTTCTTTTGGAATCCGGTCCTGAAACTCATTTATAAAGCATCCTGTTGGGGTGGTTAGCACACTCGCTTCACAACAAAGATATCCAGGGTTTGAGTTTGTGGGCTATTCTGTTTACCCGCACTCCTCCGGTTCTACTCCTCCCACAGTCCCAAAAACATGGCTTTGTGGTTGATTTGTGCCTGAAACTCTCTTTGTGTTACCGTCGCTTTGTGTTTGCCCTGAGATGGGCTCGGTTCCAGCCCCACCATGATGGATAAAGGAGTATTGAAGATGGACGTTTGTCAGATGTCAGAATGCGTCTGCACTCGTTTGCAACCCTAAATAACTTTCATCATCATCATCATCATCAACCCAAGTATTGCTGAGTCTCCTCCACAATGAGTCCTAATTTGGAGACGTCTGCACTTCGAAGTTTGACTTTCATGGTTAATATTGGACTTTTGTCCCAGCAGGTTGGAGGAGCCCTCAGGGCACCAGCTGTAATATCTGTATCAGCCTCTCCAGTCAGGGTGAACCATCCCATTCAGAGCGACTCTCAGGGCTTCCATGGCAATTTACTCTCACGACTACACAAAAGAGTCCTCAGAGACCTCGGCAGATAGACAACTAACAACTAACGGCATCTTACAAAAAAAAAAAATAACCCTTTATACTATTTTCCAGCACTGAGTGCAGAAGCTCCACAGCAGCCGTATGCTGAATGCATCCATTTTAATAAACGCTTGACTATTTGATGTGATAAACGGGAAATAGTGAGAAATGAATTATATAAACAATGATTTTTTGAACTTTTCAGAACTGCCTCAGGGGCTTTGCAGTACACTTGTCAGTTTATTTGAAGTATGTTTGCAATTATTGCATTTGTTAACTCATGCCAGTATTTTTTTGCTTGACATGTTGCTTTGGGCCATTGACATTATTGATTTAAAAATAACAATATGGGTGCAGTCGCAGCTCTTTATGTGTATATTCATAAAACATTTACATGCAGTAATATGTTTTGTTCTCCTCTCTACCAAATCCATTTTACTGCCAATTATTATTGATGTAATTGACATTAATATTGCACTGAAGCAGCATGAGTCAACATTCATATCTACTTAGCAGGCGAGATACTTTCATATTACTCTAAACAAAGCATTGTTGGGTGTGTGGCACACCAGAGAGTTATGAAAGAAATAGAAACAATACACATACGCCAATTTTTTTCCCCCAGTCAAGACAATTTGATGCCGAGTGTCTCTGCTGATGAGGAGGGGGACTAATGGAGAGAAAAAGGATCAGTCTGTTCTATGGATCACATGAATTGGATTCAAACCCACACAGCTATCAGTTTCCACACGAACACCCTGGGGTATTAAGTGTCTTTCAAGGAAATCACACAGTTTGTTATGCTAGGACAACTGAGATTACTCATACAATGAAATTTTAATTGGAAAAAACCGTGAAAGCGTCAGGAACATACAGAAGACTTCAAAGCAAACGATCACAACACGAGCGCGCGATTTGTGTGTCTCTCTCCGTTGAACTTCTGAATACCTCACATGGCTTTGAATACGTTCGGGCATTCATGCACCTTGTTATTGTGATGACAGAACATCAATTACAAATGCCTATCTGGCTAGCTTATCTGTCAGTTGCAGATGAGAGTCATTTCAGCCCGACACAGGGAGATGCAGCGTTGCAGATTAAAATCTCTCCCCAGCAAAGACAGAACTGTTTGAACAGCAGCATTATTTAAAGCGTTTTCTCAGATTGCGACAACATGAAAACAATGGCGGATAGCACATCAGTAAGTACATCAGAAAGAGACAGCTGAAGCCCGTGCATCTTTAATTATACAACATTAGCGCTACAACATATAAGAACAGAGGAAAGGGATTGCTGAAAATGCATGGAGTCACTCAGGAGGAGGTCTTCGAGGCACAGACACATTAAAATGAATAGGTTTTTTTTCTCCGTCTCATCATATGAAGATTTCCTACTTGTATCTAATGTTTTTAATGTACAAATCCATGAAGTGTTGCATGATATTTTCTTGATGCATCACCATGACCATCTCTGCATTATTTTCTTGTGTTTGATAAGGTGGCACATGCTGGTCACTTAAGTAATTGCTGCTTATCCAAATCAATCCTTTCAGCCCCCCCTCGAGACCACTTCTGTCTCAAAACATTCATTTGCAGCTCCACCCCCTAAATATCCTTTGGTATCTGTAGCATTTTTCTGGATGTGCAGTGTGTTTTCCTTCCTGCTTGTTCTTTCACTCTCGTATATGCTCCTCGGGGGCCACTGTAGCGTTGGAGTATGTGAAGGACTTTTATCTGCAAGTTATGTAAGCAATAAAAAAAAAAAAAAAAGCATGACAAAAAAAGCAGGGATATATGCTCTCACTGAGCACTTCATTGGGGACACCTGTGCAATCTAATGCAATCCAATTCAACAGCTCAGCCATGAGTTGTATTTTATGAAGCTTATTTATTTTCAGTTTCTGTAGACGCTGTCAGAAAGGTGATCATTCTGCTTTGTGCTTATTTATTGGCTCCACAGTGGGAGGTGGTGTTGCACTGAGCCGCGTTAGATGGCTAAATGTTAGCATTTTTTCATGTGGACAAAATATTATGTGCGCTACTCACCGTGGTCAACGGGCGGTATGGTGGAGGCATTTGCTTTGGGTTGCTCTGCTGTCCCTAATGAAGTGACCCAGGAGTGTCTATTTGGGAACAAATAACACATCCATCAAAAAATAAATGGTAACCTAAAGATAATGGATATTTTTTCGAAAACAAATTAATTATTTTTGATCTCAGCACTGACGCTCCGTTCACAAATAACTAAAATTGAATGATCACATGCAAATCATTCTTATTGATCGGCAATAAAAGAGGTAATTGGGCCCAACTGATGCTATCAGCTGTTTGATGAACCACTTCATAATCAGTAGTGACTCATCCATCACCAGCATGTGACACAACTTTAGGATAAATATCCACATGGATTCAGATTCAAGGTGAACTATGGCATTTCTAGTAATAATTTGTTATCATTAATAATAATTAATCTGTTTGTTAACCATTGAAGAACCATTAGCCAAAGATTAATGTGTGGCTATATAATATGGTGAGGACGTTTATATAGTTGTACCATGCAACTGGTTAAATATCAAAGGCAATAGCACCATTTATTTTGCTACATATTGTCAATTCAACTATTGACGTGTCAATCTTCATTAGTCAATTCTCTAGAGGTCTGTGTGTGTGTGTGTGTGTGTGTGTGTGTGTGTGTGTGTGTGTGTGTGTGTGTGTGTGTGTGTGTGTGTGTGTGTGTGTGTGTGTGTGTGTGTGTGTGTGTGTGTGTGTGTGTGTGTGTGTGTGTGTTGATTTTTACTGTATGTATGAAATTATTTTCCTTCAACTTTAACGCCTCATTGGATTGTCTGTAAGGCGCTTCGAGTTACATTTACTGTGTGAAAAGTGATTCATTGAAATGATTGTGTGCACTGTACCGCCTCATCATTTTGGTAGAACAACTCTTTCTGTGCCTACAGAATAGAGATAAATGCAAGAATAAGAAAGAAATGTTCGGACAGACACATTTGTTTCTCAAGATTAGTTTGTGGTGACATCTTCCAAACTAAATTGCATCCATCGAACAAAATAAAAAGCAAGGAGGCCAAATGAGAGAAAATTCGATGGGTTTAAACAACCAATGCTTCTTAAGAAAGAATCAAAATGTTTCAAATGGCATTTAAACTGTTTAGCCTGACTCATACTCAGTGGGTGAACTAATTAATGATTGTTTGCGGTAAGACTGTTTTGGTCTCAGAAGTGGTCTGGAATATTTATCTAGAGGAGGATTTACGCCTTCACCAGCATCCACACTTAACCCCCTCCGACGACGC
The DNA here is from genome assembly GCF_963422515.1 of Blennius ocellaris. Lineage (NCBI taxonomy): Eukaryota > Metazoa > Chordata > Actinopteri > Blenniiformes > Blenniidae > Blennius > Blennius ocellaris. The sequence goes on from NC_137658.1 coordinate 24,549,406, forward strand.
TCAGATCCTCCCCAGCATGCGGGCAATCCACCAGTTGCAGGGCATGACAATCTGACAGATGACCCGGCCTCCTTGGTAGTAGTAGGGCCAGGGGTTGAAGCCACCCAGGGGCTCGTGGTAGCGGCGGCAGTAGCGGTAACCACGGCGACAGTGCTGGCAGCAGTAGCCGCGGTCATCCAAACGGCTATCCAGCTCGATTCCAACGTCTCTCTGCAGAGGACAGAGCGGGCGGGCAGGGTTACAACCACACACATGACAAATGCCAGTCCTCTGGAGGCGAGGGCAAGAGCAGAGAGCAGAGAGCAGGAGGAGGAGGAGGAGGAGGAGGAGGAGGAGGAGGAGGAGGAGGACATGAATTGATGAGTCTGCTTTTGGTTGTAGGTCAGCAGAATATATGTAAAAAACCAAACAAGAGTGAGTGGATCAGAACTGATGTGTGCGGAAATGCAAAACTGTGCCGAGCTTGATGACCGTGACAAAGAGATCAAGATGGTGCTGAGAGTGAGCGAGCCTGATTTAAGCTCCAGGAGCATAAAACATGATATAATACCCTTGACCTTTCCCCATCCACCAGTGGTTGGAGCGCTGGCGGCGGCACAATGCCTCCTCCCTGAATCCGGCATCTCTCCTGGTGCCGTGTTCAGTCAGAGGGACTGTAATGCCGGTAGTTACCAGAATAATTACACTATTTCTTTCATCTCTGACCTCTTAACTCCCTCGACCGAAGCACACACTCTGCACTAAAATGGCGGTCCCTCCTCCATCAGAGCATTCAAATTAGAGCCCCTCACGTCTTGGCGCCCTCCCCCTGACCTTGACTTTAAGTGCACGGCACATTCCTAAAGCAATTAGCACAGTAATGATCGGCTAACAAGGATTCTTTCATTTGCTCTCGCTGGCTGCCTCTGAATTTATAGAGGGGCCAAATGAAACCCAAACGAAAGGTAAATTGGGTAGAATTAATGGCCCTTGGATTTTTCCATTGTGCTGGTTGGTTCATGCCCTCATGGACTCGTGGGGGCTGAGTGCCATGCCTTTGATCAAGAGCAACTCCAAATGGGGTTCGTAGAAGTGCCACTTAACTGGCGGTGTGAGTTGAGGCAGCCACTGCCCTCAGTATGCATTTGACCACATTTCAATCTCTTTTAGTAAATGAATCCTCTGAGACAACCCGGTGCTGTCTCGTTAAACTCCTCAGATCCAGGAGTCCACGGTCTGCGCTCACTTCACCTTCAAAGCAAACTGGTGTGACTCTGCGAGCGTTCACAATGACTCAGCTTCATGCAACAGTGCCGAACAAAACGCATCCACTGCTGGGTAGAGAGACCGTGTGGGAATTGTTTGAGAGGACATTATCCTCTGGAAACATGGTGGAGTCCCTCTCTTCACCTTTCACAGACAGAAGCAGGATGAGGGGATTTTTTTTTATTGCATCCACTCAATGTGTTTAATGCGTTTTGTACACATTATAGTGGCATGAATAGCAGACTTGTGCTGGACTCGGTGTAATGCAGTAATCTGTAATTCACGTCATCATTGCAATAAAAACTCAGGTTTGCATTTGTGTTAGCGTTTGTTTTTACAGATGTAGAAACCCTTTGTCCTCAAACAAACCCAAATCTGAAAAGCCGCTGACGCACTGTGGGGATGTGTGGGCAAGAGTTCATATCCACATGAAACATTTGTGTGCCTTTGATTTGTTTCACTCAAAACAAGAAAGCGAAACAGGATAAAAACAGTATAATCATCTTTCCTGCTGCTCATGAACCGATTGTTTTGTCCTTCTTAAATGGCATCGTCTGTCCATAGGTGTCTGGACTTGCAACACAAACCAAAAAGTTCTCGTCGTACATCACCAAGCCTGCACACAACAGTCTGGAAGCAGAATGTGAGATGCAACTTGTAACCAAAGTACTGTGCCGTTTATTTACCTCGAACTAGCTAAAAGTGCACACCAGTCTTTACTCTAATGCAGTGTGAGTGGTTGTCTGTACATCTGAGTTTGTCCTGTGGTGGACTGTTGACCCGTCCAGGGTTCAGACTTATGGTTTAGATCAGCTGGAGGGACAAGTGGCCCCCATACTGGACAGAGCCGCACAGACACTGGAAGAATGGATAACTACAGGAAGTAAGTAAAACAGCAAATACTATTTCCACCCTATATGTTTGGTGGAAATAAAACAATGTGTTTTAGTTAAAAAAATAAATAAAAAAAAGAAAACAAGAAAGCTAATAGGAGTACAGTATATATAGGCCCAGGTCTTACTTTTCAAATGTTTTTAATTTTTACTTCTTTTATTGTTTTTTTTTTTTTAAAGATAGCCATTATGGGATAATTGCTGATTCTTATGCACCGACAGTAATTGCAGATCTAAGTCCAATATGCAGTGAAATTCACTAATTGTGCTTGTTGTTCTTTCACGGATGTTAGAAATGTGGGTGGACGAACGCCCACACAGGCCTCCAGCCACATTGCTCCTCCCCTCAGGCTCCCATGTCACAACTGACTTGGTCTTAACTTTTGGTTGAATGCCAATTATTGGTAACGGCACTTAATTCACCGGCAAAAAAAATGCATAACTCTGCTCCAGCGTGTTGCTTTTATTTGAAATAGAATTTAAGTGATGATAAGTAGTCTGCATCTGTTGCAATGAGTCTTCTTTTCCTTTTCATTTTTTAAATCATTTCGATTTGTCTCCATAACACTTCACTTACAATCAGTTTTAAACCACTGTTGTGACAAAAAAAAGATTAATTTTGTATAAAAGTGATTACTTATTTTACCTTCTGTTGTTCCTTTTAAATCATTTTCCCTTTTCATGTAATTTTTTTAAAAAGAAAGACAAATAAAATACAATATAAAAAAATCAATTCTGTACCCCAGATTTTTGCTGTTGCTGCACCCCCACCTGAAGCTCTCTGGCGCCCCCCAGGGGATGCCCGCCCTACACTTTCAAAGGCACTGACTTGTGCAATGGACCAATAGTACACAGCTGCCGATTTTTCGCGATTTTCAGTAAATCCACATGGTACAATTATGCAATTTTGACCTATTTCACTGAGTCAAGCATCAAACAATCAGTCCTACTGAAATATAATTTGTTTGGAATCTCACAGATGCATAGCCGTTAAATTTAAAACTAATAGCAGCCAGACCCACCGATGGCTCGACATAGCTTGGTTTTGCACCAGTTTGCATTGCAGTTTTAAATCAGTACAGGGGCCCATGTATCATTGCTTTCCCCTATAAGTTAATAGATAAATCTGTCATGTGCATGAAGCCTTTATGACTGTTTTTTATTGCAGCTTCAGTCAGCCTGTCACACTAACAATCCTATTTTGCTGCAATAAAAATGATTAAAATGACATGAATAGACTAAACTTTCATCAAAACTTTATTTTATTAGTTAAAACAGATGTCGACAAAGTTTTGCTTTGAGTAAACAATGAGCAGGGAATGTTGTCTCAGTATACGACACATCATGGAAGTGCTTAAAAACTTGCAGCCATATTGTCAAACTTGGGACTCATGCTCAGTATTGTAAGATCAATTGGTGACTCAGACGCCAAATAAAATAAGTAAATCGAAAAACATTGGGAAATAGGGCTGGATCGGCTTGGTTTGGTTATTTTCTAGCACACAATGCTTTTGGTTGCAGAATGAAATTGAATTGTCTCCTTTGTTATCTGGGTAAAATGTCATAATTATTACTTCCTTCAATTAAGATTAACGAAGCATTGTGTGATGTTCACATTTATTTGTGAAGCTTTCTTTGCGCCTGTTGAGTGCACTTCATGTTGGTCATTCTGCTGCTGTAGGATTCAAAATTCACAAAAGATGGAGTTTAATGACATGGTGAAGCAGCGTGGGACGATGGAAGCTGTTCATTGTTAAACAACCAACATTACAGATAACAAATCAGGGATCAGTATGTGTTACATTACACACATACTGACAAACACTGTCTTTGAAACTAGCGTGATAGTTTGTTGAACGCTCGCCTCTTCTATGATCAATCTTATTTTTCGAGTGAACTAATAATCAAGTGCTAAGTGTGAAGTGCGTACAGTGCCACTGACAGAGCAAAGGAACTACTTCTATTGATTAAAATAATGGATTTGATCTGTGCTAAGTGGCAAAATGCTCTTTTCAGTGACACAGTGCATGAATACGCAGAATAAGCGCATCTCAAACAACAACATCAAATACATAAAAAGCTCATATATACTTTCATTCACACAAATATCAAATAGACTCCTTATTTTTGAATATTTATGAGTGCTACATGTTACTGTGAAGCCACTGTAACAGATTACTTTTATAATAGTATTCATAGTTACTGGAGTTCCAGTAACTATTTCACCAAACTGGAGGAGGATCATCTCATTAAATCTGAACCAACTCAGTCCTGCTGACCCCGACAGGAAAGACGTCTGACTGAGCGTGAGCGATATTACCGTCGGCCTGCATCAGGAACTAATTGCTTTTTCCATAAAAAGCAGCGCAGTATGAGCAGCGGGCGTTCCAGCATGTTGCTCAGCAGAAACAAAAGAGACAGCAGAGAGTAACAAGAGACTGTGACGTGCTGCAATAGCCACATTCTACACTTCCTGTACTGGAGAGCACGCCATCATTTCACACTGAACGCTGATTGCGGCACCAGCATGCGTCCAGTTAAACTTTAGTGAGTAAAGCTGAATAAATTTACACATTTTCTAAAAAAAAAACCCAAAATCATTTGGTGACTCGGCTTAGGTAAAATATCCAAAACATTTGTGACAACAACAAGTGCAGCTTGCATTTGATGTGAGCGTTGATAAACGGAGTGAAATTACATATTTATACACACAGAAGTGTGTGGAGGATGATATTGGGGATAGGTGCATGTGATTTATTGCAGTGACAGGCACGGCTAGGCTTCTAATGATTTATTGTTTCAGTCAGGTTTCAGGTCATCAGCTCCCAGGCATCAATCTGTTATGGAAACAACACGAAATCTGTCAATGGACCAGCGATAATCTTATCGGCTTCTCACAGCCCGAACTGGGATGTTGCAAAATGTGGAGCTCCGGTACGGAAAATGAAGGAAATATTTTATTCAAATGAAGCCGGCGATGATCAAAACAAACAGCCAATAGGCAGCATTGTACCTTAAAGACAATTAATCAGAGCTATCCTTTTAAAACGGAGGGTACATATTAATCACTCCGGCTTTGAGTTGCCGTCTCCAGTGGGGAGCCGCGGTGATAAGAATGGTTCACCTTGGGAAATCTGAAGCAGTCACTCACAAACAAGCAGCATTAATGAAGAGTTAAAGTCATTACTCCCTTGCTGCATCTGATTTCATCACACACTTACTTATACACATGCAGACACACAGACACACACAGTCACGCAGCGATCGCTGCATAATGTGAGGCTCTGGATGTGAATGAGTCTGCGGAGGAGAAAACAGCGTCAGTCATTCAATAAGATGTAACGAATCAAAGCATGACTCCTCTAATCTCCTCACTTGTTGGTATTATTTCACACATGCTGATCACCGCTCTTCATGAGCTTGAAGCACATGCCTGGATGTGTTATTAAATCTCATAGCAGAGCTCATCACATTCATTCTGGGATCAAAAACGGCAGAGATAGCGTTTCTGTCTCATTCCGTGCTTTGTATTCAAAAAGCAGGTTTAAAAAATAAATAAATAAAGACACACAGGACAGTGCCACATATGAAAAGCTTTGCTGCGTGTCCTGATCTCAGATTCCTATCTCACTGTGCTGCACCCTGGCGTGCAATGACAATGAAATTGGAAGTAATTGAATACACAGATAGTCGTGTATTTCAATAAACTCCGCTGGTTCTCTGCCGGTGATAAGGAGCTTGAGCTTCATCTTAAAGATTCCTCTGGAGGCACAAACAGCTCCTGCGTTCATCGATTTGAATTCTTGGGGCTTTTCGCACCTCTTTTATGCATGAGCAGCCATCGAGCCTGACCCTGACTGCAGCAGCCAGAGGTTTGTAACAACGGAGCACAATATAAACACTTGGACACAGGCAGACACACACAACAAACATGTTTACTTGTGTTGGTGTGTGTGAGGTCAAGTCATATTGGGGGCTATTGGTGGAGGGGGGTCAAGGACAGTGGGACAATCCCTTCAAGCTTGTCAGATGGTAGTTATTCAGTTTGAAATTTCCAGGGCCACCTTCGATAATACACTGCACTCTGACATGGCAGCTGTGGCAAAGTTCAACCTCGTATATCTGTCACCCACCACACACACATACACACACACACACACACACACACGCACTCGCTGGGACTCACACGATTACCCTGGTGTATGGATGTTCGATGCGGAGAGGCAAAATATGAACCTATGAAATGCAGATGAAGTGAAAGCACGTGATTAATGTGTCTGCATGTGTGACACAAGAAAGGATGCAGGTAGAAATGGAAATGGACTGAGTCGAGCAGACCGAGTGTGCTTATTTCCCCCGACTTTATGCATATGCACATGAGAGGGATTAAATAAAAAATAAAAGCTGGGCGAACACACGTGCCTTCCCACTGGCACAAGCAAGAGTTCAGACTCCCAATTACAGACTGCTGCCTGCCCTCTGCTTGTCCACAAAGGCCTTTATTATCAGTGGGCCCACAAACAGCAGATAGACCTGCTGCTGGAATGGATTGCAATAGTGTGCATTACTCAGCTGATAGAGGCGCTGCGTTTCAAAAGCAGAGCTGAGTTTTTCATCCCCTGGTATGTTTTAATCGCACAGCGCTGCATCTCCTGCCACAGGCAATGAGACAGGAGACAGAGGAGCTCGGGGGGGTGGAAGACTTGAGCTGGTTGTGTTTCTGGGACGGGCCTGATAAATGTCAACATTATAGGACGTCTCATTTCTCTGGTGTCTCTCACCGGCTCTCCCGCTCTGAGGAGCCGACCGAGCCCGACTCATTATCCTTGAATTTAGCTTCAGTGGCTATTCACCTGCAAGAGCTGAATGTGTGTGTCATTGCACCTGTATTCCTTCCCACTATCTTTATTGTGCAACAGCAGCTTTTTGAGTGCAAAATTGCTGCATAATACACTGTGCAATGCAACCCCCCCCCCCCCCCCCCCCCCCACACACACACACACACACACACACACACACACACATCCCGCCACCCCTGAGTCAGGGATAATTAATCATACAGCATGTGAGTGGTTTACATGCAGCACACCAAAATATGCCAGTTGGCCTTTCCATTCATTTTATATGCTTTGATAATTAAAGCATTATTAATAAATGTAACTTATCTGTGCAGCAATGAGTGACCTTGAGAGTGTTCCTTTGTGCAGCGCCTTCCACTGCCTCAGAAAGTAGGAAGTGAAAAAAGACACTAACAGGCGCTGTAAGGCACAAGTTGCTGCCTTTGAAAGGCTGAATATTCCTCTCAATTAATGGAGAGACATTAAGGGAGTCTTCAATGAACTGGCCTTACTTAAACAGATATATAGAGCAATTGCTATGCCCTCTGGTGCACAAAGTCAGTTTTAACATCAATTAGTGAGCGATTTATATGCACAAAGAGTCGAGGCAGAGCCGGGGCTGATTGAAGTGGCTGTACTGTACAATCCCCTCCCCCAACCCCCAAACCCCCCCACCACCACACTGCACCCCCCACCGCCGGGTGACATGACGGAATGGCCCCCCCCACTTACATAGTCGTTCACGGGGACGTGGTCCAGGACGTCGCGGGTGAAGCGCTGGCCTGTGGCCTCTGCATCGGGAGCGTCCACATTTCCAACCTCAGCATCTGAATGTGTGTGTGTGTGTGTGTGTGTGTGTGTGTGGTGGGGGAAAAGAAGCAAAAGATGTTTCATACGGTTGGAAATAATATAAGAAAGCTCTTAGATTCCTGGAACTTGGCTCACACACTCCTGTTTTCCCAGTGGCTTGATGCGAGCTCCCAACATTCAGGAGAGATTTGTTGAAATTCATTCCAACCTTTCTTCGTGCTTCTGTCGAACGATGGTGTTATTGCCTTTGTGATACTTACACGCAGATCCTAATTTAGAAAGCCAAGACAGCTTTGCTGGAAAAATGCTCAAAACCAAGAAACAAATCTTCAGATGACCAAATGCACACGCTTCAGACTGAAACTGTTATTATACTACATTTCACAGAGAAACGAAGCTGGATTTACTTTGGAAACATATTTTACACACAACGTTTCCTCTTAATATGCTCTCCGTGGTCTCGTTTCAATATCCGCTTTAAAACTGCTTCATGAAATTATTTGGTTCAATACATTTGAAAGAAATGGCTGTATTTTTTAATATAAATCTATTCCACATGTGGTACTTCCAACTTCTTTCCTGAAGTGACCAGGTATATTCTGAATTCATCTGAATGAAGTGGGAGAGAAAAGGTCCAGGGGACACATGGAGAATGGACATTCAGCCATGGAGCTACAGGCAATGTACAGGCCTTTTTCATTTTGTCTCCTTTCATGTACTGGATTGTGTAGCTTGTGGTCATTTAACCTAAAAACTAATCAAGTCATGTCTTCTTTCAATCCTAGTTTAAATTTAACAGATCACCTCCCTTCTTAAGTCATTGAAAATGTTTTAGCAGAAAATGAATTATATGTGTATGTCCTGCACCTATCAGAGGCTTTCATTAGAAGAAACGTCCCACTAAAACAGCTGTTCAATCACCTCTGTTGTGGCTTCTTTTTCTCTTAAATTTATGTTGAAATAGCATTTTGCTTTTCACCTATATGTGGGCCACAGCTGTAGTCATGGAGTAATAAAATGTGTCATATGAATTTGAGTTTCCCATCACCCTCCTTGTTGTCAACAATGAAAGCAGGTTTGACCTTTCGGCAACTAAAAGCTGCAGCGTTTGCATGAATATAAAGTTAAATTGATCCTGCTTTGGGACTATTTGGCATATTGGTTTTTTTCCCCCCAACGATGAATTAAAAATACATTAATGTTTTAACACTCAATTTGACCAGTTATTTCTATGAGGGCCTTCCCTTTTCTCTGCATTATAATAGCACACACATAATACTGTTTTTTTTTGTTTTTTGGGTGATGCACTTTTTTCAGGTCCCGGTTTATATGACAATGAAATGTTTGTGTTGTTGTGTTTCAGACAATTTTCATGTTTACACGGCAGCATTTTGAAAAAGATGCCTGGAAACAAAAAAAGATGTAGTTAACATGCCTGGCCATGAGTTGGCGCTGTTGGTTGATTTTTGTAATGAAACCACACACACACAGAATGGGTGTGTACCCATTCTGAATGTTCTCAATGTATTGGAACATAGTAGTCACGTAGTAAATTATCTTCAATTTGTCTTTCAACAGTATTTTGGTGTACGTCGGCTACTTGTTGTCATTTCCACCTGATTTAAAATGGACATTCTCATTCTTGATATACTTGAGTTGTCAGTGAAGGGCATCTGATAAAACTCCTCTTTTTCATGTTGGATTATACATTTACTTGTACGATGTCTCGACGGTCATGTTTCTCAATCTGCACCAGTAACATTTCAGAGGAGTGCTTCCACCACTGACCGCAGCCGTTTCAACTTTGCTAACAGACACAGGAAAGCCAGAAGCAGCAGTTCATATGCTTGAGAAACCAAAGTGTCTCAGTGGACCTGCGTTTGGCCTGTGGGGATGCCCTCCAGCGAGCGTGTTAATAGTCTGCATTTAGAGGCAGAGATGCCCCCTGCTCTCACCACTCAGGGGGGAGGGATGGATCCAGTGGATGGGCAGCTGCTGGCAAATCTCCCAGATCTTGGAGTCGAGGAGGAAGGCTGGGTTAACGATGGGCTCCTCGGCAGGAACCCACACTTGGGAATCCTCCACCTTGGTATCCATGGCTTCATCCACCTGCTGGAAAACATGCACGCACGCACGCACGCACGCACGCACACACACACACACACACACACACACACACAGAGTCACACAAAGTAGAGTGGTACATTTGCGGTGTGGTCCCAGGAGCCGCACAGCAGCTCCAGCAGCCTCCTCGTTTTATCTGTCACCTTTCCGTCTTCTGAGGGGATGGCAACTTCCCGACTCCTGACTCCCCCCCCCCCCCCCCCGCTCCCCCCAACACCCCCCAACCCTCCCACCCCCGGCCTCCCTCTCTCTCACCCTCTTCTCAAGCCTCCGGCATGCTCCTTCTATTATACGTCATTGAAATTCAGAGACAGTGATGATTTGACTTTTAAATGACTTTAGAAGTGGTCTTCATTACTCTGAGTGTGGCTGCAATATCGTTTAATGTGACAGACACAATAAAGCCTCACATTCTCCCCCCTTCTGCCCTTCCTCCCTCCACCTTCCCCGAGTCCTCCCGCCCCTCCACCACAATGCTCGGCTTGGCACCCGGCACTATCACTGGGCTTAATTTGTTGATACTGTAGTTCATGAGCTGTAAAGTAAACTATTATTGCTTAATGATAGGGACTACATGTCAGCGTTGTCTAATAGAGATATATGAAGGGGGTTTGGTAATGCTCTCCCCTAACAGTGTAGATATTTATTTTCTTCATGTATATGTAAATACACACAAACAAACCCCTCTTCCCATTCCCCTGTTAATTAGCAACCCAGAACAGAAAAACAGTTCACTTGACAAATGTTTTTACAAGGTGATTTTCTTCCAGTCTAAAGCTTAATTGCGCATTAGTTAAGCTTGATGTAGAATCCTGGGGCTATAGTAGGAGCAAGAATCCTTTATATTGGGTCGTGCCCCAGCCCTCATGTTCGCCCCTGTCACTCCTGCTTGAATTCAAATTTTCAGTTTCATGCTGCTTCGTGTTTGTCATCGAACGATACTGTTATGACCTGCAGGGAATGGAGAAAACAAACAAACAAACACCAACAACAAAACTAGTTGTGCACGTTCTGTCAAGTCAGAGGTTGTGTTGGGGCACAGGAAGTGTTCAACCAGGCTTTAGACATGCGTCGCCCTCAGTTTTAGGCGGCAGACAAACGATGACCGGTTCGGCTGCAGCAGTGAGCGGCGGTGCACGGCAGACGCGGAGCATTAAAGCGTTGAGCTCTCACCATCCGCGTTACTGCGAAAATTTAAATCAAACTCGGGAAACACAAACAGTAGACTCTCTAATTGGACCTCTTAACCACTGAAGCCAAGTGAGTCTTCTCTGGAAAGTAAATGGAGGTCACGACACGGGGCTCACAACATGACTTGGACTTCACAGTTGAGAAACGACTCCAATAACTTGCAGGAGCGAGCGCCTGAGGGGGGAGTAGTAAAGGTCAGCGTTTTAGCATGGGGCAAAGATTTCTAAATGCCAGTTGACAAGTACAAAGACAACATGATTACAGTCCACCAGTTTACACACACTTTCAAAGGCTTTTCCATTTTTCTATTGACAAATGATATATTATTAAGAAACAAAGACATTTTTTTTTTCTTTCTCCTGAAGTGTTGGACCTTGGGACTGATGGCTGTTTGCTTTGTGCAACCTGCTCCTGATGTATGTATGTTTTTTTTTTTTTTTTGCTTACAATGCACAACTTAATAACACACCAGTTGTGCTGTAGTTAATGAATTTACCCTCTCCTGCCACCAAGTCCCCGGGGGGACGGGGTACGGAGACGACACTGTCAACATGACACATTGTTTAAAGTGGTGTTATGTTTGCCAGAGATCAACAAAGATTTTCCCACCATACCCAGGAGCTTTCATATGCTGCGCTGAGCACAGGAAGGCTTATTTTATGCGGCGTACCAGGTGGTGAATTTCAGCTGACAACCATATTCAAGCAGCTTACAGTGAGTGTGCTGGTTCCTGCTCAAGGGCACCGAACACCCCGCCACATTGGCATTTATAAACGGTGAAAATTCCAAGTGAAAAAAATTTAATCATCTCTACGGACTGATTGGATTTGCTGAAGTAAATCTGTGCAAAATGTTTGGCTTCATTCAACTTTGGTACATTTTGACATGCAAATTTGTGCCGTTGACAAATACAGAAGTGGCTCCGTGGAGCTTTGAGGGGAACAGACAGCCTGCAGAATCTGAAATAGAGGAACCTGCCTTAATTTTTCCTACTGTGCAATTTTATCTGACCTTCCTCCGTCAGAAAATCAGCCTTGCTTGAAAACTTACTGCGTAAAAACGGGGAGTTGTGAGACGGGAGAACATGGTTAAAATATGTTTATTTGAATCAACTGGATTTGAATTAAAGCTGTTAAGATGAAAAGTGGAACAGTGGGAACAGTTTTTCTCAATCCACTTGATTAAATATGAGCAATTTTTAGTGTTTTTTTTGAACGTTTGTTTTGATCACGAGTACTCGCACGCAACACACACGTTTGAACGAGCCAAATCACTATGTATGGGACACATCACAACAACAATGGCTTCTGCCTCGTCGAGTGTGGCTGCACCATCCCCAGAGGGATCTCCAACTGTCCCCTGACATCCTGAAACATGTGCAGCCGAGGGGCCGCGCTCAGGCATAAAGACCTCGACACGTCTGCATTAAAGCTCCAGCTCAAGGACCAGGCAGAGAAATTCCCTTTAATATTCGTCATTTACAGACGGCACAATCGTCAAAAATCTCCCTCCTGATGAGTAAGCCCACCATCAGATCTTACAGCCTGAATATTTGCAGTGAATTTGCACAGACAAGGTTGCAAAATGTTCACAGTCTGTTTTTCTGCATGAATACCGAATTTGAAAGAAGCACTTCTCATGTCTGTTAAAACTGCAGTCAACTGTGCAAATGACAAAATGCAAAACTTCCTCGCTGAATAGCATTTAAAAAAAAATCTATAGTAGGTAAAGCAAATTTCAGAATATTGATTGTCAATACATTATAGCTGCCAGGAAGCTCCTCACCATGCTAAGATGATCTTTTCACCATCTTTGTACCAGTATCCATCAGAGAGGACAGTATTTCATGGATTGTCTGTTGTTGGGACGAGTTATCTTCCACTGCACATCTTGAGTGTTTCTCTCTACAACAGGTGCTAAACACATTTCACTGCATGTATAATTATGCTCGTGACAAATAAAGGATTTGACTTGGTTTGATTTTAGCCAACAGTTACTGAGGCATATTCTCTGATTGCTGTTTTTTTTTTTCTTCTTCAGCAGACTCCTTAACAACATGGGGCGATTTAATATTTTTTATTTTGAGGCTTTCTTAAAAGGTATTTAATTAGATTTTGCCAAACATTCAAATGTGAGTGAATGATGAATGAATATCTATACCCAGAGAAAATCAAAGCTGGTGTGTGGGAATAATGAGCGAATGTCACCTTCAGCAGTAAGAATCTGATTATTGTTGTGAAAAAGAAGTTACACTGACTGAGTTTTCCATGGGTTTTTGTTGGCGCTGCAGTTACCAGGCCAACCCCCGAAATAGACATTAGATTATCTTTACGTGAACTGGCTGGCGACATATTGGTGGTTTATCTCAGCTGTTTTTTGTTGTTGTTTTCTTTGCTGCAGAATCCAAATTCAATTCTCAACAAACTGAACGGCTGAACTTAACGAGAGAATCTCCCAACAAAGTGCTGACGGCTCAGTTAATCAACCATGTGCATTTTATGAGTACATTTGTACAAGAGAGAAGAGGAAGACGAGTGAGGAAGTTCATGGACGTTGTGAGGAAATGCAGGTGAGAAACTTCCTACCACAGAGGTCGACAGCCTTTTTGACAAATAAAAGAGTCGTTGTTGTCCACTTTACACTCGCGCCCCGTTTACACAGCAACGCTTTCAAGTGAAAACAGAAACGTTTCATTGCATCTTCAGTTTCAGTTTCCACAACAACAGTGATCAGAGTCATGCAACTTTTTGAAAACAGCTCCCGGGCTGGAACTTATTGAGGCTCCGTCTCCGTGTGGATGGAGGCAAACGCAACTTTTCTGAAACGCTGCTTCCGTACATGCGCTGCACGGCCGTTGTAAATAGTTCTTCTGCACACAATAACAACCAGAGTGTCATGGTTACAAGTCCACATTGTCCTGGGATTTTGAGAGTTTTATAGTTGAGGGTCACCACAATAAAAATCCAACTTGGTCGTCTGTCCATAGGAATGTCTCTGCACATGCAATTGTTGATGTTTATAGTGTATTGTTCTCTGCTGCATGTGTGTGTAGTTTCATTACAAAAACAACCAACAGCACCCACTAGTGGCCCCATAAATATTTTTTTTGAGCATTGCTGCTGTTTCTGTGTAAACAGACGTTGTTTTCAAAATGTTGTGTAAACACTAAACTTTTCCAAAATGAAAATACAAATATGATGCGTTTTCACTTGAAACGTTGTCGTGTAAATGGGGCCTACGTAAATTTAATCTGGAGCCATAAAACATGTTCAACTTTAAAATGAAGTAACAAAGTCTTTGATATAGATTTGCTATACCTCCAGACACAGTTTTTTTTTGTTTTTTTAATTTACATTCATAAAGTTTCATTACTCCAATTTAAATCTGTAGACATTTTGTTTCTACAGTGCAGTCTTTTTTTTTTTTTGTTCTTTTAAGCAACTTCAGCTGATATAATTTTAGCGCTTCAAATCAATGAGGAATGTGTTTGTACAGCAACAGTCATTTATTAAATTTTTTTTTTCATGTTTTATCTCTAGGTTTGCTGCTTGTTATATAGATTTCTGTCGTGGTTCACTTTTCATTTTTATGTTTTTTGTGTGATTCTGTGACCTTCAGGCTGCTTCACTTCTCTTGTCTGGTTACTGCTTCCCGGCCTGGTGCGTCTCACCGGAGCCCGATAAATCTGCACAAATGCTTCTTAAATACTGCCGTTTTTGTGAGGAGTCATTTCGTCAGTTGGCTCAACACAACGTTTGTTTGCAGACTTTATCTTTACATTTCCTCAAAAGTTTCCGTTTTGTTCCTCAAACTTGGACTTTGTGACGGATCATCTCTGAGATTGTTTCTATTTGACCAAATTCAGTGTTACTTCCTGTAACACTCCAACGTATTTAATCATTTCCTCTACCAACAAGTGCAACGTCACATTTTTGTTGATTCAATCCCTCCATGGTGAATGTCAACAGACAGAAGCTAAAGGATATCATTTTGAGCAGATTGTTCTCGTGGAAAAAAGGATCTAATGCATGCAAGTCGGCGTATGTGTGGATTTGATGTCACCCATGGTTTTATTCTCAGTGAATCACCTGCAACACGCAAACAAAACCCGAAAGCACAATCCATTTGTGCGAATGTGTAATTTATGCCGGATCTTAGCAAATCAGGCCCAATGTGTCTCAAATCATTTTTTTTATCAAGTATGCATAGAACCATCTGCTGGTGTGAATCGCTCGTACAACCGAATTCATCAGAACAGGAATTGAACTTTTTTGTTTGCAGTCTCTCTGGCCAGCCTGTCATTCACTGAACTCTGAATGATAGAAAACAATCTGTGCTGTATACTCACGGGGCTTCAGTGTATTCACATCCTGTGCAGTGGTGTTGTGTTTCTGCACACTGTTTCTCTGTTTGGAGTTGTCTGAGTGGGAGGTTTTGGGTTGCCGGGTGAGCTTCGGTCATCCATATTAAGTGTCTGTTTAATGGACCAAGCAGCATCCACTGACAATGTTAAGGTGTGTGTGTATTTGTGTGTGTGTGTGTGTGTGTCTGTGTGTGTGTGTGTGTGTGTGTGTGTGTGTGTGTGTGTGTGTGTGTGTGTGTGTGTGTGTGTGTGTGTGTGTGTGTGTGTGTGTGTGTGTGTGTGTGTGTGTGTGTGTGTGTGTGTGTGTGTGTGAGGGAGGTGGATGGCGGTTGCCATGTCAGACTGGGAGAACTGGAGTGAAGCTCGGGGATTACTCCCTCAGACATTTTATAAAGTAGGTAAATTGAAAAGGAAGGAAAAAAATTGTGGCAAACAATTCATGTTTGTCACCTGGTTTTCCCTCGCAGGAGCTGCATTTCCTTATCAGCAGCTTGCAGTTTTGCCGCAGTTTTTTTTCCTCCCTGCATTGTTTTTCACCATCGCTCTAAAGCCTGTCGTGGCAACTGTGAGCCCTTTTTCCTGAAAGCCTGTGGCGGGGCGAGGCTAGGAACCATTAGTGCTTGGCTTTAACCCCAATGAGCTTCATGTGTTTCACCACCTGAGGAAGAACTTGCGTTGATCTTTTCCAGGGTCACACGTGGGTGGATTTGCACAGACAACGGATCAGAGGCCGCCATCTAATGTGAAGACAGACTTTGTTGGGGTCGAGACAAGGTCACGGTTTATTACCCAAATGTGCCCCGTTGGTATTTGCTGCGTTTCTGTTGTGTAATCCACTATTTTTGAATCATCCTCTTCTGCTGCTGTATTTAGCGATCAAATCACAGTGAAGTCAGCTGTTATAGCATAAATATGGAATACAAAAGAAATAATTGGCATTGGTCTAATATTTTATGATTAATATGCTGATATATGAACCAAGTAAATAAGAATTTTAGATGGGAACAGTGTGGAAAAAAAAATAAGGGGGGGGGGGGTGGGGGGGGGTTGAGACGGAAAGGGTGGTTGAGAGTGGATGAGATAATGTTCCTGGGACAATTTATGGTAATTCTCCGGCCTCTTCATGAATTTTTCAGTATTTTACATTAATTCTACCACTTTGTTGGAAGCAGTCTGTGTCCCACAGGTTGTTTAGGAAGGGCATGAGGTGAGGTCAGATCGGAAAAGCAACCATCATTTGGTCAGCTGGTTTTATGCTGAATGGGACTCAAAGATTTAAAGGGAGTTCATTTAAAGTCACACATATTAAAAATACACCAAAGCCCAACCAGAATTCTGCTATTGCAATCTAAAAAGTCCACTGGAGAAAATACATGTGGTTCTTCTATAAAAATAACAGCAAGCTTGGTAAGCGTTGGATAGCTTAGCAAAACACAACACTGAGACCAAGAGCCGTACAGCCCATTGCATAATGCAGCAGTGGAAGCTTACTACCGTTTCTCCCCACGAGCCACGATAACATGCACACTGAAAGGTGCAGAACTCTCACAGTCTAAGACGTGACAGGCTCTCGCCAACCACAAGACCCCAGAAATTGAGCAAATGATGGAGTTTTGTACCATTTGTACTCTTAAGACAACAGAAGACTGAAAGGTGTGTTTGTGTGCTGTCGTCGTTTGTTTCCTCTCTGTATGTTCAGATGCACAGCTGCTCAATGCAGCATCAGATGTACTGTGTTTAGTCTTGCGAGTGGAGTGGTGTCGTTGCCCTCAACTAAGCACCATCATTTTACTTTGAACATTGCAACCTTGTGAGATAATGGACGGCACCATTTTGCTTCAGCTCACCGCAGCAAATGGGACATTAATGACTCTAAATCCACAGGCGAGATGTACACCTGCCCAGAGTGCAGCAACAACATATTCTGCCTCACTCGTATATAATTGGCTCTAAGATGGACTGACACCCTGTTCAGGATCTATCCTGCCCTTCGCCCAATGGATTGCGATCAGTTCAACCCCCTTGAACCTAACTTGGATGAAGTGGGTGTAAAAGATGGATAGATGTATTTAATTGGTTGTCCTGAGTATGGAGGAATTCGGCTCGGGGCAGCAAAACTATTAATACCAGTGTGTCTCTGTTGCCTAATTCTGACATCAAATCTCTGGATCACCATCTATATCAGTGGTTCTCAATTATTTTCTGTCATGCCCCCCCGAGAGGCTAGAATTTTTTTCAGCCCCCCCCACCCCCGAATTGTACTACCATTGAGAACCTGATAATATTTATTTATTTATCTGTATAAACCACTGTATGAGTTGCTGGCACCAGCATTCTGCATACAATCGCCTGATTATCAAAATCAATTAATAAAATGAGCTGGAGGCCCTTTTTTTTATCATTCAAGCATGAATAAAGACACTAATACTGAAAGTCGCGCCCGCCTCACGCCCCCCCTGACACCCCACCACGCCCCCCCAGGGGGGCTCGCCCCACCATTTGAGAAGCACTGGTCTATATCAACCAGTCGCAGCACAAACATAATGGAGTCAGTCATGGTTTTTCCTGCAGCTGGTTTCCTGTGTTTTTTCAGTATCAAAGAAACCTGCCGTGATGCAGAAAGTGTTTGTGTTATGTAAAATGAGGTCATTTTTAAAAAATAGGCAACTTGGCTCAGCCGGTTGCGGTGATGAGGCGTTTCCTCAACTGGTTCCTCACCACAAGTACTTGAAAGCTTTATATCCTGTGTCACACTCCTGAGGTCTTGACATCTTTTTGCACTGCTTTTGTTTTACTCTTGTTTCTCCCACAGCTTTGACTCGGTGACTGAAATTCTCCCGTAACACATCATTTTTATTGGTCAAATTCAGATGTTTAATCACTTTCCTATCAACTTCAGTTGGTATTTTGGACCGTGCTTCAGTAGGCGGTATTGACTTTCTATTGAAACGATGGGTTGTGCTTCTGTCCAATCCGTGACGACCTTGCCATCAGCAGGTACCTAACACTTCTATTTTGTAGTGGTTTCCAAAGATTGCAGTATTTTTGCGCTTCTGGGCCACCGTAGAGTAAATCGGGTCTGTAGTTCGTAAAATGCAGTAGTTATAGCAGTTTGAAAAAATAATTGTAAGGCAATAGGTGACTCTTCAGGATATTACTTCATACCTTTACAGTTCGTCACAGCTCTTCAGAAGGTGTTTTAATGTGTCATTTGATTAGGCAAATGTACCAGTGGTTAATATTCACTGTGATTAGAACAGCCTGATGCAAACCGCTCCCTAAGAAAACCTTCTAGATTATTATCACTTTAAATATGAGAGCCAATATAGCGGTTGGTATAAGTCTTCGCCACTCTGGCCTCAGATAATTCACTTTGGAGCTGAGAATTAAGCCAATTAGACTTCACAGTGCCCACAGAGAAGCAAGAGATGGTGCGGACATATGGTGCTGCCTGGGCAATTAGTGTCTGTAAACGTGGATCAAACATTATAAAGATGAGGAAAACTAAATAACAAAACTGTGTTTGGTTTTTTGGGTGTAACAGCTTGTGTTCTTAAAGTTGAAACTGAGACTGGGCTGACAATTGGCTTATTCTGTTTTTAAAATGAAGCAGTGAGTCGGGAGCGTCAGATATTTGCCAGCTACTTCTTCTCAGCTACAATGTGAAATGTAAATGAGAGCATGCGTGCAGTGGAGACATTTGAGAGGAGGATTTTCTCTTTGAACATTCAGCCCACTCAGTGAATTGCACTGTGACACTGGAAAAATGGGAATTTTGATTGACTGGATTTCTTCCATTCCTTTTTGCCGGAGTTCACTTACAACTAGAAGAATCCAGAGAAGTGAAATGAATCGCTCTAAAGTTGGAGAGGGAGCCTTGTGAATTTTTACGAAGAAAACATCTTTTAAAAAATACCATTTTAATGGTTTACCTCTCACTCAGACCTCTCCTGCACCCTTCCTCCTTTAGGCTATTTGGGTAGAGTCTTTGGAGGAGATGATTAAAAATTAATATTGGCTGGAGATTGACAGCAAACACCATTTGATGTGAGCCACAAAGAGGCTGCGGGTTTGTGGGCAGTTTTCTGGAGGTTTCACAGGCACCGCAAACCCAGGTTTATTCTTCAGTGTGTGTATGTGTTGGGGGGGGGGTTTAAGATGGACAGGCTGAGGATTTGTGTGAGGCTCTCAGTTGCTCTTCTCTGGTTATCTCCCTACAATATGCATGACAGCCTCAGCAGGACTACAGAGAGTCCAAGCTACAGACGGCAGAGGAGAGGAGCCATACCAGTAACGCTGTGTCCTCAGCCTCCACCTCTGCCACTGTGGGGAGCTTCTTAGTTTGGGTCCTGATGTAGCACCTCTGATGTTCGGCAAACCGGATCCCAGTGATTCCCTTTGAAAAAGAAAAAGAAACGACGGGTTACTCAGAAATTCAGACATATGTATCATTCATTAGCTGTCTGTGATGTGTGTATCCCAGAAGAACTGGGCCCGATCGTTTTAAATCGCTCGGCTTTTTGCCGATAATCAAAGCTGTTAAAGAAAGTTAGAACCTAATGAGTGAGAAGAGGTGTGTTTTGATCTTTTTTTCCTTTCTTTCATGGCGGCATAATATTGATGACTGCCGGGCCCCTGCAACACATCTTTCAAGCCGAGCGAAGCAAGAGAAGGTGAGGTTGTTCCACTGTGGCAGCATCATACTTCATAGCAGGATGTATCGCTCAGCAGAGCCAAGTAACATTGTTGAGAATGAAGTGTTTTCTACAGAGAGTGCCCTCATTGAATTAGCCAGTCGTAGGTCCCTGTCACTCTCTTAATCTGTGCAGTCAAGTGTGGAGTCGCTCTCTTCAGGCCGCTGATGATCCTCCAGCGTGTGGACTGTGGCTCTGCTCACTCTGACACACACACACACACACACACACACACACACACACACACACACACACACACACACACACACACACACACACACACACACACACACACACACACACACACACACACACACACACACACACACACACACACACACACACACACAGCCTCAATAGGCAAGAGAGATCTGTTAATTCTCTCTCTCGCCGCCATTCTCTGTTAATCTAAGATATTCAGCCAGAATAAGTCTGAAAGACTTTCAGAAGATCAGATTGTATCCAATTTATTTTCTGCCGAGCAGAGCTGCTCATTCAGCACACTGTATTAGAACAGACGGCAGGATCTACATCTGCCACGGCTGCTTTAAAATTGCATCAAGTGAAAATTGTATGAGCGGCACCATGAAAATGGACTTGATTCAATCTAAATTTAATTACAGTAACACGGTGATTGCTATGACATCTCCTTTGAATCGGTTAACTTGACCATGTGGATGCTATTCCGAATTTTTTTCTGTGGCGCTGTCACTCCGAGAACCAGATACCGGCTGCAGAAGACATGATACAAAGTGATGGCTGTCATAATCTACCGCATGTAATTTCATCTCTGTGAAAAAGGATGGGGCAATAATGGTCCCGAGCACAAAAGCATGATGTTTATGCCGGGCTTTATTGAGATGAGTCTCTGTTTAATTTGGGTCCTCTGTGTTGGTGAGCTGCGGTAGGAGAGGAGAGAGCGATGCTGTGATGAGATACAATGATTGCTGGGCTTGGTCAAGCAGAAAATGAAGAAAGACACATTAACACGGCGATGAGAAATGGAAAAGCGATGTCATTTTAGCAGACAATGTTGAAATATCCATGTGCAAGATGCTCATCTGAGCCTTTTCACCCAAACAGGCAGGATGTAAATGCCTGCATCAATCAGTTTATTCAGAGCTAAAACCATGTCAGCAGGTATTAGTTCATCTGTTGCCGTGATATTAGGGGAGAAAATTAGCGTATATAAAAATTGTTACTCATTCATTACATGCACCGTAAAAAAAATAGCACTGTGAAATTCACACAAGCATGCGGCCGACGAATGAGGAGGAGCTCACTATAAAACTGTTTGACAGCAAATTAATGCAAAACATTTTACAGAAACTTGTTAATTACTGCCACTAACCTAATGATGAAACAGTAAAATTAATGCAGCGGTTGTTCCTGAAAAATGTGTTTCAACTGTATTGTATCATGATGTGTAGGATTTTTACAGTAATAACAATTTTCCATTATTGTTAATCATTATTATCACACAAATGTAACAAAATTGTAGTCTGTGGTATGTTTGATACCATTTTTTTTCTTTGGGTTATAGGAAAATTAGCTGCAGTTGTCCAACTTAAAATATGACTTTTAAAACGGTATAACTTTTATTCCACAATGATACAACCTACGTCGATTTAAAAAAATGGTAATATAACTGTGACTGTAGTATTAATAGAAATTTTGTACCATATTTTTTTAACTGCAGGATTATACATGATTTTCTTTAAGTGTAGTATAACTATTACTGAGATTGTCATTTATAGAGTATTTAATTACATGGGGAGGTTCTCGCTGAGAAAAAAAAAAGTAAAATAACTGTTCTTTGAAAATGTAATTCATCAAGAAATTATTGTAGGTTTCATAGATGTTTTGAAACCAACGTATAGTCCAAATGCTTTTTCTTCACATGGTGTTAGCAATATGAATACATCTAATATAATTATGAAAGCGTATTCAAGTTTTAGTCGACTTTAAGTTTGATGTTCTGATGAAACATTGTGCGTGTGACATAACAAGCGCTCTCAGGCTGGAGCCTCTGGTGCTCGTGAATGAGTCTAAATAAGCAATAAGCTTGTTCACATTCCCTCACATTGCCCATCTTTTGTCGTTAGTGATCGCCCCACTCAGACGAGCTGGACATCACAGTCCATCAGAGAAGAGAAGGATGTTACGTTACCGTGGGCTAACCTCAACATTATCACTAGTTTTCCTGCAGTCATGAATTTCAGAAAGGCTCCAAAGAAATTTTGGACAGATGAAACGCCCGAGGCGATTTTTGATGCTTCTGTTTTATTTGCTGTGAGAGGAGGAGGCAGCCGAGCGTAGAGCAGAAGATAGGTTAGCTTTTATTTTTTCCTTCTTCTTCTTCTTGAAATTCCCCTCTGACCGACACATCCTCATGGCTAAAGGCTATCTGAGAGGTAGACAGCACAGACTACATGAAACCCCAAACAGGCATAAACCCACAGAACTTATAGGAAGAGACGGTTTCAGTCATGTCAGAAAGGCACTTTAGTCTTATTTACTGAATTGATTAAATAGACAGGGAAACTTTCTCCCTTTAGTTAGCACACTGTTCAACTTTTCGTTATTGTGCCTCCGTGTCAGCACCAGCCGTAGGCCAGAGGCATGATGTTTCCAGGTTGTCAGACTCATTCTCATTACTGCCGTATCCAAACAAAAAACGCCTTTGGGAACATTCCTCAAACTTGACGCACATGTTCACCTTCTCTCCGACATAAAGACCTTTGAGTTTTAGTGGTCAAACACTGAAGCTGAAGATCTCTTTGGCCATTCCCTCTGTGGTTGTAAATCCTTAAGAAAGTTTCTGAGAAAATAGAATTAGTCAGAAATGGGATTTCAGCTGTTTTTGTCACATCTCAAGGTTTATTCTGGAAATAAAAAAAAAAAGAAAAAGAAAAAGTACACATGCTCACCGGAAATGATCCAATTGGGTTTGAGTGGCAAAAAGTCAAGGTCAATGCACTTACTTAATATCTTATTGCATTATTCAGTAGTCTTCACTTATTATATTATATCATGGGTTTGGGGAAGCATTTATCAACAGGCAGTTTGTTTGAATGAAGCAGAATCATTCGGACTCCAGGATGAGCTGGTCACACTGAAGTTTATAAGAGTATAATGAGCTGAGACTTCACAAAACACCATATAAGGAACTCACTAAAGCCTTCATATATTATCTTAGATAACTGAAATGTATCTAAGATGGCTCAATTAAGTCGTAATGTGAACATTTCTGTATAATTGCTGTTCCGCTGATGTCGTCACACAGAAACATTATTTTAAGATTTGGATTCTGAAGACAAGCGATGAGTGATGGAACAAAAAGAGAATATTCATGCTGGAAATATTCTGGGGAGGAAACTTTAGTGAAAGGAGTTTAGTTGCTGATTTACTTGTGTTAGACAGATATCAGGCAACTGCATTTGGAAGAAAAACACGATGAAGGTGTAGAAATATAACAGTTGACAGGAAAAGGAAAAGATGTTTTGAAGGTCGACGGCTGTGCGGTTTGCAGTAGAAGCTGGAGTCATAATCTTCACTTCAGAAACGACTGCATGTCAAAGCTGTATCAAAGGAAGCAAGTTTAACAAGTTTTGATTTACTTCATAAAGTGACAACTGTGGTCATTCAAAATGTATTTCATGTAAATTTAAATCTTTCCATTTTTTCACTGCACAGGAAAGGTAGAAGCAAATTCATCAGCATTGAAAAAAAAGTGCTTGTGTGCTATATCTTGAATACATGAAATATACAGTTCTCCCCTTTTTAATTCAACATGCAGGCAGAAAAAAAGTGCTCTTCATCCCCGGGAATATCTGGAACTGTTTTGATTTGCTGCTGAGTCTTCAACATATTTAGAGGTTTAATGGTGTTTGAGTTTAAAAACACATGTATGTCTGGGTTTTTTATACTTTTGAGGATGAAATTGTGCTAAATGTATTATGAAGACATATATCTTGTGTATTAGTACTGTCACCAGCAGTGATGCCAATAAGTGTTACTAAGTACTAAGTAAAGTGTTACTCTAATATGATTATTACTATTTTTTCGGTAAGAAGTAATCTAACGTGTAACTCTTTCCAAACCAGTAATCAGATTAAAGTTACTTATCCAAGTCAATGAAGTTATGAAGCGTTTTTATTGTAGCAATACCATTGTAGTGTTACTATTGTAGTGATACTATTGTAGCGTTACTATTGTAGCGTTACTATGCTCCTTCCTCACTTCTACAAATGAACACACACACACACACACACACACACACACACACACACACACACACACACACACACACACGCACGTTTAAAAGCAAGTAATCAGTGAAATTACCAAGTTACATTTTAAAGGAGTAACTAGTAATCAAATGACTTTTTTGAGGTAACTGTAGCTCCACTGGTCACCAACGTCCTTGTTTTGTAGGGCTTCAGCCCTCCTCACATCAGACCAGATTTCTCTGAAGTGATGTATGTTAATGACTGGAGTTTTTTTTTTTCCCCCAGCAAGATAATGCTCATGACATGAGAAATGAGAAGAAGAATGAATTAAATCCTCTGAAAAAAACCCAACAATCATAAACACAAATATCAGTTATTACAGAACGGCTGCATTCACCAGCTGTTTCTCCCAGCGTCTGTGGTGATTTATAGATGCTGGCTGCGTTCGGCTTCAGGCGAGACGCCATTTGAAAGCGAGAAGCTAAAAGTGATGACTGACAGCTTGTGCAGCCCCGACCTGAGCAGAGCCAATCCCAGCGATACCCAAGTCATGAGGCCGGCGGCACACATGTCTGATGGCCGTGTCTGTGTTGCCTCATCAAGACGGTCAGGCAGTGGATTGAGCAGAAACCGTGGTGCAGCGATCTCTCAGTCCCAAGGTGACACTGCAGCAGCCTGGACTTCCATCATCCTGAGTGTCTGTATTGTTGCATATTAGATCTGTCCCAGGGTGCACCTCTCCTCCTGGACGCTCCGCAGCGTGTCATGTGACATATATAATAAGGCAAACATCTGGAAATTAACCGTTAGTATCCTTCAAGTATGAAAACTGGCTTTGGGCCACACAATGGAGATGTATTTTAACGGCCTCGGGGTCGTCCCACTGTGGCGCCTCCTGGAGGACATCTCACACACCGGCGCCAGATTTCTTTCATGTTGACTTGTTGAACCACTAAAACAGTCAGAAGGTCTTCAGAGCTGCAGGCATGGCTTGAGGGAATCCCAGAATATTTACGCTTTACATATGATTAAAAAGAAGACATAACAAGGGAAGAGATTAAATTGTTTTTTAAAAAAGGCGAAAGAAAGCCTCAGATCAAATTTAGTCCAGTTCTTTGTTGAATGGAAATGATCAGTTCAGTTTAAAGTCATCGTCCTGCGAGACAGGAGTTCAAAAAGAGTTCATTAAACCACACCACCCAAACATCATATTTCTTTCTTCAATCATATAAATATTTAATATCCTTTGTCAGTGTTTTGTTGAAAAAAACGACTCCTCAATACTTATCTAACAATAACTAAACCCAAAGTATAATAAACAGCTGTTGGAATCGTTTGTGCTCAAAATGTCCTTGGATTTAGATTGATAGTGATTTTCTGGTGAGTTAATATTGAAGCAGAAAGGGGTGAAACGGGAGTGTTGAAATGGGTCAGACACACAATGTGGCAGGAACTATTAGCATTATTACATTTCAAAATGTTTGCAGGACTAATGTTAATGCTCATGTTCCAGCTTGATCTTGAGAAACAAAACCAATACACTTTCACTTTGCGTGCGTTTGTTTGGGGAATTACGAACACTATGACAAACATCATGCAGAAACAGAAAGAACTTGTGTATTTAACCATGTTTACACAGAAAATAAGAATCTGTTCCAAACTTTATCATTTCACAAAGTCAAAGTCTGAGGTAGAACACAGTATTATATTGACAAAACAAACTGAAAGTCTGTGAACAAAAGTGCTTTCTCAAAATTATACAGAACATTGAATAACATCTTTTTTTAAATTTCCGCATCAAGGTCTTATCTCTTCGCTAAAACAAGGGCTTGAAAAAAGGAACAATAACTGAAACCACAAGAATGGCAACAAAAAAAAAATTCCTAAAACAAATGACAAGAATGTCTAAAAGATAGAAATTTAGAATTGGAAAAGAACATGCAAAACTGCTTCAAAATAGTAAAGAGCACTAAAATGTCCAAACTGTCTAAAAATAGCTTAAAAACGAAGCATGAAACTATAAAATACAATGAAATTTTACCATCCGACATTTTAGAAGTTAAACACGTTATGCGTCTCCAGTAATATTTGACTTTTGGTCATAAAGGTCTCTGAACTGTGGTCTCATCCTTTTGGAAACCTGAGTCGTCAACTGAGCTGTGATCCATTCACAACATTAAACGCTGGTTTCTTATCGTAACCATGACGATAAATGTCCAGCGGGCTGGTGGGTGGTACCTCTACAACTACACAGTTTCTTTTCTATGTTTTTTTTTTTTTTTTTTCTTTAGGGTGTCAGGCAGTCCTGGTCTTATTGAGAGAAGAAACACAACACTCCTATACGTTGTGGACGGCGAGACTGCAAGAGGTGGCGGCCAGGGTGAAAATGGAGAGGACCACCTGCTCGCTCAGTGACTGACAGCTCCGGTTCTACTGGCACGTGATGTTTTTTTCCCAGGTGGACGTCCGACTCGCTCTCAGACCAGAGAAAGGACCCAGAGGGTTTGAGGCGCCGGGCGAGGTTGACCGTGTGCATCGTGGCTGTGGCAGCTTGAGAATGATTTGGAGGGATTGTCAGGAGGCGACTGCGCTCCTCCCTGGTTATCTGCCATCAGTGACCCCGTGGGGTTGAGTGGAAGGGCGATGAGGTGAAAGTTCTCCCAGAGTATTCAGAGTCATAGACCGTCACAGTTGTTTTACTTCTACCAAGTACTGAGAAACGTTGTATTCTGATTGAATTATTTCTTTCCTCGAAAAAAGTACACATTTCTGAAACTTTTGACTCCGGTTTACTTAAAAATGATCAAATCAAATTCAATGCCCTCTGTTTCTTTCTCCATTTCTGCCTCTGCTGTTAATTGAGTCTCCTGGTCGACAGTATATTTGCTATAATCCCCAGTAGTTGGAGATTTCTAACAAGTTTTCTTTGGTCTTTAATGACAATTGACCTTTTTTTTTGTACGAAATGAAAAAAAAAAAAGCTACTAATGCCACTCAAGCTACCACTTATTAGGAGGTTTGAATTACTCCACGGTGAAGCACTGAAACAAATATATCTCTTCCTCAGGGGACGTGCTTCTCTAACGGGAAGTGGAACAGACAACAGACGTTTGTGCATGTTTTAATTTGAATATGCACACACACTTGTTTTGCTCACATGCCTTTCTAAATCCTGTCCCTGAAACTAACCTAACCACAACCACAGCATGTCTCAAACTGATGGAGTTCTCTGATGACACCTGTTTGATTGTGGGTGCGTGCTTCAGTGGGCATCCCTTTAACATACACACTTTTCCTGTAGACCTCCTGAAATGAACCGAACATACGAGTCCAATGTTAAAAAAATATTTGCCTGAAAAATGTAGGATTAATCTTATAGATACTTGATTATTATATGATAGTACTTAAGAATACTCAACATATCTATAATCTACATCCTGTTAGGGCTTAAATACCAACAATTATTCCGGACCAAGCACAGCCGCACACACTTCATATTGCATTGTGCTGTATTCTATTGCTGCACGCAGCCTTCAACACGAAATGTAACATCTTAAATTTAGCGCACGCATGCACTGATTAGATGGTTGCCGTGACGTTTTCCTTCCTGTAGCAGTTTGACAACGTGAGACGCGTGTTTGTTTAGGGTGAATTGTATCCTGTAACATTCAGCCTCCACGTGTTCCCGGTGGACAATAAAATAAGAGCAGGAGCGTTCATTACGCAGGCAGGCAGCGCGCTGTCTTCACCGCGGTGTTCGGCGTGTAACCTCTTGCACACTTGAGCAGGAATTTTGGAATAAAAGATAAGCTAATGAGTTCTGCTGGAGACAAAATTGCAGCTGAAAAAAAGCACGAGGAACAAACTGAGATTGGCTTCTTAATGGTGTTTGTGTTGTAAAGAAATTGCTGTACTAAATGGAAGAAAGCTTTTTTTTTTAATGGTGAGACAGAAAACACAACATATCTCCACTTTAGTATCAATTACTGATATTATTTCTGGTTAAGACATTGAAAAGCCCTACATTTCCTCATTATGTAAACATCTCAGTGCGCATAATTTCTAGCCCTGTGTTTCCTACATATTTTCAAGGGTTGTAAACACCTGCTTTTATTAGGAGTGACAAAAGGCTGAGAACAGACTGTGCAATCTGATTTCTTGAAGAGACAAACGTCTTGGCAGAGTGGGAACATTGTAATCCTTCCTCTGCTGTGGAAAAGACACATTTTCAAAACACCACTTCTCAATCAAACAGAAAAACCCACACGGTTGTTTAACCTCTACTCACGTTTTTGAAGTCGTGCACCTCGAGAACCTCGTGGCTTCCGTTCCCCATTCTGAAGATCTCAATGCGCTGACCCGGGTCAATCTCCATCGTGCTTTCTGTCTCCACGCCATCCAGCACAGCTTTGTACTGATGATCGTACACCTGCCACCACACACATTTACGCACAAATTAGATTTGTGAGTGTCAAAGAATCCACGCAATGCTTTTTTTTTTGGTATGATAATATTATTTCTTTGAGTCAATCTCAGGCTCTTTCGAGGGAGCAAAGTTGAATGCTGCTGCTATAGATTGGTAAAAATAGAGAATTATAGCGCATTCCTGCAAATCTGTCTCTCCATTCACCATTCCTCCCCAACGAACAGCTCTGCAAAGCCCATATCTCACATTCCTCCAATCCTCAATGGTTTGGTGTTGCTCTCATTGAAACCTGTTTGCCTGAATGTAAAAACAATGGAGTCGGTCAGAGCGCTGCATGGAGCATCGACAAGTGACTGATTAGCAGAAAGACATGTAGACTCAAAAAAACAAAAAAAAAAGGGCATAAAATAAAGTATGAATGGAATTGATGTGCATTTACAGGTTGCTGAACGTCAGGAATCACGGCTGTTGAATATAGTGTAAATGTTTTCCTATGTGCCTCGCTTTGGATGCATTTAATAATTAATCCATTAAATAAGAAATCAACTGATACGACCTCAGTGTCAGGCAAGATAATGAAGTGAAATTAAATCCCAGTCCATATAAGATAAGACTAGAATATCAGAAGAAATTAGTTGAGAATGCTTGATATATTCTAATGCAGCTACATATTACACACGGATCTATATCGCAGCCTTATTGTCACACAGAGTTTGGCTTTTCATTAGGGTTGTGGTGTTTGGAATGCAATTAAAAGCTCACATAGAGCAGGGAGTACAAATAGATAAATAATGCAATCTCCGGGTAAATAAATACCAGCAACAGTAAAAATCTGATAATAAAGCCATGAGTCAGATAAAAACACAACAAAGAATGACGGTGAAAGATTAGATAATAAATCAGCAGGAGGCCGGGCAGGGATCAACACAGTTGTCATTCTTATGTCCAGACGGTGGGGGGTGGTGTCGCAGGTGCTGAAAGTAACTAAAAAGTTACTTATAATCTAGGTTACTTTTAAAAACAAGTAATCAGTGAAGTAACGATGTTACTTTTTAAAGGTTGTGTGTTTCTTGCAGAACACTCATCTATTCATATAGTAAATCCACACAAAAAGTGGCAAAGTGTGAGAATGACCTGACATTGATTGTGTTGTACAAACTGTGTGTGACGCACAAACTAGAACTCTGTAGAACCTGCCTTTATTAGAATTGTATTGCTTTGCCCTTTAGTGCAACATTTTTTCACATAACATTTGAACATTTTATTAAAAGAAAAAAAAAAAAAAGCGGAGTCGGTCTCTGTTGTTGGGGGCACTTGGTCACGGTCAGATTATGAAATAGTTTTTGGACACAGATTGAACCTTCAGCTGAATGTTTTGTCTGCAATTGCAAGAAATGTAAAAGGCAGTACTGACTAAATGAATAAAAAAAAAACTACATAAAAATGGCAGTAAAACAAAATCCAACATTTGAATAGTGTGCAGCTATTTTGCAGTTCACATGTGTGCCGGACCCCCTGGCAGAAAGTGCACTGATCACAGATCATCTGCACCTTGAGCACATACAGCAGAAAAGGGGGCTTTCTGACGCATTCTGTTTCACTAAATAATCTTCCTGCTGCATCGCAGAATGAGGTTGATTAGAGCAGCAAGAGGCAACCAAAACAGCAGGAAATTGTGCAGATCATAAAACTAAAACAACAAACTGAAAGAAGCAACAACAAAAAAGCCACACAGTGGAGCTGGAGGGAAATCTAACAATCTGGCTAATAGTTCTCTGCAGGCTTGACCCGTCAGAAATGTACGTCCCGATGCCTTTTACATGACAAATAGTCATCATTTATTTCTAATATGACAGTACTTATCGTATCAGTGTTAAACTGTCAAAGCTGTATTGTTTCAATTAACTCCTCATATCTGTCCATGACCGCAGTATTTTCAATATTTTGAATAAAAAAAAAAAAACACAAAAAAACTTTTACGCAGGGACAGCTGCTAATACTATGTACGGTACATGAGGTAACGTCAGAAGAAGCTGTGATTTTAGACAATAAAATATTTGACGAGTTCAAAGATCAGATGTGAAAATGCATTGATGGAAGTTCGCCTGAAGGAAGTTAAACAAAGTCATTTTAAATCTCTGGTACAGTTAAAGCTGTCTCCTCAGTGTTGCCTTACAGCGATGTTGTTTATCACAACGGCTTGCTTATGTACTGTTCGTGGACACGCATGGATGACGCTTAAAATTCCCTGTCTGAAAAATGATTCATGCTCACCAGCTGAAAATATGCTATTAATATTTATGTGAGGCTTGTGTTATGATGAGAAATATATTGCTGAGTTCATCTTCATCTGTCTCAGTGGCAAATCAGAGCCTCGCCAATGAGATGCATGATTAATGAATATGCTCACATGGGAGTCCATCAGGATTTATACCCCCCCGCCCCCCCACATCACAACCATCTGAATGTCCTCTAACACGCAAAATGAGCTTTCCGTTCAAAACTCTCTTACATGTTCAGCGCTGGACATATTGTGCATCTGCCTGCTAATCTCGTCTTCCAGGACATTTAAATATGCCGCTTAACATCCAGCGACGGCTGCTCTCTCACTTTTTTTATTTTATTTTTTTTATTTGGTAGGCGATCGGTGTAATAATGATCAAATGGAATATAATTCCTAATAGAGGATCACTGTTAGAATGGCAGTGGCCTATAAATCTCCATTAACATGGGTCACAGTAGCCTTGGCTCCAAAGAGAAGTAGAAGTTAAAATTGTCAGGAGAAGCCAAATTAAGATGGGCTCGAAATTTAAGTGTCAATTGAGCAGTTATGGATAAAATTGGGGCTATTAAACAGTCTGCAAGTCCGTGTGGTGAATTAAACTTCTATTTGAGCATTTCTTTTATATTAACATAAAGGTGGAATAGGGGAATAGATTCTGGAGGCTTATTGATTTATACTAAAACAGTGAATTACATTTTCAGCAGGCTATCTCTTTTCATGAAAATCCAGCAGTGAGAATCTCCCCGCCGCACCAGGTTGAAATAGATAATAATGTATTACAACACTTTGACTTCAACTGGTTCAATAGCCAAAGCTGCTGCTGTGCACAATAATTGGCATTCTGAAAATAGAAATGAATGGCCTCTGTATGGCTTCCTTTGATACTTATGGTTGCCTCAGTACATTGGGAAACATGCAGTGTGAGTTATGCTGCAATAAGGCGAAGACTTCGCGGTATTAAACCTCAGCGTAACAATGGTGATCAGTTTTACAAAAATTTCGAGCTGACTCTCATTATGTTCATCATTTATTTATATTTAAAAACACGCAGAAGGAGATTTAAGGAGGGCTTGTTTCTCACTATTCCTTGTTTCGTTTCTAAATAAGAATTCACAGCGTCTGTCACTTGGCTGTTAAACTATTCCAAGAAAAATAAAAGAGAGAGAGAGAGAGACAGAGACCGGGAAAGTTAATTAGCTTCCCTCATGACACCGAACAGGCAGATAAAAGGCCCGTGCAAAAGACAAAGCTCCAATTTATGTTACGGTCTTCATACAGAGCGACTCTGGTCACAAAGACATTACTTTAGCTTTCAGCAGCTTTACCACTGTGTCGTGCATGTGGCGCTCTGCAAGAGCTTCGTTTGAGAGACACTTCTCTGAGCAAATGGCGGAGAAGCTTTAAACGTGGATGAAAATGTAGAGATGGCAAAGTCAAAATCAACAACAACGGACAAACCACATGGAAGGAAATGAAACTACAATCATTGCATTAGCACAGAAGCGCCAAGACGTCGGCACTAAAAGGTTTTGCCACCTCAGATGAACTTATTCCTCCCTCTGCTGGAGCAACATGCATCCACTCACCCTGAGGTCTGTATATATGAAAGCAAATTATCACCATATATACTCCAAAACAGAAAGGAAAGTTTTGAAGGAGTCTGTTGAGGCTTAACGCTACAGTCCTGATTTTTTAGAACTGCGCTTTGGAAGATGGACGATGCAGATATTTCTTTAATTGTATTTGAGCATCCGCCCTCCATGTACCCCAAAAGAACATTATGCAAATGAGGCTAAGGCACACACAGTGATTACATCTTATTTAACGTGTAGATCTGAAATGAACTGCGGAATGAATTATCTGCATATAAAACACCAGTGTGAGTTGCACATATTAAAGTTCACCACGTGAACAAAGGAAGGCTGAGCTCAAGGCCCTGTGACTCTCTCCTTTCATTGTCTTCTAAAGCGTGTCAGGCAGAGCTGGCAGAGATAAAAAGGACTGTGAGATGAAGGAGGGAGCGGAAGTGGAGGACGACATTAAGTCGGGCGCTCAAGCATCAGGAGATGGAGATCAGCTGTTTCATTCATGTTTTCACCAGTTCATCCACCGACGTGACGAGTAACAGTCAGGTGTCTCCTATCAGCAACATGTAGCATGCAACCTATTACTTAATAAGTATTTTTCTATTCATAATAAATCCTCCAGTTCTGAAGATACAAGTATTGATGATCTTTGCATCACTAATGATTAAGTTAAATTACATTAGTCATCACGTGTCCATTTGACCCATCACATTCATGAAGCTGAAGTTGAACTGGTTGAATCAGAAACTCAGTATTTGGTGGCAAATCTTAACACTGATCTGATGCCAGAGATAGAAATTACAGAGAGAGCTGTTCAAAAATGTTCAAGCTCATAAATGAATACCAGATTTAATAATTTGGGATTTCATCATCTTGACATGGCAAAACAATTAAAACAGAAGATATAAAATGTTTTACATTTATTGACTAAATGCTGAACCCAACATCAATCAGTGTGTCAAATTTACTTGTTGAGTTTGGGAATACGTCTAAATTAGCAACAACGAGCAGTTTGCAGCTTCACTCGCCCTTTTTACTGCATCTTACTCACCTCATGAATGAATGGATTCATTCATCTTTCTATCATGTTGAGGGTTGTGGTGCGTCGTAATCGATCCTGTTTGACTTTGTGAGCAGGCCACACGCACACACTAGTGACATAATGAAGTTATTGCGCTTAGAAATTGTGAAATCCATTTATCGTTTGCAAGGAAATAATGGTAATTACTGTCACTCACAGAAGCAGGAGAGAAACATGTCTCACAGTCACCTACACATCACATGGATTTGTCTTTTTATTGTATCTCATTCAATGACACATCAGTAAAATCTCTAATTACAGTGTGTAACGCAGCTGCTCGTTGCCTTCCTCTGGAAGAAGGAACTGTCTTTGTTAATAGATCTGCAGAGCTCCCTGAAGTCACATCTGATGATTTCTGGGATTTGACATGATCATATTCCAAACAGTTTCCTGCCAACATGTGAAGTTTCCTACTGCGGGTGTAAGCAGCGGCCTCTCATGTGAAGCGCAGTGTTACGACTTCTGGAAGCACAAACAACTGACGGACTTCGTTCACATGCAGCAAAGCAACGACAAAAATACGATGACATGTCTGGATGTTACTGTTATTGCTGAAAACTGCATTTGAACACTTAAAACACAGCAAACAACCCATGGCACTGTGGTGAAACGCACATTGATTGCAAGAAGAACATTACTGGGAGCCGAACCTTTGTTATTCATTTGAAAAACGGTCTCCAACTCTGTATGACAGTCGTCCAGAACAGCCGGTCTTCCCTCACATCTCAAGACGCCTCCGAGGGCTGTTCACCATGAGCCCAGGAATTCACATCTCCGCAGCTCGGAAAACATTGGAGCGCAGAAGTGTGGGGCGATCTGTACGGAAACCTTCACAGACAATGGCTTGTTTATTTCCTCTGTTCAAGGTTTCTGTCTGAAATTGTTCTTAACAACCTCCTCCTCGATGGTTTCAAACACGGACTCGCTGTGAAAGGAGTGAATGAGAAGCGGCAGGCGCAGCCAAACCTGCGGGGCTGTTTGTGCGAATGGTGCTTGTGTGGCACCCGAGGACATTAAGCAAAGGTCACGTAGATGTTGTTACAGGTGAGTGGGTCGCGGTTGGTTATGTGTATGTGTGAGTGTGTGTGTGTGTGTGCGCACATCAATGGAGGAGGCAGTTGTGGGAACGAGTGAGATGAGCTGATGACAATATGTCCTCTTAGTTGTCCTTGAGGGCCCTTAGATAGCGGCTCCAGTCGGGTGGAACCTGATGCCTGTCACTCATGGCGGGGCGGTGATGGCGGGGGAGGAGGGGGTGAAAGGTTGGGAGGCGTTGAGTGGGTAAAGGTGGTGTGGAGGCTGCAGAGTCCACAGTGGGCCTCCTGGGAGCCATCGGCAGCCCTGTGATAGATCGAGGTGGGCAGCGGCTCCGACAGTCAAACCAGCGAACATCGTGTCCTTTTGGTTTCAATGCTGTTAAAGCCCTTGCTGGTTTGTGTAACAGAGAAAGACTCATGGCTTTAACCCTTTATCTGGCAAACATTAGAACACTTCCACATTTCTTTCTGGTTTTTTCTAATGGTATGGTAATGGTAAAAAAAGAGCCCTGCCCTGGCTCCAGCGCCCTGCAACCCTGAACTGGATAAGCAGGAGAGAAGATGGATGGATTACAATGGTATAATAGTATGAGTGGTTATTAATACCATTGTTTGATTACATTTATGATAAATGAATTATTGTGTGAGATTTAAAAATAAATCATACTTCTTCCGTGTCAGTTTTGGCCATTTGATCAGTCCATATATATTGCATTGTTTTAATTTCACTGTAAAGATTCTGTTTGATGAGTAATGTGAAAATATAGATTATTTTACATGTCGGGAAAAAAAATGAAAAAAATCCTCAATTGAATAGTTTCAAAACATTGAGTTTTGTGCAGTTAGTTGTGGTTTAATCTCTGCAGTCACATCAGATCTATTGCTTTGAATGAGAATTTATTTCTGCTATTACAAGTCCAATTATAGACTGTTACCAAGCAGCAGCTCCTATACTATTAATCATATTTAATGCATATATACAGTTTAATAATGACTGTAAAAAGTGGAAGAACTTCATCATCGATAAAAAAAAAACCCATTTCAGCTGAGGTAGAGATGTATAGATTTTAGCAAATGCATCCTGTGAAGGACACAATTTGCCAAAAAACATGTATAATAAATACAATCAAAAGATGAGTGATGTGTTCAATGATCTGAAACTGAAAGTGTCTGATCCCTGCAGAAGCTGCTCCTTCTGAATGGGCCAAATGCAATAGATATGTATCATTGTACCACTGTATACATCTTTTCTTTTCTTCTTCACTTGGTTGAGGATTGTTAAAGATCACAGTTTTTCTTAAACTGAGAAAAAAGTGAGACTACTAATGAGGATGTGAGCACTTGATAGCTGAGCTCCATAAACTTGCTCTGTACTTTCCTCCAGAACATAAGTTAGCATATATCTATGGTACTGTGGAGGAGGCCAGGCTCTTTTCTCATAAACACGTTTTCAAGGGAAAAACTGAAAACTTTCTTAGTGTTTTGGGCGTCCGTTCAAACAATAGTTGATGCTCGGAGCCATGGAAAACTCAACTGACTGAAAACAGCTCCCAAGGTGGAACTTTTCAAAATGGCTTCGGCTTCATCGTCATGGAAACGAGGAAAATCACAACCTTTCAGAAACGCTGCACATCACAGTCGTAGTGAGTATAATTCTTCTGCACGTACACTTTAACAATGTTTCCACTGAGTAAGCAACACCCATAGACGTCCAAGACACGTCCGTCTGTCCAGTCCGTGATCTGGACGTCCAGAACTAGTTGACAAATGGCACTTAAAAGTAAAATGATGCACATCTACGACACTCAGAGTCACTTGTAAGGTCACAAGCTGTCTGTTAAGTCCAACTGCCTGTATGATTATTGATTTGTCATTAAAATATTGAGGGAAGTAAATCATGACAGGCAAGAGGAGACAGCATGGGACATTTAAATGCACAATGTCTGAGTTCGGACCATTTATTGTTTTTGTCACAAGGCATTGAACTTTCCAAGTCTCCACGGAGAAACTGACCATTTTGATAACCTTTCCTCTTGTGAACACAACTATGTACAGGAGTAAATGTTTTATCAGCCTGATCAATTGTCATTGTCTATTATCTCAGTGGTGCACTGGTTTGCCCAGACAGGTTTATGGGTTGAAATCCAGCTGGAGGCGTTTACTGAAATTTTCAAATTTGAGCACATATATCCTCAGGATTCTCTGGTTTCCTCCCACATTCTAAAAAAAAAAAAAAAAAAAAAAAGCACGTTATTAGTAATGCTAAATTGATTGTCTGTGTGTGTCCTCTGTAAGACTGATGACCTGTCCTTTTTCTGTTGCAATGTATTTTCATTGACTTCCAGAAGGCATCCAGACAAGACGTCAATACAACGTCCAAGAAAGACGTCCAAATACACGTTAATTCTGGCCCCTCTGAGAGACGTGTTTTGCTCAGTGGGGAGTGTCATGACTCCCGGTGCTTCTTGGACTTGATAGCTTCGTACTTGAGGGTCAACTGGAATAAACATCCAACTCTGTCGCCTGTCCACGAGAATGTCTGTGTACTCATATTGTTAATGGCTCCCCATTTACTATTTACATCCACAAAACATTCTTCAATATTTTTCCAAGACAATATTTGAACTCAACAGCAAAAACCATTCTTCCGTTTTCTATCTGTGCAGTGTTGACTGTGCTTATCATAGTATAACTATATATACTATATTTAGTTCTGCCTCATGCATTGCTCAACTCTTTTTCTGTAAAAGTTGGTGTTTCTTTAAAATCCAAACACGTCTTTGATGATCATTGCCAAAGAGCTTCAACCTACATACGTCTGTTTATAAATCTTCCATCTCAGTCTACTGCGGTGTTTCCAGATGCAGCTTTTCATGCTGCAGATGTTCACTTGTGTGATGAGGTCATAGGTAAGGTTTACATCTGACGGCTCCTCTGTGTAGATCCTTCGCCAGCTGACGCGTCCTGACACCAGAGCGCCTCTGCCGTCACGCCGGGCTGTTGCTCTGCCATTCAGACGAGCCCTTTCATCCGCCACTTTCCCCACTCCTCCAGATCTTGTCATGACTTCCACAGTTGCTCTTAAATGCCATTTCTTAATGATATTTCATACTGTGGAAATTGAAAGCTGGGCTGTCTCTTCATAGTGTGCCATCCCCTTCGCAGTCATCAATTAGCTTCTTTTTCAGTCGGCTGCTGAGAGGAGCCCATGGCTGTTAAATGTTGGGAGGGGGTTTGATGAGTCGGGGGAACTTATCACCGCTGAATTGTCTTCACATGCTTCTTGACCTGCCCCGCGATCCCTAACGAGTCCGTTAAGGCCAGAGAGCTGAAGGAAGTTCTGAGACTTTACATTCAGCGGGCGATTCGAGGGAGGAAGAGCGCGGCTGCCAGCCCTTGTTAGCAAAATGATCAAATACCTTGCTCTTGTTTTCGTCCCACACTTCCTCTCCTTCCCTTAGCCGGAGAGTTCTGGGGGAGTGTTGTTTAGTTGAATATGTCAATCCATTCCTATTGAACCGGAGGTTTGTGCAAGTTACAATCTATTGACCTGATCATGGTGCTGAAATATTGGGTAGCTTAAGTCTTTGCATTGACACATGCTGCCAATGCAAAGAAAGAATTACAAATCAACCAATGTTTACATGTTGTCTTCCAATAATTAATTTTTCCTTTGAAGAATCTATTTTTATTTCTCACCTCCAAAATGTACCTGGTTGGAGGTGGCATGGCTCCATTGGTAGAGCGGTCGTCTTCCAATCGGAAGGTTGCAGTTTCAATTCCCATCTCCACATGTCAAAGTGTCCTTGGGCAAGACACTGAACCCCAACCTGCTGCCATTGGAGTAACAGCGCCTTGCATGGGTGAATGTGATGCACCATGTAAAGCTGCTCACACAGCTGTAAAGCACGATATAAGTGAAGACCATTTGCAGAAGCTGGTGCCTGCTCTTCAGTAAACTGACGGTGTATTTGGTTGTATGGAGTGTTTTCACATGCAGGGATCTGAGTTGAGAATATTTTCAATGTACCGGTAATTTTGTAGATAAGTGCCGCTGTTTTATTGTCTGTTAATTCTTTTTATTTTTTCACCTTACTTTCCCCATTGATCCTTCACAAAGTAACTTTAAGGTCAGGATCATGTTTTATATCATGTGACGGTGCAGCCCTCTGCAATCCACACTCGCTGCACACCACCAGCTGGGTACCTTGATAGTAAATCCAAGTGAATCTGCAGCCATTACAACCACGAGGCAGTGCCTTCAACCCCGAGGGCCCGTCAGTATCCTGCAAACTGAATCCGCACCAAGAAATAATATAACATGGCCAGAGCTTGCAGATCAAGGAGGTGGATCCTTTGATTTGCATTTCCACCCTATGAACCTCTTTCCTGCCTGAATTCTCACAATATATGACATGAATGTGTGCTTCTTCCCTCTTTTCTCGGATGACTTTAACTTATACCATCAGATATTTCTTCAATAAGGTGAGATGACTTTTAACACAGGTCAATGCAATCAATGGCACTCAAAACCCGCCCAAATGCAATTTTCTCGTATGCTGAACATACCAGGCAATAATGATCTAAAAATATGCTTTTAATCTTGTGTGTGATTGCACAGTCCTACCAAGAAAGTCTTGGGTAGGAAATGCAATTACTTCTATAGAATCTCAAACTCCTCGAGCTTTGCTTTATGGTCATTTTTGCGAATTGTTTTTGAATTGGCTTTGAAAAGTATTCATGTCAAATCCTGACAGGATGATAATAAAAGGGCTAAAGTTTTCCTTCAGATGATGTAACTGCTTCCAAACCCACAAGTTACTACCGAGGACAGTTTAGATTGAAATTCAAACTTTTTGATGTGCACATAAATGTGTTTGTTCTCTTATAAAAGTACCAATTTATATTTGTGTAGAAAACAAATTACATGTAATGTAGAGTGTCATTTTATATTTTACTGTGTTTGTCTGAGGACTCGTTTCAATGAAAATGTTTCCAAGTGAAAACAGAAGGCATTGGTTGCATTTTGGATGTCTGTTCACACAACAGTGCAACTGACCACTCAGGTTGTTACTTTTCAAAAATGATCTGACTCCTTCGTAGAAATGCTGAATGCTGAATGCTGCCATTGTGCATGCACTCCACGGCTGTAGAAAATAGTTCTGTGTGAACGGACATCATTTTCAAAACATTGCTGTGCAAATGCAAAACTTTTCTGAAACGAAAACACAATAATGATGCGTTTTCACTTGAAACGCCTCCTGAATTTGCTTTGAATATACATGTTCGTAAAAAAAATAAATAAAAGTGCAATTAAACAGTGAACACCTTACAAATACTTAATTACACTTTTACATCTTTTTTTTATAAATAGATGCAATGCAATAATAATATGTGCTATGTTTTGGAGCAAGGCTACATGTTTTAAGCCAAGAAAGGCTATCATTTGCATAAAACTGCATAAAACCTGACTGGTCATTTCTGACCTCATCATCGTTTTGCATTGCAAAACATTACAGACGTGCAAATAAATCTTGTTGAGCACTGGAGACATTCAGAGCTCAGTCTGGCCACCATGTGACCTGGAAATGACAGATCTGGTTTTGAAAGCCAGTTGAAAACCTGAAAAGTCCCCGACAGTATCTGTTCACATTTGAACCACCATAAGCCCCACTCAGGACATGAGACGCTTTTAACACACTATGAGAGCAACACTGAATCACATTCAATCAGAAGATCACTTAAATTCTTGAATTGTACTCTGGTAAAACAGCAGATAATACCACATAATACACACGCTCAGTCGTTGTATCCACGGTACTTTGTA
Source organism: Blennius ocellaris (assembly GCF_963422515.1). Classification (NCBI taxonomy): domain Eukaryota; kingdom Metazoa; phylum Chordata; class Actinopteri; order Blenniiformes; family Blenniidae; genus Blennius; species Blennius ocellaris. The sequence goes on from NC_137658.1 coordinate 24,590,037, forward strand.
GAAATAATAAAGTCTTTTTTTTTATACATCATTTTCCTTTAATACTTTCCATTTTTTCAGAACAATCCAGCCATGTAATCTGTCTTACACATCAAATTAAGCACAAAATACATTGAATTTATTGTTATTTATAAACCACTGGAAAGCCTATTTCTTTTCTTTTTCTAAATGGTACCACATTATCTGTGTTGGTAATAATGTGTTATCCACTAAAATTCCTGTAGAACTACTTTTGACAGTGCTTACATATACTTAATTGGTAACACAGTTACGGAAACAGAGACTCTACTCTTTTTCTGCACATAAAAACAGCTGCTTTGTTGTGCCCTCTATCACACAGACATCCTTCTATTGCCTGATTGGGCGTGCAAGGTGTGGTACTTTAGGTACTCCTAATCGAGACTGTTTATCTAATGAACACTCACTGGCCTGCTGCACCAGCACAAACTGCATCTTCAGCCTCTTCAGACACTTTTGGTAGCGTGCTGTTTGTGTCAGTGGCCAACACTGCTGTTCATCCCACAAATGCACAGGCCTCACAACGGTATAGCATCATTTTAAAAAAGGAATCAAACTGACTTTACACTAGTGTGAGATTGATGACCAAGAAACTATCAACAAACTGCACATTTTCTTCTTTCCGAATTGCAAAAGTGAATAAAAAAAAAAAACCAAACTCCAGTGAAACCACATTTGTCTCTCAGGTATGAAAGGAATACATACTTTCCACAACAGAGCTTAAAGTTGAAACGGCCGGCCCAGGAAAGTGTGTGGATCACTCCAGCTTTCTTTCCAGTGTTGCAGAGGAAGCTATCCTCCCCTCACGGTTTCCCTCGTCTCTACTGACGGCTCTTTGTCTTCCAGCAGCCTGCAACAGAGAGCTCAAGTCTCCTCACATGGGCAGTCACATGAGAACTACTAATGTCTCCCAAGTACTCTGGCCGGCAATGTTGTTGTTGCAGTCTCTCTCTCTCTCTCTGTCTCTCTCTCTCTCTCTCTCTCTCTCTCTCTCACATTCGCACTCTCTTCTCAGGTTTCTCATTTTCTCAGGAATAAAATTGGAACATCTCAGTGAGGCACGTTGAAAATTGCCACCGCAGAGGTGTAACCTCTTACAAATAACAGCAAACACAATCGCTGCCAGAATAATTAATCCTCCCCTAGAATAATGACAATTAACCACATGTGTGCAGTAGTTCATCTGGCGACAGAAGGAAATTAGAGGTATTAAAAATAAACCTGGGATAATTCGTAGAAGTATAGCACTGAGGGAAAAGCCACAACAGCTTCCTGTGGAAATATTACTTGAAAATGGTGATCTGCAAACGAAGTAATTACGGCCGGTACACTTCCCTCTCCGGAAACCGGCGTGCAGATGGCCTTCACACATGTGAACACATGCTTTCATACAGACAGTGTGTGGTATGCATATTTATGGACGAGTTTTCTCTTGCTAGGTGATTTTAACACATTTATATATAAAAGTGAGGAAGGATGGAGGAGACACAGGCAGGGAAGGAAAGGGGATGAGAGAGCCAGGGATTCAAATGTGTGGCGTCTTGAGACCACGGGGATTACGCTTGTGGACACTGATTACCAAGCCTGTCAACTCCCAAGGTCTGGAGAATTTGGATAAATGAAGTAGGAATGTTCTGCAGCTGCCAAACACACACAGGCTGCTGTTTGGTGATGCCTGCTGAATGCGGGCAGCTGGTTCTGGACAGGCGCCAGCATGGAAAATTCAATTTAGAAAATACTGGTCAGTCACTAATGCATCATCAACTTAGTCGGTACAGGGTAAAATGAGCCCATTGGCAGTGCATGACATTAATCTCACTAAAGACAACCTGACAATGAGGACAATACAAACACGGTGCAACATGTTGCAAGCAGTGGAAATACAGCGTGAGGCAGCACAGCAGCCATTGTATGATCACACTGTTTCTGTGCTTCCATGGGAAGCTTGCCACTGAACATATTCACATTCATTGATCTTGAAAATTAAAATGATTTAAGACTGTAATTGATTACTCAAAGAATTTAGGATTGCAGGAACACAAACTAAACTGTTTCCAGCAACAGAGCAGCGCTGCTGTAAACATCAATAAAATGTTGAGATTTTCTACAGACCAAATACTGAAAACTCCAGAATACTAAACTGCCACATTTTCCAATTTTTTTTTTGATATTTTTTCCTTTATTATATATTTTAGAATGGCTTTTGAATGGAATGTTGCTGTCATATTTAAATATTCAGCTTCACACAATCATTCTGGTCTGTGATCAGTTCTCTCATAGATATTCTGCAAGATAATAGATTAATGAACACAGACAAGTTAAAACTTCCTGATTGTAATTTAAGTACAGTAATGAATAAATGTACCTTAAACAGGACTGGATAGTCATTTGTATGGTTTAAATCAGTACTATTTAGATGAGGCATTGTGAGTCAAGGTGGATGTCATCACAGATATACAGTATATGTCTACATATGAAAATAAGCAGCACACTGACGTTGTGGTTTTTACTCCCCTCACAGTGAGGATATCCCCGGTTTGAACCTGGGTTGAATCTGCAATTTGCATGTTGTAGTCTGGTATAATCCCTGTCTGAAAAATTATACATTTGAAGCAGTTTTTGTTTGTTTGCTATCATAGTGTCAGCAAGTCCAAAATCCTTTTGTATATTTTATATCTATCTGCAAACATGTTCATTTCCATTGTTTACCGTCAGTGTTCAATGAGAATGTGTTCCATCAAATTGTCATCAATTATCTTTTTTTTTGGTTTGGATTATGATCAACAGCTTCCTGCAACTATGAGGAAATTAAAGAATAAAATTGTCTTACCAAGCGTGTTGTGTTCTCCAGGCTTTTGCATTGACATCTTATTGTGTGGTAGTAGCCCCTCAACTGAATATTGATTTGCCTCTGAGTGTTTGGCTTTCCTCAACACTGCCGGTTCCTAATTCAAAGATTTGTTTTTATCTGTTGGCTTTAAACTGATTGCGAAAATTGCATAGTTTTTTCACTGTGTTTCTGGACTGTGTTTTTTATGATTGCGTGTGGCAATATCAGATGTATAATATTGTATTTATGGAATTATTAGAGCAACCAGCCTGTGATACTTAAATAGATGTGACGGTGTGGATAAACTCGAACAAATGTCTACAGCTCTTTTCAAACAATGGCTCTATCTTTGACAACAACTCAGTTAAATGACAGCATTTGCTCTCTTGAGTAATGAGTGAGTGAAAGGGCTGATGTCCGAGCTGTGCAGGTGAACTGATCTGATTAGTGTTGCTAAAAAAAGAATCGTAATTCTTTCATATGGAACAGTCCTTCACATTGTGAGAAGTTGCTTTCTGATACAAAACTGTTCCTACATCTTATACCATCCAGGCAATTCACAGTTTTGTAGTAAACATAGTCAGAATTGTTGATATAAAAGAGCTGTGAAAAGAAAAGATTGATGCAAGAGTAGTTTTTTTTTCTGTGTATTTGAGATTTTCCTTGATTTACAGATTTCCTTTGGTTCTGCCTTTGCATACTTCTACTTGCAACATCAAGACTCATTTGGCATTCCTGTCTACTTTGTTCCCACAAACAGGATTTTAAAATCCACCCCTTCGTATCACATATTTCCCATTTCTCGAGAAATAGTCTGAGCGCCGCTGAAAGGAGCTCCGACAACATGCAGCTGGGGTGCAGCCACACAGTGTGCTTTCTAATTGGAGGGAGCACAACGTCCCAAGATGCTGACACCGAGAAAAACAGACAGCAGAGAAAGAATCAAAGGGATAAAAGCCAAAAGCAAGAAATATGACGAGGAGTAATTAGAGTATAGCTTTACTCAGACCGCAGGTGGCTGTGACCCGTGACCACAGTGTGTGATTTACAGCGACGTGATGGTGAAGAAGCGCCTCAAACCTTCCAACATGCTGACTCAGTAACTTGTGCAATCAGGAGTCAGTGTGTTTCTTTTACAAAAAGGAGAAAACGGATGTCACAATCATAAAAACATTCCCTATATTTCCAAGCTTTATTCACATTTCTCATGGCCTCTTTAGTGTTCCTCACATTTGTCTTGATTGTTTGTACAGCACCTATTTGAAAATTAGGAAATCATTAAAGAATATCATTTAAGACTTAAAAATTTCCGCAAATTTAGTTTAGTTTTGCTGATTTGGAATGCTTTAGTAAGAAACATTTTCATGTGTGTAAATTAAAGTCAACTGGACGTGCAAAAGTGACTGAATATAACATGATTTGCACAATTCTAATGACACATCATACACTCTATTAAATATGACTGTTATTATATAATATTATTATACTATATATAATTTGGTTGTAAATCAAATGACTTTCTTCATAAATTCAGCATATATTTAAAAACAGACAGTCATTAGTTTTACAAGCATGGTCTCGTACATGTAAAAAACATCACATATGTTGTCATCATTTTAAATATTTTTATACTTTCCATTTAATTGAATCATTTTGAGTGGGAGCTAAAGATGTAAAGAAACAAAAACAAGCCTATTTTATAGTATTATGACGTGTGTAAAGCTGGAATGTTGTGCAGTATCCTATTTCCCACACTTATTTCACTGGTCAGTACAACTATTCAATCATATAGTCTGTTATTCTCCTTGCTTCAGATAATTTGGAAGAAATGTATACAAATGTTCCCATATATTTCCCCAGTAAAGAGTCAAGCTGCTGTGAAACTGCATCAGTAACATCTGCTCTATTTTATGAAAGTATTTTTTCTTCCCCCCCCCAGGTTGTAAAGGAACCACTTAGATTTTAAATGTGTGGTTGATGTATCACTGACATTTTCTCAGATGTAAGGACCTGCAAGGCCGGGCGAAAACCTCATGGTGGTCTCAGCGGCCGGCAGCGCGCCTCCTTCGATGTCAATAGCTGTCGTCATCCAGGGAAGAAGAGTCTCATTTTGGAAATGCCTTTTGGTAATTTACCACCAGCTCAGCTGTCTAACATTTGATATATGATGTAATTCCTTTTGGAAAATAAATTTTGATCTCGAAGATGAAATTTTATATTTGTTGCTGCCATATCAGAGTGTGTGAGTGTGTGAAGGCAACACTCATGTTTTTTTATTTGACAGTCGGTGTTGTGCAGCTGCACTGCAGAGTCTTTTCACACATGTAAGTACACTGACATGTCACCAGTTAATCAATATGTACAAATGAAGGTGTGCGTTAACAAGTGGTTTATTTAGTATGGCATGACTAGAAAACAGACCCACGCTTCGACTGCATGTTTCTGTGGAAGAGGCTTTTTTTTCCAATGGAAGAAGATGTTGTGGAGCTTTGAATTGGATTGATCTTGTTGTGGTACAGACAGATAGTGTGGTCATTTTGCAGTGAGATCACCACAGCGATTCTCAGCAAGTGTTACTGCTGCTGCGGTCCCAGTTGGAGTCTTTGTATTGCCAATATGTGATTCTGAACTGGGCGTCCTCTGTAATGAGGAAGACCTAAAGTCAATTAAACTCCACAGAAATGTGTCAGCAGCAGTCTGTTACTGCCGAGTCTTGTGGAGATGCTGTAAAACACCAAGAATAAGAATCCAAGAAGTGCTCCGCGAGTCTTCCACATTTTTCCACCATAACAAGTGTATTTCTGAGTAAAGTACTTTATAATAAGTCAGTAAAATATGTTTAACATTCAAAACAAGCACCACACTGAGTTTTCTGGAAGCAAATTCGGGGGAATGTCATCCTCCAATTATGAAAGCACTGCGTGTAGTTTGGACTTTTGTCTGGAAGCTGTACGCATGAACCCAGTCAGTGTGTAATGAAAGGCCACAAAATTCGAGTCTGGCTCTAAATATAAACATTTGTAAGGCACTGAAACATTTCTGCATTGTAATTACCCCGGGCCCTTCTGTGGTTTGTTTAATTGCTGAGGTGAATTGCTGGATGTGAGTCGTTAAGAAGACGGCGCCCGTGCTTGCTTTCTTTTTAACTTCAGGAAGTTCTATCAATAGCGCCAACAAACACATGTTGAACCAGGACCTACTGAACTTTGGCTACTACTTACAGCTCCGACATTTTGATGACCACCAATTCTGATCTTGTTGAAATGTCTGGTGTTGTTGTGCACTCGAAGTCAAGCCCGTACCTTAATATGGCTTCTGGAATCACAAACGGAGTGTGTGGCGTATGTAGCATTAAGGAGAAAGCTGAAACTCGGTTGGCGTGAGGTTAAAGTGCTTTTGGGAATTCACCCAAGCAATTACTTTAAGCATCAATTTAATGTTAAAATGTTTTACAGTTGCCAGTGCCAAAGGCCAGTGAAGCAGAAATGCTAAGGTCGTTAGCCTTTAAAAGAATAAGCTACAACGTGTCAAGATGCAAAAGTTTAATGGAGCCATCTTCCTAAAACACATTAACACTTGTAAAACAAACAGCTACTGGCACCGTACCTCACATGTACCTCCCGTCTCAGCCAATTTTGTTTTCTGATAGTGTATATTTCTCATTTCAGGAGATAACCTGCCAACACAGGCAGTGTGGTGCCACTCTCCAATAATTCCAGCAGAGCTTCTTTGAAGTTTAATCACAGTAACATGTATAACCACCTAAAACATGAATGATGAAGGTCAGATTTTGGAGATGGCCTCTTGGGAGCAAAGAGCAAAAGCCTCTTTCTCGTTGCGCCGCTTCGCACTGATGTTCAATAATCACACCAATCCACTGCAGAAGGAAAAACTGTGTAAAATGGCTTGCTGATAGAAATCTCAATAGACCCGAGTGTAGCGTAGCCAGGGGTTAGTGGAAAGTGCATTTACCAAGAAGTGAGGAATGGCATTTCATCACAAAGCACCTCTGAAGTGCATTAAACATCACCAACTGATGACACTGCGCAGTGTACGAGCAGCTGAGGGAGGACTTAGTTGAACCCCCCGATAAAGGTAATTTTTATAGTCATACTGATACTGAAAAAGCTCAAGTGTCACAAAATATGTCCTTAATCAGATAGAAGTAGCACAGATGGCAGCAGATCTGGTGAAGCTCCAGAGTGAAATAGGTGAGTACTTTCTTTTTAGCTCCTCACAGAAACACAGCAGGTTACGTAGTCATTTGTCAAATCGTATCCCCGTATTGTTTGAAGGAGTGGTCCAACATTTCATGAAATGTGCATATTTGCTTCCTTGGCAAGATGTAGACGAGGTTCAATATCAGTTTCATGTAAGCGTATTAAAGGTAGAGCCTGTGATTCAGTTCCAGCTAAAACCTTTTTACCAGATTTAACAAATATTTCTGCACGGTTTGATAACTGCCAGCTCTGTTTGTTTGTGCACAGCTTTACGTCTGCAAATGGGAAAATATAGCGACTCCGGCCAAGAAGCACAACATTATGCTGGCCAATCAGCAACAGGAAAAAGTCACCAACCACTTAATTAGAACACTTGTACAATCTAATGTAATCTAGGCACCACACTCAAGTGATGTCAAAATACCTCCACCACTTTAAGGTGGTTCAGTCGTTTAGAAATCCCATTTCATTGATGTAATCAAGGTATTCTGATTGGATCCTACACTGATTGGGCCTTAAACTGTTGGTAATGCTCGTCATTGAGACGTAGCAGCAGTCACTTGTATTAGCGTGTACATTCAAAGAAAAAGCCGATGTGTTGTGCATCTTTACACCGAGTTTGTGGCAAACACACAACAAAGGCACTGGTGAGAGACGCATATGAAAGCAAGACTTTGTCAACGCTGGAAAAAAGATCTAATTAGTGTCTCTAAAATTGTGATGATACTTGACTATGCTTTATGTGGATGGTATATAATGCCAGTGTTTATGTTTAAGCTTAAGCTTTATGTAAGGTGAAGTGATTGTTATACCTGTGCGTTTACGCAATGTTATTCAGAATGAGTCACCTGCCTTTGAAAATTGCACATTTGAATTCTTCTCGCTGCTGTTTCTCTGCATCTCTCGTGCATATTTTTGATGTTTGTACGCTCGTTCGCTGAGTGCACATTACTTGGTCGCTGTTGCAGTTGCTTTCATTTACAGTATGCGTTATGCAGTTTATGGGTTCTATCTGTATCTGTCAAGCACTAAAGTGGCACCGAAGGCGGTTCAGAGCTGAACCTGGGTACCATGTCAGTCCCACTGCATGTTCGCTGAACAGCAGCGACTGTCTGTGAGCTGGCATGTTCATTTGAGTGGCTCTATTTCCGATTATCTTTATCTTTGATAAAGAGACATTGTCCATGATATCGGTTTGGCCTTTCTTAGTGTTGCTGCGTGGCTCCTGACACTCACACAGAAAGCGTGAGACTGGATTTGCCTCAAGTCAAAGCCTCACACTACTTGAGCCTTTTCTCCCACCAAAACAAAAGAGATACACACAGTCACATTCACATTACAGTCGCCAGTTAGATCAAGTATATATTTTAAGATTGGAGGTGAATGAACATGCAAACTCCTGTCAGCACAAACTGGAGTTGAAACGGTAGCATTCCCCCTATGAGGCAAAAGTGTTTCCCACTACCCCACTGTGCACATAGCCTATGTATCTTTAGATTTGTCCTGGTTACATTCATTAATTAATTTGACTTAAAAAGCCAGTTCCAAAATGTGCTCTTTTATTAGGAATCAACATTATTAACTTGGACTTTTCATAATTACCATGATTTGTTCTCAAATACTACAAGGAATAAGCCTGGGAAATGCAAAGGACCTGTTTACATGATGACATTTCAAGTGAAAATGGTTCATTATTACTTTTTTCAGAAAAGTTTCACTGTAACATTTTGAAAACAATGTCCCTTTACACAGAAATGGCAGAAACACTAAAAAATTATATTTTCATGTTGGGCCATGAGTTGGCGCTGTTGTTTGTTTTTGTAATGAAACCACACACACACACACACACACACACACACACACACACACACACACACACACACACACCCACACACACACACACACACACACGTGCACAGAGATCAATGCATTGTAAACAATAACAATGGGAGTACATGGACATTCATATGGACAGATTACGAAGTTGGTTTGTTATTAAAGTGTTAGTTATTAAAGACTAACAAATATAAAACTACCAAGTCCCAGGAGAATATGAACTTGGAGTCATGACACTATGGAGGAAACATTGTTCTGATTGTCCATCTACTGAGCATGTGCAGAAGAACTATTTACCACGGCCGTGGTGTACATTATCAAATTATTTCGTCCTTTTTTCAAGTGTAAAATCAATCCCCTTTCTGAGGTACTTTGTACAGCCCTGAAACACTAATTCTTATATATTGCGTAGACAACAGTCGGCAGGTCGATATGCTGCCTCAGACTTCCCAACTTTAGACGATAATATTTCTTTTAAAACAAAGTCTATGTTTAGATTCATTGCTACTCACCAAAGCTCGACGCACGTAACAGAATCAATACATGTCCTTCCTCATAAGATTTAAAAAAAAAAAATGTATTGGTGCATTATTGTATTCCTTGGTGTTTTCAAGCAACCGACTGTCAATCAGTGTGACAATTTGAAACAAGGAGCAGGAACTTTTGAGTCATTCTGCCCTCGACCTGCTCAGACACACGTCACATTAGTGTTCAGAAACTCCACAGGATGCCTTCAGTGTACATCTAAAAGTGGGAAACAAACAACCTCAACTTTGAAGTACATCACAGGTTTTGTGCAAAATGGAAGTGAAAGAAAAAAAAAACTTGTGATCTGGAAATGTGTTACAGTAACACGTTTCTCACATTATTCAAGTAAATGTCCACTTCCTTCTTACCTGGTGCCAGAAACGTAGTCAGTTACTGTTTTACTCGTGCGACTCATTAGCTGTCATTCAGCCACGTACCACGAGTCGGAGCTCCAGAGCTCCAGTCACTGGTGTCACTATTTTCATCTTTAAAAAGTAAAACAAGGTAGTACATGTTAGAAAACACGTCAAATAGTCACGCCATTAAAACAGCTAGCTAGTGACTCACCCACAGGTATTGATATATGATATTTATAGAATTACTTTCAGATAAATAACTTTCATATCTTTGACCTCATTTCATTTATCACAGGTTTATGGGTAGCCGAACGTATTATTAGTATAACTTTTGACCTAGTACTGGTATCATATTGATAGTGTTTTTACATGTAGAAATAGATTTGTGGTTTCGTCCATCATGAGTTTCCACTTTGTTTAAAGAAAACGCTTGTTTATTGACAGAGAAATTAGTCAGGATTATTCTTTTTTCTTTCTGAAAAGCTACTCAAGCCTTTAGGTTAAATGCTCACAGTTAGACTAAAATAAATAAATATTTAACATTGTCATTTAGCACAACTTAATGTGGTAAATTCCTCCCAACTCAGTGAACGATTCCTTACATGAGCTCCAAGGGAAGAAAAAAAGAAAAAAACACAAGCAGTTTTCTGCTCAAGTTGGCATGAAGATGTAAATTCTTAAAAGGCAGCAAAAAATGAACAAAGAAAGCAGGAAATCAAACTTTTACATCATGAATTTAAAGCAGTTTAGAGTCAGAGAGGTACTTCCAGGAGCACATTTATGTCAGGAATAATGGAGCGTGCAGATTTCTTCGCCCCGGTGAAATATATCAAGCAATATTTGTGTTGTGACTCCTGAGGAATCTTGGCAGAAGTTGCGGACTATCATACCTCTCCTGGAATCGCTGCGGAGCCTCTGAATCTTAACGGAGCCTATACCTCTCTCTCGTCTGTCAACCGACTCATACCTGAGAGGGGCGTAATGACCCACTTTCTCTCCACGTCCCCTGGCGACTCTGACGCTTTGCCACGTTTGACCACCTCGCTGTGGTCGAGTACAGTCTGCAGCTGCTGTTAATTTACAGGAGCAATGTGCACCACTTTCCAGCTCTGAAGCATATATGACTAATCACACCAGTCACTTTAAACAACTTGAGCTCTCTCTGGCAATAAATCACCACGATGCAAGCTACTGTGCCTATAATAGAGCTGCATTCAAGGGGGGAGGAGGGCGGGTGGGGGAGCCCGGGAGCCATTCAGTACTATTGGTCAACACACAATTGTGAAACAAACTCAGGGACTGGGACACATTGTTGTTCGACGTGTTGTTTGTTTCCATCATTGCAGTAAAAATCAAGGTGAAAACAACAAAGAGGTTGTATTTTAATTTTTTATCTTTTTGGTACAAAAGCACAGAGAATATAATTATTCCAAGAATCTTTTTTCCTTTTTGCTTAAAAAGTACATATTTTCCTTCCTTTTTCTTTTTCTTATTTGCAGTCACAGCTATGACACAAAGCACACACACTGGATGCTCTGTAAATATGCCAGTGAGGTTTTGCAGAACACAAAGTTATGTGTTCAAACCAATGTGACAAAGAGCCTGCCCAGATTGGGGGGGAAAAAAAATACTGCTAACTTACATTTAACCGATGTTTGATCTTCTCTGAACATTTTTTTTTTTAAGTTTTAGCCAAAACCTCAGATAAAGTAGAAAGAGGAAATGCTGGCTTTTTTCCTCACCTCAATAACATACGAGAAAAACTGCTTCCAAAATGTCCACGAGTGTACTATTTTAATCTGCACCTGCCAACCGCAGGAGAGAACAGAGAATTCACACAGCATTTTCGCGTTGGACTTAAACCACCTTTTTTTGAGACATGATTTAACATTCCCCAAGTTCCACAAGCCGCCGTCAGTTAGATACGGCTTCCACCGTGTCAACAACCAGGAAAAACTTTCAAAATGAAATGAGGTTAAAAACAACACAAAGGCCTTGACGTGCCATTTCTCTTTCCCTCCTGTCATTGTTCAATGTTGCATCTTTCCGTTGTGCCTCTCCCTGCCAAGTAACCACTGTGCCGAGCTGAAGAACAATCTGCTCCTTGTCAGCAGCGCCGAATGAGTCCTGTTGCTTATTGTTGAGGTGAACACGTTATTTGAATACGACCAATCTCCTGCAATAAAAGAGCTGTTGTGGTTTATGAAATATTCATCAAAGGTATCCCCTGGAGACCGTGATGCATTCAGATGCATATCTCAGAATCTGAAACAGACTTCTGCAGACAAAAGATTGCGCGCTGTGACTGGAAGCATCTGAACGATGATGCAGACAGTCACAGGGGAGTGACCTCTACGGTGGATATGTCTCCTTGTCGCTCTGCCGTTCAGCCATTGCACCGACTAATAAATCAACAAGAGCCCACTCCAGGACCCAGTAGCTAAGTGGCATTTAAGAAACAGCTTGTGAGAGCTGTAAGGCTGCAATTTGAACAATTTAGATGCAAGGCAATCATTTGGCCAGATGAACGGCATTAACAGCAACCGGAAAGTTTTTAAGCCATTTAAGAAAAGTCCAAGTAGCATTTTATTAAAAATCAATGACGGTTGAGCTCCCTGTTGAGCAAAAAAAAAAAAATGCTTTTCATTTGCACAGGTTGGTTCAGTATTGAGGTTGTGACACATTTAAATTCGCTGGCAGTTTACCAGCTGATGACAATAGATAGTTGCTTCGCTATTTATCAGTAGTGCATGTAGTGCATTTATCTGTGTGCCAACTAATGCATAAAAAAATAGTGCATAGAAAGCAATAAAAGCCAGAGTACACCCAGCTCTCTGCAAAAATGTCAAGTTACTGTTTCTGCTGAGAATGCCAACAACATTATCTTCAGCAGGCGTCGATGGCTCAGTCAGGATGATCAGAGATGAAATTGCCACAGGAGCGCGGCCACCTTTCCTCCTTTATGATCCCAACACAGCTGATTTACTCCCAGCCACGCCACGCCACGCCACGCCACGTCACACACACACACACACACACACACACACACACACACACACACACACACACACAATCCCCCCACCACCACTTCACTGTCCGTGCCTCACAATATATAGAACAAGCCGGCTCTATAACAAGGTAGACATGTTAAAACAATTCCTAACAGAGCTGCTGAAAGATATACAGACTCGTAATTGTTGAAACTTTGTTTACACCGTTTCTCTGCCTTGAAGACACAATAAAAGAGGGAGTGATAGTCCTATGCAGAGACACTGGGATCTCACACTGGGGCTATGGGTACTGATGAGACACTCTTGGTCTGTTGCCATGGCCCCTGTGTGGGTTGCATGTCACTACTGCTCTGCTCTGCTTTTTGATAATGCTGAAAAAAATACTTTGATGACCCACTGGAGGAACACAACACATTATGTTCCCAATGGTGTGGGTCTGTGATTTTATAGCTTAACATTGTTTCCTACTATTATAAAAAAAAAAGAAGAAAGAAAGATGGAGGAAAAACTCAGATTCTCATGATTTGACTCAGTTTTTCAGCATGATTTATTATCAGGCCCGTGTCGTCCATCATGATCAGCAACTGATGAAACACATGCAAATGAAGCAGTCTGAAAGAGCAAATTAATGTATTTTGGGATTTTTCACCACTGGCCGAGGGTTGAAAATTAGGGGAGCTTGTTCTGTTTACAGAGGGAAGATCTGATGTGCTCCTTTTTCCTCCCCACTGAGTGGAGTAAATGAACAGGTCGTCTCTCAGGGTCATTCGGGGTAAGAACATCAACCTTAACTGGCTCTTCTTGAATAGAAGCCAATGTTGCCTCCATTTACCACATATTTGTGTCCTTCTCAGGCGAAATGCTGCAAAACAAAATACATTTCAGGACAATTTATTACTTAAAGCATGATTTAACAGTCATTGCTTGTGATTAGAGCTGACAATGAATGAATTTGAAAGAGATTCATGGTAATTACGTATTAGTGTGGGTGTTATTGGGACCTTTAATTACTTGGGATTTACATTCATAGATAGTCACATTTGTACATTTTGAACTTGGCTCCCTCGGTGTAATTCATAAATAGAATAAAATCCAATTCAACAATGTCTTTTCACACACTGAATACTCACTGAAGAAACCGCCCACGTCTGAGTCTGGTTCTGTATGTGGTTCCTTCCTGTTATTAAAAGTCTTTTCTTCCCCACCATTTCTCGTATAGGAATCAAAGAATTGTCCATTTTTTGTCTGTTTTGAATGTCTTTTGTCCGTCATGTCTTAATACACACATGCATACACACAGACGTGTGTGTTTGATGTGACTGAGATCCATTCATTTGTATCAGGTGTGAGGGAGCGGCGAAGCATTTAACTATACGATTCTGAGTCCGCAGGAGTAAATAACAGTGAATCATACAGATTACTGAGTTAAAGGGAGTTCACAACCACAAAATCCAAGGTTTTCTATCTATCTTCTATCTACGAAAACAAACTGAGGAAATAAATCGATAGCATAGTCTCATTGTTATGGTGTGAAACATTTATTCAAACCAATTAAGAGACGAGAACAGACACGCGGTTGAGCGCATAACTTGCCAGTAGCTCATATTGATGCTAACTAGGTAGATCAGTTAGCTACATCACCGTGACATGTGACTTGTCGCTATGGAAATGGCTCAGCTCCAAGGATACTGAGAGGCCGCAAGGTTTTCTGGGAGACGTATTAGTGCTATTATTACTAGAAAATAGTGTGATGAGATGAAAGGAGATGAATGGGGCATTTTTTTCCGCAGTTTTTTGGAATTCATTCAGAAACCATTAGTCGCTAACGCCCCACAATCTAATCGATTAGTCTTTGTATCGTTAAAAATCATTCCTGAAGCTTTCATGCCATTCAGGTGAATAGTTTTTGCCAAACGTTGGTCAAATATATACATGCATACATACAAACCAATAAATAAATAAATACACGCAGACAAAAACATTAAATACAAAACAAACAATGCAGCACACAAAACAACCTTCTCGTCCCACCTTTGTTGTTGAAGGTAAAAATAAAGCAATGTGTAACAAAAACTATTAAAGTCACATGGTTGCTTATATTTGTATTGTATTTAAATACTATTTTCTGAACAAGATGCATGAAAAATGGCAGGATAGGGAAATAATCACAAGCCACAGTGTAACTGTGATTGTATATGTCTTTCAGTGCCTGTCAGATGTTTACCACACTTTCACTCACCTGCCTGTTACATTTCTGAAGATGACAGAGGAAGACAGGGATAATTTGTGTGAAAGAACAAGCTTCAAATGAGATTAAATGATAGCAGGTCAGTACACAAGGAACGAGTGCAGAGGATTATCAAGAAGATGAGCAGCGACCTTTAGTTTAATCTTCCATGCTGAGGTGAAAACAGCTGCGGCTTCATGGACACTTTTCTGCCCTTATGATTCAATTCTTTCTGATTGAGGACTTGTTTTGTTAGCACAGATGTGATATTAGATATCTATTAGTGTTTCTGTGTGGGCGGCAGTGGATCAGGTGGTGGGGCAGGTTGGCCTCATATCTCAGGGTTGGTGGTTTGATCCCCTGCTCCTCGACAATGAACCCAGAGCTGCACCCAGTGGAGTGCCAGCGTCCTGCAGAGCAGCGACATTTCCACTGACTGAAAGGGGGAAATGAAACCTGCAGTGGAAAATATTTCAAAATGGAGAAAATATGCTATTTTCATGCAATCTCTTGTAACTACTGTCTGCTACCTACGAACTGCTGCAGTCCAGAAAAAGATGTGACGTGTGCAATAATGTAGTGAATTCATTAAGACAGAATTTAACATCTCTACTTTGTTACTATGAAGTAGATATTTTAGGTACTTGCACTTACGTTGATTGCTTTTTCTCCCCATTCACTCAAAGTCATTCATATTGAAGTGTGATAAAATTACGTTACAAAATGATTATGTCCTTTTTCTATTACAAAAGTTACATTTAAAAAACAAAATTTTTTCTGACGGTCTGACCCAAAAGTATAATTCAAGTTGAACTGTGATCTGTGTCTTTGCTGATGTATTTATGATGATGACAGCACCAGAACGAAGATTAAAATGCCTTGAAAGAAGCATCATGTATCATTTCAGTTACTTAAAGGTACATTTCAAATTTTAAATTTGCATCCCAGTAAAGCCATTCAATCTGTACTTTTAGCAAAGTGTTATAATACGCATATCTGTACTTCTACTTCAGTAAAGAATGCACTTTTGTGACAAATGTATTACACAACAAACAGCAACAAAACACTCAGTTTTAATTCAGAGGTCACACGCAGCACAATTTCATCTTGAGAGGACTGGAGCGGTAAAATAGTGCCAGAATAACCTTCAAATTAAACTTAAAAGTTTTTCTATTGTTGTGGTATTGGTGATGGAAATGTTGCAAAAACCAAACAATTTGTTTTCTTTATACCCCTAATTTCCTGCGATTCAGATTCTTAATTGCTTGATTAAAGTTGCCTTGCTATAAAGATTACAACATTTTCAACATGAAGAAAATTTTATTGAAACTTTCTGCTGCAAGACACGGGGACATGTCCCAAAACTCTGTCCTGTCGCGGTTGCATTCTTCAAGTTTTTTTCAAACTCACACTGACAGCATGGCTTTGAGGCTAATGCTAGTTTGCTAGTTTTCACGACAGCATCACTGTTATCTCAGCTCGGGTCTGAAGAAATTTGTGTAAAACAATTTTTTTTCCTTTAAAATGTTTCCAATTTAAAATGTTTCCAATTTGCATTCAGAACGTTTCTGAGAGACGGCAGATAAAAAAACCCCACATTGTTTCACAAAGCTTGTAGAGATAAATACATGAATAAATACATGATATATAATGTTAAAATACTAGTGTAGCGTGTATTGTGTTACATTTAATATTGTCCTCTATAATTAGTTCTGCCTTATAAACATCACATGATTTATTGATACTTGTGAAAAAGAAAATCAGAAAGTTGGAGGAAGAAAATAAACTGTTAAATCATATGTATCTATTAATATATACTTTATATCTGCCATTCTGGATGCAGGTATTTATTCAGTTTAATCATTTATTTAATGTAATTTCTGCTTCAAATAAACCCTAGAAACAACATACATAATCTAGAATAAGGAGACCAGGACCATTAAAAACTAATGTGTACTTATTGTTTACTTTCCTCAGAAGTGTTTCAGCATTTTACTATGAATACATGATTCTCCCCCGTGGTTCATGTCACAGTTCAGCTGAGCCTCCAGGTCCTGGAGCGGGTGGAAATAGTGCGCATGTGCAACTGAATCAAATGACTCAAATGACTCAGACATGTGAGTCATTTGAGTTCACTCGGATGAACGACTCAAAAACCTGTGAGTCCGTTCAAGGAGTCGAGTTTCTCATCACCAGTTGTGATGTGTGTTGATGTGTTATGCAGCATGACAGCTTTTGCGCCCTGCAGCTTCCTCCTCTCTGATCAACTCCATGGAATATCTCTGAATGCTGAGTGATCTGTTTAGTAGCTGTTGGTAGGATAACAGGGGTGTGTGGAGTCATATATTTTTAAACTCAGTTGCGGACCTGACTTGTTTACGCCCTGGGTGAACACCTGCACCTCCACCAGACTCACCTGAGACGGTGACTCTCATTTCCTCTGGTACGGTGCGCCCTAGCGGCTGGTCACATCCACAACTGAATATAACAAATTCTCCCCATTCGCCCCATTCCTGACAGTCTAATGAAAGTGACGATGCGTAACGGCGCACGCAGCCCGCCGCAGCGCAGCTTTGTGCATATTAGTTTGCAACACAGCGGAACAATAATGCTGACGGTGCGTAATGACTCGTGATGATCCGCCGCCATTTCCTGATCTTACTTGTAACTCATGGTGAAATCTCGCGACTGTCCATGACGAATCATAGAATTCAGGTCAAAATCGTGATCCGTGACAAACTTTTCATCATTATGTGTAAACACACTTTTAACAGTTCCACAACCATTGTCTTGCTTTTCTCGTCGTGACTTAAAACTTCATCAACCATATTAATTGCGCTTTAAAAAAAAAAAAAAATGTACTCAGCATCCGCAAATGTTTCTTACCTTTGGCAAAGTTCCACGAAACAACGAAGCGATGATGCTACTGTTGCTCTCTTGTGCCAATGCCGACATATCGTAGACACGGACAGCTTGTATCATGTTATGTTTTCAATATATGTTTAGCGGCTGTGGGATCTTAGAGGATTGTTAGCATTAAAGCTGGCTGCATGCAGAAAGTTAAAGTAATGATCCACTTTGCTCACAGCTCTGGTCGGCGTGCAGATTAAGCATGAGGCCGGTAATATAAAACTAAACTGTTTAGTCCAGTCAGAGTTCAACTGCCGCTTCGTGGGTCATGAAATTGAAATCCGTTGGGGTAGACGTACGAAGAGAGCAGCATTGATGTAATTTATGTCAAATGTGCTAAGGCTCCGGCTCCGACTACGGTGTGGGATGAGGATTAAAATGGTAGAACAGCACATTTTTTTACCCACAAATTCTGCTTTATTTCACGTTGATGTGCCACTCATGGGCCACCGGGGGCCAGAGAGTTGGCTTCCGCGGGCCGGTTGCGGCCCATGGTCCACCCATTGAGGACCCCTGGTATAGAGCTCCTGTCTGGACCAGGTTTGGGCTCCTTTAAATGTGGAGTTTAAATGTTTTCTCCCTGCATGTTTTATATGAATCCTCCAGAAGATGATGGAGGTAATGGTGCACTTTGACCTTCTTAGTTGATTCATAAAAAAAATTTAACTCCCCTCTTTCTGGAGTGAAGTTTCACTAGGCTTGAGCTTATATCTTTCTTATGAGGCACTTTGAGACCGTATTCAGAAGATGGTCCATGTAAAAACGCTTTAGAGAGAATTTTCTCCCTCACTACGAAAAGCAGGAGCTTCACTGAAACTTACACAGTGGGATCGTTGCACAATGTGATACATGGGAAATGTTTAATTTTTTTAAATTGCTCCACTGAAAACCCTCCTGAAACCATCACAAGTTGCCTGTAGAGCAATGTCATTTTCGAGGCGGTGAATCAAAAAGTCGTACTCTGTGACTTTCGGTGTTGTTCCAGTCATGATAGACAGAGTAAAATCTGTTTCACAGCAGGACCAAAGTTTGATATTAATATTTAGTGTATGACAGCGTTGTTGTTAATTAAACCCTGCAACATTTCACCCAGGCTATTATTTGTTCCTGCCAGACAGCTAATGAGCCCCACATTATCTCAGCAAGAGACAAAAGCCCAGAGGACACACTGTACTTTAAGGAGTCTCAGACCCCTGGTGGAACCAGTTAGATGGAAGCTGTGCTTGTGAAATAACACATCGGCACTCACGCTACAGAGGCGGGTCGGGAGAACCAACTAGCAGCCCTCATCCCTGTCCACTATTTAGCATGAATTAGTCACCTTCCATTTCATCCACTCATGGTGGAGCTGCTCATGCAGGTCAGTGGGTCAGTGCTACTGCCACCAGGAAAGAGATCTTGACAAGCTTTATCATCATCACTTGACAAAGTGCAGTACATTTTCTGGGTAAATGAGACACAGCAGCCAAGTAGCAGCTGTCATCCATCATAGTCGCTGTGATGATCGCTGGATACATCCAGCAAGGAAAAAAAACAGCAACAAAAAAAAAGAAAACAGTACTCCAGAGACATGGAAGCTTCTAAATGTAACGTTGGTTAAAATGTTTAAGTGTTTCTTTGGGCAGTTGAACCTTCAATAATAAGCACAGGCTGCATTACATGTCTGAGACAGGAAATTACATGAATCAAAGTAAAATACAATGAAACAAGTATTTCCATTACAAAAATGGGTGATAAACCGTGTGTGTGTGTGTGTTGTGTGTGTGTGTGTGTGTGTAAGCACACTTGTGTTTGGGTGTTTCTGTAAATTACTTATGCAGCACTTATAGATACTTTTTATATTCAGAAAGGTGTTGTATATATAAAGGATAAATATTTGAATGATTCTTTAAATTAATATTTGCTTGAAAATATAATTACTTGATATAAGCATGACAAAAGGCTCTTGTCCATGTGAGACTTCTCTCCGAATGCCGACTTCTTCTAGCGCTGCTGCATCACATCGTGTACAATGGCTACTAGAGATCACAGAATTTATAAATAATTAAGAATTTTATTTGCAGAGGCTTCAATTGATCTATGAAAAAAGGCTGGAAAATGCTCTGCATCCTTTCGGCAATGGACCCCCATCGGCAATTAGTCTTTCGCGTTGACTGGAAAGCACAGTGGCTCTCAAACTCCACGCGATGCCCTCTTCTGAAAGCAGAACAGACTTCCTGCCCCCTCATGTGTAAATACACCCAGCTTTCTTTTCTCTCCCAGAAAGAATACAGAGCAGTAACAAAAGTGGCAATACTGAATTTGTTAAAATGGTATTTGAAGATCACGAACTGTTTCCTTTCATGCATTTTATTCTCATTATTTTCCATTGTACAAATGAAAAATGCATGTTAAACTTTGCCCAAACTGCCAGAGTTTTTAGGCACAAAAGATGGTACACTGCCTGTATACTGACAGTGAACTCAAGAAAAAGGCTTCTTCATCCCCTGACTTTGACTGACATGCTTGCTTAATGAGCTTCAACAGGTTTTTTTTTTCTTATCTCCACTGTCAAAGATCTGCTCATCTCATACTTTACATGTCATTTTGGTTTATGAATAAATCTGTGAATATCCTCACCAACATCAGACCGCTCTTTTTTTTTTTCTGTATCCCTGCAAAGTAAATTGAATTCATACATCTTATTTCAAACCAGATATTTTCTGACTTGTCAGAGCTGGGAAAGTGCAGGTGCCACTGATAATATTTATGACGGCAACATTAAAGCAATGCAAAGCAGCAATTATTTTAAACGCAAACTTAAAGATAGTTGTTCTGGCTGAAACTTTCTGTGGGTCGTATCCCAGCACAGTCCTGGAACATTGTAGCTACTCAAGTAAAATCGTGAGTAAAGTAAAATTGCAAAGAGTTAAAAACACCTTTGGGTTTTCTCTATATAGGTCCACTCCAGGGTCCTCATACAGTCTAAATTATTTGCCGACTCTAAGCAGTTCCTAAAAGGTGTTGTCCCTGTGTTTGCTTGGTTCGTGGTGCAGCCTGCCTTCACTCGCTGCCACTGGCTGCAGTTCTACTCTACAACTCGAAGTTGGCCAAACTTAGTATGGATGATGGGTAAATGAATGTATTTTTATCAAAAAGACTGCACTAGCTTATTACAATGATTATGAATGATCTACTCTGGTGGTGCACATTTTACATTTTTGAATGTGGATGACCTGGTTCAAATCCCTGTTGCATAAGGAAAACTATTAAAACCTGTAAAATCTATACAGTAACTGTAGTGACTGGTGTAAAATGGAGCAACTGAAAGGACAGTATTGCTCATTATGAATTATAAACATCAATTTGCCTTCTAAGTGCAGCCTATGTGGAGCAAGCTAGTGACAGCAGATAAACCCCCGCAACAAGCATCCTGAGACTTTCTATGACAACTTTAGTGTGTGGTGCCACTGCAAATAGTAGGACTTTGTATCGGAGAGGACACTGTGGTGTTATTGAAAAGGAGTTTTGTTGAATTGATGCACGAAATGGTGAAGCTGCATAAATCCAATAACCAGCTCCCTCTTAAAGAATTACCAGCTGAATAAAACATTACTAAGGCAGACAGCTTCACTTGTCCTGCTGACAAATTGCATTATTTCGAGGCTGTTATTATAGTGATTTGCAAAACAGACATTGTTTGACATAAAAATACAACTGGTTTTAAAAAAAGAAGAAGGAAAGAAAGACAAGAGCACAATTATTTTATAGTTCCGTTGAGATCTTCTCTCCTTCAAACTTTCTCGTGCTACGACATCAGTGTGAAAGCTCTGCGCTTTGTTGAGCAGGTCTCTGGGACCTCAGTAATTCTCCATAGAGGTCAAGGTCGTGTTGTTAGAACGTTTGCACAGGAAGGAAGTTTTGGTGGTTGGATGTGTAAACAAAACATCCGACCTTTCAGCATTGAAAAGCAATCATAATAAAAAAAAGTGTCATTGAAACAGGCTTTTATGCCAATAAGCATAACAGTAATATGCAAAAAAACATACTAGACTTTACTGAAAAGTAGCTTATTGAAAACCAACTTGTAGAAGAGCAGTGGTGCTTT
Source organism: Blennius ocellaris (assembly GCF_963422515.1). Classification (NCBI taxonomy): domain Eukaryota; kingdom Metazoa; phylum Chordata; class Actinopteri; order Blenniiformes; family Blenniidae; genus Blennius; species Blennius ocellaris. The sequence continues at coordinate 24,612,060 of NC_137658.1, forward strand.
TTTAAATCAGCATCCCTGCAGCTCTTTCCACTTAGTACAGAATATTAAGAAATCCAGCTCTCAACCTCAAGTTCCTCAGTTATATTTTGAGTATTTTAAACCACATTGTCCACCCTTCAACCACACTGTTTCCTAATATTATAAATGTTCTGGTTTTTGTAATCGCTGTTACTTTGGCCAGACTTCATGATTTGAAAGAGATTTCTTGGTTAAACCAAGTTGTTGATAAATAAAAAGTATGATTTTAAGTCTTAATTAAAGCTCAATCTTTCTGAAGTGTATATTTGCCCAAACTATCGTTCCTTAACTCCAACCCAGTTGTTTTTGTTCCAAGCCTACAAATTTTTACTAGATCGTTGTCACATCATGAAGTAGATTTATTAGTCAGCAGTGATTTGTAATGGTTCTGGAAGACACAGGAAAATGATGTTATGTTCCTCGTAGGAGTGTCAAATCAGACAAAGCGTTTCTGTGTTTTTCCACATCGTATTGACAAATGAAGGAGTTCTTTGTTTAATTTGCAAGACGTGTTCTGATATCGTGATACACATTCACATGTGGGTGCAGCTTGTGTTTGACTGCATAAAACACGAAAACACTTATAGTGTTAAGTTTGTTTTCAATTGTGGTCCTGAGCTGAAACAAATTTGTTTACCTCAACTCGAGCGACGCATCCTGTTTCTGACTTTGATTGATTAAGAAAAAAGGAAAAAAAAACCCTCTTTGGAGGAGAAGCGATTGAACTGTCACAGTTGTAAGTGCAACCTGCATTAAGCCAAAGTGTGTTTCTGACAAAATATTTTTTTATTAGAATACTATTTTTCATTTTGTGATTAATGGCTGCTGAATGTCTGCAGCATGTCGCCATTAATGGGGTTCAATACAGCCCCAAAATCTGAGCTACCTCTTTTACTTTACTTATTTACTGTGTCAACAGTTAAACTTTCATGGGATGAAGGATCTTCCTTTGAAAAGTGGTTTACATTTGCTGAGTTTAGACATTTATTTTGCCAGTCTACAAGCAAAAAAAAGTCTTATCAAGGCTGATGAGTGCATGTCATTAAAATTAGCAAACATACCAACTGTTAGATCTGCCGCAAGTTCTCATTTAAAAAAGGCTAATCAGCGGAGGTTATTTAAAGATGTGGCCCCAGACAGAAACCTGCAGGGATGATTTAGATGCTGCATCTTTTCCTCACATATTGAGCACAGTGACTAATGGGCCAAACTCACAAAAAGTCAATGCAACCTTTTAATTGCACACAGATATACAGCAGAGCAGGCCAACACTTTTGAGAGGAGATAATTCCTAAAATCACGATTCATCCGTGTATGTAATGGCATAGTGGCATAATTTCTGATCGACAGTCTCAAATATTTTGAAAAAGGACCGATGAGCGGAGCATGAGCACTTCTCTGTCTCAGGGTTGTGGCTGTGGAGGCTTGTAGAGGCTATAAGCGGTGCAGACTTACTGGGAGAGTGAAAGTGGATGTGAAAGCTCAATCACATTCTAAATTGTACAACAGAGCAGAGAGTCTACTTGGCAGTCACACTAGTGAGACAAGGAGGAGGGAGGAAGAGAGTCTGGGAGAAAAAAAAGGCAGCTTTTATGTCAGTTTATCCGCCACACTGTACATTCAGCCCACTGCACACGAGCTGCTGGCTCTCACAACACGGAGTACTAGCAATTAAGCTGCTGATCTTTATTGAACCAGTGTTATTTGGGCCTCCAAAAACGAAGTCACAAACACACTGCAATGCTGTACGGCACAAAAAATAAGTCCCTTTGCTGTACTGTCACACCCTTTGTTGCAGTCATCGGCCCACAAGTAGACAACATGCCACCATGAAGCCTCCCCACCTCAGGCAACCGCTCGGCTGGCAACAATTTAAAACAACTCTCTTTTGTTTTTCCTGGTCTGCAGTCCCGCCACCTCCTCACTGCTCCCCTGAGTGGATGGCAAAATGCATCATCTTAGAAAAAACCCCATGGCGGACATATTTAACAGCCTGGGAGAACTACGGGTGGACACTGGCCTGCTAATGAATGGATGAGCCTGACAAGTAAAATCAGAAAAGATTACAGGCTGAGGGGCAGGCCTCCCAAAAGGTCCCGCAAAACCAGCTGTTTGAAAAGCCCCGTTGCGTCCCCAGAATAATAATTTCTTCACACCAGACTGTGTAAACAAACTCCCTCCACCGCTGCGTGTCAGGAGAAGCTTGTATTGTGTTGCTTTATTCGTTGAGAAAAGGAAGCAAGGAAAAAACTGTCTGCACGTCGGAAAAATAAAATCATATCATGATCAACCCCCCCCCCCCCCCCCCCCCCCCCCCCACACACACACACACACACACACACACACACACACACACACACACACACACACCACCTGTTGCATGTTGACATCTGGACACAGAGGGGACGACTGGGAACACAGCCTACGAGCAATAAATAAACAAAGGGAGGCCCAGCCTTGAAAAGCCATACACTTGTGACCAGTGGAAAGGCAGGAGGCACAGCAGGCTTCATTAAAGAAGCCGGTCCTGACAGGGAGGCCTTTAAGAGGCCATCAGGAGCGACAACTCAGCAGCTACCTTGGGACCAGAGAGGGAAAAGCATCAAGGTGAGCAATGCAATTTCAGCTTGAATAATGGAGCACTTTCCACAGGTTTGACATTCATGCATTTCTCAGGCAGCTGTGAGCTATTCAAGGTTCTTCAAAAAAAAAAAAAAAAAAAAAAGCAGGTAAAAAAAAACTCAGTTCTCAGTTCACAATTACTCCGTTCCTGGCTGATGGTCTGCAGATAATCCAGAAAAATAGAATTAAGAATAGCACTAAACATATATAATGTGATGGAAATGTACTGCTTTGGAAGCTGCAGACAACACATAGACATATAGGCAACTTAAACATTTAAATTTATTTTAGTTTTTTTCCTGGGGAGAATTTTTTAAGAATTATTTCCTTAAAGCTATTTTTTTTCTGATTCACAAGCCAGATTTCATTTTCACGGACCTGCTGACATAAAGCGGCAATAATGGAGGATTAATTTACAAGGCGGCAAAATCCCCCAGTGAGGCTTGTGGCCCAGAACAATAATGAGCACACAGTAAACAGGAAATTTGCCGTAAGCCAAGACACCTAATCTACACTCCAAAACACACAATGCACACTGATGCATAAACAATCACATGTATGCAAGCGCAACCACACCCCATCTCTCTCTCTCTCTCTCTCTCTCTCTCTATCACACACTCACACACACACACACACACACGCACACACACACACACCCACACACGGGGTATGAGATGGTAAAGCATCTTCCCCAGGCCTCTGTAGCAACATATGTTTGCAGGTAATTAAACGAAGTTCCCAAGTGACTGTCATGTCATATTGAAATACAATGCACAGAGCAAATTACCTTTCTGTGGTTATTTATACAAAGCCTGGGCACAGGGGGTCATGTTACTTTGGCGAGCTGTGAAACCAAAGTGTTTTTGACTGTAGTTGTGCTGTGGTTGTGACTTCTAATTGCAATGCTGAGGTCAAAGCACTGTGTTGTAATAGCATAGAGTGTGTGTGTGTGTGTGTGTGTGTGTGTGTGTGTGTGTGTGTGTGCGTACTTGCTTCAGTAGCTTTCAGTATTCGTAATTAAATTACATTAGTTAAACTATTGACTAAGCATGAAACAAGTTTCAGCAGACAGTGTACGTGTGGTGCTGCGGGGGTGTGAAAACACATTTAGGAGCTGAACAAAATTTTGTAATCAATGCTTTTAAGAAAAAGATCTGAGCCAGCATTAGGGTTTTGTTTGCTTGTTATCTTCAAAGCTGTAGATTCTCAGATTTGTCCATTTTAATTTGTATTGTTGAGGTGAAAATATCTAACAGAGTATGCGGAGCTGAGTATGCACTGTAATAAATAGCATTACAAAAAAAAATATTACAGTTGAACATCGCTCTCACAGGGAGGTGAGAACACTGCTGTGCTCCACATCGTTCTCTTTTGACGAAGATTTTAAGTGGAAAAAGGTGCGTTTCTAACATCGAGATTGTGCCTCTCTCATTCAGAATCCATCGGAACAGCTGGATGCAACGATGAAAAGAGATTTCAGACAGAAAGAGATGCCACACCAGGAGTTTACTCTCCCAGCTTGTTCCTTCGCTGCACAGCTTTAAATCATTGTCCTGCCAGCGAGTGGCACTTGATATGTTTTGTTCTCAGACTGCATTGCCATCATGATGGCCGAGCATGAGTTTACATTGATTGCATTCTCTGACTCAACAATGCACTACATCTTAAAAGTTGTGTGACGTTGCTTGTTCATTGGATGTAAGACATGGCTGGACCAATGCTGGCATTTATCGTGAGATGACTTTAAATATCGTGTTTGTTCTTCATGGTTTGTTTTCACGGCTTTTCCCCCGTCATGGTGGTTCCTTTTCTGATGTTTTAATTCCTTGTTTCTGGCCAACGTTTTTATTTCAATCTTGCTCATAGTGTAATATGTAATCATAGTATTGTTGTCACCAGTGTGCCTATTTTGGGCAAACATGAACTAAACGTACTGTATTTCTGCCTAAAGAACGTTACTGTGAGTGACGCTCATTCTGGCGTTTGTGAACGGCGCTCTGACAGTTATGTTATTTAAGAGGGTTGCCACATTTCCAGAGCCTTCCAGTGGAAAATCCGACTAAAGCACACCATAAACGGGCCTTAACATGTAGGGGGGAAAACAGCCAATCTGGCAACTGCAGCCACCACAGAGTCGCACCACCGCATGCATCATCAACATGCGACGCATCACAACAAAAACAAATAGAAGACAGCAGCACTACCTCAGACTCTGCCGCCACCATTAATACTTCATCTTCAGATAATTACTGGGAAAAAATTATGAATATATTATTTGAATATTGCTCGTTTATGAGCCAAGTTCGAGAACTTTTCTTTGGGCAAACAAGTCAGATTGTGTTTGTGTTCGTACAAGAATTATGTCGACACGTCTTCTGGACGTTGTTGTTAACAGTATACTGCAGTTCACTATGGCCTCCTGGAGGGTTTTACTATTTTAAGTTATCATTTGTTTGTGGAACCTGCCTGCTATATTTTCCTTTGCACCTTAAGGACTACTGTCCGTTTGTTTTGTTTTAATCATTCCTCGTTAAGAAAGAACATTCAAGCAGCAAGTTTTTTTCCTCATGTTTTGGAGAATATACTGTAGGGGTGGGAAGATTTGTGAACTGAACTTTGAACTAGTTCATGTAGAAACTGAACTTTCCCAACACTGGTTGTCACAGGTTTTAGGAATTCATAGTAATGTCTGTGTTCTACTCCATGTCTGCTTTTATAGCTCTTTATCTCTCCTCATCGTTTTAGGCCTTGTCACCGAAAATGGTTATATCTGTAAACTCCGGCCACGAGGAAATATGGAAAGCCTCAGTCTTTCTGTTTGCACGTAGACAGAGAGAAACTGAAACCCTATTCACAAAATTATCTTTTTTCTCGCCATCATTCTAATGAAGTTTCCCGTCCAAGTGGCCAGGTGTATAGGTGGAGCTGTAACTCTGCCACAGAAATACACCAAAAATGGAAACGATGACATGAGCAGCAGAAATTCTCGTAATCGAGAAAATCCAACATTTCGCCAAGTAACACCAGTAGCTTCTGCAGTTCGACCTGGAACATGTAGTCCGCCATTGTTGTTGTTAAGTGATGTCATGGAGAGGGTAGTGACATCACCGTTTTCAAAAAAATGCTCATCCACACATGTCAAAGCCGAGACGGCGTTTTAAAATTTCTCCACTCTAGAACCTGTTTTCAAAGCAACGCAGTTTTCAGGCTACTAGAACGCTGCAGTGCAAGGATGATGGGCCAAAAATGATGTAGGTACATGAAATGGCTTTGTCATGTGGACAGCAACGCATTATGCATCATGTCCTTTTGGGGGCCCGCTCCCCCGAGGAGGGACAGCTCGCTCCCCGTGTAAGGAAAATGGGAAACCACAGTGAGTTTAAGCACCAAACATGAAACTTGAGAATGAAATCAACACATGAGTTTTATTACAAAGCAATATATATATAAAACTTACAGAAATATTTCTGGGTTCGAAGAGCCATTCACCACACAGGTGGATCTTGCTTCTCTGAACCAAAAACCGGACCCAAGTGGATACGGCGGAAGAAAATGGCAAAAGACCCCGGGCCCAGAATTACTGCCTCCTTTTCTCTATCTCCTCCAAGGTCTTCCTCCTGTCCCCGCCCGTGCTTTTCCAGTCACGGGACATCAAAATGGAGGAGTGAGCTGGTTTACACCGGTTCTTATCAATTCTAGCAGGCCCCAACAAGGACAACTACAGCCCGAAATCAAAACAATTTTAACAATTTTTGTAGGTGGGGTCAATGGGAGCAGTAATTCTCAACCCGTGGCAAACACATACATCAGACCATCATTATTTTAATAAAACCCACACTATCACTAAGTCAGAATAATCACACATTACTAAGACTACTTTAACCTTTTAACCTTAAATCAATATTCTTCGTGTTTTGTAGGTCCCTCTCTTGGAGTGATCCAATCAATCACTCCATAAAACCTTGTAAACACAATACAAACAATTTTTCTGGACACAGTTTTAATTAAGATATTGCCATGAGAAAATCCTTTGATCATAACATGGGCCTGATAAGTAAGCAAGCTGATTCAAAACACATTCTTCACGCGAATCAAAAAGCAGAAATATAAGATTACATAAATGCTGACCCACCCAATACCTCACAAAACCTGGTCTTCTAAATGCAAAAAATCAACTGTCAAAGGGATGATGTTCCGGCCATACGGGCCTTCAGACACTTTAATTGTGATCTTCATTTTACTTTAAAGTATTGGACCTCCTGGGTCGGTCTTGCACCGTATCCAGGAGGGAAGGGAATTTTAACAATCCCTCTCTTGATGTGTGTCATCACACATCATATATGATCATCCTATGGGAACAAATCCGTTTCGTCTTCTGGGTCAAAATTACCAGGTTCGCCCGTTGGAGTTAATAGAGCCATGTTCACCACATTTCTTTTGTCGGGTGATATGGCAGTATCAATCAACCGAGTGAGAAGGGCTCTGATACATGGAATACAACAACAACCACAGAGAGTAAGAATGGCTGTAAACACTGCAACAGAAATCAAAACCGACATCACCAAGTCCTTATACTTACCAAACATGTCAGTCCAGCCATCCCACACGGAAGTGTCTACACCTGAATGATCCTTCATGTTTTTGTTGAGTGTGCACAAACCTTCCAGGGCCCTTGTTAAAGTGCCATCTGCTGCTGTGTTGTTAGGGATGAAAATGCAACATCTATCGCTGATGTGAGTGTGTTTACGGGGTCTAAATACACTAAGGAGCTAGTACCTTTGTCTGTGGGATGAGTGGGCTGAAACATGTACCAAAACCAGGGTGACAGAACAATTAGCAATGCAAGTATGAGTCCACACAAACATTTCCATGATCCGTACATACGGGGCCCCCCAAACAGTTTCTCCAACCAGTCCATTTTCTGGAGAATTCTTTGAAAGTTCTTGGAAAGTTCTTTTGTAGAGTCTTTTTTTTTTTAAATTTCTATATCAGTGCTGCTCCTCGGAGATTTCATGTTTTTGTGTGTTACGCGGAGAGGATCAGGACCACCCCTGTCCTCCCGTCTTGCCTTAACAGTGTCTCAGGGGTGGTGTGCGCCCCCTGGAGATCCCTTCTCCTGGTGCTGGTCCCGTGCAGGCTGTAGGCTCTTTACTGTCGCTGAGGTCGTCCTGGTCGTCAGATTCCCAGTTGTCCTCAGGAACGATGATCTCTCTGTCAGGTGGAGTCGCCTTGGCGCAGTGATGGAGATGGAACCACGCGTGATGACCTTCGACCTTCACGGCGTGTGATGTCTTTTCTGTCACCCGGAGTGGATCGTACCACCTCGGATTCAGCCAGTGGCGTTTGAACCTTTTCATCCACACCCAGTCGAGATCTCTGGTATCAGCACCTTTGGGTAGCGGACTGCAGTCCAGTCCAGTGCTCTCTCTTGGAGTGTCACAAGGTCATCCTGGGTCATCACACCGGCCAAGTCATCATCAGTCTGTTCGTCAGTGTCGGCGTCCTTCATCTGTTTTGTCTCTGCTAACAAAACATTGTAGGGAGTGAAGCCGGCTGCGGCCTTGGCTGCTATATCAGCTTTATTGTTTCCCAACGAGTCTTCATCAGTTCTGCCTGTGTGTGCTGCACATTTTCTTACTGCAAGCTCGGTAGGTAACATGATAGCGCGTGCAAGTCTTTGTACCAAGTCTGAGTGTTTGCATGGTGTTCCTGATGTTGTTTTCCAGTCAACCCTTACCATTTTGGTCAGTTCTCTCGTGCACAATCCATAAACATACATTGAGTCAGTTACGACTTCTCCTCTCTGACCTTCCAGCAGTTCTAATGCTGTACCCACTGCTTCCAGCTCAGCCCTTTGTGCTGACATTCTTTCTTTATCATCTAGACTCTCAGCAACTTACTGTTTTCCAATCTCTTCCTTCTCTCTCCACAACCGCAAAACCTGCTTTCAACATTCCTTTCTCCATGTCCCTATGACAACAACCATCCACAAACAAAACTCTCCTATTGCCTGAGAGTGGCTCTGTTTTCAAGTCTGGTCTAAACCTCACATCTTCCTCAACTCGAGGGGCACAATCATGTATGGGAAACGATCTCACTCCCGACACTGCAAGGTCATCTGGGGCTTGGAATGTTATGTGTGGTTGTAGAATGATTTTTCTCAATCTTTGTGTCCGATGTATGCAACTACTCCATGTTCAGAAAGAACACTGCTTTACCATTCCCTCTCTGTTGAAACAAAACTGCATTCACAACCCCGTTTTGTTCAACAACTTCTAGAAAGAATGGTTTTCTTACAGGGAGCAGTGGTGTGTTGGACCGTGAATCTGTAGGAATCAATACTCCTGCACTTTTTAGGCCTTCAATTGTGTCTTTGATGCCTAAAGCAGCTTCTGGTTTCATATGGTATTGAGGTTTATAAATGTAGTTGTGAGAAAATGACAGTTCAACAGGGGGAACGTCAAGTATTCCTACATCAAAAGAATGTTTTTACACATGGGTCCTAAGTTTTTAGCCTGACTCTTTAAACCTACTGCTAGTGAACAATGAGGTACAGAGGTAGATGACATCATGTACCAAGTGATCTGGGAAGGAGTCAAATCAGCAACAGCAGCAACACCCTCTGGGTCCACAATAATGTCTGAAGTAGCCACAGTTAAATCAATAGTGGACGAACAATGGTCCCATCTCTCCTGGTAGGCCTCGTCAGGGTCTCGGCGGTAGTACAGGGTAATATGAGGCGGGTCAGGGGGAGGCACATATTGTCCACATGCATCAATCCACGGCTTCCACAAAAAATGCATTAGTCCCAGAGCGGATCTCTTCTCAGGTTCCAACAACAGCCAATAGATATGAGCTGGGTCAGCTGGCTCATCAGGCACATCAAACGGATGCAGCGCATACATTGTACAATCCGAGGCAGGGCTGGCTGTGTTTACAACTGTACCATTCGGCAAAGTCACAATAATTCCATCAGCAGAGCAAGAAATCAAAGCTTTCAATTTCACGAGCAAGTCTCTTCCACAAAGCGGCCGGGGACACGAGTCTGTGATCAAAAATGAATGAGTCAATGTTTGTCCATTGCACGAAACCACAGTTTCCTTTGACAGTGGTAACGATTGTTTTTGTGGCGGTTGCTGTGGATACTGTGGGGCCATCAATGGCGCTGGAGCCAAATATGGCGCCTGAGATCCTTGTGGATGGTTGTGAGGTTGGACTTGACCTCCAGTCCATGGACCAGGGGGCTGAGGGACATAGGGCTGATAGCCAACAGCTCCTTGAGGACAATTGCGAGCCCAATGTCCTTGTTGTCCACAGACATAACAACAATCGTTGTTGCCAGTGCGGGGGCCTCCCCTGCCTCTACCACGGCTACCGTGACCTCCTCCCTGACGAGGTCTGCCCTGATAAGGCAGTGGCTGTTGATAAGTCACAGGTTGCACAGACATAACCCAAGCGGGCATTGTGAGACCAGCTGTTGGAGCGGCGGCTGAGGCTGAGTTATCTGAATGTCTTGTTTTGAAATTGTTTTTGCTATTCCATGTGTTGAGATTATCATTTTTGCAAAGTGCTTTTGCTACTGTTACAGTATCTGGATGTTTTGTTGGTACTATTTCTACCCAATTAGAGAATGTGTCTATTTTCACTATTCTGGTTTTGGAAATTTACCTCCTTTTTTGTCTTCTGTTTTATACAGATTATACATACTGCTCAAAAAAAATATATATATTTTTATTATTATTTTTTATTTATTAGTGTGCCATCCCTCCTGTTGAGGCATGGCGAATACGCCATTTTGATACGAGTTGCTCACCAATCTCTATTCTATCACCACACCAATTGTCCGGTCATTTGGAATTACCCCGTCAGACTAGTTCTCTGTAGAAAATTCAATTTGGTCCAAAATCTGCCAAAATTCATTATCAATTTCAAAATGGCAGACTTCCTGTTGAGCTGTTGATATGAGTCCACGAGACTTTTTTGTGAGGCTTGGGGTGTTACATATATGGATGTGACGAGTCTGTCGACTTCCAATGCTCTAAGCAAAGCGGGATCTGGGGGCTGAATTTTTCAAATGTTCCAGGTGGCACAGTTGAGCCTTTTTTCCAATCACGTGTGATTCCTCCAAATCATCACATTTGTCTGATGACCATTGCAAAAGTTATGTATATTGCAAAACGTTATGTATGTTTAGCCCCTCAAAAATGCGTTTTCCCATAATGAAGAAAGAGCTAATAATAGTTCATAATAGTTTTATCATTAATTCACAATTCACACACAAACACCACAACAGTGAATTCTAGAAGTCTCTTCCATCATAATCTAATATTTAACGTTTTCAAAGAGATTCAGATTTTCACCTGCAACCATATCATCACCCTGTGAATCCACTACAATCCTGCTCTGGTGTCTGGTGTCTCCTCCTAGGTGAATGTTTTTACTCTGTAGTTCCTCATCATATATATATATATAAAATACAAATGGTCCGTGCTTAAAATAGGTCATAAACAGATGGGGTGGCTTGTCTCTGGTCAGTGCAGCTCTGTGATCCTTACACAGTGAGGAAAAGAGAAAAAAAAAAAAAAAAAAAGTTTTTCACACACACACTCACACCCTTCAGGATAAGCTTTAGAGAAGACAACACATCAGGGAAGATGGTCTGGTTTTTAGGGCTATGACATTTGAACCATCTGTGTTCTTTTTATATGATCTATAAACATTCTATAAAATTTTTAAATCTGGTCAAGGATGTACGTTTTTGGTAGACAGTCAAACTGTCATGTCTCGCATGATAAGATAGTTTGTTTTGACGTAATATGACAGACACTGTGTGCAGTACTTTCAACGTTAGTGGGTGAAACAGCACCAAATGAAGCCTGCAGTGCTCCACCGAGGCTCCTCCCACCACTTGTACACACAGACAGCGCATGTGATTCACTATCAAGTTTCATAAACTAGCCAGATTATGCCTGTTAATCATTATTTTGTTTATGCAAAGGTAACAATCTATTATCTTAAAAAAAATTGAGAATAATTTTCTTAGTTTCTTATTTTTTAATTTCTTGTTTGAGGTTTTGTTTTCTTGTAAGCTGACTCTTTCCAAACTTCATCTAAATGTTTAGTCTAGTTTTAGTCACTACGTTTGTTTAGTTTAGTTTTACTAATCTATTGTTGATTTTATAAACCATTTAATTCCTGGACCTCTGTAAAAGGTCTTAAATTTCATTGCACACATCAAATTCTAATTTTGATCCTCAAACTCTCAAGTTTAAACTTCTGCCTCTTTGTTCCTACTGGAATGTTATTAACACTGTGTGTTTGAATCCCTTCATTCTCCCACTATGTGTGTGTGTGCGTCCTCATGGTACGACCTTGGCACGCTGAAGTGTATTTTACGTCGCGACACGGCATGTTCGTCATTACGTTGAGAGTTTCCATGTTTGTAGTCCAATCTAGCGCCTCCACAGCCTCTCATTCCTCCACCAGCAACGTCTGGTAGAAGCAGAATGGGATCGGAGCTGTGGATTCTGGTTCAGTGTCCTTGGTCTCCATAACAGCTGTTTGATAAGGAGGAGCTCTGATTCATGCATATACACCCAAAGTGTTTGTTCAAGGATTCCTTTGATTCATTTATTTCATCCATTTACTTTATTCAGTTAATTTAGCAATTTTTATTTATAGATTTTTTAAGTTTAAATTCCAAATATGATAAGTTTATTTCCTCACTAAACACACTAAAGTAGTCTCGAACATTACTTAGTTTTCGAGCAGCTTTAAAAGGTTGCTGTTTTGTTTTTGTGTTATCTCGTCTGAGGCCGTTCAGTGTGGAGACGTGTCTCCTACACACACACCGAACTGTCTCTGCTTCCCTCTTTCCACGTCCGGGCGTGCAGCTGCTGAATTCCTATTCTCTTTTCGTTTTTTTTTTTTTCTTCTTTCTCCTGACTGTCTCTCTTGTACTTTAAGTTGTATAACTAATTTTACACACTCTTCTGATTGCAGTTTTCATTTAAATCTGTATTTCTTTTGCTTTACTGTTTTAGATATTGAGTCAAGCGAGGGTGAGTTTAACTCATAAATTTGTATCACCAACTTCATCACTAATTAGTTTTTGTACAACAGCTTCCCATATTTAATTTATGTTGCCAGTGCGATCTCACTTCTTCCTTGAAAGATAAGCTTCTAGGGCACAGGAGTAAGAGCCGTTTTAGATTTTCCCACAATTTCACCTGATGAGTCAGCAATAAGAGATTATTTTTACTCCCCAGATAGAGCTCAGTTGACACCGTGATGTTTTACCGATCATCTGGGTTTCGAAAATAATTTCTCTTCATACACACAGTCCTTTGGTCAGTCACACAGTCACTCGAGTACTTTTTGTTTTTATTTATATAGCGCTTACCATTTTTGTGTGCTGTCATAACCTTTTTGCATCTTTTTAGGATCCTTTTTAGTTTTTTCTTTAATCGCATCTTGTAAAACTGTTATTTTATTTAATTTTTTTATTGAAGCTCCCGTCGAAGCCATATTTTGTAATCAAGTTATCCAAATGTTTTACATTTTCTTTGCTGCAGCGTTCTACATATTTCCAATCTTTACAATTTAATTTATCGTGCGGTTTAGATTTTTTGGTGTAAAAGAGGGCTCTAAATAAGGTGGTGGCTTGGTGTACACTTGCGGTGGTGCAGAGGAGGCTGGTGCTTGTGTGGTAACTAGGAGCTGCTTCCTTTTCTTTTGTGGAAGTTTCTCCGGAAGACGGTCCCTTATGTACGGGTGTCTGACTAGGTGGAGGCCCCTCATCCTTGTGGGCTCCCTCCAGTTTGATCATTGCGTCTCTGATTCCTTTCAGTATGCTAATGTGAATCGCAGAGGTATATTATTTTTCCTTGGTATTTATTTTGTTTGGAAAATAGTGACCTTTTGGCAAGTTCTTTTTCATATTGGAGTTTGTAATGGTCCAAGGTCATTTGTTCAACAGTCAGTTGGTTTTTAAATCTCTTCAAGAATGGTCCAGTGTCATCTGCTTTCGGCCACCATGGCTTCTTTTTTTCTATTCCTTCAAAACATTTCAGTTTGTGTCTCAAGGTCTCCGGTCTCTGTACGTTGTCAGATGATGTCAAAAATCGCTTTACAGCGTCCCACATACCGTATTTGCAAAAGTTGCCATAATCTTACTTGTTGCTTACAATGTTACATTTACACAAATTACAACACTTCGCTGTCTTCGCAGGTAGAGGTCAGTGCCAGTAGTGTCCACTCCAATAGAGGAAGCTTCTACGCAGCCGGAGCTGTGCGCCTCTATTCTGGGGGTTATTTCCCGGAGCAAAACACTACTTTTTCTACCTTTGATAAAACAACGACAGAACTATTCCAACCCACAATTTCCCCACAGAAATGTGTATTTTTCAGAACATTAGCCTGATGCAAAAGCACAAACACACATGAACCTCCCACACATTTCCCTTGTCAATAAAACATATTAATACACTGCAGGTTTGTCTTTTTTTTTTTTTTTTTTTTTAGCGCTTTTCTAATCTAAGCATCCCAGATGCTGTGCCCCAGGCACTCGGTAGGATTATCAATAATCCTCCGAACTAAGTTTGGTAGTTCCCAGAACTTCAAACTTAGCGGGTCCCAGACCCTTGAGTTCCCAGAACTCCTGATTATAATGGATCCCAGATCCGGAGGTCCCAGACCTCGAGAGGGTTCTAATAACCACTCTCCTTCGGCGAACCCCAGGCTCCCGGTATGAAACTCCGTTATTCCACTCTCAAGTTATTCAACTTTTATTATTTTTAACGTTTATTCTATAAAATTTAGCAACTATCTGACGGCCTCAACTTCACGTACCACAGAGCCAATTTAGAATCGCCAATGTGCAGTTTTCGATGAAACTACCTTACCCGGGTGGTCGGCTCTGGGAAACGTTGGGCTGGAAACCGATACTCACTGGACCACTTCGTCCAAAACTTCCTTTTCCTTACGATTGAAGAATCCTGCCGACAACGCCAAATTGTCCTTTTGGGGGCCCGCTCCCCCGAGGAGGGACAGCTCGCTCCCCGTGTAAGGAAAATGGGAAACCACAGTGAGTTTAAGCACCAAACATGAAACTTGAGAATGAAATCAACACATGAGTTTTATTACAAAGCAATATATATATAAAACTTACAGAAATATTTCTGGGTTCGAAGAGCCATTCACCACACAGGTGGATCTTGCTTCTCTGAACCAAAAACCGGACCCAAGTGGATACGGCGGAAGAAAATGGCAAAAGACCCCGGGCCCAGAATTACTGCCTCCTTTTCTCTATCTCCTCCAAGGTCTTCCTCCTGTCCCCGCCCGTGCTTTTCCAGTCACGGGACATCAAAATGGAGGAGTGAGCTGGTTTACACCGGTTCTTATCAATTCTAGCAGGCCCCAACAAGGACAACTACAGCCCGAAATCAAAACAATTTTAACAATCATCAGCATCATATGCGTGCGACTTGTGTTTACTATTCTCAAAACAAAGCCTTTATGTCCTTATACTTTGATTAACATGACTCCCACTCAATGTTTTATTTTATTTTGCTTGTTTTGGAACCAAAGGTCATATTTAGGAAGAGCTCCACTTCTCTATTGGTCAAAACAAACAACCCTCGCCGATGGAACAGGAAGTAATTCATCCCATCCATTGTCGTTGTGGACTTTTTTCCCAGGATTCATGATTGGCTTTATGCTTCTTGTCAAACTGCGTCCTATAGGTTTGGCATGCGCTTATCCAGGTTTTTACATAGGTTTGTGTAAATGTATCTTATTTTTTTCAACGATCTGGTGTAAACAATGTTAGGGCACATTTACACATACCTGGATTCTTACAAAAATGAATATTTCCCCCTCAACCTTTACAAAAAAAAAAATCTTCATTGATATAGACCTACATATACACCTGCTTCAGAGCTACTATAAGCAGCCAAACCTGGTTTGAATTTGCAGGTTCGAATCCTGGAAAAAACACATCACCAATTGTGATGTAAATCTCCACTGACCTCCCTTTACATGCAAGCAGACACACAGAGTTTTTCCAAATCTTCACTATGGCTGGAGTTTTCAGGTGTCATGATTTGTGGAGACTCATAGCTGCATTTATGTGCAAATGCATGGCACAAACGCAGAGAAATGTCAGTTTTTTAAATACACAGGTATGTGTAAACGTGGCCTTAATCTTGCAAATGTAGAAGGGGAAATATCCATTTTTGGAAATATCTAATAGCTACTGTTTGTGCAAACATGGCCTGAGGCCACGTTCACACATACTCAGTTTCTTAAAAAATTTTTTTTACACTGACCCACATATACAGCTGGATCAGAGCTGCTCTGAGCAGCCAAACCTGTAGGGGGCAGTGTAGCAAGAAGCATGAAGCCATGATAGCCATTCAAAATCATAGAAAAAAAATCTCCACTGTGGCTGAGTTTTCAGGAATTATTGTTTGTGGCGAGTCAGTGTGTTTATGTGTAAATGAGCGGCCCAAACACAGAGAAATATCACCATTTTTTCAGATACCCAAGTACGTGTAAACCTGGCCTCAGTCTTGTGCCTTCACCCTGTGGACTCCTGTCTGATTACCCCCGAGTGTCTCCACCTGGGTTTCATCAAGCCTTTCCTCCAGGTGTGTATTTAGGAACTCTGCCTGTTCCTGCGTCGTTGTTGGTCTGCCAGCATTGTTTTCATGCCTTTGTCCTCTTCTCCCAGCATTCTGGAGTTTTGGACCTGGCAATCTGTTTGGGTCCGCACCCTGACGGTTTGTTGATATCACTGTTCAGCTTATTTATGTTCACCTACAGTTTTATTCATTCTCGACTTGTTGTCCCTGAGCCATCCGTTTGTCCCCTGTTGTACTTTTAGTTTTGGATCCCACTGGTGTGTTCATGCAGCTATTAAAGCTCACCTAATACATTAGCATCTGTGTCTCAGTGATGCCGTTAATTAGTAACACGTTACTCTCATATGACCACTTTTTCACTTTTTTAATAACGAGTAATCTAACGTGTTACTATCTCCAAGCCAGTAATCAGATTAAAGTTACTTCTCCAAGTCACTGTGCTTTACTATTGTAGCGTCCAGTAGGACGAGTTTCTTGTCTGCGAAGCTGCTTTATTATTGAACAGAATTGGGCTGCTCATTATTTCTCCTCCAAATGGACACACAGTTAACTGCCCACTTTTCCACTCTCAGCCAATCACAGGCCAACTCGTGCTAATGTTGCATCAATAACACAACTGTACTATCTATCTATCTATCTGTCTATCTATCTATCTATACTATGTGTGGTAATTTTTTCTTAATCAATCAATCAATCAATCAGCGACTTAATTTGTCCACGGGAGCAATTAAAAAGTCGCATAGAGCAGGCAGTGCAAATAAATAAATAAACAAATAGTGCAACAACAGACGACAACTACATCTCCGGCTAAAAAAATACCAGTAATTGTAAAAAGCTGATAATAAAACCATGAGTCGGATAAAAATACAACAAAGAATGAAGGTGAAAGGTTAAATATGTACCAGCAGATGCAGGAGGCAGGGATCAGAAGAGTTTTGGGAAAAACCGGTTGTCATTTTTATTTTGAGGCGGTGGGGATGTCAGCAGCTGCTGAAAGTAACTAAAAGTTACTTGGAATAAAACTTCTTTATTTCTAAAAACAAGTAATTGGTGAAGTAACTAAGGTACTTTTAAAGGAGTAACTAAGTAATCAGTAATGAGGGTAACAGGGTAACTGTGGCAACACCGCTGCCTCTGCCCATGGCTCCTCGCCCACGTGCCTACACAATGAGTTTGTGATCATTAGCAAGTCCAATAATTGTACTTTCTTTTTGGTAAGCAGCTGAATTATTGTATTTATTTGTTAACTACTTACTTTAGTTTTTATATGAAATATCACTTTTTACACTTTTTGAACACTTGCATTCTATTTAAATGCTATGTTTGTGTTTATTTATACTGGCTTTGAAATGTTCCAAAACTAAAATAATCCAGGTCTTGAACGGAGCGTCAACAACAGCCAAGGGTAAAAACACTTCATTTAAAGGTTTTTCAAGGGCTGATCTATAAAGAGTTAAGCAAGCTCACCAGTTTGTTTGAAGACCTTTAGTGCGTTTATCAGGTACATAGTGAACATGACATTCTAATGGTAAATGCTTTCAGAGTTTCCAGCCAAAGCATTTTACTCACACATATTAGGAGCCACAAATTGAATCATCGTTAGTCATTAGATTTAACACATTACTCAGATTTGGGAACAGTCCACAGAGGAACGTGTGGGATTCAAAAAAGAGATTTGTCAAACTTTAAAGCTTAAGTCAATTATAGAAGTTGAGTATGATTTGTTAAAGAGACAACATTTTATCATACTTTATCATTATCTGATAAAGTGTGCCCCCACCATGTGCTCTCACCATTGTTATTTGCTCTTTACACTAATATGTGTCAGAGCACTTTTAAAGACTGATTAGTTTTAAAATATGCCAATGACCCTGTGATTGTGAGGCAAATGAAAACAGCCACGCCCCTGCCCTTGACAACTTTGTCAAGTGGTGCGAGGACGCACACCTGCAGCTCAACATATCCAGGAACAATGACATGGCCACTTCAGGAACAACACAAATACACCCGAGCCCACTATCATCAAGGGACAAATTATCCAGTAAGTGCAGTCATATAAATATCTGGGGACTATCATTGAGTCGAAGTTAAACTTTAAAGAAAACTGTGAGTCAGCGACACCAGTGTCTCTCTGTGGACAAAACCCCGATGACACTTTTTTTTTTTATCATGCTTTTATTGAATCCGTGTTATCTTTTTCATTGGTTGCTTGGTTTGGAAACCTTGACTGAAAAAAGAGGAACTCTCTCAGTCCGTTAATGAAATATGCTAGTCGACTGATTGGGGCGTCAAAGCTGAGATTACAGTTGCTGTACAACAGGTAGCTACAGTGACTGGCCAGCTCCATCTGTGGAGATGACACCCATCTATCTATCTATCTATCTATCTATCTATCTATATATCTATCTATCTATCTATCTATCTACAGGTACGAATAAAGTCACCTTTGACCTTTTTGATTTTTGAAACATGTCCTGGACTTTCAGGTATTTCTAATGGACAGACTTTTACTTAACCCTCTCCTGTATATCGGGTTATGGTGTTGAGTGTTGAGTCTGAAAAGATGGAAAAGACTTGCAGTTTGAAGTCATGTTGAGCACGTTATTTACGTATGGCACGCTGGTCAGCTCCAGGGTTGCCAGATGTGACTCACTGTTTTCAGCCCAAACAACGTAAAACACACACGCCTCAATAAAAACCAGCTCAAATCTCCGCCTGTGTAGAAATCATGTTAAAACCATAAAACTATTAAATGTGTCATAAATAACATGCCATAAACACACAGATACAAAAAATAAACAAAGTTAAAAGTTAAGAGAATTTGGCTCCCCAGTGGAGGATAACCATCGTTTAATATGAGCCAACAAAGCCTGGACAACATGAGGGGTGAAAGAAGGAGAATAAGGGAAAAAGAGAACAAACACAGCTTTTAATAGTTTGTAACATTTTGGCGGAGCCACCTCCTCCGGCGTTGATCCGTGACGTCAGTCACACGTCAATGATGAAGCAGTCGCATGTCGAGAAATATCTGAACTGGTTCCATATATAACCGAGGCCTTGGTCTGGTGTGAAAATTATTTTTTATTATTCCACATGGCCAAAAAACAGGTCAGATATGAGTCACTTGTGAGTAAAAAAAACAGAATTGGATTGCATTTGGCTTATACTTGAATTTATGACTGATTTGCACTGAAATATATTGTAACTGGATTGACGTGTGATGGTTGTGATGATATATATACATGAGACATGGAGCAGTTTTCATTACATATTAACACTAAATCAAAGAGGGTTTGTATATTTGGTGAGTCTTCCTTTAGTTTAAACAACTGGTGCATTTTCTTAGTATCAAAGTAAACACTGTAGATGTTGTGGGATTTTCCCTGAGGGTCCATGCTGAATTACACTCCACAAGCGCTCATTGTGCTCATGTAAAAAACAAGTACCCCACCCAGATACATCCCAAAATAGATGAGGTCCCCTCCCCTTGGCTTCAGAAGCTATGCTCGGCAGCCCAGTCTATATATGTTGCTGCCAGATGCTGCTCGGGATTAGCTGGAGAGTCAAAGTGTCCTGCTGTGCAGTGCCTCACACCTTTTTACTAAACAAGGTGCTGGCTGGCACATTTTTGCAAGGAAATCCATCCATCAATCCTTCTCTCCGTGCTCGAAAATAGAAGTAATTTCTGTAGCATTTGCAGCCCCGCTGTGGAAACACGCCTGTTTTCCTGAGTCTGTGGGAGATTCTTCGTCAGCTGACGGGCAGGTGATTCTCTATTTGAAGTGGCTCCTTTTTCACACCCCGATGTGGAGTCCAGACAATGAGCCTCCCCCTCAAGACCCCATTAAAGCAAAGCCCAGGGTTCACAGGTTTGATATGCATCGCCTGGGCAACCTCTGCCATCAACACATTTTGTGCCACGTGAGAATGATCACGGCTTATTATAGTGGAAATAATGACTGCTCTACCTCTGGCATGAAATATTTAACAAGGACAAAGGAAATGACTCAGAGGTGATTCGCATGTGTTGAAAGGAGAACGTGGACTATATAGGAAGTGCAGATGAACGTTAGTTAACCCAAGCTGAGAAGAGACTTTTGGCAATTGGAATATATACGTCAGTGGAAGTACAAATAGAAGAATAGCAGTGTAGGTGTTTTGAGGTAATATTTATTAGCTATTAAAAAGATGTTAGCATAAGAGAAGACATCAATGAGTGCTCCGTCACTTCGCTCTGTTTCATCATGTAGTGCTTTCAGGACACACAAAGTGGGCCTGTGGATTTGGTTCTCAAATCTATGGATTCATATTGAACCATCATTTCATTTTAATCATGTTCCCTCATATCCAGCTTGTATCTCCAGAATGTATGGAGAGCATCACATTTCTGGATGTGAAATTATTGATGTATTTCCTCCTCCAGCTTGAGCAAATTAGCTGTTTGGGGCCCCCGCGAAAAACAGGGAAAAGGAAAAGAGTGAAAACGTTCTCCATCAAGTGTGATTGAATTGGATTTCACAAGATAAATTGCCAGAACAAGAGTTTATCCCAATTACATTGCAGAGAGGTTTCAGTCCTGCTGCCGCTGCTCTGGTCAGTAGCAATTAGGGTCACTGTTGAGCTATCAGGGGTCGTCATTGTGAGAAGATGTTTACCATCTGGGCAGAAAGTAGATGCATGCAACAGGCCAACATTTGAGACCGTTAAAAAATGTCTGAGCCAGGAACTCATGAAATTACAGATCTGACAGCCAAAACATGGGAGAAGCAAAACACAGCTGTCTTCCCCATAACCCACACATCTTTTAATCTAGTGGAATACAATACAGACTGCAGACTGCCTTTGGCTCTTTGTGTGGCCATCCATTTCCCTTTAAAAAAAAAAAAAAAAAATGTCCCTCTTTTTTTCCTACTTTGATGTAACCTGTGTGATTTGCAGATGTGGAAACCGAGGGTGTCTTTCATCTGTCTTTCATGAAGAGCACATTTACCACAGATGATGGCAATAATCCTGATGAGTGGAACACACCGGGGTAATATTCAGTCTTACCTTCCCCAGACCGGGGCCCCACAGATATCTCAGGCTGAAGACACAGAGAGCCAAGACCAGGAAGACCAGCGCCAGGACCAGAGCCACTCGCTGGTAGCTGTGATACTTGGCCTTCTTTTCTTTTCCAGCCTCCATCTGCAAAGAGGAAATAAAGCTTTTAAAGGTATTTAGAGGTTTTGCCCAAATACCTCAGCGATAACCCAACCAAGCATTAAACTCTCATTTAGAAGAGTAATTTCACATTGCAAGACACAGATTTCTTTTGAGTTGAACAATATAAATAATTTCTATTCTGGAAAAAATGGACTTGTACCAATTCAGTTCAGTTAGTTTTGCACAAGTGCAAAGACTAGCCTGGTTCCATCCAAAAGAAATAAAGTCTGCTGACAGAAAAAAAAAAACCTGTTGGCATTGTACTGCCCTGAAAAATGTGGATGAATTGAGTGCAAGTCTCGCTGCTCCAAAAATAGAATAATCACACGCATTTCTGCCAGCGACCAATCAGATCTTTTTATTCATGTGGCAAAGATAGACACATTTACTCTCTGATTACTTATTCACCGAATACTTGATTAGATTTTCAAGCGACCGTGGTAGGAGGCTAAACTTTTGTTATTGTTGTTTTTTGGAGTGTTTTTTTTTTTAATCAGGCTTAATGTTGATTACTCTGCGCACTCAGACATGCACATGTACATACCCAATCTCAGGGCCACTTCATGGATCTGTGTGGTTGTGCACAGAGAAACAAATCCAGATGTATGTTAACCTAAGCATTAGTTCCTTTCAGTGTTTGTTTGTGAAGCACTTTGAACTCCATCTTAACATTTACAATTCAGCTTCATTGGTTGTTTCATCAGCTTTCACAGAATAAATACAATTGTATAATTTTAAGGGGGAAAAAAAACAACATTATTTTGGGGTAAAATAAACAGGCCATGTTACACTGGGGCCAAACAGTGAGTTTGAGGCTATATCCATAATTCATGTGTGGTAGAAATGAGTTGCTGCTCACCAATGACTTAATAGCTACAGAAAAGAATCATAGCAGTGGACTCACTAATCTCAGGTTTTGTTTGGTTGTCAGTTGCACATATTTTTGCACACCTGGAGTATAACGTGACATTTACAAAGCCTTATAATAAAAGGTAAACCACCTCTCTTACATTCTTTCATTTTCTTGCTTGTTGCCATTCCGGCTGTCACTTCATTCAGTTGAGTTTGTTTCAAAATATCCTCAAAATAAAATGAATTGATATCATTCAACATAACAAGCCAATTGAGAACACCCACGATCGGCACAAAGGAACTTTTTTGTTGTTGTCTTAAACTGAGACAAAACTAAGTGTATAATAGGTCCCATGCCAGTTTGATAAATGAAATACAATGCTTTCATTTCTTCTTTTTTTGTGATTTCAAATGATAAACCTGAGGGCTACCTGCAATAGGTACTTGAACTGAATAAACACAAAGGAGAGACTGTTGTTTATTTCAGCCCTCTTACATCTGTGATCTACATTAAATACACAGCTAGGGCTTAAGTAACCTGGCCATGATTTTCCAAAAAAAAAAATACATTGTGACCACCCTGCAAAAGTCCTGTACCTGTGTAATTGTAATTACTGCACTCATTATATTATTGGGTTAATGTATAATTGCAGTGTAAGTGGAGTATTGTAATTTATAATGTGTGATTAATTGGTTTCTACCTGGTTTTATTATAGGGAGCGTCGAGCTGGCAAAGAAGAAATTGCTGTATTGATTTGTCTCATTGGTACATTTAAAGATTTAACCAAACATTACAGCTTATCACCCACAAACAGGAAGAGCAAGTATTGTGAGACCACCTTGACATTTATCCTGCACC
Source organism: Blennius ocellaris (assembly GCF_963422515.1). NCBI lineage: Eukaryota > Metazoa > Chordata > Actinopteri > Blenniiformes > Blenniidae > Blennius > Blennius ocellaris. The sequence goes on from NC_137658.1 coordinate 24,635,256, forward strand.
GTCTTTCTAATTTTTCATGGTTTATTTCCTGAATTTGTCCATTTATGCTCTCACATGTCACTTGTATGAGCTGAACTTCTGTTCTGAATTCGTAATTACTTCTTTAAAAATTGCATTTTGGCTTTTCCGTTGGCTCGGTGAATGACTGAAAACATTACTACAATACCCATGAGCCTCTCTTTCAGCTCATTGAGGATTTGAAACATTTCTCCGTTCAAGTTGCAACTCTCGTCAACGTGTTACACTTGTTATCGATGCGGAATGAAACCAAAGGGGATGCCATTTCATTTGGCCCACTTCACAAAATAAAAATTATCAACCAACAGAGGCAGCCAGTCACAAAAATACAATCGTCTCTGAGCCAGACGCAGGGAGGAACAGACTTCTCAGAGTGTCGCTCAAAGGTTACATTTATTAAACTTTCCTTCGAATTAAAACTCTGCCCACTGTAGTCAATTCCCAAAGCTAAAGGCCACAAATTAATAAAGACAGGCTTTTGTTCCAGCAGAGCTCCAGCAGGGAGAAAATGAAAGCTACTCATTCACACTGGACCACTTTTGAAGGTCTCAGAGGACAACAGAAAGCAGATATGTAAAAAGAAAAAAAGAAAGAAAAAGGGGGAAAAAAAGGATGGAGCCAACTTCAATTAGTAAAATTGGTGTTGCTTATCTTCATGTCTTTTAAAACGATGATAAAGCAGCTTTGGTTTTCTATTGTGGCTGAGGTTGTTACAGTAGTTAAGCTGCAGTAGATTGGACTGCACTTTTTTTTTCATAAAGGAATAATTTTTGAATAGTGGCTGTGTCTTTTTTTTAACCTTTGGTCCTTGTGTGCTGTTAAAATAATTAGCTGCTACAGTCCAATGTGTCCCACAGTCCCATGTGGTAGTTTTGTTATTTTTCTACTCCATATTGTGGGTGGTATGACGACCACTCATGAATATGAGCTAGTGGGAGACGGATTGACTTTCAGGTGAAAGTTCCTCAACCACACGGGAAAAATGACAAATTTAATAGCCAGTTTTAGTTGTTAATGTACATCTCCAATACGTTGTCAATACCTTTCTGAAGGAAATTTGCATTTTTACGCGTCCTTCCAGGATTTGTATTTCCCGAAAGACACTCGGGTTTATTGACGACACAGAAACACCCAAAGATTCCTGCAGCAAGAGTCGGTCTATAAACTCGGTTTTGCCAGATCTTGAGTCGCACTGGAAAAAAAATGTATAATAAGTTTCACAACATTTAAGACTATTCTCGTGAATTGAAGACTTTGAGAAAGTCTGGCTTTTTTTCTGGTTGAATCACTCAAATATTGATATTTTCACTGGAGCTCCATGACGCCCTCTTCGATATCCCAGAAACCCTTGCAGCAGGTTTCCTAGGATGACATCAGTCAGGAAACACAAACAGTTTGATGACTACAAATCCTGGTTGGTTTGAAACCATATGGACTTCGGTGTGATGGATTTAGGCAACTGTGGGTATGAAATGAGTGCAAATGAGTGGTGATGGTCTTATTTTGGTGTGTTGGTTTATTCTCTGTGCAGAAGGGATACTTTTTATAGGAAGTATATTTTAAAGATTCTTTCTGGTACACTAACGTTAAATACATTAGCAGCTTCATTTGACATATTGGAGACAGTGGCCATAAAAAAAGTGAGTGCGAGAAAGCAGAGAGCTTGAAATTCCACACCTTCGAGAAAAAAAAAAAAAACAACCAAAAGGAAAACGGTGGCTGGAATCTGCTGCTTTTCTGTGTCAGGTTGCATAAGCAGTGAAAACTTAAGGGGAGGACAAACCTCTCTGCCTCTGCTTTCAATAGAAAGACAGACAGACAGACTGACTGACTGATAAATGCAGAAATGGAGACAGAGGCAGTCTGAGTGCACAGCGCCTGCCAACTAGTGTTTAAAGGTTTAGGAGTTCAGAATCAGCCAGGCAATTCCTCCTGAGCTTTGTGAGGAGGAGAGCCTGGAGCCCCCTGCTGTTATCATGCAAAAAGGAAGCACTTTCTGGGTAAAACAACTGGCAACAGAAAAAACAAAACAAAACAAAACAAAAAAACAGAGGTAGCCCACACAACCGACAAGCAAAGGCAGTGGTTTATCACACCGGGCCACACTCTTGTGAGCTTTTGAATTCCTGTGAAAGCTATTCTGAAATAAGAAACCACAGGTGACTTCTTCATCATAACTGTTCTTTCAGTGCATTCATGACACCCATCTGCAGAAACACTTAACTTTCACTCACTCAAACACACCAGTTGTGTTTTCATTCCTTCAAGGGACTTTGCATAGACTTCATTGCATTCATTACCTCGCTCTAACTCGAATTTCACTCTAACCTTTGTCAAGCCTGAAAACCTCTCCTCATATAAATATGAATAGATTTGTTTTCCTCATTGGGATGTTTTTGTCCTTATGAAGCCAACAAGTGCATAAAAGTGCATCATTTATATTACTCAAATGTTGTTTTGTAAAATTGACCACATTTTGAAAAATGTAGTGTGAATTTAAATTTCTGGAGTTTTTTTTTTATTCTGCAGTCTGAAAGTTTTGCAAACAATTGTACACATAGACAGATTTCTACTTGACTGTGCAGCAAATAGTGATCTGATCAGATGAAAAGTACCATGAATAGTTAAAAAAAAAAAAAAAGCTCTGTGGCACTGAATATAATCACCATTTTCGACCTGTTTTGCAGCAAATTCGAAAAGCTAAAGCCCAAAATGTCCCCTCAATAATGAAGTTTAAAAAAAGACAACTCCTGGTGTGCATTTGTTGGTTCCTTATATTTGAGAAGCAAGGATATTGTAGATATGAAGCAAATAAAATGGCCCAGATGAGACATTACATCTAAGACTGGTAATAAAGATAAGAAGCCAAGGTGTCAAAAGGTCAAAAGGACTTAGATGGAAAATTTAATATTCTGTAGAAAACTCTGAAAGCTCAGTGAGAGATCAAGCCACATTCTTTTGTTTTAAAGAGGTAGACTTCTTTTGACATATTCAACTCCAAGGTAACATTCAAATATCACACATTTTTTTCTCACCTTCTTTAACCTGCTGGCGCTGACACCTGCGCTTAATTTGAACGAGCAATACATTTTGAAGGGAGATGAAACTCTCCTTGACACACAGTGAGCTTAAATCAGACACGATATTTAAAAAGACAATGAAAGATGGAGTGTATTTAAAGAGTTTATGCAGGCCATCAATTAAGTGCAATAAATCAGTCATAAAAAGAACAAGGAGATGGACTCACATCTTTCCACAAAATTTGTTGACTGCTGGATTGACTGCGAGCCTCCATGACGCAAGACCAGGTCAGGAATCTTTCCGCTCCTCTCAGCTGGGGGAAAAACTCGCACTCTGCAATGCAACGAGCACCAGCTTCATTCCTTTGCTGTAATTTGGGAGTGTGCTGAAGGGGAGGGAAGCTTGAGATGGAGTGGAATTACTGAAACATTTGTGATACCCATTAAAACTGAGGCAGATGTCTCTCCTGCGCTGCCTGCTTCCATTTCAAAGATGGACCCCCCCCCCCCCCCCCCCCCCCAAAAAAAAAAAGAAGAAGAAAGAAAAGAAGAGAAAAACCTGCTGTTAAATAAATGACACAAGACACTTGTATGTATATAAGGTTGTGCTTTACTCAGCTCAGAGAGTTAAAGTATGCATATGATGAGTGCTTATGAATGGACATAGATGTGTCATAAAGCAAGAAACTTTCTTTGTGTCTTTGTTCCTCAGTTAAGTCTTAAAATTAAATATATAAATAATTTATAAATTAAATGTAGATATATAAACACATATATATGGCATCCTTAGTTTTGTTTCATACTATTTCAGTATGTTGTGTGCCCTGTGCTGTTTAATATTTCTTTTTATACTTTCGGATGTTTTACACCCCATTTATCTCATCTTGTTGCAAATTCCTGTTTGACCTTTACATAAAGCCTGCAACTGCTAGTACACACTGTCTTCATCAAATGTTCAATCATTTTCCCATTCTGACATTTTTTTTTATAATAACTTTTACCAACCTCATTTTTTATCCTGGGCTTCAGCATGGTGTAGTGATTAGCATTCACCCAACAGTGAGAATATCCCTGGTTTGATTCTGGGCTTTGAGGCTTCTTTTTGCGGTATGATGATTTCCAGACTCTCTCCCTGGCTCCATTTACACGACAACACTTCAAATGGAAACGCATCAGTGTGAGTTTTTGTGTCACAAAAGTTGCAAGTTTACACAGCAGCATTGTAAAAATGATGTGCTTTTATATGGAAAAAGCAGAAATGCTGCGAGGAATGTAGTTAACATGCCAGGCCATGGGTTGGTGCAGGACATGGACCTCATGCCCCTCTAAACCCCCACCCCCACACCCCACCCCTCCCAAACCACAAATTGCAACCTGTGGATCAAACCAAGATTTCGAGTTGCCACATGTGTAGTTTTCCAACCAAACAGAGCACAACAACGGGTAAAGCCCAGTTTTAGAGTAAAGACATTTAATAAAATAAACCGATCATTAAATAAGTCTTAAATTTTTTTTTCTTTGTTTACATTTTTGTCCCATGAGTTGTGGCTTGGTTGTGAGAAATGTCTCAGTTGTTTATGCAATTAGTTGGAACAGACTTTCTGAAGCTCACAGGGGATGAGTTAAATAACACATGCAGCAACCACAGCTGCGTAAATATTGGCAATCTTGAAACTTTATTCAGCTCAAGACAACCTTAAGAATGCTGTCGGATGGTACCCGGATATTTCTCTCAACCCTACTCTGCACAGCACCATTAATAGTTTCTGAAGATGTCATCGTGACTCAAGGTGTGACTGCAATTGAAGTTCTTTTTCTTTCTTTTGTGTGAGCATTGGTGGAAAAGTACATTTGTTCATTTGTGCCTGAGGTACTTTGATTTATATTGTTCTGTTCTGGGGTGATCTATGACTGTAAAGCCTGGTCTCATGGAAGTACATTCAGGTTTGGTTGCAGTGTACTACGTGTTATCATTCATCTGTACTGGGAGTCAGTGAAGTACAGGCAAGAGATGATGATGATCATGACATTGGCAGAGTTAGGCAATGTGTATTGTGCCTATGATGTGGCACACAAGATGTCCCACTGTGTTCAATAAAACTTCCTGCTCAATTTTCTGTGACACTTTCCGTTTACTAGACAGGATCTGATTGATAGAACTTATTGTGTATTCTGGTCCAATAGTCTAATCAGTTCAGATTCTTGAATGAAAGTGTGTAAAACTGTCTCTGAATCAGTTTCTGTGCTGCCCTGATATTGTCCTCTTTGCAGAGACAAACCTCTTTCGCCTGATTGTCTCCAACTGTGAATCCTCTTTCCTTCTTCATTTTTTTTCAGCCGTGTTGTTGCCTGGTAAAACTTTGGCCCAATCCTGATCGTGACGGTTCAGCATGTCTTTTATTCGTCTCCCTGCTTCTCTTTTTCTTCTCTGATGTTTCATGGCATGTTGCATCCTCGAGGTCCCACTATTGCCATCATATGGTCTTAACTTTCTAACAGTCATGGTCTAATATATATCTGTGCCCGTAGTACTGTCGCATCCAGTAATTACAGTATATAGCTCGCTTCACCCACTCAGCAATATTGCCTTTGTTCTTGCTTCTACTCATCCTATTTTCAGTGATTTTTCAATCGCTCTTTCCTGTTCCAAAGTCTCTCTTTTTGTACAGTCCACTTTTCACAATGCCTAGTCTTGTGCTGCTCTGAAGTGAAAAGTGTACTGTTTGATCTTGTGGGTTCCAATTTGTAGTCTGCTGATGACGACTTGTTCTTTTCTGATGGACTCCCCACTCCCCGTGTCCCTACCTTATTTTGTATTTTCTCTCCATGCTCCAACACACCCGAATCTAATTAAGGCAACATCATCAAGCTGTGCAGAAACCCTGTTAAAGGGCCACTCGCATTCGGGCCTGTTGAAGCAGGACTCCTGAAAGCCTGCAGGAACCAGGATTAAACCATGCTGCTCTTGCAGGGTTTTTACCTTGACAGTCTTTACTGTTCGCCACATGATCCTTCAGTTTGAGACCTCTGCCCATCTGTTTTCTATTAATAAATCTTGTTTGAGACCCTCAAACCGCGTTTGAATCCGTCATTTGCATCCAGAGGCTACTTTTGTGACAACAAAAACATTTTCTCTGGATGTCAATATATGCAAAAGGGATACGCTTGGGGAGTGCAGAAGCTGTGATGAGCCATGTTGGGAGAAAGCTGATGATTACCACCCCAGTTTCTGTAGTGATCACTTTACTCCAGGTGATGCCACTGACCAATCGTAGAGGACAGGGCTTTAAACAACACTCCTAAATGTCTGACTATCCCCCTCCCAGGCATTTATCAACTTGCGCTGCACCTGGAACTATCATCTACAGTACCTGACCACCAATTACTGCTAGTTCCAGTGTGTGTGCACATGCTATAATGGTAGTTGCTAGGTCAGTTTGTTAATCTGCTTTCAGACAGTAGTGGGCACACCCAATCATTTCAAAAGGCCTCTTTTTTTTCATCAGCTACAAACATTATGATGTTACAGTGGTTTTAAGGCAACATGGGCTTCTTCTTGGCAAACTAAAAACCAGTGCTGAAAGTGCATATTGTCACCGACTATCAGACTGTCCAATATCATGACCAGTGATGCAGGTTTCTCATATGACCATATTTTTCAGCAAGTTATCTAAAGCATAATCCAAACCGGTAATCAGATTAAAATTACTCCTGCAGGACAATGGAATGGAAGACAAGTTTCTTGTCTGTAAAGCCGCTATATTATTGAACAGAACCGGGCTGCTCCTTCGTTCTCCTCCAACTGGACACACACACGCACGCACGCACGCACACACACACACACACACACACACACACACACACACACACACACACACACACACACACACACACACACACACACACACACACACACACACACACACACACACACACACACACACACACACACACACACACACGGTCTCTGCATGCTCACCTGACCCGGCCCTCTTCTCCACTCTCCGCCAAGGGAACGCAAAGGAATTGGAAACCAACACAACATCGTCAATAAATGTTTAAGGGGTGATACTATTCAGCTTTTCAACACTTTCACATGGTCTTGTTGGTCAAAAAACATTGTATTCAATGTTTATTGCCTCAAATCCAGCTTTTTCTTGATTTTCCTCCATTAGAATATTGGACCCCAGGAGCTGCATTCAGAATCTGCTGTGTCTGTGTGAGCTGGACTGGCTCCGCCCACTCATGCCCATCTTTGGAAGAGGAGGAAGTCCTTCCTCTCGTGGTTCCATGTGCCAGAGCAGAGCTGCCTGATTCTGGGAGGAGTCAAAGGGAGGAGCCAACCTTGATTGTGATTGACTGATGGCACAATACAGGGTTTGATTTCTGATTGGCTGGTTGGAGCAACACACTTTTTAAAAACTGAAACCAGCCAGAGAGAGAGAGGACACTCTTTCTTCTCTTCTGGGGCGTCATTCCAGGTATGGAGATCATTATTATTGTTGGAAAACCATTAGAAAGTGAATTTTGCATAATATGACCCCAACAATAACACAACTGCAGTTATGTTACACTATTTTTGGGATACTGACAAGAAGCCCCCTGCTCCTTGGCAAAACCAGTTTTTACAATTTTTGTAGTATGTTGAGACAGTGGGGAATGTTGTTGCCAGCTGCTGAAAGTAACTAAGAAGGTAACTTGTAATCTACTTGCATTTAAAAATTACAAAGTTAATCAGTAAAGTAATTATGTTACTTTTAAAGGATTAACTAGTAATAAGTTATTGGGTAGCATTTTCAATGTAACTCTGGCAACACTGATCACGATATTACATAAAATTCATTTTAAGGACTTAAAGTGCACTGTGTAAAAATGTTTAATTTCAGGTTCACTTGTTTGATCTTTACCATGTGACTCTCCAACCTCAGACCGCTACTCGACGCACTATTGCCCACTTCAACGGAAAACACGGTTGGCACTAATGGCCCCTCACTGAGCGCATCATCCATTGCTTCTATCCAATATATCTTTTCTTCTGCAGCTTCTGGGATTGATGTCAGGTCATCTTTCATCACTCTTCTCAAGACGAGAAAACCAGTCATTTAGCAATTTGTGTCCAGGAGTATTACAGTCCCTCTCTCCAGAGATCAGGAGTTTTATCATTGATTTCATGGCAGAACAAAACACAAGCACCTTGCACATTTTATTTATTGTCACAGCTAATTATACCCATTCCTAAAACTCAAATATCAGAAAATACACATTTAAGAAGAAACAATCAATCTACATTAAACCTGTATCATAAATACTTCACTGAGGCTGTTTGAACTGGTTCTTCACCTCTAATAATCCTTTCAAGCTCCATTCCCTCTCAGTTTGGATGACACTGTCCTTCAATATTTCCCTTTCTGTAATGAATTCAATACATCCGAATAGAGCATGCTTGGTATTTAACAAGATCTTTAGCTGTTCAGAGAGCAGCATTAGCCTCGTTATTTGTCCAAATATAGTGGATTGCAAAAGTATTTGTACCTCTTGAACTTTCCACATCCACATCTGTCCACATTTTGTCACAAAACAACCACAAATATATATGTATTTCATTGGGATTATATGAGGTAGTCCAACACAATGTGCCACATAACTGTGAAGTGGGAGGATAATGATTCACAGTTGTTAAAATTTCTTGACAAAAAAATGAAAAGCGTGGCTTGAAAAAAATACCCAATCAGTGGTCACATGTTTTGAAAACATAGTTGAGCATGATTTAGAACTGAGATTCATGCCTTAAACAAAATAAATATATTGGTGGTTATTGACCTAAAAGTGTTAATTAATGCCAGGCAAACATCGGGGTGAATTAGTTGTGACACAAGATGCAGTTTATGCTTCAAAATATGCTGTAAACGTGAGACAGTGGGAGCACTGTATTGAAATATTGGAGTAAATGCATGACCTGATAATTATCCAATACAAATGATGTTGTTCATAACTTTCCATTTATATGGCCATTACCATAAAAATATATGTACTTGATCTATTCTTTTTCATGAGTCTCCAGACCATATTTAGCATGTGGGTGATGAAAGTGTTTACTTGGTAACCCTGAGATTTAGATGTGTCACCGTGAGAAACTAACGAGTCCACAATCACAGGAAAAGAGAAAAAAACATCTGCCTTTGCAGAAGCACTCAACGAAGCCATCCAAAATCCAAAGTGCTTTTCATTTAATGACTTAAAAGGCCATTTACTAGATTGAAATGCTTGATAAAGTTTGAAATTCACAGGAATTATCATGTGGTAATATTATACTGTAAACACTGAGTAGAAACTAATTTGGAGTGCTGATCACCGTTGAATCGCTAATGAGTTGTTCCTTGATAGCTCTGAACTGAGGGCTAATTGTAAGTGAACAAAGAACACATTTAGATAATAAGTTAATTAAAGATCATGTGTCCATTAATTTCATCATTTGATATTGTTTTCAGCATTCACAGCTCACTTTTGTATCTATCCGTTGCTGCAATGACATTGTAGATATCTTTATATTACTGATTATTTAATATTTGCAGTTAGGTTTTATTGTTAATTTATTAGGTCTTCTTTGGTTTTTCCTAGGTTTTCAGGACTTTCTGTTTTTGTATGGAGGACTGAATGTGTGGAAATTAAATAAATGGGTCATTAATTTATTACAATTAGAATTAAATGTATAAATATATCATTAAATAATGAATTACATGTGTAAATAATTAATTAAAATATGAATTAATTTGATGTAAAAACACATTTTATTATTTCACAATTTAATTAATTATATCATGGTGCAGTGTTGCACCGCTTCATGAATTAATTTTATCTGTTAAACTCACGCTTCAGTCAGTGGGAGGATCCTGACACCTGATTGGTTCTCCTGCACATCAAACCAGAACAGGTCGATCTCAGATAACGGATCGCTGCAGAGCAAGCGAATATATTCGGATACACTGGGTGGCTCTAAATGTTAAAGTCTGCTCCTGACTCACTGTGAAACTCCCGACTCGCCCTGTTTTCACCCGACAGGTCTAGAACGTTCATTTCGTGAGGTTACATTCAGCGTCGTCAGGTATCTTAGGTATCGCACACCAACATGTCCCTATAGCAACACATAACTAACAATGGTTCCTATTGCTACACTTTACATCTCTTCGTTGGTTTGGATACTTTATTTAACAAAACTTTATTTGCAACCAACAAAAGCCAAGGTGAAGACTGGGTCCTGCGAGTGAAACACCTCAGTGGTGTGTTACACTCTGAAACATCTCCCACCAACTCCATACAAAGTTCCTGCAGCAGGGACTGTAACCGCCGTGTTTTGAAACTGTAGAATCCATTCTAATGGTTCACTTGGTGACTTTTGAATCTTGGTCACAGGCTGTTGTTGTGGGAGCTCATCTCAGGAAAAGACTTTTAAAGTTCATGCAGATCCTCCGGTAACGGAGCCTCATGTTTAGAAACTCTTCAGATCAAAGCAATGCGTTTGACTGGACCAGTGTTATCCCGCCCACTGAGTTTGGAAGGCAAATTAATTCATGAATCAGTGCAATACTGAACCATGAAATAATTAATTAAATAGTGAAATAATTAATAACAATTTTACATCAAATGAATTCATATTTTAATTAATTAATTACACCTTTAATGACACATTGATGTATTTAATTGCAATATTATAAATAAATTACACATTTAATTAAATATTTCATGGCGTATTTATTAATTACATTTTAAGCACAATCAGTCCTCCAAATTTGTACAACGTGTATACTGCCTTTTTCAAGGCAGTACACACGTTGTAAAAATGATTTTATTTATTTATTTATCGTGAGGTGGGCGATGGATGCAGAATGAAATCACGCCAAAGATTTGCCTGTTTACATGAACCACCTGTCAATCTTTTTGTCACGTCATCGCAGACCGCACACAAAAGCTAAAAATGTGTGATAAAATGTTTTGAAGTGATTCCAGTTTATTAAAAACACAATTTCCCAACCTAAAAGTTCCACTTCACACTCGATTTGCAGAAGTGAATGACGACGGCTCGGTCAATACCGGCTGAGGTGGAACATCCCGGCGAAAAATTGGTCAACCTGCAAGCCTTTAGTGAGGCAGGCAACATTTGAGCACATATTAAGTCTGTCAGATCTGATAGCTGTGGGACCCTGTCAGCTCTTTCCCATTGATATAAATCTTCACAATTACTGTGACATTTTGCTTGGGTAAATCAAGTGGCGGGTCTTTCAGGAATAGTGTTGTGTCAGCAGCAGTGTTGAGCATCCCGGGACCCTCATTCCCCTGATAGCATTCAGTGCTGGGCAGGGGCTTTGACACCCACAGAATAGAATAAACAGCAATTTAGTTGGGAGTGTATACCAGATACTCACAGATTAGAGCAGAGGTTGATGGGAGCAGCCTTAGCAAACTTGGAGGAATCGCAAAATAAACATTGACTCTATCCTGTTCATGCTTCAGGCCGATAGCTTTGATCGGAATTTTCCTTTTTTTTCGTATTTATCACTTTTGCAAACACAGATTTGAGTGCTGTGACCAACAGCGATGCCTATTACAAATCCAACACACCAAGTTGAATCCTGTGAGTTTTGTTTTCTCCCATAAATAGACCGTTTTCCTGTTAGACAACAGCAGTTGTGCTCAAAGTGACTTGTAGTACTTCAGGCAGGCACTGTCTCTTGTATATTTTTCTCTATTTTGCAGTGGCCATCTGGAAAAAAGATGTTCCTTGTTTGCTTTCTTCTTCTTTTTTTTTCAACTCTTAAGCCAGTCTCTGAAGCCTTGTTGAGCTTCTGTCACTCAGAGAGAAAGCTGTGTTGGAAACCCACACATTTCCCACGTGCTCATCGACAATCATTAACAGCCCCTTCCCACATGAAGGGAGACTGTCACAGCTAAAAGAGGGAAAAGATTGAGAAAAAATATGGGCGAGAGAGATAGAAATGTGGAGGAAAAAAGATGAACAGGTCTGAAAATTTGTCTTTTTTATCACTCTCAAAGAGACGATCCAAAACACCTCTGTGGATTGAATTCCACTTGAAGCACCGAGAGTGTGTCCGTACAGGTCAAAAGAGGCATATGCTGTAATCCTGTGTGATTTTATTATCTGCCTCCTGCCTCAATGGAAGTATCCCACCTCGGTCTGCCGTTACGGGGGCAGGAAGGGCCAGAATAGGTTTATCATGGAGAAGCAGTCACGGATTCTGGTTCGGTCTAGACGACAAAATCAGAGAGCCTCCATCCGTCATCTTTCAGGATTCTGCTCATGGTTGAGTGACTGAGGGAAGGAAATGTTCCTCCGAGCGGGAAGTTACCGCAGCTCTTTGTTTCCCAGGAGTCACTCAGCTCCTCAGAAGGCTGCACCAAAGGCCTGACACATTGTGGTGATATACTACTGCACATTCCTACGTGCAAAATACTCAAAAAGGCCCGACAAAGTACCAACGCTTTACAGATGAAATGACAAGGATGTTTTGAAAATATATTCATCGGTATACATTTAGGTTTGGTTGTGGCAAATGTATTCATTTAATCATTGGCTAAGGAAATATGTGAATCTTTTCTTATTCAAGTCCTGCACTATAGCAGTTTAAAAAAATCTTCTAAGCAGTACCTCAGTTCATCCTTTGCTTGAAACAAGACACTTTGGCTTCTTTACACTCTGGCAGTTCAACACCAATTTCATTAGGCCTAAAAGTTACTGATCTGTGGTTCTTGGCCTCATCAGGCCGCGCTATTGATTGATAGTTTTGTTGTGCGTTGTTTTTCTTCTCTTGGTAACATCCACTGACAAGCCGGCACCGCACATTCTTTTCTTCTCCACCAGCGCTGTTTTGTTGCTCAAGAAGGATTGCTCGATTTTTTCCCCCCTCCACATTGTATTTAAATGTTAAATAGAACTATTTTGCATCAGATCGAAGCTTGCTGTGAAAGAAACAACTACTTAGGGAAATCTGTGTTCAAATCCTGGTTCAGTCTGAACAGCCAGCAGCTGTCTGAAGTCGAAGGTCAGGGGAGTTACGACAGAACTCTGTTCTCTGTGGGTTTGGTGGTCAAGCGGGAGGAGATCTGATACTGAAAATGACTCGGTCAAGCCCTGATGCGGTCATAAAGTTCTCTCGGTCAGATCCTTGAGCACACTGTCGCGCTTTGAATTGAACTGTCAGGTTTTGTATTGACCAAGACTTTCAAGTTATTATATATAATCTGAAACAAAATTCAATATGTATGAGTATTTAGCATTTGGATTATTATGCATCGCATGAGACAAAATGTGCAGAAAATGTCCTTTGATTTGTAAGGTCTCACATGATAGCTGAATGAAAAGTTGTTTTAAAGTAAGATACATGCATAAGATACAGTGAAGCACATCAGAAAGATCTTGCAAGAAATACAATTGTTATTTTTCTATGAGCAGTGTTTTAGATATTCTGCGCAACCATCTTCTCAACTGCTCCATATAAAAACATAGTGGCAAAGGAAAAAGCAAAGACTTTAGCACATCTTTTTTTCCTGTTAGATTCTTCCGCTCGTCCTAGGGGATACTGAGCCGCCCGAAGGACACCTAAGAGATATAATCTTTCCATTGGGTCCTCTGTCCGCCTCAGGGTTTTAACCAAGCTGCCCATATCTGATAGACCTGCACAGGAAGGCACCCAAGGAGCATCTCAATCTGTTGCCCCGTCCACAGCCGGGCTCTCCTGAGAGCAGCACTTTGTTCAAGACCAAATCTGACACCCTGCAAATAAAACTCATTAAACATTTTCATTTTTCTCAAACCTAAGGATAACAGTGGTGCAGGGCAATCCGAACTCCCCTCACATTGACAATATTCCTGAGTCAAATCTGGTTTATGTGTTGACTTTGCATGTTCTCTGTGTTTCCTGTACTCCAGACTCTCCTGAATTAAAAAAAAAAAAGCAATATGGAAGACTGAAGGATGGAAAGCAAGAGAAAAAGATGTCCACTTGAGAATAAAGAGTTTTAGCTCACAGTTAAGCCTGCCCCTCCTGCCGTTTATTCTCACATCGCTGTTGAATACTGACTCGGCTACAAACCACTCCACTCTTGGCTGCAAACTATTCTAGAAGGTTGCATGTGAAGTATCAAAAAGGATATCATCATCCACATAATCAGAGAAGTCACCTTTTAGCTTCAGCTGAGATGAAAACCTTTGAGGTTGAAGCTCTTGTGAAGAACAAAGCAGATCCCTTCTTTATCAAACTGACATGTTGGTAGTATCCATCTGCAAATGGATACTGATTCCAATATTAAGGAATCAGCACACCTCATTTCAAAGTCATTCAGTGGTTGAAACTGAAAAACAACATCTTGTAATGAAAATGTCCTTTGTTTTAATTGTTTGCTTGAAATGTTTCTGTGATCCTGAGCCAAAAATGTGATGCCCTGCTGTAACGTAACTAAGAACATGGCAGTGACTTACAGGATTACATTTCAAAGTCAGACACTATGAAAACCTTAACTGGTGTCTGTAGTTGATGTGATCAGCTTTTGAAAAAGTTATTGATACACCCACACCAAAATTTTAAGCTTTGCCTTTTTTTTTTTATTGTGATGATGATGGCCTTTACAAAAAGATGAGACAAAAATAAACTCTCGGGAATCATTCTGATATTTTCAGACACAGAATTTTTGCTTTTCACATCTTAGGAGCTGAAATGATAAAGAATAGAAATAGGTAAGAAAAAAAAGAAATGAAACTGTTTCAGTTTATATGCGATAAATCTAAAATATATGGAAGATTTTAAGTTTGAGTTCAAATTTTCTGAGAGGCACCTGAACTTCTTGGAGTTTACAGGCTCATCGCAGACTGTCTGGTTGCATTGTCCAGCTGCACCTGAAAACTACTGAGAGAGACGTGAGCATTAGCGAAGACAATCTAATTGTGGGATAGAAAGCGTACAACTTGAGGTAGCTCCAAGGCTGCGGGGATATTCTGTGGCCTTATTGCAGTCGGTCCCAACAATCAAAGTCATGGTTAGAGATGCTTTTTAAAAACGTTTTCTTTTATAGTGAAATGTCAAATCACATCTAAGACTGAAACCTCTGATTTCTATTTTAAAGTATAAATATATTTGCTCACATTGTGTAAAAATATTCCCCCCCAAAAAACTAACCTTACTTATTGGTATTAATTAATTAGTGTTTACTTCACTGTATAATCACTCAAACATTGACTTCTTGTGTTCATAAGTGATTCTAAATAAGCGAACCATAACAGGAGTTTAAGGGATCACGCTGCACCATCTGTAAGGAGTTTATTTGACATACTGAGAACGAGATGAATAGAAATGTGGATTATAGTGCTGCAAACCTTCCCTGGGTTTATATATTCATTTCCCAAATCTCACCTTGAGAGTGAAGCTACTTGCAGGGGGATTTTCTCAATTTCCTGCTTGATGGGAGAGGTGTATTTACTTACATAATTGTATTCCTCATCCAATTTATAATGCGATTAAATATTAATACGAATCTGAGTTTGAAGAGAAGCAGATCTGAGAAAATTGTTCTTCTTGCTTTGCAACTTTTTCAATCACCCGTAAATGAAACAGAAGCAGTGAGAGAGAAATTTCATTCTTTGGATGCATATTCAAATAAACATGGCACTTGGAGTCGACAGTAAAAATTGTTTTCAGACACTTTTACTATGATGATCTTGACGCATCTCGGCTGAGCTTTGCTTAGTTAGTAGCGGGGCTCTCTGGGGGAACGTTGAGAGGCCTAGTCAAAGTGGAACTCTTGAATGAGCTTTGAGCATCATGTCCCCAATATCCCAGCGTGTACGCCGCAGAGTCAGACAATAGAGCCAAACACCAGTCATAGCCAAATCATAATTACCTCTGCACCCTGCAGGAGCAGACCAATTGACTCCTGTAGATGAATGACAACAGGTAAAGGGCAGTGATTAGCCGCAGGCCTCAGAAGCTTTGTTTGGTGCCGAGGGAGAGAAAATTCTCTATATAGGGCAGAAGATATGCTTCAGTTATTACGCTCCTATTATTTTGTGGACTTATTATGGGCACAATTCTGCTAAGTACTGAGAATTCTGCTTCTCAGGCTTGGCTGGCGGAGTGCAGCCACACAGTCAGCAAGTTCACATGCTAGATCATATTTTTGTTGCATGTAGACAACGTAGCATCATGACTGATTGGCTCATCATTTAATACACACTGAAAATAACAATAACCGAGTTGCCGTAATATTTCTTATCCCAGCACAAACATTGCCATTTTAAGCTGTATACAATTAATGAGAATTAGACTGCTGTGGATATTCGTAGATAAAAAAATAGGATTGGAGATATTTTGTGGGGGCAGTTAACGTGAAGAATAACCATTTAATCAATAACTTGATTTTTTTTAAAAAGAGAGAGGGAAGGCACAGAGGAATTCGAAGATAAATTTCACTCTCATTTAGCTAAACTGCCAACTCAGATTTAATGTTGTGAAAGTAAATGCATTAGTTATGACAGGGCTGATAAACACAGAAACAAAAGCATAATTAACAAACAAACCACCTAAGTGATAAAAATGTTCTAAAATGATTAAATCATCTGAGTCCATCTATTGAAACGCTACCTGAACGGAATGAAAAATGACAATATTTCATATTGTCATTGTAAATGAATGAATTCATCACTCGCTAATAGTTTCCATCTGACATGGAAACAGAGGAGCAATAAGTCTAAATAGTAATGAATGAGACCTTCTGTTCTGTAGAATTTGTTGAACCTGAAAACCTTCATTCTAAAACCTGTTTTCTCCTTTCTGTCTTTTTTCAGCTTTCAGAAGCATGAGGCCATTAAAAATTAATAAAAATAATTACAATCAATAGGAGTGAAATGATTAATTCAACACACACTTTTATTAAATATGAATAATGCTGATTTGGCTGCACCCATCTGGTAAAATATAGAAACAGAATGAATCCCTTCGGCAGCGATCAATATGAAATTATTCATTCACTCAACCATTCCTGACTCATTTCGAAAGTTGCTGAGTAATTTTCTATGAGAAGTAGTGCTGTCTGTGTGTTGTTTGGATCCGTCTTAATAATTAGAATATGTATGGCAGCATATTGGCAGTTTGAATATGGCAGTTAAATTAATTTTTTCGTCAAACACTGAGAGGCTGCAGCACTTTTACATTATTACAAGGTCCGGTGAAATCTCACACACTGTTTTATTAGAAGAGGATGCGAAGGATTGTCTCTGAAAGAACAACACATTGCACCAAATGTCTGCAGTAGTCCAAGATGACACTGGCTCCAGTGTGGATCTTTTTTGTGTCTGTATTTGTGAGTTTCAATGTCACCGTAGGTCCTACTTTCAGTTTAAACGGGGATCATGAGGGTGTTTGAAAGCTTTATGGGGCGTTTCAGTTCAGGGGTTTGTGTTTTATTTCTTTTTTTAGTTTTTTTTAATAATTAATTTTTTAAACTGACACATTTTTGTTTTGGTGCATTCTCATCATCGTATTTGATCACAGCCGTTTTTTTTAATCCCCTTAAAGTGTAAAATACAAATAACTGTACTGTGCCCATTTCATACAAAATGAGACATTGACAAAATTAGCAGTTCATTCATCTGTGAGCCAGATCTTCTTTTCACAGCAATTGCCACAGATTAAAAATATCGTTGAGAGCTCTGCTTTATTTCTGGACATAGTACGTTCTCTACTCAAATGTCAGCATTGTGTTTACAGCTTGTTTTCATTTCTACTCATTTGTCAGAGAAATGTATTGAATGATCAGGAAAAAAAAGTTTTATACTAATACATACAAATGGTAAAGGTATATGACCTTGCTATATGCGCTTTGGACAGCTAAACAATTTTATTTAGTCAATTAATGTGTTTCATCACATTCAGTTCAGCAACGAATAAAATAAATCTGCTCCATCATTCTTTTTCAGGTTTACGATTAAGTTTCAGTCGGTTCAGAAAAATATAGGAGGAAAAGTTGTGTGGGATATAGAACGACTGCAACACACATAACAGATATATGAAGTCAAAGAAAATGATTGTATTTAATATTTTAAAGGACTTCTTCTGCAGTCAGTCCATGCCTGAGGAGGTCGACTCAGACAAGAGCAGGCAGTTTGTGTCGTCCCTGGTGACGCTCTTCCTGGACATCAGTGCAGCCACCTTCACCTTCTTCTTGTTCTGGGGTCTCTATGCATTTAGTCTGCTTTCCAGCAAGCCAAATTTACACCCAGCTGAACGGAGATTAAATGGTGGTCTCCATCAGCTGGGGATACTCCACCTCCTCACCTGTGAATCTCTTTGCTTTGACCGTAGGTTCAGGATTGTTGCACCGGCGAATGAATGCGAGTGAATGAGCGGTAAATAAATGTTGCTCAGTGAGTTTCAGTTGTCTCCAGCAGTACATATTGCCCCTGTTCCTCTGCGTTCATCCCAGTTCTTCCAAATGCAGTGAAATCATCAATAAATGCCAAAGTGAGAGTCCCATCTGCAGTCGCTCAATCCCAGGACAAAACAGAAGCACCAGATGTTGGACAGATGAGGTGATATACTGTGGCTCCAAATCTGTTCTTTTTTCTTCTTTTCCCTTTCCTGATATCAGTTTTTGGTTCTTCTTGATTTTTTCTTCTACTAAATATAAATTAATTTTTTAGTGTTTGTATTAATGTTAATGCTCTTAATGGTTTTGATGCACAGCTCAGTTCCTCAATTGGGCCAGACAAGTAAAAATATTAGCGCGAAACAGACATCACCTACAGTATCTTCTATAATGAATGTCCAACTTCATTCTGAAATGTAGCCTGCCGTCCTATTGCATCTCAGAACGCATGATTTCTTGCATGCTGCTGGGGTATCGTGTTGTTGTTTATTCCTGTCTTTTGTCTTGTATGTTCCAAAGCAAACAAAAACAAAACAAAAACACATGATTTCTGCAGATTTTCTAATTCATGTGTCCCCAACGTTACCGCTATGGTTGGTGATGCTACAAATATATAATTTGCAACAATGTAATTAGGTTTTGATGTTTTCGACTATAAAAATTGTTGCCCTCTGCCACTTGGCTCTGAATCTCCTTTTCTAAAACAACATTATAATAAGTACAATAATAAGGTTTTTTTAGACCTTGATGGTCCCAATGAACCCCTTTTTGCCAATTTTGCTGGATACATCCGTGTAATGTCACTTTATTGCTTGTGTTACAATGATAAAAAAAAACCAAACAAAAACAAATTGTTTTTCAGATTGGACAGGCCGAGGATCCAAATTAAACAAAATCAGAGAGTTCAAAAATACATAGATGAGGAAACAACATCAATTAAAACGAGCAGCAAATACTGGAAGACAGAAAAAAGAACTGAATCTTCTATACACAAAAGAGGTCATCTCAAAAAATGCCGACGGCAAATGCAAAGCTGAGGAATGTGGATCAGCATCAGTGACTTGGCTGAACCCTGGCACGGGCTTGTTGGCGTTGACACGTCTCGAGTCGAGCTGTGGAGCAGCTTCGGTGACCCTGATGGATCCTGGAGGAGGCTAATCGGCAGTGACGTCCTCCGTGGAGGGGCGCTACAGCACCGCCAACCACTGGAGACCACATTTCCTGGCAGCAATGACCATTGAGCCACGACGACAACACAGTTTGAGAGAGCTGAGAGCGAACAGGCTAAGTGCTAGCAGGCTAGACGGAACAGTGCTAAGAGAACACAGACTTCTCCAACTTGGTGACCATTTTAGTTTGCCAAACAACTGCTCATCCCGTCTTGAACAAATAAAAACTGTGATTTAAGTCACGTCATGTGGGTGATTCCTTTGTTTTTAGGGTTGCAGATTCATGAGTGAAGCTTCACACAGCTGCGCCTTCTCTTCACCAGCAGAACCTTGTAGACTGGAGGTGAGAGCCGTGGCTGGGCCAGGTAGGACTTCTGCAAGTTCAATATTTGACCTCTTGGTGGCAGTAGAGCAGCCCTATTCAAATGCCGGCCCAAAATGAACTTTTGACTGAAGCAAGAGCGGCTGCTGAGTGATGGGCATTTGGTACAGCCAAGAAGAACAGCAAAAACAGCTTTAAGTAGCAATGAGCAATTCTTATAGAAACTCTTTCCCCGACCATGAATGCAAAACTTTTTGTTACCCAACATTGTTAACCCACAGTGCACCACTTTGTTGCAGAAGTACATCTCAGAAGTTATCATCACGAAATGCAACGAGCAAAAATCTTTATTTCCCCTGTAGTGAAAATTCGATGATGAAAACCATATGTTTGATTCTACATGGACTGAAAAGTGCCTATTTGACAGGTTTCATTTATATGGAGTAAAACAGCAAATTATTTCACCTGCAGACACGATTGGTTTCTATGCTGAATACCGTTCCTGTCTGAACCGGGACGTGAACCTGATTTCACTAAACTATGTAAATGTAAAGACTTAAGCCAATGTAAGTATATGTTGATATATTGCACCAAACCAATGGGTATATTATGTAATGGTGCTTAAAGAGTACAAGCCAAATCTTTCTACCCCATCTTCAAATAAATTATAATAATTTCTGTTACGTTGATGTTGTTCAAAAGTACTAATTTACTGTTTTGTTTAGTTTTTTACCAAATGTTACTTTTGTTATTGTGGAGAGACAATAAAATTGTTGCCACAAACCTTTTTTTCAAATGTGCATACAATGGGTTTGGTTCCAGAACAGCTCTGTCTTTTTGTGTAAATCACATCCTGGTGGGGTTGTAACATGCCATTGAAGCTATAATTCATCATTATCTATTTCTGTTTGTTAAAGTGTTTCCTTCTTCTTGCGGTCTGTACAAAATGCTCTCAATGTTAGTCTTAAAAATCAGAACCAACTGAATCCATAGTGTTGGTTTCATTCGCTCAGTTTAAAAAAATCTTGGGTTACTTAAATAAACTTTTTACAATCCGTGCTTCAAACTGCTGCCTGTCTTTCAGCAGGTCCTCTTTTTTTTCTTCTTTTTTTTGATAACAAGTCTCAATTAAAAAGTAGTTGAACAGTTTCAACTTTTGCTGGTGTTCTGCTTTACTCTCCCTTTTCTCTTCCTGGACAACATTTTACACTTTGTGACCTTCTTCAATCCCAGAGCAGCTCTGCCTGGCAATGTAACAGGACAAAATGTACCTTGCCTCCAGTCACTCTCACTGCGAGCAGTCCAGTCCAGGAAAAACGTGATGTCCACACACAAGTTCTTCAGAGGCCTGTACTACGAACCGTGATAAACATATCCAGGATCTCTGTGTTTCCTGGGTTGACTTATCCAGGCACATGTGATCCTGATCACCGTTACTACGCAGCAGGTTATCAACTCGCTAGTTCAATGCAGAGCAACATGTTTGCGTTCACATGAAAGGGGTGGAGTTTGCAGTGTCTGACCAATCACACACAGAGAAATCCTGCAGCACAGTTTACAGATGACTGAAGTTATGTAATTGTCTGATAAAATGAAGAATTAAAACACATTGAGCAGGCTCAAACTAACACTGTTGCCGCATTAAAAAGCAGACCTTTCCTGACTGGTTAATGTGTGACTCAGACCATAAGATTTATAAGCAGGATTACTATTGCAACAACACATCATCAGTAGGGTATAACTAGCCTGTCTCACGACAGTCTAAACCCAGACCATGGTTTATATCACCATTCAATTGGAACAAGTCAAGAACAAAGACTAAGATTTACTATATTATGTTAAAAAGATTGCTCCATATTAATTTCTCTCACCACTCAGCTTCAGCTCTGAACCCACGCACCAATCACCATCATTTAAGAATGGGCGGGTCATTTTCTAAGAGATCTGATTGGTCAGGAGGTGGACCTCTGAGGGCTTATTGAGGTTGCAACCTGCTTGGGAGCAGGTTAGATGTTCAGAGTAAGTTGCCATGGTGATTTATCCCAGTGAGAAGTGAGCGAGCGTCGTAGTATGAAAAACCCAGGGTTTATCTTGGACGTTATCTCGATAAGAGAAACTCCAGCGTTGTGGTACAGGCCTCGAGTTTCAGGTTTGGTTTTGTTAACCATGGTCTAGTTTCACTGAAGGTTTTGTTTTTTGTCTTGTTGTAGGGTTAAACGATCTTCCCTAAATTGCTCCTAATGGATTGCATGGTAGCCATTGCCATGCGTGCGTGTGTGTGTGTGTGTGTGTGTGTGTGTGTGTGTGTGTGTGTGTGTGTGTGTGTGTGTGTGTGTGTGTGTGTGTGTGTGTGTGTGTGTGTGTGTGTGTGTGTGTGTGTGTGTGTGTGTGTGTGATGAACAATGTCAAACACAAAGGGAAATCCATTCACTGATTATATTACCATCTTTGTTCAGGTTCATGTCTGTTTGAACGCCGCAGGTCTGTGGTGTGTTTTCATGTGGACTCTCTTGTTTTCACTTGTGTTGCAACTCTGCCCTCCTGTGATCCTCTGATTTTCCTCCGTCTGATTACAACTTGTGTTTCCAATTGTGCCCCGTCAAGCGCCTTTTGTCCTGGTGTGTTTATAAACACTCAGCCTGCTGCACTGTCTTCCCTGGTCTGCATTGTTCCCATTTAGTTTGACCCACGTAGTTCCTACTGAACTTGGTCGTTTTCCTGAGTAAAGACCCCCTTGAGTTAATCTAAACCTGGGTCTTCTGTTTACACTACTGGCAGGCCTTTTCTGTCATGACGTGAAGACTTGGGACCCAAATGAAGACACAAACAAAGATGAAAAACACTGGTGATGTTTTATTGAAGCTGCCGTTCAATTAAACCATCAACAAAAACCCACAGTCCAAAACCGAAACAATAAAGAAACAAAATCCAGGAAGTGGGCAGGCGACACACCAACTAAGACTCATTCGGCTTGATACACATACACAGAAGGAAGTTTAGATAAAACACAGATGACAACAGTCATCTGGGGGCAAGGTGAGACACATGGAGAACAGAGTAACAAGGCTCTTGAGAGGAGAGCAGAAAACACAGACCTCAACAAACCAAAATAAAAGAACAAGAAATGCAAAACAAGGAATTCAAATAATGGAAACGATAACAAAATATGTGAGAAAGCACCTTGACTGTAACACAAGCTGGAGTATTGCTGTAACTGAATAAATGGGATATTTTTTTATACTTGTCCACATGAAACATGAAAAAGATTTTGTGCTTGGATCAAATAATGCAGTTGTAACTTTACAGCCACTGGAAGGGCAATTTCTATCCATTTACATTTTCACACACATTAGAAGTGTGAGATTTGGTGAGAGTAATCTTTTTGAAGCACACGCCAATGTGACACAGCCGGTGCAATGTGTGAAAGTGAACACAGCGCGACTGAAGTGAATGAGAATTAAAAGATCTTTGAAAACATCTTCTGCTGTGATATCACCATTACACCTGTTGGGCTGTGACAGCGGGAGTGCACAGCATCTCCCACACTGTGATCTTGCAACTCGTGTTCAGGCAAGGCAGCCATCACTGTGATAATGTGATTTATCTTAGGTCTGACAAGATAATGCAGTGTAATGAATGTAAGCAATCTGTTATCATTCGTTTCGAACAAAGGGCCCCACTATGAGATAACACCGGCACACATGATGCTGTAATTGGATTATGCCATTGAGCTATCAATACCTGTAATCTTAATCCCCTACAGAGGTCCCATCTGGATATCCAGTGATGAAAGTAAACAACTATTGGCTAAATGATGCTAATAATCTCCTGGAAACAAACGTTAAAATGGGACAGAGGGAACATTAAACACCGCAGGGTTTAGAAAAGCAGGATAAGCAGCGACTGTGCAGAGAGCTCCCGTGAAGGAGGGAAATGGTTCCTAAGCAACTATTCACTGTGGGGAACTGCTTAGGTCCTATTGATAACTGGGCCATAGTGAGAATTAACCCTTACAATCACACTAAAAGCCTTCCGTATTGCACAGTTAAGTACACATTAAGAGACACACGGGCAACAAAACAGCATAGTTGGATGAAGCGGGCATTAGACTTCAGGCTAACATTAATGTAATTCCTCCAATTCAGAAGTTGTTTTTTTTTTAACTGTCTTTAAAAAGATCTGCTGCAGGGCAGCCGGCCGGAAGCCGAAGCAGCAGTACAATCTTCAAACAAACCAAAAAAATCAAAAGAAAGAAATAGGATCCTTGTTGTTGTTGAAGTGACATGTCCTTTAAATGGGTCTGTCTTTAACAGGGAAAGTTAAAGTTGAATGTTGAATCGGGCCTCTTGAGGTGGAGTGACGCAAGAGAAACAAGGCAGAACAGTAAACAAGAGAGGCAGAGATGGATTAACAATGTTGGCTCCGTTGATGAAGATGTGTCTTCTGATACTGCAGAATTCAAGGGTAAACACCATGGGGGAACAAACAACTACACTCAGAGCATACCTTATCTGACCCTCTGTCTGCGATGTCCCCTCTCTGCTCTGCCGGCGAAGCAAAAGAGCACAGAGAGAGAAACAAACAATAGTTGTGGCTGTCTTCTGAGTGCTGCAGAATAGTTCAAAGATTTACTATGCGAAGCTTGGTGATGGAGAAATTATTCAGCTCCTTCACTTGGAGAGCAACTTAACATTAAATTCACTTTTTATAGCTAATAAATTACACATGGAATCACTTTATTGCATTTCATTTATTGATCCCGGGCCTGAAGAAAATCCATCACTTCTGTCCACTTGACCCCAAGAAAATGTATTTGAAAAAAAATCCATGCTGTAGCACTGATGTGGCACTTCTTCCCAAAAACTAATCTTCAGATATTGTGAGTCCAAACCACATTATTTAAGCTTTAGTTCTGGTAGAGTTACCAGACAAAGGGACAATGGAAGTGACTACTACTAAATCCCAACTTTTCATTTCTTTTCTTAAATTTGATGAACGACATTGTTTTGATTGTGCATATTGTTTAGATTATCATGTTGTAGTATTTTCATAAATATATACATTAAAAAAAGAGGTTGCAGATTACAGCAAGCCAAGTATTTCCTTACCCTACAAATGCTTTCATTGTATGTGAGAGAACCTACAACAGCCATGAAATGTATGCCAATGTGGGGCCCTCTCTGTCCCGCCGGGGTTGGGGGGGTGGTGGGGGGATGGCCCCCGGGGGTGCGGCGGGCTCCGTTGCCGGGGCCGGGGCCGGGGCCGGGGGGGCTCACTGCCCGCGTGGCCTGGGGGCGCTGCACTGGCCGGTCCCGGCTTGGCGGCTCGGTCGGGGCCTGTGGCCTTGCGCCCTTTATCCTTCTCCTGTGGGCCCCTCTGGCCTGGGGGGGGGTCCTCTCTGCGCGCTCCGTCTGGTGCCTTCCGGGTTGGGGCGTGGCTCTCCGGGGGGGTTTGTCGGGGCCTCCCTGGGTCCGGTGGGTCGCTGGGTACCAGAGTGGCGGCGTCCGGCCCTGGTGGCCTCGGTCCCCGGGGTGGTACAACAGTTCCATTCACATCAAGTTGATCTTCAAGACCGTGCTATGGTATTTAGGGTCACGGGACCCTGGAGCCGCTCCCAGCTGACTGCAGGTGAAGGCCGGGTGCAACCTGAACGGGTCACCAGCTCATCACTGACAAATCAGACACTTACAGCTGCGACCAGTCGAGTCTGAATCCTGCACATTGGACCCGTGATACTGAAAGTTTGCTACCAAAGCTAACTTCACAGTGTCCTGACCTCGATGCTGAGGTGTTAAACATAAAATGGTTGTGTTGCTTTAACACTTTGTGTTTTCAGAGCTTTTGCCTCAGCGATGGCGGCCGTGCGCCTCTCTCGACTGTGAGGTTTTTGCTGCATTACTCTGGCACTGCTTTTGGCAGCAAACCACATTTTTTCCTGCAACACTTTATGAGAGCATCTGTTGAAAGATTCCCTGCAACTTTGATTGAAAGCATCTGCAGAAACTCTGATTTGTACAGCAAAGAGTTTACAAACCAGCTGCCCAGGTTCCATCTTGAACCCAAAAGAGACTTCGATCAATACTGCAGATAATATTTCATTGGCATGCTCTCACGTTAATACCGCCAATCTGCTTTGTCTGGTCTGTTGATGTAAATCAGTATTTTTCTTTCTTAGTTTGATTTAAAACACCTGTAGAATCTTGGAAAATCAGGAAATGTAATTGGTGATGCATGTCTACCGAGTCTCTTTAATAGAATGGCCACTATGGTGCTGCCACTCTGAAACTTAATTAAAAACAAACATTTCTAAAGTTTGCAAAAGGAATTATTTATGTAGACCTTGTTGCTTTTGAAAAGAAATAAATAGGACACATAACAGGGCAAGTAGAAAACCTTCATTATCTTTGTATCTAATGCAGTCTGCCAAAATAGACCAATTCATCACACATTAATTATTATGATTTGCTTCTACAATGTATTTTTCAGGCCTCGGACTATTCAAATTGGTCTCTACTTTTTGAGAGCCTTTAATTCAAGGAAGGGCTTTAAATTATTTTTAATGCAGTCATTTGTCTCGTCCTTTCACCAGATGAAACCATGGACAGCACACAACTATATTTTAATTTGCAGTGGAGGGATAATTCACCTCATCGCTTTAAATTACGCACACAGTTTAAAATTAAATAATGGCTCTTCGTGTATTTATGTGCAGACGACCAAGGTTGGGGAAGGCACTTAAGGGTGACACGAGCAAAGAGAGAAAAGAAGAAGCCTCATTTAATATGTGTTATAATCATTTTTGGCATTATCTATCATTTAACCTGTAGCGCTCACCCAGAACTCCCATGAAAGCAGGGATAATTAAGCACCTCGAAGTTGTGAGGCTCAGTGTTTGATTTAAGAGTTTTATAGAGTGTATGCGTTAACCCCAGCTTTTTGTCACCAGGTTGTTTTGCCCTGATGTGTTACCTGAGTATTTAGTGCACACTTAGTTGTTTCATTTAAATGACCTTGGCACTCTGGTACAAAGGTTGCAAAGGTCAAGTTTGTCTCTGATGGCAGCACTGTTATGGCAGGAAACTTCCCAGACTTGCTAACTACAAAAAGCTGTGCATATCAAAAGGAAACTGATTATTATACATGTCTTCATTATCTGAATATTTTTAATTGGTTTTATTATTTATACAATGACTCATTGGTTCTCTCACAACTGAGGTTTACGTTTTTTAGTGGATTAAATGCAATCTTGACTATGATTAAGTATCTTTTAGAGTGCATATTACATCGGCGAGTGTTTACGTTTATTTCAACATTTAAAAAAAGAATAAAGCAGTTAATGCTTTTCTCTGTTTTAAATGATTAAAATAGAAATATACTTTCATAGACAAAAATGCCTTCGTGAAGATATATTGACTGAATTATCATAGTTGGAAACCATGGGACAATACTACTCCCAAATGATTACAGAATAAACAATATTCAACACCAATAGCGACAAAATGTTTTAGTTTGAAGGGAGTAAGAAAATGTGTTAAAGCACCACTACGCAGCAGTTTGCCTTTAGGCAGGAAGTGTATTGTTAGTGTTGCCCTCCTCTTCCATAGCTGGTTAAGTTCCCAAATGACACTCGTCACTCTTTTTGATAAAAGACGTGGCCTGAGGCTGCAGCCCTCTGCATCCATGCAGCAGACCTGGAAAAAAAGGAATCAAAACTGTTGTTTGGTATAGCTCTTAAAAAGGCTTTTTAAAAATGTATATGTATTTGTTGTGTATGAAGCTCTGATGTTAATTCCCCCCCCCCCCCCCCCCCCACACACACACACACACGCACCCTTACTGTAGCTGTTGCAACGCCTGCCCTGATAGCCAGCTGACTGAACACAGCCTGCAGGATGTTGTATAGAGGAAGGTGTTTATGCTTGTATGCAGAGAATAATAATTTACAACACAGACATCTGAAAAATCTGGCCCTGTTGCAGTAGCAGGTTGAACATTGCTATTAAAGCAGTTAATTCCAAAGCAGCAGTCGTACAAAGACAGAGTGGGAACATGGGAGAAGGAACATATTACCAATTTATCAGTGGATTTAATCAAATGGAACTAAACTGATTACACTATATTTCAAACTACAGGGACAAAACGATTTACTTTTTAACATTTCCTCACTGAATCACCTAATGTATAATTTTAATCAACCCATATGTATTCTCTTTTTCAAATGTCCTCATTCAGACATAATAGGAGTTATAATTGCTCTGTAATTACTTTGTGATATAATTAGACTATGATTAGCTTGATATTGGTGATATTTATGATAGCTCTTTTCCTTTCAACATTTTCTGGGATGTTTTTGTCTCGAAGCCTTACGTACATAGCCGTACATCCAGCAAGTTAAAACATCACAACTGAAGCCAATTAGAGTGCCATCAGTTCTGTGTTTGCTTGCTGTTATCTTGTCAATAACCCTGGAGCTGTTAGTAATCGTGTAGGTGCAGCTCTGGAAGGAAAGTAGGAGTAAAGATGGGGCCTGTAAGTGGCCATCGATGTCTTGGAAAGCTTATTCTTCACTTCCATCCATTACCATGTCACAGACTTTGTATGGAAATTGATTCAATTTGTGACATACAGTCCATCCACAAACTACTCTCCAGAGACCTACTGTTTTTTTTCCACCTGAATATGTGCAACTCTGCTACTGAATTGCTTCCCCCGTGGGACCAAATAAGATTTCACAGTGGACTTAATGAAGGCGAAGGTTCTTGAAATTATATAGTTCCGACATGGATAAAAAAATACTTTGCAACCTTTTTGGAGCCTTTCTCTCTTGTCTGCTTATCCATCCATTCATCCATCCATCCATCCATCCATCCATCCATCCATCCATCCATCCATCCATCCATCCATCCATCCATCCATCCATCCATCCATATTATCTATAGATACACATGCTGCATCTTAAATTCAGGAGATAAACAGATAGATGTCCTATAAACACATGAAAATCTAATTGAAAGACCATACAACTAACATTAAATAAGTTTCACCATCTTTATTTCAAATAGATGAATTTCTCACTGGAATCCCAGAGCATTCTAGTTAGCACTACCTGTCTTCCATCATGAAATTAGCCATTTGCAAAGAAGGTACCATACATATGTTTGTCCATGTGCAATGCTTTTCACAGCACAGGTTTTCATGCTTCATTTAAGCTACAGTAGATACAGACAGCGGACAGGTTTTCCTGGCACATTTCAAGCTGAGAGGACACTAAGACTTGGACTGGACCCAATTATTGGAATATTCAGACATTGTGGTGGTGTCGGAATTTTGAGATCTGAACAATCGTGGCTTTCCCGCAGCACTATGCTGCTCTGTGAAGCTCCCCTCCGTCATTGTATTTTGCACCAGAATGTTCCATTAGAATTTACTTTATGTTGAGATTGTAATCATTTTCAGTACTAACTGTTTGATCTTACAAAAATAGAGACAATTTCATTCCATACACTGTGACCACAACAAAGAAAAACTTTGAAGTGTAAATGTAAAAGTTATTTATTTATATTGGGGTTTTGATTTAGTTGAGTTTTGATTTAGTTCAACAGTTCAACTGTTCTGGTATGTTACTTTTTATTTTAGTACTTAGAGTAAGTTACTGATTCCATTTTTTGACAGGTAGCTTGTAATTGTAACGGATTACATTTTTATCCAATGTCCATGGTAGCCACTTTGTACATAGCACCATTTTGTTATATTTGCCCTCTGCACTGTAAATCCTAATCGTAACCCATGGCTGATTGTTTTTGATGCAATTTTCTTAATTGTAAAGTGAAATTTTTTGTTATTATCTAAGGTATTTATTATTTTCAATATTTGTGTCATTTCACACAGGCAAAACCACAACAATAAATTAGCAATAACAACAATTATTTTAATGATATAGGCTATTTGACATATATTCTGCAGATAATTGTATACCAAAACCTAAATAAGCTGTGGAGAGAACAACTAATATGTAATATACTACAGTATACTGTCAACAAACTGGAGGTGTAAAAGTGAATTCACTGTGTATCTAATAACACAAACCTGTGTCTTTTTGTGTGTGTAAACCTTACTTGGGTCACATGTTAATGTCCTCAATTTTCATATTCCTAAAGGTGGTAATCAGTGCTATACTCGATATTTACTCCCTGGGGTGCTGCTGGAAAGAAGTACAGTAATTGGTTGGAGGCACGGAGGTGGATTGAGCATAGAGATGTTCACTTTTGTGACTGATGTCCTTGTTAAGGTACACCTCCCTCCTCTCCCTTCCTCTGGATGTTTCTGTCCCTCAGTTTCAAGAGGCCATCCTAATGTGTGACCATTGTCTAGAGGTCACTGGTGATGTCTGAGTCATGCGGAGGTAGCTCGTCATGCAGAGCTCTGCATGCTTCAGGGAGTAATCATCAGCCTCCAGCTTCCCCCATCAACATTCTTTGCTGCCCTTAGGCCAACAAACCAGATTTTTCATGTCAGCTGGCATGCACCTTCAACTCATAAGTAGCTGTTTGACTTTCACAAGTCTCGCATCATCCTAGTATACACACTTCCAGGCAAGGTTGCTATATCCTTGGTCCATAATTATATGCCAGTTATAAGTGTCCACTTGCGCATGCAGATGGGCCGGGCTCCTTATAAATCCAGGAAGCAGGTTGAACCTATCTACACAGATTATTTATTATTCCCTAGAGGGCTGGCCCTCACGTCATAATAATAATTACAAATATTTCTCATTAATTTTCACATCACCATCCTCATTCAAACACACTAGTCTGTCAAACCACATGCACATATAATGGAAGCTATTTCAATGATTTCCATGACATGCAGGGCTGATAATTCTGCATTACACATTCATAATTTTTGTTTTGAGAAGATCTGTTCCTATGTTGACAGCCCAACTTCAAAAGAAGAAGTCAAAATGTTATCAAAATGACAGAGAAACACATTTCATGATTTAAATATGAAATAGTCATTATAGCTCACAAAGCGCACCACACATAAACATTTCTATCGTTTGCGCTTTCATGGAGCAGAAAAACTAGTCAATCATTTGGGAAGAAAAAAATAAATGTTAAAGAAAATTATCCTTCAAAAAGCTGACTGATTGCATCACATCTTGATTGTGGCTCATTACTGCAAAGCACTTCATCTGAAGTGACAATGATTCTCATTTGAAATGCATGACACACGGTTAACTTGGGACTGACAGGTATTTAAGGGTGCTGCTTGCTGGCAGAAAGTTAGACTCTCAAAGGGAGGTAAATATGCAGCAATTCATCCTTTTCTATACCTCCTTTAACCATGCAAAGGCCACAGAGGTTAGAGTCAATCACATTCATCCATTCAACAGAGGGTGAAAGGCAGGGTACACTTATTCCATCACTCACAAGGCTGCAGGGTGTGATACATTCTGCATATACAATAGTAAATATGCAACTAACGTTTCCAAAACAGGTGGGACAATGTTTAAACCACACATTAGATGTCAAAAGAAGAAAAGTTCACAGAGAAATATTTTCTTGTTTGGAATTTATTAACGACGAATCAATACAGCGATGGCAAGGACATTCAAAATCATGAAGCGACAAAGAATGAGTTTTCTGTAACCAATGAGGAAGGGCATCATGGCAGTAACATAACTGAGCTTTAAAAAACATTTCAGAAAAGCAGAGGTCCACAATTCTATCTATCTATCTATCTATCTATCTATCTATCTATCTATCTATCTATCTATCTATCTATCTATCTATCTATCTATCTATCTATTTATCTATCTATCTATCTATCTATCTATCTATCTATCTATCTATCTATCTATCTATCTATCTATCTATCTATCTATCTATCGAATGTTGTCGCCATGTCGTCTATTTACCCAAGTGGTATTATGTTTGGCCAGTTCAGTGTTTTGAAAAGAAACTTTTGTGGCCTTTAGGACCTCGTTTTTGCTAACTCGTGTTTTCCCTCCTCTGTGCAGACTCAGCGTGTGCTGCTCTGGTTTTGGATCTTGATCTCGGTTCTCGACTCCAGCTGCCTGACCCCCCGCTCAGCCTCAACCGCTCTCATAGATCCACCTGTTCCAATGACCAGTCTTTTATTCACTCCAGTCCATCTTCTCGTCAGCTTTTGTGTCCTACACTCACCACAAGCCATAACCTATCTAGAGATCTCACTGTCCAGCCATCTAGCAATCTGTGTAGGACAATACCAAAGATCAATTTCCGATTCAATTGATCTTCCAACTTCAAACTAATACACGGGTCAGTAACATGTTCAGAAATTGTCTGTGAACCCAGCTGGCCGTGCAAGTCCCAGATACCAGATAAAAGTAAAAGTACTAAAGCTGCTGCCTTAAATCTAATATCAGTCATATTTGTCTTGAATTGTGTTACATTTAGTATCTGAAATGTTGCTTTCGTTCCAGGCTTGAGTGTTTTTGCAACAGTTTTTATTAACATTTACTGTCCGAACCTTTTTGAAAATTCATGTAGTGTGTGTTTGTCTGGCTTCTTCTGTGTTACATGTACAGTATGTTTAACTGCTGTATTTGATGTTAATGAGTGGTTTGATCTTCTCGCTTGACCAGTGTCATCTAACAAAGGCTTCAAGCTGGTTCTAGTTAGAGAATGGGTAGATTTCCTTTTTTTTTTGCTTAAGCTACAAACCAAAGTAAAGCTTGAGAGTGCATCTGGGGTCCGTTTCACGAAGCAGGTTTAAGGATTACCCCAGGTTATTGAACACCGAGTTGAGGGAAATGCGGGATTTTCCGTTTCACGACGGGAGGTAACTCAAACCGGAGGAAGCGGGGTAACTCAAGCCTGTTTCACGAAGCGGTGGAACGTCAACTCCCGGTCAGTTACCGGGGCAACAGACGCTCTAGAACTAACCTGGTCGGGAGCAGGTTTTTGTCAGTGAACACGGAGTTTTGCTCTGGCTCCGCCCCCTTTCAGACGGACACGGGATTTCATTTCCTCATTCAGCGGGGGAGTTTTGGTGAAACAGTTCTGCAGTGCCTTATTCCCGAGGCAAATTAGACGTCAACTTTATTCCCTCAATATGGAATGTGCTTTTGATAATGATCCGATTGATGAAGGCGCAGCATTACTTCGCCGAGAATTTAATATTTGCATCATCAGACCGCGCATAGATGTACTGGCATTTGCAGACGCCTTCCTTTTTGAGCGGTACCGTTTTACTGCCGAGACCATTATGTACATCCACAGTTTAATCGCTCTGTACATTAGCAACATCACCAGCTGAGCCTTGCCCTGACGTCATAGCAGATATTGTGTGTTGCGCTGCGTTTCCTCGCAAATGGCAGAGCTGTCAGAGACACCATATGTCATCATCACTTCGGGGTCTGATCACCACCACCACCACCAAATAAAGACATGATGCACAATTCATTTGGTCTTTTTTATTTCCTACAAATACAAGCGCTAGTTTAGTTAATGTAGTTAGTAGTTAGCATAATTCACCTGGGACTGTACACCCACCCTTAACTTGTGCTCCAGTTTTTTCCATCTTCTGGAGCAGGTGGAGTCTATAGATCTGTTTTACAGATAACTGGGAGGACATAAGGAGGACATTCAATTATTACAGTTGGACATGAATTCCACAGAATGAACCTCTGGTGTTTACTGAACATCTGTCTCACTGTCAGTCCCTGCAGTGGATGTTGAGGGACCCTCCTGCTGCTGCCCAGCCAGGCCCTGTTAAAAATAATGTGTCAATACTTCAGTGTAGACAAAATATCACTCTTTATTCCACCACAATGTTTCAGAAATGTAAACGGGATGAGAACTATCATACCTCTACAGGCCTTTGTGGATCCTCCTCTGTAAAGGCAGCAGACAGGGTTTCCTCGTACTCGTCATCCTAGATGAATAGGTTTCATTATATTTAAACTACCATTTTGCAAGATCTTTGGAGTGTTGCCTACTTACAAGGTCTGTTGTGGCATGAGGGGGTCCAGCAGGCAGAGAGCACCATCACAATCTGTTGGGTGACAAAAAAAAAGACATGATGGGGAAATAAAGATGAACAAAAGGAGGCTTAAAGAGATATATAGGCCTCGGCATATTATATATTATGAAGGAAGTGGTATCTTGAGGGGTGAGCTCTGAAGAGGAGCTCCTCCAGGGATTCCCTCAGCCACTGGCCTCCCAACATTCTGGCTTAGGGCTCCTCTGCCTCTATTAAAGGTGGAGGTGCTGGGCCACCACCCGTTTTACAGGCATCTGCCTTCTTTCTGTTGGCTGAGTAAAGTCTGTCTTAGTTTAGCCTTAATTATTTGACAGCACATGATATGGGTGAGAAGACATTTATGTGTTTGAAAACAGCATTATGTTGGGAATAAAACTCCTGCACAGTCCAATGGCCACTTGATATTTACTGTACAATGTCACACATGATCGAAATTACGTTAAGAAATGTATTGATTAACAATTAAATTGGCAGCGGTCTTACCCGATTGGACAATGTTTTTATATTTCATTTTCAGCTGCTGCCAAGAGCGCTTCTCCCCCGCGGAATTGCACCCAAAAGAAATAAATTAATAAGCTACCATCCAAGCAGTATTCCCTTGCAATGATGTTGCGATGACAAAGACGTTTGAACTTACGCATTCACTTGAGCAGCAATCTTCTTCCACGCCGCCTCCCTCTCTTTAGCAGCCGCTGCGCTGTTGCATTTTTTTTTTTTTAATATGTTCATATTCGCCATATGATGGGATCAATACTTCCTGCTCCACTGGCGTAAAAAACTCCGCCCTCCGCGTCTCAGTTGTCATGGTGACTCGTTGAATCGGGGCTCCATTGATGCGGTCTTTTTAGAGTCGTGGTGCACGCGCTTGACTCCAGGTGAAACTACTCCGAGTTCATCAAACTGATCAAAATCCGGCGTCGTGAAACCGAAAACTCCGCGTTTTCTGTCTCAGTGTAACTCAATTCAGAGCTCGGTGTTAAGCCCATGGCTTCTTAAACCTGCTTCGTGAAATGGACCCCTGGTCTCTGAGTGTCACCGTTGAATACTGAAAACGTAACACAACCATACCAAAGGGGATAATGTCCAACAAACTATCCTGTTACTTCATTTAAACACCATATGGTGAAAATATTCACCCTCCACTCACAGTTATACATTCATAACTCCTATTTTTGTGAGTGTTTGGCAAGCTGTAAAAGTATTTAGAAAGTTTAAATGGCGATCATGGATTGTGATTGACTCCCTGTGTGATAAAAACATTGGAGGTTGTGTGAGAGTGTTGTCTTCTCTGCATTACAAACACCGAGGCACAGCTGCAAGACGCAGCTGCGACATACTTCAACACCTGCCAGGGGAAAAAAATGCAAAATATCACTCCATTCTCATCCTCCATCTCTGACTGATCCTTGCTCTCAACCAAACTTTATGTTTAACTTGCACAAAAAACAAAAACAAAACATAAACACCTGCAAATGTCAGCAGTTGGAACCAATTTGGAGTCTGTTAATTAAAAGATGCTGATTGTTGATTTTCCCACATTCTGGGTGAATTGGCGACTAGACATACACGCGCTTTCACACCATGAGGAACAACTGCTGCACCGGTTTTAATTGAAAATGTGTTGCGATGGTAAGACTGGCAGCTCCGCATATGTGTCATGACATCGGTGTTACAGCAGAGCGGAGTGTAGGCTCAGGAAGCAATTTGTGCACACAGTGGAGATCCAGTCAGGCCTCTTCCAGTGGGACAGGCCGGCACACCATCACACTCGGAAGACCTACAAAATAGTCATTACAGTGTTCAGCACAGTCAGCAGATTTCTGTAGAACTTTGTAACTCCGTGTTGGCAGGAGGCCTCA
The DNA here is from genome assembly GCF_963422515.1 of Blennius ocellaris. Classification (NCBI taxonomy): domain Eukaryota; kingdom Metazoa; phylum Chordata; class Actinopteri; order Blenniiformes; family Blenniidae; genus Blennius; species Blennius ocellaris. The sequence goes on from NC_137658.1 coordinate 24,671,101, forward strand.
ACACTCGGAGGAGGTTAACCACTGGGTTGTCTCGCCAACATGAAATTGTGGAGAATTGTGACCTCTGCTGTTATATACCACACAGTATATAGGAAATCAGTCTTCATCCAGTTTAGTCCTGCTGCTGAGGTTGAAGTGGATTAAGGGTCGTTCTCAGGGTGATGGATTTTAGGATTAATTTCAAGTAGATGTTATGTTAAATGTAGTTTTTGGGTCATAATGAAGGACCGAAATCTCTATATATTTCACACACACAAACAAAAATGTGATGTTTTCATGCGGTTTGCTTTCATGCCTGTTTGGGGACAACACACAAACTTCAATTTTTCTCAAAGATAAAATAGGACAGAATACATTTTATTCTCATTCTCAAACAGACTTGAGCTGCAAAATGATCACAGAATCCATAAAGAATAAATAGATAGTTGAAACCAGAGCTCTGGGATTTTGGGGGTTATTACACCTCAAGCATAGTGCAGAGGACAGCAAAGGTGGGGGAGGTGGGAGCAGAGGCAGATTTACAGTCTGTTGGTTGAGATTTGAAAAGTCTCCACTTTCTGCCAGAGGATAGCATGGAGAACATTTGATGTCCAGGGTGGGACGTACTCCAAACTGGTGGTTATCAGTACTAGTTTGGTAGAATTCACAGACGCAGCCAGAGGCTTTGCTCACTCTGAGCCTTAAATTGGATTTGCACATGTCAAAAACACTCAAAGCAAGAGCAGACCTGGGAAACTAGCCTTTGCTTTTATTTTTGAAGGCTCCTGTTTTTGTGTGTTAAAGGGGTAGGGGGGGGGGGGGGGGGGGGGGGGGTAGTAGCAGCATTCTGTAACGTTTTAGAGCCTTTGGGGCTCCAAGAGAAAAATGTTGAAAAATACAATTGACCAAAACCTAATCCTTACCCCACTTAACCTGACCTTGTCATTAGTCTCAGCTAACAAATTCTCTAGATTTTTCAGATTTTACATTAAATAGGATTGAATGAAGTATGGAAGATTTACACGCACGCACGCACGCACGCACGCACGCACACCACACACACACACACACACACACACACACACACACACACACACAGTCTTTCAATGTACCTCATGGCCGATATAACACTATAACAAGTCTTTAAGTAAAAAAAATACTATAATCATGGGGACAGACACTTTTTGTCCCCATGATTGGGGACAAAACGTCAAAACAATAGACACACATTCTTATTAAATTTTTTGTTTACATTTTGGAATTATTTTGTCACTTCATACCATGACAGATGTGCATGACATACATCTTCAAAAATAAGTCAGGTTTAGTTCAGATGTGTTTCCCTTTAATGTGTATTTCGTGGGTCAGTAAATTTGGCCAACTTTTGTCTCCTCACAACACTTCTTGAGAAATGGAAGGAAAAAAACAAACTCTAGTGGCACTGTGAACGAAGCACCAATATGTCCCTGGTTGTCAAAAGTAAATCTTCAACCCTTTTGATCACCGCTCATGTCAACATCAGCCACCTGAAACGGCGAACCCTAACTAGCGCCATTAACCCCCATCTGGTACAACTTTAAACCCACAGCCAACACTTACAGCATGATCTTTTCTTCCAGTTGTTTGGAGGGGAAATACCATCCTCCTGGTCAACAGTTTATCAAAACTGAGGACTTGTTCCTTGTAGCCCCACAGCTTGATAATGCTCATCTGTGAACACTTGGTGCATCAAAACTTTTCCGTTTGTCAGCGAGCAGCGGGGCAGTGACCACAGGAAGTCCAGCACTTTCAGTGTGAGTCCAGGGGTCCGTTTCACGAAGCAGGTTTAAGAAGCCATGGGCTTAACACCGAGCTCTGAATTGAGTTACACTGAGACAGAAAACGCGGAGTTTTCGGTTTCACGACGCCGGATTTTGATCAGTTTGATGAACTCGGAGTAGTTTCACCTGGAGTCAAGCGCGTGCACCACGACTCTAAAAAGACCGCATCAATGGAGCCCCGATTCAACGAGTCACCATGACAACTGAGACGCGGAGGGCGGAGTTTTTTACGCCAGTGGAGCAGGAAGTATTGATCCCATCATATGGCGAATATGAACATATTAAAAAAAAAAATGCAACAGCGCAGCGGCTGCTAGAGAGAGGGAGGCGGCGTGGAAGAAGATTGCTGCTCAAGTGAATGTGTAAGTTCAAACGTCTTTGTCATCGCAACATTATTGCAAGGGAAATTGATATCTGCCATTTGCGAGGGAACGCAGCACAACTTACAATATCTGCTATGACGTCAGGGCGAGGCTCAGCTGGTGATGTTGCTAATGTACAGAGCGATTAAACTGTGGATGTACATAATGGTCTCGGCAGTAAAACGGTACCGCTCAAAAAGGAAGGTGTCTGCAAATGCCAGTACATCTATGCGCGGTCTGATGCGAATATTATCTGCGAATATTAAATTCTCGGCGAAGTAATGCTGCGCCTTCATCAATCGGATCATTATCAAAAGCACATTCCATATTGAGGGAATAAAGTTGACGTCTAATTTGCCTCGGGAATAAGGCACTGCAGAACTGTTTCACCAAAACTCCCCCGCTGAATGAGGAAATGAAATCCCGTGTCCGTCTGAAAGGGGGCGGAGCCAGAGCAAAACTCCGTGTTCACTGACAAAAACCTGCTCCCGACCAGGTTAGTTCTAGAGCGTCTGTTGCCCCGGTAACTGACCGGGAGTTGACGTTACACCGCTTCGTGAAACAGGCTGGAGTTACCCCGCTTCCTCCGGTTTGAGTTACCTCCCGTCGTGAAACGGAAAATCCCGCATTTCCCTCAACTCGGTGTTCAATAACCTGGGGTAATCCTTAAACCTGCTTCGTGAAACGGACCCCAGGTCTCCTTCTGTTACGCCACTTCCAATAAGTATGACAGAGTATCAACCTGAACCAACTCCTATCACTCTTACAAAAACCTAATCTACTGCCACATTTGGCTGCAGATCTTCAGTGTGGTGGCACGGCTCAAATGGTAGTCAGCCTCGACTCAATTAACAAACATCTGCAATCTGCAGGCTGCACGCACACACACACGCACACACACACTTGAACCGATCTCCTTTTTATGTGTGTCCTGATTAAAACGTCCTTCAAATACATATATACTAAAACACACGTGCATGTGCACATACATGCAAGCACACCGAGGTATTTGTGATGCAAGAAAATAATCACCCCACTGCCGATCTAAAGATACATAAATACACCAGGTTTAACACAAAGAAAGTCAACAACAAGATCACAGACATGTCATGTAATTTTTAAAAAAAAGCAACGTTTTTGTTTTTTCACCATGTTTCACAAACATTACTTTCAGAAATGGTTTATTATCATAATTTGAAATATTATGAAAGCCGTTAATAGCAGAAAAAAAACAGAATAGATGAAGACCACAGTTTCCTTTCAAGCACAAAAACTAATGAGGAAGTTTTAAATAAGTGACGCGTACGTGTTATTAATGTCGAAGTAAATCCAAACTTGGAATACAAGTTCACATGACACCGCATACATGTGATTAGTACAAAACCAATTACCATGATTTCTGGACTATAAGCTGCTACTTTTTTCGCACTTTGAACCCTGCTGCTTGTATATGACGTGGCTAATTTATAGATTTTTATGGGTTAACGGGCTTCATGCAGCCAGATTCTACTTCCGCATGTAGATACATGCTGTTTTGAGCCTCTGCTTCTCCAAAACTTGCCCTAAAAGTGACATTTCTGCTCTTTGTGACCTCGTCTTGTGCTGCTTTTCGTGGTCTGGAGCTCCAGCAGCTGACTGCCGCGAGTGATGCATTCAGGTGCGTCACATAAAGCTGCCCTCCTGGACTCCATGGCTGAGAAATCTTCCTCCTCAGAATCACAATCAACAAATAACTGATAAAATACTTTATCAACAGAGATAAAATCCTTGGTTAATGTCTCTCCGGGCTTCTCCACAACAGGCGGATGACACACACACACACACCCACACACACGCACGCACGCACGCACGCACGCGCACACACACACGCACGCACACACAGACACACACACACACACACACACACACACACACACACACACACACACACACACACACACACACACACACACACACACACACACACACAGCACTGTGTGCAGGAATTTCCAGCACTATGAAAGAAAGATTTGCAGGAATTGAGGAAAATATGAAGCAATCTCCATATTCACACAGTGAAATTACTGCCTTTTTACAATGTGGACATCTGCAGCTTATAGTCAAATTCGGCCTATACTGTATTTGTACTTTTTTTTTTAAATGAATGTTGTTGGTATGGCTTATGTTCAAGTGCACTCAATAGTCTGGAAAATACGGTATGTGTGAGTGGAAAAAGACATTCTGAATATGGAACAGGGGCAGGTGACATCAGTCAGGACCATCCATCTGGTTTTTTGGGTCACGCTGGATTGTGACTAGGATAAGAAAGTATTTTCCCTTGTGTGGCTGAGTTTTATAGAAAGCGGGAGGCTCTATGAAGTGGAGCAGACAGTGGCCTCTCCTTCATAAGGTTGTTGCACAGGACACACATCATGTCTGCTGCATCCTTCCAGTAATATTGACTATATGAAGGACATTTTAAAGCACAACGTTTATTTTCCCGAAAAGTTTCTTTCTTGGTGTGTCACTCCTGCTATCAGCTTCGAGCACAAGGCCTGCAATGTTTTGTGATCCCTGCAGTCCACCTTTGACAACTCAAAGCTTTTTCCATACCCAGTAATGATTAGAAATAAAGCTGGATATATTTGAAATGAGGATTTGTTCCTTGGACGTAATTAGGAGGCGATGTCCACAGAACTCATAAAAGGTATTGGCTCAATGTTGGTAACCATAGAAACCTTGTGGCCGGAGTGGTCCTCCAGGGAGGTGCGCTGTCATAATATATTGGCCGAGCAAAGAAAGCAAATATAATATGACTCTATAGAAATGCCAATCAATGAATAGATGTGACTGCATACCTTTTGGGGATCCCACTGTATAAGGGCACTAGTGAAAATGAAAATGACAGCTGGCGTTTCCAAGGAATATGCCCATGAGTAAAAGGAATTGCCTGCAGTCCATCAAATTCTGAATGACGCAGATATGTTTTACAACCAAAACGCTCCCGGAAAGAATAAAACTTTTGTTTTTTTAAAGTGAATGTTTCAGGACATTCTCTACTAACATTTGTAGATAAAATTACAATACCAACCTCAATCTTGTTCAAAATCTTCTTTTAGAAGCATGCGTTTTCCACTTTTGCAAGCACAATTGACACCAAGTGTCCATGACGCCGTCGCACTGCAGGTCGATAGGCACACACAAGAAATGGTGAGCATCAGAAATCAGTAAATCTCACCTGCACAAATGTTTCCCTGAAGTTACTTTGTGCAAATCGATGTGTGTCTTGTTACCATCCTCATCTAGTTTACGTCATCATTGGTATTCGATTAGTATGAAAGCAATAATGGATATTAGCTGCAACACTTTCTTTCACTGTTTGACAGAATGCTCTCCTCAACAATCTCTGCACATGACTGTTGAAAAAAATATGTGGGAGAAAGTGAAAAAAAAAGTATTACAAGAAACATACCCATCAAGAATGTTAATAGAGCCACCGTATAATACCAGACTCTCAGCTCAGTGTATATGAATCAGAAAAAGACTTAAACCTTTAATAGAGCATAAAGTCTCTGACAATTCATGTGACTCAGTGTGCTGATGGTTTCTGTGGTTCATGGGGGAATATGTTTTTGCACATCTATTCTTGGTCACTATTTGATTTGAATGATTGTTTGTACTTTACCTTTATGAACAGAACCATTACTTCCCAGGAGATATTCATATATTCACACCTGAAGCTGTCTTTGTGACAGTTTATGAAACAACCTCATGAAAGGCTAATATGTTACTGGTATTAAACTCTATGAATAACATGACTTTCACACTCCTTATTCCAACAGAACATTTCTTCATCAATCCATTTATATCTGCATCGAGCCGACCACAGTAGTCCCTAACCCTAACCCTAAAATGTGGGGAAAAATCTAAACAAATCATCAGTCTATATGCAAGCAAAGTAAGACAGACCATCATGTCAATCTTACTTGACCAGAAAAGAAAAGATGCATGTGCAGGGAGAAGAAGAAGCAAATCCCCCAGAAATAAAGGGAGAACTCAGTTTTCTCTCAGTGCGACTAGAGAATGAACCACCCCATCGAGGAAACAACATATTCTATTCTACAAACAATAGATACTGATGAAGAACTTCCATTTAATGCAATTTCATGCTAGAGTATTGGTGAAAGGGCTCATATGGATGTCCTCAGCCGTGGCCTTCTGAAGAGCTCGCTTTGATTTGAATGTTAAAGGAGATTCATGTTACTGTTCTTTGCCCTGGAATTGATTGTCATTACACGTCTTTGTCCATCGTAACATTCAATTCTCTGCGTAACTCTTGGGTGCAGGCACTCTGAGTTGTTACACAATTAGTCTTCAAGTAGTTCAATTTGAGACAGACACTGTGAGATTCACTGAGCTGCGTGAAAAGACACTCTAAATTGTCCAATTCCACACTTCTTTGGATTTGAGTAATCATGCAGCTTTGCTCGCTGATTGGCTCTGAACAGCTGTTGGTATTGAGCAGCAACACCACACAGAAGAATTGCAATTTTTTTATGTCTTTTTATCCTCACTCAAACCACACCTGGAAATTACATTGAAATTAAAGAAGTAAGTATGTGATGAAAAAAAGGGACATAATAGTTGTGTTGCCTTCATGGAATAGCCTCATCCAGTGGTTGAGAACCCTGGTGAATCCCAACCACCGACCTGGAATGTTTTCTTAGCTTCTCAGCAAGCAAACTGCCGCACTGAGATTTTAGTCACGCCCCACCCCCAATCGGAACATTCAACTGAGCCCCCCCAAAACCCCTGCCTTTTAACCTTAAAAGCAGATGAAGCTATAAATGCTTCTCTGTTAGTTAAGCCAGAGCTACGGTCAATATTCACTACTGACAGCCACGTTCAAGGGCCTCTCTCTTCAGAGGAGATGCTTTGAAAGTCAGTCACCAGTTAAAGTCACTCTCACCACTCCCAGTAGAAAAATATTGGTGGAAATAAAAGCAAATAAGTGGAATTAAAACGCAGTCTCATTCCAGCTCTTCATATTATAGCAGTAGAATTCAGTGGCAAGCAAAGAGATGATGAACGTGTCTCCAAGATGATGTGGTTGAGAGTAACTGGGTAATTGTGAATAATTAGTATATTTAAGTACATTTTCCTGTCACTGCACCGAGGTTTTACTTCTTTTCCCTAATTTGCATACAAAATCTTTATTTTCTACTCCTTCAATTCCTCAAATTGGCTTGTTGCTATATTCTAACCATCCATTCAGAGTTAAAGTGACCGGTACTGAAGGTACAGATGGTAATTTAAAAAAAAAATGTATTAATAGGTTTAATCTCAGACTCAAAACTATTAGTTGCATTGTGATCTCTGTCACAGCTTCTCATCCATTCCTCGCTATGACGAGGACCATCATTGTGCAGTGTGGACAGGGAAGTGAGGCAGCTGATGGAGAACTGTTTGTGTTGGTCTTCCTTATCTGCCTGTGATGCTCTGTTGTAGCTGTTCTGCTAGAGTCATGGGATTTGGCACCATTCTGAAACACAAGACGCCATTTTGAACTGTCAGCTGCTGTGCTCTCCCAAGATGTAGCGTCAATGTTCAAGGCCTTCAGTGAAGCTTTAAGAGTGTCTTTAAAGCACTTCTTTTGGCCTCCTCTGGAGCGTTAGCCATGTTGGAGTTCGCTATACATCAATTTCTTTGGGAGCCGATGGTCTGGCATGCGGATTACGTGGCCTGCCCAGCACAGCTGTGCCTACATTAGAATTGTGCGGCTGCTGGGTAGGTTGGCATTGGTGGGCACCTCAGTGTCCGGGATTCTGTCTTGCCACCTGCTGCCGAGGAATTTTCTGAGGCTGGTGGTGTGGAGGTGATTCACCTTCCTGGCATGGTGTTTGTATATCGTCCAGGAATCGCTGCCATAGAGCAGTGTAGTGAAAACTATAACCTTATAGACCTTCAGTTTGGTCCCTAAGGTGATGCCTCTTCTGCTCCATACAGTCTTATTGAGTCTGCCAAAGGCAGCACTGGCTTTGGCAAGTCTGGCTTTTGCCTTCATAATCAATGACATCTGTGGAAGAAAGGGTGCTGCCCAGGTACATGAACTTGTACACCGCGTTCAGTCGCAGCCCATTGATGTGGATGTTGGGTACAGCGTATGGCTTCCAAGGAGCTTGCTGATGTTTTACCTCTGTCTTTTTGGTGTTGATGATTAGGTCAAAGTTTTGACAGGCATCAGCGAGTCTGTCAACAGTGTGTTGCATGTCTGCTTTAGAGACAGTGTTGAGAGCACAGTCATCGGCAAGGAGGAGGTTGTTGATGGTATTAAATTTGACCTTTGTTTTTGCTTGAACTCTTCTGAGGTTTAAGAGTGAAGTAGGTATCTGATGCCTGCACCGTCCTCTTTGAAGGTATCTGTCAACATAGCTGAGAACATCAGACTGAACAGGGTGGAAGCAAGTACACATCCCTGTTTCACTCCGCTGGAGACCAGGAATTGCTTAGATGTCTCCCTGTTGTCTTGAACTCTGGCCAGCATTCCATCATGTAGCTGACGTACAATGGCGATGAGCTTTCCTGGACACCCATATTTTGCCATGATCCTCCAGAGACCATCTCTGCTCACTGTGTCAAAAGCCTTAGTCAAATCAACGAAGATGCAGTAGAGGTCGGTATGCTGTTCCTGTCACTTCTTCTGAAGCTGCCTGGCAGCAAACACCATGTCAATTGTCCCTTGTTCTTTCGAAAACCACACTGGCTCTCAGGTAGCAGACCTTGCTCCAGATGTGTACTGAGGACGTTAAGCAGCACTCTGGCAAGGATCTTGCCGGTGATGGACGACAGGGAGATTATTAGGTGGTTGTCACAGGACTGATGATTGCCTTTGTGCTTATAAAGGTGTTTGATATCAGCGTCTTTAAACTCCTGTGGGACTGCATCATGCTACCAAATGAGCAGGAAGAGTTCAAGAAGTGTCTGTCAGTACGAGACCTCCTTCTTCGTAGCCCTCACCTGGAATGGAGTCTGAGCCAGGTGCTTTGCCATTGGATAAACAACATATCGCTTTCTGGGTCTCCTTCAAGGGAATGATGCATCCAAAGACTCATTGACTGGGACCTGTGGAAGACATTTTATTGTCTCATTGTTGATGTTCAAGGGGCAATTCAAGATGCTGCTAAAGTGTTCGACCCATCTATCGAGAGTCACATCCTTGTTTGTGAGCAGTCGGGTACCGTCAGCACAGAGGATTGGGAATGTTCCAGAGGTTGAGGGACCATACACTTCCTTTAGACCACTGTAAAAGTTCTTCATGTTGTTTCTGGCAGCAAAGCTCTGAATCTCATCAGCTTTGTTGCTCAGCCAGTTGTCTTGCATCTGGCACAAATTCCTCTGAATGGTGCAACGAATGAGCTTCAGCACATGTTGTTTGGATGTGGAATTTGGATCGTCGAGATGGGCCTTGTGGACTCGATGTTTCTCTTCAAGCAGCAGCTTGATTTCAGTGCAGTTATTGTCAAACCAGTCTTTGTGTTTCTGAGTGGAAGTCCCAAGACAGTCAGTGGAAGTGCTGTACACTGGCTCCCGAAGTGCCCTCTATGCTTCTTCCACAATCTGGATGTCAAGCTGAATAGACTCAAAGCGACTTCCAGAGTTGACACAAATGACTGACGTCGTCTATCATCAACTGGCTGACATTGAAGCGTTTAGGTGCTTTCTTGCCCTGTGGTTGTCTCTTGGGCAGAACATAGAGATTAACTTTGGCAATAATGAGGCGGTGGGCTGTCCAGCACTCAGAACCGCACATGGCCTTAGTGACTTGCATGTCCCTCTTTCTGATGATAACAGTCGATTAGATGCCAGTGCTTGGAGCGAAGGTGCATCCGTGTTGTCTTATTATGTGTGGGGAGTTGGAAGATAGTGTTAGTGATCAGATGTTCTGCACACATATGGAGAAGAAATAGCCCGTTGCTGTAACAGGTACCGACACCATGCTTCCCAATCACATCTTCCCATGCTGAGCTGTCACGCCCAACTCTCGCATTGATGTCATCAAGGATGATGAGCTTGTCTGCGTTAGTGGAGATAATGGAGTTCAGGTCTTCATAGAACTTATCTTTAATCTCATATGGGTTTATCATAGTTGGAGTATAGGTGGCAAACTTCTTCCCATGGGAAAGGGGAAGTCTCAGTGTCATCAGCTGGTCATTCAACCTTGCTGGGAGGCAACCAGCTTATCAACAAGCATTGATTTGACTATGAAGCCAACTCCAGCTTCACGTCTCTCTTCGGGTCCATGGTCACTCCAAAAGAAAGCGTAGCCTGCACTTCTCTCAGAGAGCTTGCCCTCGCCTGCCAGCTTGGTCTCACTTAAAGCAGCAACATCTGGCGAGATCACTAGCAATGAGTGCTGTGCGCCTTCGGGGTCTGTCAGAGCCAACCCCGTCAAGAAGGGTGTGAACATTCCATGCAGCAAGATTCAAAGGTGTAGCTTTTGCTTTGAACAGATGAAGAAGATGATTGATGACTTGCGCAAAGATTTTGTTTGTCTCATGTGTGTTATGTGTCAGGTCAGGGCTCACAACCTGCTACTGGTACCATGTAACCCAGTACAACCTGCCTCATGGACGAGCTGCTAGCGTCTAAACCGGCTCCCCCACCAGTGTATGTTGGTGAGGAGGGTGGCATGTCACCCAGAAGGACCAAAAAGAGAACTGTCAAAGGGTGGATGAGGCTCTTTTGAGCAAACGCCCAGCATGCAAATGGCACCATGGAGTGTTTTCGAGCACAGCTGATTTTTTCGGCTAAGTGACCATCCACTGCATCCGTCTCCACCTACAGTTGTCTTGACCTGGTCTTGCCACTGGACTCAGTTGGTCCATGGCGCAAGAGTAAGGTCGATGCGGCGCAACTTTTCCTCACTTTATACATAATCTTTGCGCAAGTCATCAATCATCTTCTTCATCTGTCACAGGTAATGATAAAGCTGATGCATACATGTTTTATGTTGAACCTGATGTATTTCATTTACATTAACGTTACAGTGGTGTGCCCTTTTTCTTCCATCAAAAAGACATAGGTTTGTTTATATGCGGGTGTGTGCGTATGCCTGTGTGTGTCTGTGTGTGCGCGTGCGTGTGCGCATGCGATTGCAGATATGCAAAACAAGTCAGATGCCTCATTCACCTTTTGTTTTTAGTTTTGTACCTTTGAGAACTTTCTTTTTCATTTTTCTAAATTAAAGAAGATGAACCATGACTTTCAATATTAACCAATATTCTTTAAGTATCTGTGCTTGTATTTTAAATGAATTCCTTTTGCCATCCCTGAAACTGTCATCACGACAATCTATAACAAAATAGATTTTTTTTCTCCATATTTTAACAGATTTCAGTTCTCACATCCACAGCAAGACAAAACTGACCTGATCAAATTAAAAAGAAAATATCTTAATATGCAGGTTGTAGGCCAATTTGCACTAAAAGCACTAAATTACAGTTGATTTCCCCCATTTTCAGAAAGCAGTTCAAGCTAAACTAAAATTATTTTGAGTTGATTTAAAACTCATAAATCAACAAAGTGCAGGCAATTACAAACCAAAGATGTTTGTTTATAGAGTAAACAAATGTAAACTGTAGCTCAATTGAATTGAATAGAAAATATATGTCACAAAAATGTAATCAATCAAAATTCATAAAATCAATAAGAAGTATAAACATATATTTAATGATAAGTTATTGTATAATGTTAGTCAAAAGCTAAAGGCTTTTGAAAAAATAAACTTTATAGTCCTCATTCGAACAGGGTGAAGTAGAATTTGCTAGTTCATTTTCTTTTTCATTGTCTTCTTATCCATTGTTCATCTATACATCCCAAAGTAAACATTTTATTGATTTACTTTTTATGTCGTGTGTAAAGTGGCAATACATAAAAGCAGTATTTTGTTGCGTTCAATATTCAATCTGGCATGAAGGTGGCTCTTGCGCCAGAATTCATATTCATCAGCACCACCCTTTTGGGAGTGAGGCAGAATAGGTGACTACTCTACTTCATAGAGAGTGAAAACATTTCAGGCCTCTGACATACCAGGCATGCAATAGCAGAACTAGGAAAATTGACATGCTGCATTTCACCTGTTATTGAGTCCCGGCTGCCAGAGCCATGGCGGCACAGGTCAAAGTGACTGTCGACCTCTTCAGTGAGTTTGACAGTATTAATGTAGACATTGCACAACATCTGGTGGCATATCAACCTCGAACACATTTTGAGGTGATTGTTGTTGAAGTGGGATCTTTCTCCTCAAAGCCAGTGAAAGTGTTATTTAAAATCTGTTACAATGCAAGCTAGTGGAGGAGAGCATTGGCTGCAGCACGGATAAGTAGCCTATATATAGAGGAGTGTGCTTGTGCTGGCAGAATATGAAACAGCATTGTGCACTTACACAAAGACACGATGTAGCATGTTTCATTTTTTTTAATTTTCTGAACAAGATTTGTGGTTTGGGAGGGGTTTGCCTTTCAGCTGTGTTAAATTCATCTACTGCCTTTTTGCTTTTGCATGTTGTCCTTTGTGTGCACAAGTTTGTACTTTGGTTTTCACCCCACAGTCCAAAAATGTGTATTTGAAGTAAAGTGGTTACTTGAAATAGCCCATAGGAGGAAAAGCAAGTGTGTGTGCATGTGTGTTTTTCTGTTTTAATGTGTGACCTGTCCAGAGTTTAATTTGGATAAACATAGATGTATGAAAACGCTGCCAAGATGTATTAAGGCATAACCAGCTGCCGTTCCACTTGTAGATTTGAGGGCACTAACATTGAGCTTTCTGTAGCACATGAACTGGCTTTCAATTTTTTAATTAAATCTTGACAGAATCGTTGCATTCAAGTAACCCCGTTGGTGTGAGTTGCCCCTTGCTGTTTACTCAAGGCAGCTGTATTCATATTTATTTCAGCAACAAAGTAACTCAAAGTGCTTTACATTGACGAATCATATAGTTTCTCAATGAGAGTGGAGGATTAAAAACCAGGAAGGATGATTAAGATAAAAACCCTCAATGAGAGTTAAAGGGACATTGCAGCAGAAAATGCCTTCATTTTTTCATTGTTCCAAATATTTGGTGGATGAAAACCAAAAGCAGCTTCTGCATGTTTGGTTCTGATACAAGAACACAAAGCATATTTATTCTGAGAGGTCTTGTTAGATAACAGAAGATCTGAGATGTATTTTTGGCTTAAAACATTCAGACATTTGTTGACCAGTAGTAATATTTAGAAATCTATTCTTTGTACGACAGAGAGCCAGGTTTCTTGGCGTTCAAGACGACTCAAGCAGCAGCGTTTTGAATCAGCTGCAGCTGCCTGATACATTATTTCAGAAAGACCAGTGAGGACAGCATTCCAGTAGTCAAGTCGAGTGGAGACACATGTGGATAAATGTGTCTAAATCCTACCGAGTCATCAGTTCTTTAACTTTTTCTTTCGATGGTTATAGGCTCTTTTTGAAGTTAAATTTTTGTTGTGTTTTGGCTGTGAGTCACTGCAAACTGCACGCTTTGACACCTTTTTTTCTGCGTAAACAGGGAAAATACCTTTCTGAAGTGCACAGCACGACACATGCGCACTACGACCACAGTCAACTTTTACTGCATGTAAATCAACAGTCATATCAATGGTAGAACTGCTCCTTAAACAAAATATATAATTAATACAGTCAGCAGAGATGCATTACTCAACATACTGAGAGTGCCTATATGACAAAGAACCACAGCTCAGTGGACCGTGAAAGTTTCCGTGTACTGTTCACTGCACTACATAACAATACCAACTACTGGGTTTGAATGTACACTAAAGTCTTTTCAGCAATTCTGGTGTTTCTCTGTGTGAAGTGATTGCTAACAAAACCTCAGAAATGAAATCAGAGAAATGCTGCTTATGTCAACAAGGCCTTAGTTTGATTTAAGGCAAACCTCTGCTTTGTGCTGGGTTATGCTAACGCTGCCCATATGCATGCAGGTTTTCACTTTGCAGAAAACATTCACTGCATACCTTCTGTCAGAACGTGGCTGCTAATTAGTGCAGTCATGTAGGATTGCGTTTAATTAGAATGAAAACTTATAGCCCCATGGGTGCCGATGGCACAGGAAAATCCACCGCGCGGCAGAATTTTTAAAAGTGTTGAGAAAATAAATTATCGTCTGCTAGAACCTGACAGAAACATATGCTTTAGGAGCAGACAAATTGAAACGGAAAAAAATTGTGAGATCAAAACATGTGATACTGCCAGGAAGGAGACAAGTGACTGAAAGATTACCGCTGTGCTTTACGTTGTGATCTGCTCCTGTCAGCTCTATTGGACAAAAGATCTTTCACATAATCCAACTGGGGCTGGTGAGTATTTTTTCAAATCTCCTAATGCCTGCAAGGATATCATTGCAGTGAACCTGACAACTTAAGTTCTTCACTCTTCCTTCATATGATCTCTGAGTAGAAATGAATCTGACTCAGATCCTTCTCCTAGCAGCCGCTTGGATGACTTTGCCCAGACATTTCAACAGGTTTATATCATTTATCGGTCAAGCATTCCATTTTATGTCATACTCGGGGGGGGGGAGATTTTGATTTAAGATTTGTACAAAATGTCCCAAAATGCTTAAAAGGGTCAATCTTTACATTTCTATTTGACAGAAGCTTGTTTCAAATGAATCTTAATCATTACAACTAGAGACATTATAACTACTGTCATTAATAGCCAGTAAAATCTTTCATTTGTTCGAGATACAAAGAAAATTATATCATTTCCAAGAACAGCTTGACCATGTTATTCCAAATACAACATAGTGGAAGTCATGTGTGTTTGGGGGATTGATTCTTTTGCTTTGGTTTGTGCTTCAGATTGATTAACGAGAATAAGCCAGTGTAGTTCTGAAGATGAAGATTTCACAGAGTCCAATAGTTTAAGAATTTAGAACAAATGTATGTTTTTTTTTTTAATGGTTTTGCACAACAACGGGGCAGAAAAATAAGTATTATCTGTTGTGGATATAATCAAGATTTGTAAAAAAAAAAAAAAAAGAATGAAAAAGCAATGCAGGCCTTGTTATTATTATTATTATTATTATTATTATTATTATTATTATTATTATTATTATTATTATTAATTAATTAATTAATTAATTAAAATATTTAAATTTATATTATTATTACTACTACCACTTTGCATACAAGTTTAATCAGATACAGGATCATTAATGTTTACCTTTTCGCCTGAAGCTAGAGGACAAACCCCTTACATGAATACTTAATAATAAGAAAGTAAAGACCAGAAGCCTGTTAAATCTGACCTGCTGGAAAGTTAATAGGCTTCGAAGCTCACTGCTATTATTCACACTCAAAATGAAGCAAAACATATCACTCAGGTTGGTATTTTAAGCTGTTAAACCACTTATTTGCAAGTGACTTTGGTAAAAACTGCACATTAACAGCCTTAGAACATTTCTTGGACCACACTTTAGTCTCTGCTGATCTGTGGCGACACTCTCCACTACAGAAAATATCCATATGCTCTATCATGCATATATTCAAGCAAACGTGTCCTGCATGGTGGCCAAGTTACTCTAACACACTCTTTTCTGCCCCTGAAGACAGCAGTAAAAATTCTAATGACTTATCCTGCTCCTTTCTGACTGAAAATTAAAGCCAGAAATAGCTCAGTTTATCACTACTGTCGTCCATATTCCCTCCTCTTTTAACTAGAAAGTAAAGCAATGAAGTACTAAAGTTTTTTTGGTAACTTGAGAAATGCCTTCTGACTTTATTGGATTAGAATTGGTTCATACTGGCACCACCTGGAGATGATAATTGCACAAGTCTTTCTTTAATGAAACATACTGAGCATGTTTGTGAGAGTGTCCCCTGAAGCCTATTACGGCCAACAAGTCTGTATATCCGGTTCTCTTTTCAAAAGGATCAGTGGGGGGAGTCTCTCGTGGCTTTTTGTTTACAGAACTCAAGAACACGCACACAAAAATGGATATACCTTCTTCCTTTTTCTAGAAATCAGGGCAGAGACCACATTGTGGTCAAAGGTTAAAAAGCAGATTCAATAGTGAAACAAACAACAAGCACGGTGCAAAATGGACCTGAAAAATATCTCTGAAGCATCCTGCTTTCCTAACAGCTCATGGGGAGCTCGTAGTGAGAGGGATTCAGCAATGGAAGAGTCTGTGCAATCGCAGTGAGGTTTGTCGCTGTGGATATATATGTATCTGAGTGATGGAGGCAGTGGGCCTTTAATGGGGGGGAAATACACAGCTATATGTGTGTATATACATGGGTCTGTGTGAAATAATACCTTTGAAGTTCACTTTGATGTAGCTCTGATGAAGTGTTTATGTGAGGGCCCATCGCCATGTGGAATGGAAGCACACTGAATAATATCGTCCTCTGGCAAGCTGTAGTGTGATATAGGATGTTGCAGCACGTCACCAACCCACACGATTTAAAAAACAATTAGTGCTTTCAAAAATAATGCCTTTATTTAGTTAAGTGATTTTAAATGTTTAATTCGTTAAAATTATTTTATGAAATTAACGTAGATTTGTTTACTTCTGGGTTTTTTGTTGTTGTTTTTATTTACTCTTACCGGAGCAGTAACATGTGCAGCGCTGTAACAACAGTGCAGTGGAATCACATGAAGACAGAAAGTTTCACTTTTAAAGTTACCTGACAACTGATTGAGGAAGTGAAATTTAATAGCTTTACTTTGAAAAGCTGAATTTCTTTCGACCCTCGTAGTAATTCTGCAGCAAAGCAGCAGGTTGCCATGCTAGCTGACCAGGAGCCACCAAACTGGTAAAGCTGGAGGAAATACCTGCACTCTAACTAAATCCAGACTTATGTTAGAAATATATTAATTAATCTATTAATGTTTTTATTATTTTACTGATCTTGTAGAGAAACAGTTTCATGCAAAGCTAAAAGGACGTCATAAAAACAGTCTTTTAATTTAAATATTGTCTCTGTGTGTTGAGTCTACATTAATTCTGTGGTTTTCCCTGAATAAATATCATTACAAGCTTTAGTCTTAAGTAAAAATAAGACACCAATGTGATTAATTGCAATGAAATACAGAAAATTGTGCAATTAAATAGTAAATTTTTTAATCGATTGATAGCACACAAAAAAATAAATATATATATATATATATAATTAGTGACAATCATAACACTAAAAAAAGAGCTTGTGAGTTTCAGAGTAATTAATGTCAGACTGTCGTGTTGCTTGTTCTGAAACAAAATGTTGTCAAAGTGTGTGCTGTATATGTCCTTTATAGAAATGTATTTAACGGGAATGTGTAATGTGAGATTCACTCAGAATATTCCCATAGAGACATCTCATTAGAGTCATTAGTTTTCATTTGAAAGTGTTGGCATGAGCTCCAGCCCCAATGCTGCTTTTGCATACGATGCCTGCGTCTGTCAAAACATGAAGTTGTTAAAACTTGTAAATGTGTCTAGTGCTCTCGCTGCTGGCCTCTGGATGGCTCACACCATATATCTCCTTGTATGTCTGCATGGGCTCTGCACTTTGAGCAGATTTTAGTTAGCAGGGAGCAGGAGGGCTTTTAGTATGGATTTGAAGAGCAAGACAATTTATCTGAAGCGTCATTAAAAGTTCTCTGTAACATTACCTCCACCATGCAGAAGCAGCATGTCTATGCTTTGTAAAAGTGGGTCTATTTGTGGAATGGCAAATGGGTTTTCAAGGGAAAAAAAAACAATTACTTTTTCTTTTCTTTTTTTTTTTAATGTGACTGAGGTGAGTTTCGTAGTGAAAAACGTAAAACATCGAATTCTCTCTCTCTTTGTCTTGTTTTTGTCTTGATTCAAATGATACACCTTTTTTATAAAGTCTTGAATTATGGCACCTTTAGCTCAAAATCAAGCAGGTTTGTCTTGAAATCATAAATTCATGTTTAAGTCTCCCTCAGCCACTGCCCAGCCAGGCCAAGGTGATGGGCCTGTGTAACTGATGTATTCAGCTTAACTGCTTAGGGGCTGTAAATATGGAGCCTGTTCCAAAACTGATAAACTCTGTCCATTGGTAGTGTTTACTCCAGGCTTAAGCCTTGACATATATTTTGGAAATGAAAATCTGCTGAGGCCAGCGATAATCCTATAGGAAGCCCATTAAACACCCGAGGTTCCCAGATAAGATATTCAGTATCCCTATATTCCCTCGCTGCCCCTATCATCTTCAAACTGATTTCCAATAACATGCATGAGTCTGAACTCTTAAGCTGTCTCAGGCTAATGCTACTAATCTGCTATAAAACACTAAGCAAGGTTTTTCATTTGCCTCAGTGACACCTCCCCCCACCCCCTGCCCCCTCGAGGTCAAATTCACACCGACTACCCCAATAAAAGCTTTAATCATTTCTCGTGTCATACACACTCAGACATTTATCTGCAAAATCCAACAGATGGATTTTTAAGGACACACGCACGCACGCACGCACGCACGCACGCACGCACACGCGTGCACACACACACACACACACACACACACGCACACACACGCACACGCGCACACGCACACGCACACGCACACGCGCACACACACACACACACACACACACACACACACAGTCTAAGTTAATCATTCATCTCATCTCCGGATTCCACTGACAGATAAATACAAGCCATGTTTTTCATTGTGCTACAATTTATGTGCTTTCACACAGTAAAGCTGCCACTAACTAAGTGATTATCATTTACTGTGCGTATCATCTCACGGAATCTGCCAAATCTGTCGTGTGACCGACCTCACGTCGTTTATGTGTTGACATAAAGACACCAGCTGTTGTGAGGTGCGGATATGATCAACATTTTTATAAGTTTCAATGAATTACCTGTAATGTCTTTCATAACAAAGTAACAAGGAGTCAATATCCTCCTGTGATTATTTTTCTTTCATAGGTATAACAGTTAACTGATACAAACATGGATTGGGTCATGAAGGCCACCAGTCTACGCAGATGTCCTGAAAACCTGAGTTTTAAAAAACTTCATTTCACAGTACTAATTTTACACTCAGGCGGTGAGATAGTGATTTTCATTGACAGCAGCATACACCCTGACAAGTGTACTGCAGGTGTGCTTCAAAACTCAACACACAACATTTCCATGTGGACTGGAGTAAAATTAAGACGTGAAAGCACACATGAAGAAGATTATTACCCGTGGGTGGTGTGGAATGAAGGATGACGGAGAAACGAGCTCACGTAGTGACAAGAAGGCTCCTTATTTGCAAAAGACGAAGATGTTGTTGTCTGTCCAGCATTCATCAGTGTCACAATGATGACACGTTGATGCTACTTAAAACAACACAGAAACACAAATACATCCATTAAAAATAATGGACTTTACAGGGTGCAAATAGGAAAACATTTGCATGCAGCAACCAATCATTTTCTGTGGGGATTTTTTAGCCTTCAAAGTATGGGAGTAGTTGTAAATAGATTAAACATTTCATGAAATTATTGTAATAATTGTAAACAGTGTCAGTTTTAGAGCATGTTGGAAGGTAATTTAATGAATGTACTCACTCTCATGTGACTAGAGGAATGGTTTACTACATTTGAGTAACTTATATTGAATTTCAAATGTCTGATCCTCCTCATTAAATATAATAAAATTGTATAATATGTGATGTTTGTACAATATATCAAGTCTTCATCCAGTATGATGTGCCATGTATTTATTTATTTTTTAAAATTTCTGTTGTGTACTTTCCACATCAAAATACTATTATTATATGTTCAGCTTCTCAAAACGTGATAAATAGTTTGACTAGTTTCAAAACACTGTTACTACTATCTGTTTGGTTTTAATGAAACATGAACAGTCATAATGTTGTCATGGTCCTGCTGTGATGTTTTGTATTTTCCAGTCTTGTGTCTTCATAATTTGTTTTCTCTGTGTGTCTCCCTCATGTTTTATTCCCTCACGTTGTTGTTATTGTTATTCATGTCAATGTTCCTCCTCTTCAGATCAAGTCCTATCCTGTGTATATATTTTAGGGTTGTGTTTCAGTCCCTCTCCTATTTCATCTTTTCACCTTCTTTATGAATGTTTATATATATACCAGGTTTCATGTCACTGCAGTCGATGATGAGGTTGTCCTATCCTCGTCCTTCCTCCCTCCTTGAGTCTCAGCTTGATTACACCTTGAGCATCATCAGTGTGTATCACTCTTTCTCTCTTCTTTTCATTCTAGTTTTCACCCCAGCCTGCTTTGAATCTCATTATAATTTAATGATCTTATCATCTTTATTTAAAGGGGGACTTTTGTTTTGACTTCATATGTTCCTGATTTTGTATCTGCTGAACACGCCCCACTCCTGAACAATGCCAATGTATTTGGAAGGTGACTGTGATGATAAAAGAAAACAAAAAAAACCTTTTGATTATCATTTATATTTTAAAGTTAAACCAAACTGTCAGTTTCTTGAGAATAAGCATGAGCGGTTCGATAGATTATGGATTTTTTTTAGCTTATAGTAAAACAATTGAAAATGAATCCTTCCTACCCCAACTGCATTAACAAAATGTTGTGTAAACTGTGACGTATAAGACATAAAATATTCTATGTGACACATTATGATATCAATGCATTTGACTTTCACTGTGTTTTTCTAATCCTACTTTTATACATTTGGTAAAGCAGGGTTTCCAAGTTAGGATTTTTGCTCATAACTGAGTATTTGTTTGTTTTGTGCCTATATCACTGCATCATCAGTACATTTATTTCTGTAAAGCACTTAAGCACACATACAGGTATTTCTTTTGTTGTGAGTTTTTACAGACCTTCTGTGAATGGGCAACTAGTTTTCCAAAATTGAAATAAGCACTACCGAGACAGAAGTTAACATTAGTTTTGCTCAATAAGATTTTTCTCTTGATCTTTAGCAATTTATTTGACACCCTTTTTATGAAATGCTGTCACGCTGCATTACTTTCTCTTAGAGTTCCAGTCTTCGTTCGAAAATCATGATTGCATTTTTCTCAAAAGTCAGAGTTCAGTAAGTAAAAAACCCAACTATATTTATTCATCAACTGTATTTTTACACTGTGAAATTGCTAGCTCTGCTAGCCAAGTTGCTAAACCCTACTAATAATGTAATAATTGCCCACAGTGTGAACAATCTCACCACTGTAGAAGCAAGAAACAAGAGTAATTTTCACGTGACTCTGGATTCTCCAGTGACACACTGATGGCCGGTCAAGCAGAGCAAATGGGCCACAAATGGCCGACAGACCAGGACTTCGCCAGGTCATCACAGATGCTAAAGTTGATCAAGTATTTTCTCCATTCAAATAAGTTATGGTCTTAAGTTATTATAGACGACTAAAGAGTTTCTTCTTTCTGTGACTAGTGTAACTAAAGCAAAAGCTGCTGTCTCCACTCAGCAGCCATTCTGTTGCTGCACTTCGCTAAAACCTTATTTACAGAACGATGACCTCAGTCATTAATCCAGGCAGTCTTTCTGACAGCTTCATGAAAGATGTCGGACTGGAAGTAACATCAACTTTGCACTGTATTGAAAGTGCAGTAATGGATTCACCCCAGTTGGCAAAAGCACTCACGTCCTTCAATTAAATAGAAGTACAGGTGCTTGTGTAGATAAAAGACTTTGGTAGATGTGTAAGTGCTAATTAAATTTAGATTTAACTTCAGTTAAAACAAAAGTGCTTGTACTGAAATCTGCAGAGTATGCGTGCATTAGAATAAGTCTAAACTCATTAACTTCTGCATCTTCAGTGTCTTTGATCCTCTCACTAAATCAGTCAACAAGTGACAATCCAGTTTCACACATGTAAACGGTAGAAAGTACAGATCATCCTTTCATCTTCTGGACCGCTTTATCCTTAACACAGCTCCAGGGTTATTATAACATAAACAAATCATCTCTTTACACAGAAATTCCCCTTTTTTCATGTCCTGTTTGGGTCATCCGAGGAGAGGCTATACAAATTCTTGATTACCAGTAATCGTTTTCAAGGAAACATGCATGTGCTTAAATAGAGTGGTTCTTTTGCTCACACAGGGAACAAACATCGATGTGTCCTTGCTTCTAATGTGACCTCAAAAAAACTTCTGACGTTTTGAGGCGACTGTGTCACATTACTTTCTTACAGTGGTGCACTGAACCAGAGTTCTTCAAAAGAATGTAAAACTTAAATTTTTTCAATGTTCAGTAATGTTTTCTTTTGTTGTATTTTGATTTTCTGTATAAAAGACACACAATTTCTCTCATCATTCCCTGACCATTACCTTTCCATTATTCCCTTTCCCTGAGCTAATGATATATGTTGGTCTCTCGCTGTCTACGTGTTTATGTTTTCTCAACAGGCTTGTTGTGGCTCCTTTTTGTTTCACATAATTAGTCTTCAAGAAACTTTCTATAAGTAGTGGTGTGTGCAAAAAACATAGAAATTCTGAGTCATTGACTACTGATGTAACAGATAAGTTGTTTATTTCTTTTTAACAAACATGCTCATTCATTCAAAAGCATCCAGACATATACTATATCAAAAGATATGTGACACGTGTTCACTGACTTTCAATTGTTGAAAGAAAACCCTGAAATAAACAGAAATAATGTCCCTCTCTTGATCAGTTGGTTCACTGCCATTGCCATTAATTGTCTGAGCCTCTTCACCATCTGTTGTAATTGAGGCTAAAATGTGCATCTGTAATTGTTCCGGAGGTTTGTAACAAGAACCTCTGTAGTATCAGTCGATACCCTTCAGGTAGCCCTCAGTATCACAGAGGTTGAAAACCCCCCATTCAGACTGTAGTGTAGTGTGAATGAATCATTTCCTCTGAGAAGCATTGTAAAGTGAGTTGACTGTTCACATCTTGGTAAAAGCTCTACATTATATATTAACATACATTTTTTATTATGAACCTACATTGCCCACAGCCACACACTGGTAAAATAAAGTGGTTACATAAATGGCCACATGTGGCCCTGGGTCATACTATGCCCAGGTTTGCTATAGTGTGTCTTTATCCAACTGTCTGATGTGAAAAACAAAATACAAAGAAAGACACATTCTCTCCAAGAATAAGCTCATATGCATAAAGACAGTCAAAATGAAGTTAAAAATCAAAGCTAAAACAAAAAAATGTGTACGAGGGTGCAGTAGGTGTTAAACTGTGAGGGCTGGTCAAGATCTGCTGTCCTTCTCTCTATTATTAAAAAACCTGAGTAATTTGACCTTGTGTATTTGTACCTGGAATTTATCAGTTAAATTGCACACGATGGTATCTGCAAGCTTTAGATTTAACCCAACCCCCACGGTGCAAGTTGAGGAATCATTTTTCAATCATTAATAATACCTCAAATGATTTAATGCAGTTTTCCTTTGTGTTCTGGAAAAGCAAAACCCACCAACCCTATTGTTCCTCTCGATATCATGTCTTTTTTAAGACTCCACAGCATGAAGCTCCAGCATCTGGACATACAATATGATAAGTATGTATTGATTATTATTTTTTTTTTTTTAGCTTTTCCTGTTTGTGAAGACTGTGGGAAGAAAACACGTACATATTGTATAATCACCATTTAATCTGTTGTGGTGAAAAAGTACTCCTCGAGCCACATCATTAGTCATGTGGGGTCAGTGAGCATCTGTAACACCAATGCTCTCCCTGTCTGAAATGTCTTTCTGTCTCGACCGTCTCTTGAGGAGAGAAAGTGGCTCTTATACATTTTATATGTTGAGTGCTCCACTTTGTTGATGTCGCTACGTTATTTGCTGGTTGTAGTGTACGCCTTATCTTCTCCTGAGGTGAGAAACATCGCCATAACAATGAGACAGAAGCCACCCGCGCAACGAGAGGACTGATCCAACACAGTATAAATACATAAAAGAGGACCAGATAAATAGATTATAGATATGTTGTCCACTTCAAATGATATTTTCGCATTTGGATGCATTAGTGTTATCTATTTAAAAAAAAAGAAAAAAAAAGCTTTAAATTTGTGCCTAACATAGCTTATAAAATAATTATTACTTGACTTACCTGTCTTAGTCTCTGACTCATATGATAGCTAAACTTAATGGTTAATTTTAGAGTTGATTTAATAACCCTTCGTGAAGACCGTTTTGGCCCCTGCGGTTCAAATGGGCAAGAAACAGCGGGTTTGATCGGCTCCCACAAAGATGTATCAAGTTAACACGATGAAATGGATTTTTACTGAGGCTGAATAATTTGGGCTGAGCTGCTCATATAATCAAAATTAAAATGACCTCACTGTAGCTTGTACGCCTTTATCAGGAGCAAGTGGGGAAGGTGGAGCATGTCAAAACACTTTTCTAATATCCTGAGATGAAGGTTAGTCTGGCAAATAGTTGGAAGTAGGCGTGAGGTTTATGTATCACTTCAAGGTCTTTAACTACCTGAAAAGATACACGAATGCTGAACGGTTGTTTGAATTACTGGCTTACAATCTAAAATACTGAAAATTAATATACAGCAACCATAAATATTAAAACATGCTTTAGTATGATCTGAAATATTTTGATTAGAGTTTTTGTGTTTTAGTGTTTTAGTGATATGTGTTTCTTAATCTCCGTCCCTTGAGTATGGTGGCCATAAAAAATTACTTTTACAACGATATCCAGCTTAACACTGAAACAAATCAATTTCACTGTCAATTCATGTATTTGTTTTAATTAGTGGTGTGAAATGTGGTTTTGTTATTTCTATTTTGAGGTTATTATGTATTTTACATGTCTAGTCCAATTGAAATGAAATTAGGCAGGAAGTGACCTCCAAACTAAAATGAGTTTTACAACCGTGGCCTATGTCATTTTTTGACACAAACTTTGGTCAGGTCTTGATAATTACATAGGTGGATTCTGTTTTAGTTTGTTTGGACTGTGTTGAAGTGACTTAGGATATTAGTTTAGAGGAGCTCACTGTTTGGGCTGTGCTGAGTTTTTGTCACGCAGAGGAGAAAAATACAAAGTCAAGCGCTCGTTCTTTACAACTGTATTTTTCCCCCCCAGTAATGGTTATTGAGCTATAGCAGCATGTATTCATCCCAACTCACAGTGTTGATCAATTTCTATCCACAAAAACCTATTGAAAATATATGTCTGAAACTTGTAAAATGTAAGTTATTACCGCTGATCAGATTTATTTTTATGACATCAAAGACCTGAGACGAGTGCTTTTATAATAGTCTATATTTTTTGGGACTCCATTATCCACAGCCCACTTCTCTGTGATTTACCACCTTGAAAATATATTCATACCTTGCTTCCTTCTGTACTTTTTTTTATGATTTGAACAGAGTTGAGAGTCAAGTTGAAATTTTCTATATTCATGAGACCAAAATAACAGTGTATTGCGCAGAGAGCCTGTGGGGGAAAATGGGAAAGAATAACATAACAAATCCAGACAGAGAGAGCCACATACCACCACCACCACCACCACCACCACCACCACCTCCAATCTGTAGCCGGAGATGAGTATCAGCCTGGTCAAAGAGGCTTCCCGTGTGCCGGCACCGTCCTTGGAACTATTTAATCACAACATGGAACACTGTGGCAAATTGTTGCTTTCTGATTGGACGGCGCTTGACAGCCATGACCATATGGTGGGAAGTGATATACCTACCTGCTATCTTCCCGTGAGTGATGTCTCCAGTAAAAATGATTACTTCATTTAACCACGCATTATTCGGTTGGATAGGGGTTGGTGCAAAATAAGAATTTATTAGGCCAACGGGCAGCAAAGCCCGGCACGTCAGCTCAGGCTTTTGGAGTGTTTCTACGTCTACCTCCAATGTTAGTATGTTTTAAACAAGAAGAATTTCAGTGGTTATTTCAAAACAATGCAACACTTTTTGGAAACTAGCTTTGATTTTTATAGTTTCAATAGATTAGAAAGATATTCTAGTGTGAAATAGTGATGAGGTCCTTTCAGCTCCAGTTTTCAACAGTTGAGGGGAAAAAAACCCTTTGAAAAGTACCTCTTAATGTACAATTACAGCCAATTTATTGATATTTCTTCCTTGCAGTGTCACAATAAATACTGATGCTTCAATTTATGTGTCGCAACTAATGGATAGTAAAAGAAAATCATGTAATAATGAAAATTATGAACAGAAACCATGTTAATGTTATTAAACCCCTACGCTCTCCCCATATTTAGATTAGGTCATGCAAATGCTATTTGATGCATTGAAATGCTCAGTATGATGATTAAAGCAAAACAATAGCAAAGCTGAGACATGCAGTCTGTGATTTCTTTGTGAAAAGTTTCTTTAGATTCGAACTAAAAGAAAAAAAGTTCTCAGAGGCTACAAATCAATTAGAGCTCGTTTTACATATGAATGCAAATGAAAAAGTACAGAATAAACACAATACCTGCTTACGATTAATTTCTCAATGCCAAGTGAAAAACCTTGTAAATGAGAAGATGTCCTGTTTAGTGATATTTGCCAGACAATCGTACAGTGATACGGAAATTACATTTACATACCACACGTCTCATGGAAGAAGCAGCGCAGATATGTGGCATTTAGGAAAATGTCACCCAAAGGAATAAACAATCTGGGAGCTTCATCTCACATCCACGGGCCATTATTCAATAGTGCTGACTGACATACATGGCAATTAGCACAATTAATATATTTTACCTCAACAAAGCCACAAATAAATGCCAATATATGATCTTTGGTACTGGAAATCTTGTGTTAAATGATGGCAAAACAGGCTATAATTTTGCAATTACTGTGCATGTGTGCAATGCGTGGATTTGAAAACTGCATGTCATTGTCTCGTTCAGCCATTAAACAAACCAATTTAATAATGTGTTCATTACGCTTGCTCTGGTGGAAAGCGTGTGCTTTTTCGTCTGAAAACCAGGGATTTTTATGAGACCCCTGTTGTGCGTGAACGTAGAGACAATATTAAGTTGCAAAATTGAGTTATTTTTCCAGCTAAGTGAATCCCGAGGACTCTTATTATATTACCCCTTGACTTGTGGATCTATACGCTAGTAAATGGAATATTAAGAAGAGCATATGATTATATCAATCTGCTATGGTAATACGAGGAAAAAATGATTCAGGGCTTGCACAATCCTGTGCAGAATGTTCGCACAGTCTTGTATAATTATAAAAAAGGCAACGATTATTAAAATCAAACATTGAATGCGGAGTACAGGGGCTTTAGCACCGCCGGCTGTCGTGCCGCTGCTACATCAGCCCACCGAATTCTTTGTCTTGTTACTCAGTCCTGACAGTGTCGTAGCTGTTGACATTGCTCATGGAAGTGACGGTTTGGTTTAGAAATGTATCAATGGTCGCCTGCTTCTCTCTATTGAAAGGTAAATTCTACAAACAAGCTTCTAATTCACTGCCACAGTGCTCTGATAAGTGCAGAAGAGAGCTGACATGTTTGCTGATAAGAGTGGAAAGATTCAAGGCGAGCTGCATGTGGGATGCTGCACTGCTACTCTTGATTTGCCTGATCGCTCAGCTATAGATCCGTCATAACAAAGGAGCGAAGAATGAGTGACAAAGTTGTTCCGGATACCATCATTACTTGTCTGTTTCTAAACGTGACATTCAAAGTAGCGGTGTTGGTTTCAGTAGGTTTCAGTATATTATATTTTCATGACCCAATAGGTGAAGTTGCATTTGAGAAATGACCGAGTTTTTCTGTTTTCACTTTACAGGACTGAGAAATTTACCTTGAACCGTGGACACATCTTTGTTCTTCAGAGTGAATTTATGAAGACATATATTTATACAAACTGCATTAGAAAAAACATCAATATAACATAAAGTTTACTTACAGTTTGTGGTGAACTGTGGTGAGGTTCAGATTGCTGCATCATTGTAGAAAATACATTTTTCTCTCAATCTGCAGGCAGATTTGTTGCTGCACGCTGTTTGTTTATGGCTGTATTATCTGACAGGGGCAATTTAGCCCCCCAGAAACGAGCAGAACATCTTCAACCTGTTGCCTGATAGATCTGTCCTTTTCCAACCTCCTGTTTGTTACAATCCATTAAGACTGATGACGACCCTTTTCGTCCTCCACAGATAAGACAGTCCAATTGTCACAAGCTATCAGCAGAACTGCTCTCTGTGACAAGCAGATTAAATTCACCGCCTGATAGCCTCCTTGAATGATCTGACAAAATAGAGACATTAAGCATATTTTGCTGCAGTTCACACATTTTCATGACTCGATAATTGCACTTGAAATCTCTGGTGCCCATGGCGGTTTAAAGCATGCAGAGAGAAGTCCACCATTAGATGGTTGTTGGTTAAACTCGACCCTGTCGGCACCCTCCAGGAAAAAGATGAACTAATGATGCGCTTCCTTTCGAAACAGCTAATTTGAAGAGCGTGTTACAGCTGCAGCTCTCAAGATTATTATTATCTTTCTGTTTCATCAACACAACGATAACAAACGTATGAAACTGGGTGTGAATTGTTTTTAATTCCCGTCACCATAAACACGTTGTTTTCTTTTTAACATAAGCCAGAAATCAATGCAGAGAAAAGGTTAAACAGAAGGTTGAGTAATAACTTGATGGTATGTACTGTATGTTGCAGTGTTCTGCCTCTTTTCAGAACTGGCTCAAAAACCTCAATGTCAGTGTGAACAAAATATATATATATATAATTGTTATTATTATTTTTTTTCAATTAATTTTCAATTTTTTCAATTATAAATGTATATGTTGTATATGTTGTAAATGTATAAATGTATAAATGTTTACTTGTTGATATTTTGTTCATCCATCCACTTTCTATACCCGCTTTATCCAGAGAAGTCTCACGAAGGCTGGCTCCTAACCCAGCTGGCTCTGGGTGAGAGGTTCAGGTTGTCACAGTGATGAACACACACAGACGGAGAATCATACACATTAATCCAATTATAAAGGCAATCTAGAGTAACCAATAAACACATGTCTTCTCATAGTGGGAGGATGGAGATAAAAACCTTTGGCGGATATGTGTTCATACAGGTGAATCAGAGATTTTCCCTTCATGACTTCACGCAGGGAAATAACAGCCGTCTGGTTGTGTGTACTCCTTTGGCCCTCACACAGGTAGATGAGCTCTCCCCTCTAAAATTATGACCAGGCGCCATTTTTACTCTTCTCCCAAACACTACTGGAAAACAGACATGAAGCAGGTGTGGATCGACACAGCTCATTAGTATTTGAAGGTACAGACACAGAAAGAGCCTGTTCTCAGTAGGGCCCACAAGAGGGACTTTCAGACTGGCTGAAATTCAAGACCAAGGCTGAATTTGAGACAATACACGTTCAATACAATGTTGTTGGCCCTCTGACAACTATGTGAAACTGTTGAAAACTGTATAGTATTGGACTTTAAAAAAAAACTTGAGCTGTCAAACCATACAGCTGTTTTGTTTCAAAGTGAGTCCCATCTCCTTCCACAGAGCCAATGTTCAGTTTTTTGTTTTTTTCTCTTTCAGAGTGCTGCTTGTGTTTTAAATGCTACTTTTGCACAGAGAGGCATTTCTTGGAACGTACCTTGTGAGTTGAATACTGAAATTTGCCGCAATGCAAAAAATGTCTCGATTGTATTGCATCAAACATTTACAAAAAGGAATGCAGCACAGTTTTACAAATTGAACGCTTGTATTTCCGCATAGAGAGCCCCAAGATATAGTGGTATTCCTGAAGGGGGAGAAAAAGGTGATGCAGTTGACAGTTGACTTGCAATGGGTACAAGTCAACTAGTAAGAGTGGCAGACATTACAAATGATTTGAGAGGGAAGAAAAGGTAAGATAAACCGGACTGGGTCAGCAGTGTCGGGGATGAAGGAGCAGATGGAGTCAAGAGGTTTCCTTTGTGCACAGCAGCCTCAAATGTCGTCGTGACACAGGTCAAAGCTGAAAGGATTTGTGTATGTTCAGCGAGATTTCACGTCTGACAATAAGCATCTACCCCTCACATAAAATAATAAGCATTTCTTTGGTCCAAGTTGTCTGCAGCAGCTCACCGATATGGATCCCTGCTGGTGTTGCAGCACTGTGTTATGTGTGAGTGTAACTTGATTGTGTAAAAAGAAACTGGTTACTGTTGTCTCTGCAATCTGGTCTCTATACTTTGCCAAAAATTGTTTCTGAAACCCTGTTGTGTGGCGGCACTGTGTTGTAGGTAGTGTTTTTGAAACTCCCAACATTTCTAGCAGACTACTGCAGTTTGTTTTACCAAATTCAGAATGCTCCATGCAGACCTATAGGTGCAATATGTTTTACTCCAGGATATGGACCAACATTATTTAAACTCCTTTAAAAGTAAATATGTACCACCAGTCACAATCTGCTCCTGTTGTGACAACAGCTGAGCAGCCATTTATCAAATAGCTTTGGTTCCCTATTGAAAGGTGGAGGGTTACTGCAAAATCTATTGTAAATCCTGTATTGTTCACCTGTTTTAATTTGAATACTCTTATATCAAAGTGTGCTCATGAAATACATCTTAATAATTTCACTTTGAACCCATTGTGGTCATGTCAATTAAAATAGTGAATATTGCACATGTTCTGGGTGAATGTATTTGGATGGACTGGTCAGTCTGACCGGGGGTCGGATGGTGATGAAGCAATAGAGGTGACGGGTGGACGGACAGTTACAATAAAGCTGTAGGAGCAAGCTAAATCAAAGCCTCAAAAGTAGATCAAATGAGCTCCACGTTGAACAGCTTCAACATTAGTATTCTGATTAGTATTCCTAGTAATGTATTCATCATAATGAAATGTAATATAATATTCTCACAGTGGTCATTCTGCTTAATGAGCACTTTTACAGTAGATGCTAAGTGTTCTTCCTGTTAGTATGACTCTACTTTTACTAAAGTAAGAACACAGAAGTTTTGCTCTCGACTTTTAATGGGGTGAACTCTTTAAAAAGTCCCACTGCTTTTGGGGATATTTTAATTAATTGGCTTTAGAAGGCATTTCTTGGTTTCCCTGCCCTGCAGGGGGTGTTGTGTTTTATGGATGTTTGATAGCTTGGCTCTTTGTTGTTCTTTGTGAGTCGATAGAGGCCTGTTGTCATTTGTTTCAAGAAGTGCTTGATGACAGTGACTTCACCGAAAAAAACAGCTTTCCTAAAATATATACCATAAGTGGTGACAATCTGCTTGGAGAGGATATTTTGTTTCTCAATGATGAAAAATAAATAAGCCACATGCACAATAACATTACTTACATGGTATTAAATCATGTAAGCAATATATATAATACATTAAAATTGTTTCAATTTGTACTGAAAAGGGAAACGAGCAGAAGCTGGAAATCGGAGGTAATTGTCGAATTAAATTGCCACCAGCTGCTATTCCACCACAAATAATCTGCCCTACGTCAGGCTGAGTTGAAACACACTTCTATCTTCAAAATTATTTGCATTCTGGCAAAGTTGTTTGTTTGTTTGTTTTCAATACTCTCGTTTAAGAAGGCCTTTAAAATCTATTACACTAAAGATTGTGTCTGTCCTTCCACTTCAGGTGTTTTACACTCAGGAGAGATCAGCAGGCAAGAAGACATCTCACCTCAAAACACAGGATTTCTAATTGCAGTGACATTGCTCACACCATTGGGCCTCATTTGTATGTTCACGTGAAGGAGCAATTTGGTCTAATGCATTGACACAGATCATTTCCCTCCACCTCTTCTCGAGCTCTCTCACCTCACTTCATCAGCAGAAGGTGGACGGGCAGAGAGAGTAATATACTGAACCCATCTGTTCATCTGTCAGACCTTTTCTCCTCACAATTTATAGCACGTCTATTTGTTGAAGTGCCTTCCCTCCCACAGAGGCCCCGAGAGAAGCTGCAGAAGTGAACAATTCTCACACCGGTTTCACAACCTGTGAAGCTGATTTGATGAGTTGAGCCGGATCATTTGTGATGGAAGCTTCAGATGCATTCGAGACTAATGGCAGTCAAGGCTACAAATTGCACCCACTTACACCCATATCTCGGCAAGCTTACTGTCTGAGGCCATCAGAGAGGAGTCTGCCCAACTCAATCTCGACAGGTGTGCTTTTGGCGGCTCCCTGTGAAGCATTGTCAGGCGTCTTTTAGCAGGTCTGCCCCTATCAGAAGCACTCAGGCAGACAGAGCGGGTGATCCCGCACCCTCTCAACTGCTTACTTCCTTTGATTTTCATGCTAGGATCACTAAGCCTGGGTGATGAGGACAACTTTATATACACATGTGCATATTTTGTACAGCTTGGAGGCCGAATCTGTGCCGTCACACAAAAACATTGAAAACAATTGCTGATCAACAACAGAAGTCCAATCAATTCCCCCCCAGTGAGCACGCAGAAGATTCACCACTGCTCTTATGGCAGACATATGACCATTTTTTTCTCTGAGCATAAATTTTAGTCTAGTACACTTTTGTGCTTTTATCAGAGGCCTGCTGCTTGTGTTGTCACACTACATTAATTCGCAACCTCCTCTTTTTGGTTTTTCTTTACAGAGCATGTCAAAGGACTAGCAAACGGGCCATTTCAGTGTTGGGGCCAAATCAGCATTAGTATTCAACCTTGATTTGCATTCAGATAAAACACAATCAAGAAATGCTGTTCCCAAAACACTCAAAGCTCTTTTGTGTCCATGCTACCTGCAGAATGAATCATTGCTCACCTGAGTGTTTAGTTGAGCATTTAATTTAAGTGGACTTGTAGCTGGGAGGCTGTGATTGTTTATCTCCACGCTGACTGGGAACATGTGATATGAGTGGGGAAAGTCAACAGTCATACTTAAACCTCCCACCATATCCGGTAGCCGAGGTGTTATGACTGTGAGACGAACCTTCCCACTGGCTTACTGTGGGTAGTGGAGCTGTATCTGGATTTGATCAGGTGTGAACACACACACACACACACACACACACACACACACACACACACACACACACACACACACACACACACACACACACACACACACACACACACACACACACACACACACACACACACACACACTGTCTTTTGATGCACCTCATGAAGAAAAAAATGAAGTAAAACTCTGATTTCCTGATCATTAAAGTCATCATTTTAAAATTGCCATCTCTCCTACTTGGTCACTGCCTCTGCTTCTGTCTCTGGCTCTTTTCCAAACGAGTCTCTCCCTGCTCAAACTTCACGATGGTGTGTCACACTGCGTGAAGTCACACTCACGAGGCGAGGGTATAAATAAACAGACGTGATTTTGGTGGCACGTTGCCTGGCTGTCACCTCCCAAAGAGAAGATCCCAAGTTTATTCATTGTGTGTGTGTCGCTTTTGTGGCGCGTTCAAACTGTGTCCTCCCACCCAAAAAAACCTGCATGTTGGGTTTTAGGAAAACTCCCACTAGGATGTTGGCCTGAGAAACGGCAGCTCGTCCTCCTGGTGTGGAGCCGTGGCTACCCCACTGCTCCCAAATAATTAGACCGGGAAAAGCTTTTTAAATGTCCGCTTTTACTGTGTGAGACACAGACGTGCTGCTGCCTCAGCTGGATTTACAGTTTCTGAACCGTAGCTCTCCCGCCTAGAGTGGATTTTATGCCTCAGCCTGGTGACAGCCATTGTCCAGAGGCATTATGTTTTTGGGTTGTGTGTCCAACAGTGCATCCTATTATTGCTATCCTGATATGTGTGGAACACCTGGGATGGTGGGAATGTCTTCAAATTTAACACACATGTTCACTCTCACTTGAAGATTAAGTGATTAGATTTTGGTGGCCAAGTCAAGGTCGCTTTGACCTCTTTTCTGTCCCACTTCATGAAGGCCAGGTTTGAAGAGAGATTGAAGCCAAATGATAATTCAGAGGAAAACTTTGGAGTTAATGATTTAATTTGACTAATATTGAATAACATCATTGTATGTATATTCTACTTATATAGATTAATGACATATATGTTTATTGATTATTACCCATTTTTATGTTATACTATTGCAGATATTACATCAGTAATAAGTGATATTATAAACCTTTCTCTTCACTTATCTGCCAAGTTTGGGCTTTGTTGACACAGCTTTTGTTTTGTTCCATTTTCGGTGTCCATTTACACGACAATGTCACTAAAAAATGCAAATTATTGAAAACCCTTGATAACCCTAACCCTAACCCTAACCCAAGGTGGAACTTGTTGAACATGCTCCGACTTTGTCTCCGTGGAAAAATGCAACTTATCTGAAACGCTGCTATTGCGCATAAATAGTTCTTCTGCAGTTGATCAACGAGAACAAAGATGGTGACCTCCAGAGTGTCATGTTTGCCAGTCCATATTGTCCTGGGACTTGGTAGTTTTATAGTTGAGAGTCTCAAGTAATCAACTTCAACATCTGTCTGCACAAATGTCGGTGCACTCGCCATTGTTAATGTTTATGGCACATTTTCGCACGTGTGTGGTTTTATTACCAAAATAAACAACAGCACCCACATGAAATATACATTGTTTTTGTGTAAACATAATTTTCAAAACGTTGCTGTGTAAACGCAAAAACATTGTCAAGTAAACAGGGTCAAAAACAGCTGTGCCAACCATCCAGCCCAAAACTTCAGCACTGCCGTGTTCTGTGCATGCACTTTCCAGCCGCTAATGACTGTATCAGTCATATTAGCATGTAGCATGTAACCTCACAACTGCATGAGCCCGGCAGCTGGTTAGCATATCAGAGGCCGGACTTATGTGATGCACCTGAACGAATCACTCAAAGCTGTCAGCTCCTGCGGCTAAAACGGGACCAGCATGGCGGCTCCAACACAAACTTTCTCTTTTATTAATGAAACAGTTCAGCTAAATGTATTTCTGAAAATTGGAAGCGAGAAATAAGCTGCATCATTGAAAAGTTAAAATGCTGCTTCACAGATGTGTGCCTGCTATGAGGGGGCGTGGTCTGCTGTGATGGGGCGTGGTCTACTGTGAGGGGGCGTGATCTGTTGTGGGGGGCGTGGTCTACTGTGAAGGGGCTTGGCCTACGAGTTTCACAGTTTTTTTCACAGAGTTTGAACTGTCCTGCTGAAAAAGCTTTTTCTTTCAGCTTCTGGCTGACATCACAGCCCAACTTCTCTTCTTGTTCTTATGAATTCTATGGGGTTATCTCAATCTTTTCTGTTTGGTCTGTTGATGCCTGTTGATGTTAAACAGCAAGTGTATTAAAATCTTTTCCAGAGAAAATGTCCTCCCAATTCATCTAAAGACCATGTCAATACCATGTATGGTCCAAAATAGGAATTGACCTGTATTGTCCAGCTCATCGATGAGCTGAATGAATAGATTTAATTAATTTAGATACCTTTAGCATTGTTTTTTGACGGATTTATATTTTGACTGATTGCAGGATATTCAAACAAATGAAAATACTTTCACCTTGATCAAAAAGTTCTATGTTCTTTCATTTGTAAATTCTTGTTCATGAATGACATCCACAGAGCGCGTTTAATTCATTGTATTTGTCTTCATGAATAAGCACAGCTTATTTCTGCAGTTACAGTGAAATCCAATGAACAAAATTCTTTTTTTTTTTTAAATTTAGCATCCCATAAAGGTGTTGGAATTTTATCCAGCTCTGACAATCCCTCCTGAGGCACTTCTCTAACCTGACAAAAGTTAACTTGCACGCCTTTACAA
This sequence comes from Blennius ocellaris, assembly GCF_963422515.1. Taxonomy (NCBI): domain Eukaryota; kingdom Metazoa; phylum Chordata; class Actinopteri; order Blenniiformes; family Blenniidae; genus Blennius; species Blennius ocellaris. The sequence continues at coordinate 24,706,948 of NC_137658.1, forward strand.
ATGTCGAGCCGAGCTGCAGCCTCACAAGGCACTTCAGTTTGGAGCGACAGGCAGCCGTTCTGATTTAAGCTAATAAAATATAACCTCCACTTTGCCTCCAGAGCTGACATATTGCATATGTGAATGCAGGAGGAGCAGCAATTTATTTCTTCACAAGGGGTCACTTGTATTTTTAATAATTCATCCAGCATATGTTGAGATGTCAGTTGCTGTGCTTTGATCAGAAGCTCTCCTGTCTCTCGCTGAGCCATCAGTTTCCAATAAAAGTAGTCGGACTTCTACACACACCTGCCACGAGTGTGCCACGGAGATATTTCTTACATTCCCCTGGTAAAAATTCCAAATTGGTATATGCTGAAAAATATTCTCGTGCAGTTCGTGGAAATAAAAGGTTATCACTGCACTCGAATCGCCGTGGTTAGTGGATGGCAAAACAGCGGTGCAGGAAGCAGCGCCTGAGCGAGAGAGAGAGGGGGGGGGGGGGGGGGGGGGGGGCAAGGCAAAGCTGAAGTTTTAAGCAGTGCTGCCTCGTGCTGCCCCCTTGGGACATCCAAGCACCTCTGGCTCTTCACTCTTGGTCTTGGGTTTCTTCTTACTGCCTGCCAATGAGCTTTAACAGAAAAAACTTTTCTGGTCTATCACTTCCCTCCTCTGGGTTTGTTTGTTTTTTTTGTTGTTGTTGTTTGGCTGCACACTTATGTTGTGCACATTCTGGATATTTGCAGCATTTTCGGGCTGGATACACTCCTGATAGTGTTAGTGTGCTTCGTCTTCAGGGGCCACACCAGATAACAGTTTCTGCGTACGTGCTATTTTCTGTTTCTTTAGGGAGGCGAATGTGCAGGAAGAAGAAATTACAAGTTTTGCTTTTGGTATTTCCTGGTGTTAACTTAATACTGTTTATTCATACGGAAACATTTGTTGCTGCTGAAGACAAATGGTTGTGCTGCTTGGACTGATAAAACCAGCACCAAAAATAAGACAAGTACTCCAGAGTGAAATGAAAATCATATACTCCCCGGGGAAAAGGGAATGAAGATGCAAGTGGCTCGACATGTACTGAACACGAACACACAATGCAAACCTCTTTTTATCCATAGTTTGATGAGAAGTTGTTACTGTCTGACACCGTGTAGTTATTCAGGAGCCGGCTTCCTATTCACACAAGCATAATTAGATTGTAAGTGGACAAAGATATTTCCCACTAGGTAGTAAAGGGTAGTTGGATGATAAAGTTATGTTTCTATGGCAACTGCCTGCACAGACACAATATCAAGGAAGACTGAAGAGCAGAGGAGGGGGATCTACAAATTCATGAGGCATTGAGTATGCCTGTTCTCCCTCGTGTCTATCTATCAATCTATCATCCATCCATCCATCCATCCATCCATCCATCATCCATCCATCCATCCATCCATCCATCCATCCATCTATCTATCTATCTATCTATCTCTCTATCTCTCTATCTATCTATCTATCTATCTATCTATCTATCTATCTATCTATCTATCTATCTATCTATCTATCTATCTATCTATCTATCTATCTATCTATCTATCTATCTATCTATCTATCTATCTATCTATCTATCTCTCTCTCTCTATCTATCTATCTATCTATCTATCTATTCGGAGAAACACAGATAAACATTTTTTGCAGTAAGAGCATTGAGATAGTTGGATAAAAACCGGGTCTGGAGGAATGAACTTTTTAGCAACATTTATTTGTCCGTTTTCTCCTTGACACCTTGACTCTGTCTTACTGTTGTCTCTCACATTTCAAAACATTTTCCTGGCAGCGTTAAAGCCAACAGGTGGAGAGTTCGTTGGAGAAAAGTGAGAACTGGTGATGGACCTGCTGGTTTCTTTTAACAAAGCTGATTCATGCTGATACATACAAATATGATATGAAGAAGCTTGAACTTAATGTCTTTCTACTTGAGGAGTGATGTCTTCATCTTTGCAGTCGACTGAACTTTTTGTGTTTGTTTGGTTCATCAGTGCAAAAGTCTTCCCTCTGCTCTGAAGCAGTACATGCCACATTATGAAGAAAACCTCTCTGGCATTTCAATTTGTCAAACAATGCATGCAACTGGCTGACGCTCCTCATTCAAAGCCAAGACTGCAGTCAGAAGTCTGCATGAAAGAAGCTGCAGCGTGTCTTGCTTTCTAATGAGGTTCAAGCATCGTCACTCAAAGGTAACCACGTTTATTTGGTTTCTTTTTCTGAAGGTGAACTGTACACACACGCACGCACGCACGCACACACACACACACACACACACACACACACACACACACACACACACACACACACACACACACACACACACACACACACACACACACACACACACACACACACAGAGTCATCCACAGTGTGATGAACGTCCTTCCTTGTTCGTACATGTAACCTCCAAGGATTATAAAGACAGAGAGATCATTTTGAGTGGTTAATCCTTTTGTTCAAAATGCTTGACATATACCCCTCACTATGCATTTACAGTAATGACAGTACCCAGACTGGGGAATATTACTGTAACACACATACACAGAAAGCTTGTGAACATATCTAAGCTGTGGAAAGTCAAGCAAAGGTTGGAAGCTTGTAATATGATTTTGTAAAATGAAAATGCGGCCAGAACTGCAGTTCAGGTTAAGCAATAATGTGTCTGTTGCCGTCATTATTAATGAACACATCTGTTAGTTTCAATGTGATATTCAAAAGTTATTTTATTTTTTTATTTTTAAGTAGATTTGAAAAGGACAACAGAAACAAGACCTGCATCTCCACATTCTGTCTGCTGTGTCTAAAATCAGTTTTACTGTCACTTTTAAACTGACATAATTTCAGTTGTACTTGTTGTACATACCTAAGGACAGGGAGAGCATGCAAACTCCACACACAATGGTCCCCAAACAGGACTCAAACCACTGATATTCTCGCTGTTAGGTATTAGCTCCAAGCCCATCACTGTCAGGAACGTGTATTTTATTTTATTTTATAGCACTGAAATATAATCCGATACAAAAGTGACTCAGGATCTGCTTGTTTTTGTTTGTTTGTTTATTTTATTAAGTTTCTTCAAGTCAAAAAATTGAAAACATGAACATCAAAGGGCAACGCTAATTGTTTACAGTATTGAATGTGTGTGTGTATGAGATCTTTTTGATAGACTGTTCATACATGCGGTTCGTGTTGCAGCTCGTTCCTCAGCTGAAATGGGATGACTGACTGAGTTGGGAAAAGTTGGCACTATGTGATGGTATAACAATGTGCGATGACCACAAATGAAAAGGTCAGTATGATGAGGAGAAAAAAAATCGAAGAATTACATTGCACGATTAGAGAAATGCAATTATCACAAATTGTCACAAAACCTATTTATCAGCAGCTGGATACAGACCGTTGCAGCTAAATCTTCACTCTGGCCATTTGCCTGATGTGCTGCAGGGCTGATTTTCCACTTTTCTTTTGTTTCAAGTCTGATTTCATGAATAACAGGAATGGTGCTTTCAGAATTAGAATTTTTGTCCCCACTTCTTTGGCGTAAGTCATGATTACAAAGGATTACAAACGATATCCATATATGTTTGAGAATTGTCTTTACTGGATTGTCCAGCACATGTGAAAAATCCTTGGGAGACAGTTATTATCCTGATGACATGTGATACAAACATCTGGTGACTGTATAGCAGTTTTTGTTGGTCCAAATAAAGGATGATGCTTCAGTGCTCATGTTGAACTAATGGAATTACATGCTAATGAGTCTGCAGTTAATTTGTGATAATTGCTGATGATATGCATTGTATCATGTCTGTGCAATTAGACAACTCTCAAAATGTGTGTGCAGGTTTCAGCCATTAACCTATCATTGTTTTTAATTTTTTTCTTTCTAATTGCTGAGTGCAGCTTGCAATATGTTTACCAGATGAACCTAATCATAGTTCACCAGGACACATAATAAAATAATCAAGACTCTCAAATACACATGAACTTGTACCAGCCAATATTTCCATGGTCTCAATGAGATCCTCTGTCACTTTTGATTAATTTGCAGAATGTCCCACTTATCATAGTGGAACTTGATTAAACTCCCTATTAGCATCAGTGCTCAGTGGACCGTTGATTAACACATGCTTCTGAGGATAGCATGGACGATATGTTCCCCCCAAAAGAAGAGACTGTAAAGAAATGTTTACTCTAATATAAAATAATGAATGGATTTCATCATCAGGACTCTATCAACTACATTCACCTGTTCTGATCAGCGACAGATTGATTTAAAATCCTTGCAAATGACAAAAATGCCCCTAAAATGTTTGAACTGTGGTTAATAAAACATGAATGCAAAGAAGGGGAAGCCACAGTCAAAAGACTGACATCTGAGTGATTCTCACAGTGAGGTTTGACACTGTATACAAAGTGCTAAATTACCTGCCAAACACCCCAATATCCCACCTTCTATTTCCCAGAGTACACGAGGTACCATTCACCCCTGTGAAGTGTATTTATTTTCACTGTGTCTCTCTGAGTTATGAGGTCCATTTGGACTGAGAACAGTAAAGAAATGCAGCATAACCTCCAGCAGAAAGACAACAACAAGCCTATATTTCTGTTTTCACTGGGTCTGGCATCTTTTGAAATGCACTTCCTTCTTCTTTGATCACTTTCAGCATGCCACAGCCATTTAGTAATGTTGATTTATGTATAGTTAAATACCCTGTGATTCCCTTCAGAGCATGCTAGGAGCACTTTATGTCAACATCAAACTGCGATATTACTCACTTCAGGCAAAGTCACCAGCTTGTCTCTTAAGGTTTTCTGGTTTGATCCTGCAGCGGCTGTAAGAAGCTCAAATTAAAGCTGGTCAAACATATTTGGAAACAATTCAAGAAATGATAGAAGGGAACACAGGTTTTGACATGCAATCGGATCTGTGTTTAGACCAATGGCCAACTTTTATTATGAGGATATTTTTCTCCTCCTGAAAATTATAATCACTGTTTAATTGAAATTGATAAACAGCATATCTCTGGAAGTTTATTGACATAATGTGCATGCACTTGTATTTGTAATTTTTCCACCTTAAAATATATTTAATAATGCAGTATATTCTCGGGATGTGTTCAGTGACTCATGTCTCTGTGGGCTAAAGCTTTCTGAAGCTTTTACTTTGAAACATACTTTTTGAAGTCATGGTCATCTTTCTCATTGACGTCATCTTCTCAGACTGCTTGCAATCAAAGCGTCTCAAGGTGAGCAATGTTAAATTGTGTCTCTCTCGCACGCACACACACAGACACACACACACACACACACACGCACACACACACATACACACACACACACACACACACACACACACACAAAACTAACCCTAACCCAAAATGTAAGTTTAATGGGATCCTAACCCTAACCACATTGCACGAGTAGAATTTCTTTTCTGGCACAGCCTTCATTCTATTTTTTGTTCTGACATTTTTTTTTTTTTTTACAATTTTCTCGATAACATTGCTTTCAAACTTCCCAGCAGTGTTTGCGTTAAGCAAAGTAAGCAAGCAAAGTGCACCCAGACCCAACTCTGTAGCACGGTTCCACCACAGAGAGTGCAGTAAAATGTGGGTGGGGATGTGAACGCCATTTAACGACATAAGTATGTAATGTCATTACGCTTCAGGGCTCCCAGTGTGTTGTGTTCAGTGGGAAATGGGTCCAAATGGCAACGTAAATTCAATAGCTGTCAGATATCAAATATGGACAGAACCATTGTCCTCTCTTTGTTGTGTAGCTGAAAACCTTTATATGACCATGTTTTTTAAGTGAAAACAGATTTCCAAAATGTTGTTGTATATATACAAATCTTACCTGAAATGAAAGCACAAAAACAATGTGTTTTATACATTTCACAATAAAGCAAACAAACAAACAAAATACGTAAATATATGATAAAAAAATTGATACGTTCCATACTATTTCAAATTTTAGACAGATTTGTGTTTTTTTATGGTTTTTGTGAAATTGCAAAGTCAATATGTTCTGTGTTTGATGGCTGGATGTGATGGAAGCCATCATTAGTCTCGGCCCTCTATGTTCGCAAGTATTGATTACGGCTGATTTGACTTGAAGTAAAGCGCGGCGTTCATCCGTCAGAGTAATGGGACAACCATCAGTTTAGAGCAATGGTAACAAATGTATCAACTGTTGTAATGTGAGCTGATAATGCAACCAATAAATATGCTTATCTCATAAAGGTTGCTCAATTATATCTAATTGCAGGACAGGAGATAATTAGTCGAGGCGATGATGTCTAATCTTGAGAAAAGGATGAGTGCTTTCTATAAAGTGTCCATGTGTTATGATCACCCCTCCATTTAGGATTAAAGGGCTGTTAATATATGCATTTACCAAGCGGGGTGATGTTAAGCCAGCGCCTGGCTAAAAGCAGGGAATTATGAGAACAGGAAAAAGACCCGGGCTCCTTTGATCGGCTTACTGTATTTACCCGACAAGTGTTTGTAACTCAGGTGCCTCAGCCGCTCACAGCGACTGAGGCAGAAGGTTATTATTTCCTCCGATTGGAACATTGTTGGTTCACTCTTTCAGCCAATGGCGAAACAGCCGCACAACAAAAGTGAAGCGAAACTTTTTAAATTCTCAACTTCATAACATAGCCAGATTAGCGTTGCAAATTCTGCGAGACGGCAAATGACACAAGTATTGTTCCAGGCAGCGCTCTCTGCAATCCGCCCCTTACTTCAGAAACTCCCCCCATTTCAGAAATTTATTAGGGGATTTGTATTTCTAATGACACCTGCGCCCTGCCACCAGAGCAACGTAAATAATCCCATCACAGACTCCCCACTCATCAGCGGCAGGCTAATCCCTTGTTTAAGGCAGTTACACCGACCCCACCCATTAATACCGCCCTCATAAAGACGCAGCTTAGCATATATTATGGAGTTATAATGTGGCGAACGCTCGCAGCCAACTTGAGAAGTCTTCCTGGTGGCTTCAGGGAGAACATGTCACCTCTGCTGGTTTCATAAAGGGCTCTGCCACAACGCCTGACAGTGCCCCCTTTCAAATGCAGGCAAAATAGAAAATAAAACTCTCATCTTGGTGATGTACTGGGACAGAGTTAGAGCAGTAATAAATTAGAGCAAGCCAAAAGCATTTAGTCCTTGGAGAGAAATGTTAGGAGAAGTGGAGGAGTCAGGCACATAAACCAACCTCTCTCTCTCAAAACACTTGCAGGAGTTTTTAAACTTATGCAGCTTCATGGTACTTGATTCACTGAAGCAGCAGAGGACAAATCATGCGGCCGTGTTACATATTTTAAATAGTGAACTGCGATTTGCAATTCACAAAGCTCGTCTCTTCATCTCAAAATTAAAAAAACATTATGTTCTAGCTCGCAAATCTAAGGAGGAAAAATGATTTGCTGTCTCATGTGAAATACCCAATTTATGATTTCACTGTATATCCACAATGTCTTTAATGGAAGGCTATGTTAAGACAAGCATGTTGACTAATTAATTAGATGTCACATATGATTGACTCTGAGCTCTGACAGCTTGTTTAATCCAAATATATTGAAGGTCGCAAACCTCTAAGCAAAACCTTTTACCTGTAACTGATTTGTCTGAGATACTCACTGATTAATAGACAGAAATGGTGGATAGATCATGTTTTCCATTATCTGTTGAATTTCTGTTGCACAGATCTGTCAATTAAATGTGTTGAAAGCATTCTTTCTACCCCTGGGTGTATGCTATCTATACATTGTAAAATGAGCTTGAACCCAACTTTTAAACATTTAAAAAAAAAAAGACAGCAGCAATTAAAAATAGTCTGCTCATGTCAATCCATCTAATTGCTTCATACAATTTACATTCATGGGGGCTTGTCAATATTCCAACTGGCATTGAGTGAAAGGCAGGTTACACCCAGGACAGGCCACCAGTCCATCACAGGGCTAATGCAGAGAGACAGGCCATTACCACACAAGTCACGTTGGCACCTGAAAGCCAATTTAAAGCACAGTGATCCCGTTCTTCCTATTGTATCAAATAAAGTCATATTGTAAGTTTCTAGAATGTACTGCGGTCTCTGGAAATTCTGCAGTCCAATTCTTTCATTATGGAGGGTCCTGCTTTTGTATTTTAGGTATGTCCTCCAGTGTTCGCCTTCACTGCATTGTTCTGTGTTCAACATTTGGGGACCCTCCTGTAATAATGGATTCTTTTTTCCATGTGTGATTTTTTTTTTTTTTTGATGCCATTGACAATGTTTTCTGTACAGCAAGGAAATTAAGTTTCGCATCAGTCTGCACCAACTCTCACCTCATGCAGAAGGATACCAGAATCCCCTTCCGCCGCTGTAAATGTGATAAATAACTGTGAGGAAACGGCTACGGATGTGATGCTTCAACAGCAGTTTCCTGACAACATGAATATAAAGATGACAGAACTGCCACTGAACCTAATACGAAGGTGGAAACTCAGAATGAGCGGATCTTATTTATAAATTACAACAAAAAAAGAAGTCTGTGCAGCTGTTTTCAGAGAAACGCACATACACAAAAATATCAATCCAATTTAGGATTTGGAATTTTGTTGTCAAAATGCCCAAGGGTTAAGGCTCGAATCATTTGTGCATTTTCTGTTTCAATACTTTGGAGATATTCTGGTCATTTTCTGCCACTGCTGTACTCTCACTGTAGTTAAATCAGCCTTGAATCTTATGGTGTTGAAAGGTCTTGTCGCAATATCTTTTTTGGGTTTATCTGCTGGGAGTTTGAATTGACCTTGGGGATATGTTTTGGAGAGAGGCAAGCACTCTGCCCAGTGAAATAGACTAAGAAATTGTAACTGTGATAACTGTGAAATAAGTCACAGAGAGAACCAAAACTGTCTCGAAACAGAAAAAAAAAAAAAAAAGTGAACGCACTCCACTGCCTCTGTGTACGGTACTGTATTTGATTTATTATTTCCCAGAGTTGTTACACACTCCCATACTACTTTAGCATTTGCACAAACCTTTACAGTACTCAGCATTCCTATTTAATGGCATATTATACCATTGCACTGCAGCATTTTCTGTCCTGACTGCTCTCATGCATTACACATAGGCCTGGATGCACATTCAATGCACGCTATATATGACATACTTTACATTACCCCATTGCACAGTCTGGTGTCCTTTTGCATTAACTCGTGATGGCAGAACCAGGTAATCCCTTTTTTGGGCACACATATATTCAGTACATTTAAGTAATCCTGCACTTCACATATTTTGCAATTACATGCAAACTGCCTGAGAAAAACAATAAAGTCTATCGCTGGATCCTAGTATGGTGATCACAGGAGTACTGGTCATCAAATCTCAGCAGAGGTAATACTGTACATGCTGACATCATACAACTGAGGGTCCAAATCAGACTCAGAAAACCTTAACAATCCCACTCCAGCAGTCAACTCAGTTAAAAAACAAAAAAAAGCCATAAATATAATCAACTAGAACTACACTCGGTAGAGCGAATACCTTTGCGGAAGCAGCTTGGAATCGCTAGCATGATAGCCATTAGCTCATATTGATGCAAACTAGGTGGAGTACTATGGGAAGGACTCAGCTATCTGGTTATGGAGAGGTTGCAAGGCTTTCTGGGAGATATATTAGTTGTATTTTTACTAAATGTCGTATCACACAAAGTAAATTTTGTGTGATGAGATGAAGGAATATGCCGTTAACATCCCAAAATCTAATTGAGTGGTCCTTGGATGATGACAAATCATCCCTGAAAATTTTATGCAATTCGGGTGAGTCGTTCTCGCGACAAGTTGGTAAAATACATGTGTGTAGTTATTTATTAATTTGTTTGTATGTATGTATGTATGTATGTATGTATGTATGTATGTATGTATGTATGTATGTATGTATGTATGTATGCTATACTGACCAAAAATATAAACGCAACACTTTTGTTTTTGCTCCCATTTTTCATGAGCTGAACTAAGGCTTTTTCTATGCAAAAGGCCTGTTTCTCTCAAATATTGTTGACAGATTTGTCTAAATCTGTGTTCGTGAGCACTTCTCCTTTGCCAAGATAATCCTGCAGCTGCAGCCTTCCTCAGAGCTGAAACATATCAGCAAGGTAAAAACGTTTTCCCTGCATTTATCTGTCGTTTTAAAAAGAATTCAAACATACGTAGTCAGAATGACAAAATGAACATAATCCAACTGTCTCATGATAGTCTAAACTCAGCTCATGTTCCCTATTAATGGCTCAGAGCCACTGAAAACGCAACTTTTTGAAAATGGTGCTCCAGATGAAATTTTTTGAAAGCACTCAGACTCCATCCCCATGTAAAAGAGGAAAGACAGCAGGCAGCTGGTATCAAAATGTAAACCCTTTACCGTTCTGTTTTTCTTCAACATCAAATCGAGTGATGTGTCAGATTTTCGAAACATTTGCTTTATTCAGAATGAAGTGGAGTTTGTTGACTTTTATAAATATCTAGGAACTGTGTTTGACTCCAAATTGAAATCCAACACTGAAAGTATCCTGAAAAAAGGTCAACAGCATTTGCAGAAGAAGTTAAACATTTTGTCAGAAAGAACATTTTATGCATCTTTTATTAGAATATTTTAACATTTTCCTTTATCTAATTCCTTGTGGGAAAAGTGGTCCAAAAAGTTTGGTGAATAATTTCCCAATGGGACAACATCTCTTCCTCCCAGTTTATCTTTTTGCCTTCAAGATGCTGTTTGTAGCGCCACCTATGAAGACGTTATGATTTTGTCTGCGTGTATTTATTTATTGGTATGTCTGTATGTATGTATGTATTATGTAACCAACATTTTGCAAAAACTATGAACTCAAATTGATTGAACTCTTCAGGGATAATTTGTCATCATCCAAACCAAATGATTAGATTTTGGGATGTTAACAGCGAACTGCTGTGAATAAATCCCCCCCAAAACTACAAAACAATGTTGGGCAACCAACAAAGTTGGCCAAAAATATGATGTTTTTGTCTGTGTGTAGTTATTTATTCATTTGTATGTACTCTATGTATGTATGCATACTGACCAAAAATATAAATGCAACTTTTGTTTTTGCTCCCATTTTTCATGAGCTGAACTCAAAGATCCAAGACCTTTTCTATATCTGTGTTAGGGAGCACTTCTTCATTGCCAAGATAGTCCATCCCACCTCACAGGTGGGCATATCAAGATGCTAGTTATCTGACCTTCCTCCCCAGATTCCCTCAATAAAGCAAAACTGCACATTTCAGAGTGGCCTTTTATTGTGGCCACTTTAAAGCACACGTGCAATATTCATGCTGTTGAATCTGCATCTTGATAAGCACATTTAATAATAATAATAATAATAATAATAATACATTTTTATTTGTAATGCCCTTTATATTTGGTAAACAAATCACAAAGTGCAACAGTAAAGCATATTTAAAAATGTATTAAAATCAGATAATAATGCAATAAAATCACAGAACCCACAAATCAGCCAGAGGACTGTATGATTAGAAATGTCTTTCGATGTTTTTTTTTAAAGAGTCCACTGTCTGAGGAATCCAGAGGTGCTCAGGGAAGACGTTCCAGAGACGGAAGGCCCTTTCCCCCAGGGTGCGGAGCTTTGTTTTGGGTGGATGGAGGCGGTGACTGTCTGTATTGCGGAGCCTCCTGCCGGTGGTGTGGGAGGTTAGGAGCTCGTGAGCTTGGGTGGGACAGTACCATTGAGGCATCGGTGAGTGAGGAGGCATATTTTTATGGTCGGTTCATTATTTGAGGGGGAGCCAGTGTAGGGAACGGAGGATGGGAGTGATGTGTTCATATTTACGCTCCCTCATCAAGACCCTGGCAGCGCTGTTCTGAATGTACTGTAGCCTTTGGAGACTCCTGCCAGGGATCCTGATGAGGAGTGCATTGCAGTAGTCAAGCCTGGAGGAGATAAAGGCGTGGACCAGCTTTTCAGCATCTGCAAGGGAGAGGAGGGGGCGGAGTTTTGAGATGTTGAGTCAGTGAGTGAATGAGTGAATGAGATCTTGCAGAGGTGTTGGATGTTGGCATCAAAGAAAAGTTGAGGGTCAAATTTAAACCCCCAGATTTGTAACACATTTGGACAGTTGTGTGTATTGACCAGAGACAAGGGAGGACTGAATCTGTTTTTGCATTTGGAGCTGTTTAGATGGAGAAAGTTGTCAGTCATCCATCCTTTATCTCCTGCAGGCAGAGAGCTAGGGAGGGTGGTGTAGCTGTTGGAGAGGCGGGGTCAGTCCAAATCAGTGGTGTAAAGGTTCCAAGTAAAAATACTTCTTTACAGTACTTATTTTTAGTTTTTGGGAGTATCTATACTTTACTTGAGTTTTAAAATTTGTTGTGACTTTCACTTTTCCTTTGCTATATTATGAAGAAAAAAATGATACTTTTACTCCGCGACATTTATACTGGATACCGTGGTTATTCATTACAAAATATAATGTGAATATTGTTCTATTGTTTCGGGAGAGAGGGAGAATTGAGCTCAATAAAGCCTGTGAGAGAAAAAAAAACCATTTCTAGCTGTTTTGTCTCTTTGTACTTTTACTTTTGATACTTAAGTATGTTTCACATGACCGACTTTAAGACCTTTACTCAAGTGATTAATTCTTGGGTAACTTTTATTTGTACCTAAGTAGATTTCAAGCAAAGTATCTGTACTTTTACTCTGGTATGAGTTTTAATGACTTTTCACACCACTGGTCCGAATGTATAGCTGTGGGTCATCAGTGTAACTGTGGAAGGAGATGCCATGCTTGGTGATGATCTGTCCAAGATGGAGCATGCATATGCTGAACAGGTCTGGCCCAATGACAGAACCCTGGGGAATGCCACAGGAGATGTGATGAATGGTGGATTTTGAATGTCCAATGGCAACTTACTCAGTTCTGTGTGACAGGTAGGAGTGGAACCACTTGAGGGCAGTTCCAGAAAATCTGATGTGATGTTGAAGACAGTGAAGCAGGATCCGGTAATCTACAGTGGAGACGGTGGCTGTAAGGTCGAGCAAAACCAGGAGTGATGGGAAGCCCTGGTCAGCTGCCATCGAAAGGTCATTTGTGACTCTGACCAGGGCAGGTTCCTTGCTATGTGCAACATGAAAACCAGACTGACATTTTTCAAAAGGGTTACTTGAGTGAATGTGGTCCAAGATCTGTGTCTCAATAGTCGTCTCTGTTACTGTAGAGAGAAATGTTGGAAATGGGTCTGTAGTTGGAAAGTGTCTCTAGATCAGCAGTGGATTTTTTGAGGAGAGGCTTGGTAAGTGCTGTTTTGAGTATGGGTGGAACTTGCCTGAACTGAAGAGAACAGTGATGATTTGATGGCACCATCATTTTGAACGGGGCAGTGGGAATGGGATCCAGTGCACAGTTGGACGTTTTCATCTTCCTGATGATACGTTCCACTTCACCTGGTGAGACTTTCAAATGCAGAGAATGAGCAAACGTGTTGTTGTGGGCCAAAAAGCAGAGCTCGTTTAGACTAAAAGACGCCTCTGAACTTGCTTCTGTGTGAACAGGTGGGGTAAACTGGATTTTCACTGGATAGGGTTCTGAGAAAACTTTTACACTACCATAGCAAAGTACCATGATGGAAATTATGTAGAGTAATTATTAAGAAAAAGTCTTTAATTATTTTAAACTCATACTTTTATTCAAATTATGTTAATTTCAGCACAACAAAATGTATTTTACCCAGCCAGTCACAAAAACAAAATGAATAAAATCTAACTTTCCTTTGTTTTATTTACTGGCAAGTATACAATTATATAGTAAATATTACATCCACATTTTCTAATAATTTGTTTTTAACCTTAACACTCATTTCATTATTCCACTTATTGTGAAGATGAAACTATTCCTACTTGAGATGCATTGTTTCCTCCACCAAAATGTAGACACTGAAGAAGATATATCAATGTTTTTTGCTCTTATGTAAACTATTATGACCACAACAAACCAGTCACACTGAGTGTATATCGGATAGATGTCATTAATCAGCCTTGCAGCATTAAAAAAAAAAAAAAAACAGTTCCTGTGACGCTAAAACTCACAATTCATGAAAGAGTTGTTGTTAGTAGGATAAGTAAGTTAGTATGATAGTTAGTATAAGTTATGTAATGTGGGGTTCAAATTGAAAATATCACCCTTTAACATTTTTTTTGGACACAAGAGAAAGATTTACCATTCTTGGTCACAATGATAGTAGGCATATTGCATTAATTGAATTGCTACATCAGGTCTATATCATTACTTCCAGAAACAATATTTAACACGGGATACTATCTATTCCCTGCCTCTCAGCAGGTCAAGAGTTGAAGAAGCTCTTGTATGACCACAGATGACATCATGCAGCAGTTCTCTCCAGAGTACGTAAACTTCCACCCTGCTATCATGCTGAGCTATTGTCTTTGAAAAACCACTGTTGCCACATATTCTTTGAACACTGTTTGATCTCACACGATATCAGTCGTGATCTTTGCTGGCTGTATTTCAGGAGTGTCCAAGCTCGGTCCTGGAGGGCCGGCGTCCTGCAGGGTCTGGCGCTCTTCCAGTTGCAACACACTTGATTGCAATGAGGGCAATTTATTGGGCTTTTTCACCACCTTGGTGATGACATCATTATTACATTCAGGCATGCTGAAGCAGGGAGACAACTGATTATGTTTAAGTTTAAAAAAAAAAATACATTTTTGATCTATTCTTTTGAATATGTGACTTATCAAGAAAGTAAGCATAGGAAGTAATAAAATCAGGTTTTTGAGTGTTATTTTATGGCTGTTTTGGTTTTAAGACAACTAGAAAACCAGCTAAATATTCAAGGCTGCAGTCCATTCGGGTTATATTTGAGAGGCAAACTGACTGCCCCTTTAGCATTATATCTGCTTGTTGCCTCGGATATGAATTACTCCACTGTAAGGCAGAGGCTGTTCTCACACAAAGATGATAACCTTTTATGCAGACCGAAAGTCCCCTTGGCTGTGCTTTTGGCCTTGAATAAGCTGGACCTGCTCCTGAGAGTTTGATAATCATATTGCAGTTTGTGCACTCTCGGCTGGATGGCGATAGATCAGCATCTCCCCCTGAAGTTGCATGCGGCCACCATCGTGGTCCACGTGGTGGAGTGTGAAACTAAACAGTGGGGTCTCACAGACTTCTTATCTGTTTTCTAAAGGGGACTCAGTGGTGGAGGTCCTATGAATTTCTCTGTGGGATTTGTACCAAAGCCAAGTTTTGAGTGCTAGAAGCACTTTGTCTGCTCCCTTTTGAACCCGAGGGGAAGCCTTAGTCAAAGGGGCCGTCTGCCAAAACGGCCTTTCTTCCCTCTAAAACCTCAGCAAAGAATGTGAGCTCAACACCTTGTTCTTGAGCCAAGCGTGCATGTGCAGGAACTCCTCATTCCCTCCCCTAAAGACTGTCTGCCTTCCGTGCCAATCAGGCCCGTGAGCCGGCAGCTTATGACCTTGCTCAGCAACAATGTGAGCAGGATGAGACATAAAAACAGCTTCAACGCATGTGGCCTTGCTCCACAAATGGTACAATTGACTGGATATTGCCAGGTTTGTTTGGATCATGGGTCATGCCCACTTCCAAACAAAGACTGAGCAAATTAACTATATGGATGTGGATAAGACAGTAAAGGTGTACAGTGATGGTCAGAAACAACGCAGGCTTCATTGAGATTTTATTCCCTCTGTGTGGGCCACTTCTTTTTTCGTGTGTTGGCCCATCAGGTGACCTGCAGGTTAATTGGAGGTCGCTCTGCTAGAAATGATCAAAAGCAACGCACAACATCAAAGTGACGTATAATATCCAGAAATACACTCTGATAATTCACTCTGTGTGAGATGCATTTGCCCCATACATGTGTGTGTGTGTGTGTATTTTTTTCATAATTCAATTTGCAAGTATGGCCCAGATTGGCTGGAGAGCGATTGGATCAGTGAGTCATCAAAAGAGATGATGGAGTCAGCTTGTTGTGTGGTCCACATCTTTTTGTTTTTATTTTCAAAAGTGCAAAATACAAAAAGTGTATTAGAGGATTCAGGAGTGTGGCTTCTCCAGCAGCATAACAGAGAATGATGTTGAGAGGTGCCTTTAATCCATTCAATTCAGTTGGATCAAACTATTAAAAACTTCACACGTGATAAAAGACAACATTAGTTTCATAAAACTAAGTTAAAATCCTCCACGCCAAAACCATAACAATAAGATAATGGGGAAAAAAACCATACTAACAAATAAACCTTAAAACTAAACACCTAAATAATAAACTAAACACCCCAAACACCTAAATAATAAACTGAATCCTCGCCTACTATGTGCAACACCCCCACTTGCTCCTCTTCTTGGTTCAGCTCGGAACCTTCTTTAGTGGTCAGTTCCAGGAGGGATTTTTACCTGGCCTGCACACAAGAAGCGGGTAAGTTAAAACTCTCCTCTCACACACCACACAACACTCTCACCCACATTTTAAAACATTCCCAGCACACACACATTAAGGTCTAAAAGAATCAGCGTCTAATCTTTAATACACAGGCCAATGTGTAATTAATTGCTCTGTTGCCTCCACAACAGGGAACCGGGCTGGATCTACAGATGACAACAGAACTTTCAATAAATAAGTTAAAAAGACCTATTGTGCGCAATTGCATTTATATGTGCAGATTAGCATCATCTGAAAGTTCTGTGTGCTGCTCAAAGTGTTAGATGTTTCACAGGAACGAACTGCCTGTTCATTACAAACCAAAAAGCTGTGGATTTGAGGGCTGTCACACCGGACAAATGAAATTATCAAATGGATTAAAACCCAAACTAATGAAATGCCAGTTATTCTGTGCTTTGTGAGCTGTGGAGACGTTCATCTTCATCAAACCTTTTCAGTATTTTCAGAAACCGGTGCTTGTTTTGTTTGCAAACCAATGATTAACTGAAAAACATCATTGTTCATTAATTAAACTGGATAACTCAAATATGACACACAGAGTTAAACAAATGTGTCCTTTTGTTTTCCTTCAAACTCGTCTGCTGCTTTACCAAATTGCTAATTTCTGAGAATCTTTGTTTTTTAGGTTGCACTGCCCGGAGATCCACACCTAATTAAAATTGTCTGCATGCTAATGATCATTTTTCCATCTATCAATTATTGACGTTCACACAAATGCATTTTTTATTCTTAAACCACGGTTATTGGTTCAGATATGAAATAAATACCCTCATTCCTGCAGAGTACATGATGAAAAATAATCTACACAGGGTCACTGAAGGTTTTCATACAGCTGTGAAAATATCAACCACATACACTGACGGGCTTCAGAAAAGGGGTTTGTATTAATTTGTGTACTATCATATATCTGTGTACTTAGAAAAGTCATGCAGGCACAAACATGTAAACTACACATGAACTGAAAGTTAACAGTTACCTACTGTGAATTCATGGTACTTTGTAAAAGTTTGCGAAAAAATATAAGCTCTAACCTGTCATCAGGTCACAAAAAAACCAAATCATAGAAATCTTTTTTTCTTATCTGACCTGCAAGCACACTAACTAATATCGGGTTTGAAACACCCAATAATTCATTTACTTTAACTGGATCTCTGCCAGTGTTTCTTTTCATTAGGATTGCAGGAGTCGTGCCAAAGAAATTCCCCTTGAAATCAATCACTGCATATATACTTGTCACACTTTTAGTAAGAGAAGTGGTGCTGACAATATGCATTACCAAAGACTTCAGAAAGTACACTTAAAAGTTATTAAACTCTCGTAAAATATGGTGTTATCCAACTTTTTTGCCACTGTCTCCATCGCTAACTGTCAAAGCTTGATGGTTGTGGCAACTGACAAGTTGATCAAACAGACAAATGCTGAGAACTGACGGGAAAACTTCTCTGATCTATTGGGAGGAAGAAAAAAAAACAACACTCGTTTCCCTGAAAAAAGTTCTGACTTTATAAAGTGTAGTACAATGAATGGGTGTAAATTGTTTAGTGCAAAAGGTTATGTGATTTTCGGACAATTTAGTGTTGGTAGGCAAATAGTTAGTTTGTAGGTTAACATCAGATTAAGGGAATAAAGGCATAAGATTTGACAGAAAATAACACTTACATCCAAAACATTTGCGCAGTTCTGAAAAAAGTCACAAGGCAAGTCTTCCATCCACTCAGATGATAACACTTAAAGGTCCCATATTATACTAAATCGACCTTTCTGTGCTTTAAACATCATAAAAGTGCTATTTGGGGTTCATATACATCCCAAAAGTGTCTTTTTTCATTGATTCCATCAAGCTCGAGTTCACAGCGATCTTTCTCTGTTCTTGTTCGAACTGGTGGGGGAGCTCAACCTGTTGATTCAATTTGCTTCTGCGGCACCACCTTGCTGACCTGGCACAGAGCTGGAGAAGCTCCGCCTCCAGGAAGATTGACATGCAGAGAAACCAAAACAAGACACGCCCACGAATGTGCCAAGTAGCCTCTTCTCTGCGCACTGTCTCAGTCTGTGCTGCTTCACATTGAAGGCTGCTGTTTTTGTTGCTGTCGATAACTGTTTTCACCATCAAGTCCACTTGGAGAAAATGTGTTTTCGGGTGCAAGTATGTGTCCACACTATTTGTCTTGCTGAAAGAAGAAGCACAGTGGCGAATGTGGCTGGACTTTATTTTCTTTTCCGCAAAGAATGTGTTTGTTTGCGAGCGACACTTCACCAAAGAAGCTTCCAGAACTACGGGTACTTTGAAACTGGACTTCCTCAGAAGCTCATCTTGAAACCTGCCGCTATTCCCACAATAAAAGACTAATGAGGCGCCGAGATCTGTAAGTACATTACTACCAAGCGAGCGTGAGCTGCTGGCTACGTCACCGAGGGGGTGGAGGAGGTGGCTGTGGGCTGGGCTGCAGTCTCCGTGTGGGCGGGGGAGGCAGAGGAGCTGAGAACCACCATCATGAGAGGTGACGTCAGCTCAATCCAAGAAATAACTATAATTTCACAAGTTTGAGTGTTGCATACTGTATCACCCAAATTATTATCCCACATGAGCATAGGATGGACTGTGAAACATGACATATAGACACATATGGGTCCTTTAATCAGTTGGGTTCATTTTGACATTGAACTGCTCTTCTTTGGTTCTTTTCAGTTTCAGTGTGCCTGTGACTTTCACCAGCAAGTATTTCACACATCAGTTACTACTTCATTAAGAACAAATCAAAACAAAACAAAACAAAACAAAACATGATGCATAGATTATCATCTCCACAGACACCCCGTCTATCTGCCATTGACCTAAATTTATCTTCTTTCTACAAAAACCCCCCAAAAAACCTGTTATTGTCTTTGGTCCCTTCGCTGGCGTGCAGCAACAAGCTGGTGCTGGTTGGTCGGAGCACGTGGCGCCTCACATCAAAGCGCTGGCAGTATGGTTGTGAAGCGACGGCTTTGAAGTGCAATACAAAACACAGCAGCAATGGCTGCACTCAGCAATTATTGCCCATCATGGAAGATGTGAAAATAGATGGTGATTGATGAAACGAACTGATGAATTGACAAATAGGATTTCGACAAGTATTTGTGTGCAGTTGATTTTGATGATAAATGATTCAGTTTGGTCCCGCAGCATGTGGCCATATCAAAGACAGAAATTATGGTTTTTGTTTGTTTTTTTTCTTTTCTTTTTAAGGATTCTAAGCCTCTCTTTGGTCAAAGCCAGTTTTTTCATGTCATTAAAAATGACAAGAACGCCACCGCTACAGGCAAGTATTGACCCAGAATCATCTGTTGACTGAATCTTCATAACACTTCAGGAACTTGAATTAAACATTTAGTGACTGAGTACTTTATATAAATCCAGTAGCATGCGGTGGTGTTTTAGTCGGGGCCGGCATCGGGTCAAGCTCATTTCAATGACGAGAGCAAGACCAGCACTCTGCTGGCCCTAAGGCGGTCCATCAATAACACATCAAAATCTGATTGGCTGATGATACTGTCACTCAACATTTTAACCCAATAGCAGCATCCAGCCTCCATCAGAGGGTAGCAATGAAGTTACTGCTGGTCCCCAGCAGAGGAAAGGAGCTGTGATGCGTTTAGAGGAGATAGGAGATTTGACCTCCACAAAATATAACCAGTCGTCTTCTGTTAAAGGTCCCATATTATACTAAATCGAAGTTGCTAAAGTCACTAATTGATTCCAGACACAGATTTCAGAATCACTTTTTAATTATTAAAAAATAAACAAAAATCATTTTTGACAGAGCTAGCAGTGCTAACCCTGCTGCCCCTGACTGCACACCACTGTATAAATCTCATTTTCAATGTCACTGTGTTTTTGGTTGCATTATAGGATTCCTGCAGTAATCATTTTAAACTTCTCTTTCCCCGTATTGATATGAATGTTTTATTAAAATCTCTTTTCTTAGATTATCCTGTATTTGAATATTTATTGTCTTTCGTTTGGTGACGTTGCAAAGTCGCAGAATCAGTTTTCTTTTTATTTATTTATTTTTTCTACCCAGTTTCTTCCCCTTTTTGGGATCTCACAAGACCACAGAAAGTTTGTTCATTTCTAAGGAAAAACAATTTTCATTTGTCCTGATACGCAGTCTTGACATATGAATTTGGACCCAGGAATGTGAGTGACTGTCACATCCAGTGGGGGGGACCTTTAGCCACAGTAGAACCTCCCCTGCGTTCTGCTCACAAGACGCTCCCCCATGCATTCAGCCAGTCACTGATTGGTTGAAGCTCTCAGGACTCGACACCTTCGAATCCACACACTTGCAACAAAAGGCTGCAAAACCAGTCTCACAGACCCCGAGTTGGTGGGTTGCTGGAGGCAGCTCACCCAGTGTTAGCATACAGCTAACACCAGAGCAGGGCAAGCAGGGGCCTTCACTCCTCAACTCCTCTGCTGACCCGACCACGAGGGTCCGACCTTCCCAGGACCCGGAGACCAGCGCCCAGAGTCTGATCTCCCATCAACCAGGAAAACCACCCGGTTCCTCCAGGACGGGACCAGGGAAACGACGCCTCACAGAACTTCTTTGTGTTTTCCTCAACCAGCAGGAAAACCATCACAGACCTGAGCGACCAGCTCCTCAGTCTGAACAAAGGAACAACCAGGAGCTGCAAAGAAGAACAGCTCCTGAAACATCAACTTCATCTTCTTCTCCTCAGCCTGCAGAACCAGCAGGAGGTGCTAACTACAGGAGAAGACACCAGCTTCCCTCCAGCAGGACAACAACCAAACTCCTTCAAGGAAGTGGGAACAACAACTGGGCATTACTTGAGATTAGTTAAAGGCCTAGTGAAATGTAAAACAGTACTTTGCAAAAAACGATAGTTGGGCGACTACTTGTAAGGTTTCTCCAACTCTGCCCCATCACTGTTGTCGCATAACAAAGTTATTTGAATTTTGAATCTCCAGCCGACGAAGTCGGGGGAATCCTTCTTCGTGAGCGTGACGTCAAGAGATGTGTAGATCTCGATCTGTTGTTTACATTGGCTTGTTTCCCTCTTAAATATCGAAGTTTTAACAGTGTTTTGAAGTTATAGTCGGCGTTTTATGAGCCTTGACGAAAGATTGAGCATGGAAGAGACACGAGAGAGGAGAAAAGGAGCACAGGCGGCGGGAGCGGCTAGCTCGCGCGGCTAGCGGGAGCCGCTAGCTCGGGCGGCTAGTAGACGATCAAGTAATACCTGGACTCATCTTCGGTGATTCCGCAGTCGGAAAAGGGCTTTGACATGATCCACGAAGCCGGGTCGTTCTACCAAAAGTCAGGACGCCTCAAAGCCGCGGTGAAAACTGCCGGCTGCTGAAGTACGGACGAACAGTCTTCTGCTTCCTCCAACATGTTCCAGACGGGGTCACCAATGGCAGAACGACACATTCTGTGTCTTCTTCATCAATCACTGGATTTGAAATGCCCGATGATGCTGAAATATCGTTAAATTCAGCCTCTTCGTCGTCAAAACTCTGATCCTCCATAATGTAAACACAACTTGGGCGTGTGTACATCCCGTGACGTCACTCTATTATTGTCAGAAGCTCCGCCCAGCAGCGAAAATACCACTGTTTATCGGCTATTTTCTCGCAGATTGCCGTGTTTTAACATTTTACCCTTCGGCCAGTTAGCATAAAAAGGATCCTAGAAGCGATAGCCAGAGTGTTTTGGAGGTCAAATTTTCATTTCACTCGGACTTTAAACCTGATGCTATGATAGAACTGTTTAACCTTTATGAAGATGTGTTGATACTGTTACAGTGATTGAGTTCTTTTGATAATGATATTAGGAGCAGTTATTAACCTGTAAACCAACGTTAGCTCTGCCACAGACACAGGGTCTGCATGCTAATCTTTGCTTTACTAACTAGTTAACTCACAATCCTACACATATCACATCAAAGACAACATCACACAGTAACCGAACACCATCTGACGACTCCTGACGTTTTACAAAGCAAGTCGCATTCACATCAACTCATTCTAGAAATGGTCCTTTAGCAGAGACACACAGGAAGCAGACGCTAAAGACTAGCTTCCATGTTCCATTGTTCTCCAGCACATGGTCGAGACCCAGGACAGACTTCCTGCTCTCTGATAACCTCCATTTGAATGTAGTTTCTTGTGATCCGCCATCTTGTTTTGTATCACACGTCTCACACACACACTTCCTCCACCTCTCTCTCTCTCTCTCTTTCTCCCTCCACACACACACACACACACACACACACACACACACACACACACACACACACACACACACACACACACACACACACCTACACACACACACACACACACACACACCTACACACACCCAGCTGTATATAGGTAGTTAGAATCTGTGTTTATTTGTTTTCATTGTAAATAAATGTAATGTTTGGAATCATACTTGCTGTTTTATTAATGAGCACAAAGGTGAATGAAATGTCGACCTCTTATGTGTCAAGAACTCCAAAATCCTTCAATCTTTACTGTTAATTCTGGTAATTGTAAATAATTTAACTATTAATTCAAATTCCTGATTAACTGTTTAGTATATCTTATGAGACTGATATAACTGAATTGGCTATCATTTCCTGTTACGACAGGTGGTGCTCCGAGGTTTCTGATACAGATCAGATTAAATTTCAATAACATTATTAATAACTATCTTTGATAATTATTAATCATTATCGATAGCCAACCACAACATAAATAGTGATCCTTATGAGGTAAGAAATCCCTACACCCTTTTCAGTTTTCTTTTTAGTCGCACAATACTTCACCATTGACTATTTTCTGTAATATCGCTCCAAAGATGGCAGCATTGGCCTTTCAGTGCGCAGGTTGGCAGATGGGAATCTCTCACAAATCTGCTGCATAGATTTTAATTTTAAAGACGCAGCAGAAAGACTTTGTTTATCTGTCTAATCTTCTTTTTGCATTACCATGACATCTATAGTTCTGAGGGAGCTGTCTCAAAAATAGTCGTGAGAATAACATTTAATCCAAGCATTCTCATTCCTCTGACTGAAAAATTGTACCCATCGCCTTTCATTTGAACTGACAGACTCAGCAAACAATTATGTGCTACAGTTGGGTAAAAACTGAAACTGGGCCAGAACTACTTCAGGAACTACTTCAGGAAGAAATTACCAGGTTTGGCTAGTTTGACGAGTCAAAAGACTAGAATGTATTTTGGTTTATAAATTGATTGTATTGTTTTTGATGCAAATTGTTTAGTCTGCAATCAAACTTTAAACTGAATGATTGTTTTTTTTTTTTAAATGGAGGAGTGTTCTAAAACTTTTAATCACTTCTGGAAAATACAGCTTCTCACCTGTGCTTCTCATCAGAAAGAAATCCCCCCCCCCCCCTTTGGACATCATTGCATATTCTCTGAATATCTTAGAAATATTTTCTCAATGCTGGCTTTCATGAAAACCAACCCCTTGGCCTTAAAATATGTGCATCAGAACAAATATTACCTGGGAAGCCTTACCTTTGAGAGAAAAAAAGAGCTGTGGTGTGACAGGGACGAACCCACCTGGGAAGGTCAGTGACGCAGAGAAAAAACAAGGCCCTGATTCATCCTCCAGAGGCTCTTGAGACATGAAAAGTTGTACTCTGGTTGGGTGGTTGTTGAATCCCAGTTCAGCACTTGTCAGCATTTTGGCAAAGGTAAAATGCATAAATTCATATAAGTGACAAGGTCCAAAGATACAGAGGAGCAGCCCCGGCTGAATAAGAGTGCAGTGTGGTCGCCGCACAACTGGCCACCTCAATGCAAACTTACATCTGGTGATACGATATATTTCCACATTTTGTCTTGTTCTACTAAAACTGAAAACTTCACCACATATTAGTGAGGTACAGTTTTAGAGTAGGTGCCAGCCCAGTGCCCTCTACATTAAAAACAATGTGCTATTTTAACATGTATAAGTTGATTTATTAAACTGTTGTGCCCATCTGTTTCAAGGAGTTGTCACTTGCAGCCTTTTTTGAAGAATGCGAATTTCTTTTCACATGAAGACTGATCCCTTTATTATGCCTATATATCAAATCGTTGATGGATCATAGGGATATCTTCATTGTTTCTATTTTTTTGTTAGTTTGTATTTATATATTGTCTACAGTGGTATACCTCTTGTGAGACAGGTTAGCCCACTTCGATTTTGATTTATTTGTTATGGAGTCAAATACCTCTACTGTGGATCCCTGAGCAAGATCAAAAACACAAATAAAATGATGCAAAAGGATAGAGATCAGAAACCTTAAATTTCAGAGCAGAGTTTGAAATAGGTGGAGAATAAAGAGTCTCCACCTAGAGCAAACACCTGAAGCGGCAGCACTAAGAAAAGGTTCAGGTCCACACGGACAGACTCTGTCTATGTTCACAACACTGATTGTAGCCGTTACAAAAAAGAAAACGCTTGAACGCCATTTTATTAAAGTTGTGTAAAGTCAAGATGACTTTGATTACAAACATAGTATAACTTTAAATGTATGAAAACAGTTTAGTATGTTTTGATGATGCCTGATGTCATACAGTTATTTTTTCATAAATTCTCTTCGTATGAAGAATTTGACATAAACTGCAGTCACAGTTTTAGCACTCTTCATTCCAGCTACGCAGCCTTTTCTGTGCCAATGATCACATCATCCAGTGCTAGTTTAGGTAAACATCAACAATAACTGACTATTGCAATAACAATATGAGAGGTGATCAATGTCTTGAGTTTTATTCATCCACCAAGTAACAGTGCTCTTTCTCTTGCCCCGAATTTACACCTGGCTGACAGAAAGTTTTGTTGTTTTGAAAGACTTTATCTATATTTGCTCTTGCTTTTGTGATATGTGAAATACTCATGTTATTGTGATTTTGATTTGTAATACTTTAACTCACTGGATCAAGGCTGTGCAACAGAGTTGGGCCATCAGTATGCTTCTGTTATGGTTTGTAGTGCCAACTAATTTTTCACTAATATATCAAGTCAATTACTTTATTTGTCACAAACAACAATTATACATAGTATAATGTACACGGAAATGTTTTAAGTACTTTTTCCACACCAAAACAAAAAAAAAATCAGTCTTTATGCGACAGAAGAATATAAATACAAATCTCGAACACACATAATGAAAATAGCACGCAAAATAGCACACTATATGACGCTGATAATAATTATTATTAAAAAAGAAAATATATTTCAGTCAATTTCTTTTCTTTTTTTCTTACATCATGTGCTGGACTTTTATACCCTCAGTTTTAAATATTGTCAGTGATTCAAATGTAGTTTGATGGATAATAACAGTGTCACAATGACATTATTGAGTATTTTACACAATAATTAAAAAGTCCCGAAGGTGTTACTTCCCTAAACTGAGCCACAAGTAAATGGCGTGTTAGCCTTCTACTCAACATTTAGAAACTTTGAAACCTTGAGTTAGCCAGAACTAAGAATAAGTGTTGTACTGTTATAATAGAGGCCATCAACTGTTTTTGGTTTTCTTTTTAGAATATTCAATTGTATCTTTGTTTTTCAAGGTATCCAATGAGACCTCAGTTCAGAAATGGGATTTATTGTGCATGCTCCTGTCAGCATTTTCACTGCAGCGTTTGAGAATAACTCGAGGCCCAGCGAAGACACGTTGTTCTTAGTAACATAGTGGGTTTAGAATTACATGTGGACTGAAACACACACACACACACACACACACACACACACACACACACACACACACACACACACACACACACACACACACACACACACACACACACACACACACACACACACACACACACACACACACACACACACACACACACACTGTAAAGGCCTGAGGAAAAACCTTTGTATTTGAGAGAAAGAATAGAGTTCTTCTCTATTGGCTCTCAGGATGACACTTTTTTTGTTGTTTTTTTCCCCCGGCTCCTTCAAGGACCACCATGTCCTAACACCTACACAAGAAAATAAGGTCATTTCGTCTTTGGAAAGAACCACCAGCACAATAGCAGTTCTGAACCACCAGCTCCATGTTAGCAGTGTGTTTACACGTGAAATTGTTGCAGTTTGCTGCAGTACTTTGGCAGCAGAACTGCTTGGTAAAGCTTTGGTAATCCAATAGGCTGAATTCAGTAACAACAAAGGTTGCCTTGTGCAGCTGATGTGAGTTAAACACATGATTATGCAGTTACGAAAGGTGTGATGTTTAATTTAGTGATGACATAGTTCAAGAACAAAAGGCTGGTTGGAAAGTCCTGCATTTAATCAACTTCAGATTATTTTCTGGTCAATTTACTGGTGCTGTCACTTTCTGGTGAGATGCAGGTGAAAACCATGTTTCCATGGGGACAAACCATAAACTGACTGTATGAATGATCTGATTCATATGGATTAGTACTAATGAGAATTAGTCAGACTGGTTAAAAAGAAAGTCATACTTGATAGGTTTTTGTTTTTTTAATTTAATTGTCACTGAGTTCCCAATAAATTGTGAAAATGTTTTACTATTTGTATCTTTGTATACTTGAAGTTATTCAAACAGAGCCACAAAATACTTATGCCGAAAAGCAAATAAATCATCTAAATCCAACAAACTATTGTATTTAGGAATTCCATGTACACACATTGCACAAGGATTAGTAGATATAGATTTTTTTTATTTTGTTTGAATGTGTTCTTCACTAATACAATACAAAATGTTTACAAAAGGACACGTTTGTAAGAAAAATCCTGTATTTGAAGACTGTTTATCACCAAGATAAGTTATAATTAATTAGTAATATTCTTCACTCGGTTAGACAAATGACAAATCTTCTTTGGTGGTTGTCCTTTGAGTGGGAAGCTCTGAGCAATTAAGCGCCTCGATGATGAAGCTGAGCAGTGAAGCCATGGATTGCGTGTTCGTCACCATTGATTCGGCTCTGAGTGAAGGGTGGAGGAGCATCAAGAACTCTATTTACAAAAATCAAAGTGTATAGACGGATAAAGGCCATGTTGATTGTGTGAGTTTTGAATGACTGTTGCATGCATAATAAAATAATGGGTGGCAGTAAATCTCCATTGGCTAAGAACTACCTCTTCAAATAGTAACTCATGCGGGATTTAAAAAGCCCTCATATATTTCTAATTCAGTCTGTGCCGCACTGTGCAGAGTGTAGGTAAGCACTATGTTATTATTGTCTGTTTTTACTTATGGATGACCAAGGCCAGGGCTTGATTATTTTGGGTAGAATCATTAATTCAGTGGCCACATCTATCATGAAATATTTATAATTTGTCAGGGATCATCAAAGTGGCAGCTTTGAATTATAAATCAGAAGGATGTAGATGTTTGGAGTGAGATAGATGAAGCACTCGGTAATCAATATGCACATCTTCCTGGCACCTAAAGCTAATAAAGATCTGTCAGACGGAGCCAGACAGAGTGGCGCACAGCATATTTACAGGGCAGATTCTCCACTAATTGTCCATGTGGTATCACAATTAGATGCACTGTGCGTGCTTAGTCTCAAGCACACATCAATGCCACTCAGCAAAGCTTTTACCACATGGATGGAACTGGATTTATTGCTTTCTGTGCAATTTAAGATTAAAAATTATAACAAAGGAAAGCACATTATTGTAAACCTATGTCGTGAAACAGCAGTTTCAGGCTCTGACTGTGTTTTGACTCTGGTCCTGTGTCTGCCTCCTGGTTGTTGTACCGCTAAATTGATTGAGAACAATATCAGAAAAGCATGCAGTGAAGGGAAAAATAGAACTGAGTTGTGACACAAACCAACTGCACGCAGGCTGATGAAACATGTATTGTATGGTGTGAAAATCCTTTCAGAAAATGCTAACAGTACTTGACGAAGTTGAAGCATGTTTAACAGTTTTTTTTGCAGCATATTATGCCGGCTCAAGCACCCCAATTACAACTTGGCCTCACAGTTTGCCCCCAACTGTCAGTAAGATCACGCGAAAACTGCAAAGGCAGACATTTCACTTTGAAAGGATTATTAATGAAATCTTGCTCTTTACACAGTGTTTCACTCTGACACTGGAAGAAGCTCTTTCTACTCAGAGACTGAGGCTGAGTGGACTTTGGGAGGGAATTGGCTGTAATTGTCACAAGAGCTTTGTGACTTCAGTGGTGTCGCCTTGAAAAGCTTTGGTCACACTTAAAATCCCAGAACTGTACTGTATGTCTGGTGGTGGCTTGCACTTTTTTTCTCTCTCTCTCTGGCATGTATATTGTGGAATCAGAGATGGCTTTTATTGCTTTTCAAATTGTGTATAGAAAAAAGAATCAAAAGCCAAAGAAATAAAAAAAGAACAAATATGTGCTTTCAGGCACAATCTTGATTTAGAAAGCCACAGAAAAAAAGAAAATCATCAAAGAGAGAGCTGCATTGCACCACAACATGGCAGTAAGATGATCATATATTCAGACTTGCATATGCATGTGAAAACAATCAACTCAGCTCTTACAGGCATGTTCATACATGTGTGAAACATGCCGAGAGAGAGGTTGCATTTTATCCTCATATCACAAGTATGCCTCTTCCTCCGCACATGAGCAACAGTTCAAATACCTACTGACCAGAAGCTGTGGGAATAAAAGACTGGCTGAGCCCCCAGCAGAGGGAAAACATCAAAGTTAAATGATTCCAACCTTTCCGTAACGTGCATATAAATGGTCCTGCATCCTTGAGCAAAGACGGACACACACATATATATACTGTATATATAACCACATGTGCCAAACCACATGCTCTTCCCTCCTAATGTGGTGACACTGCAGAAGAGGGGCGAGAGGGATGACCCATAATTCATCACCCTGTACCTTGGACATCTGGTGCCGAGTACAACCTGAGCGAAGGAGCGACTCAGGATAACCACCATAGCACACGGGTGTCTGTCTCTCCGGCCTCTCCAAGCAATTGACTCATTAGCTCACTGCAGACTATCTGATTATGCATTATTCATGTGGGTGTGTGTGTGTGTGTGTGTGTGTGTGTGTGTGTGTGTGTGTGTGTGTGTGTGTGTGTGTGTGTGTGTGTGTGTGTGTGTGTGTGTGTGTGTGTGTGTGTGTGTGTGTGTGTGTGACTGGGGTTGTCGCAGGTGGCCTGAGGTCTCCTGAGAGGTTGATGCAGGATGGACAAGAGAGGAAAACAGTCTTTTCACCAAGACATCAGGCAGATGCTGTGTGGACTCGTAGCATCCACATCTTGACGCGCCTGAGTGTAAAACCTTGTGGGTGGTGAAGCATACTAAATCTATATCTAGAGATGTACTAAGCACACAAGGAAGAAAGGTCAGAGAATTAGCTGTTTGATTCCAGTTGTTTACGCTTCATACACAGACCACCGAACATGGTAAAACCCTGTCACATGGAGAATTTGCAGCTCCACATGTCTACATTGTACTAAACAAATAATTACATTTTTACACATGACTTACTTCTATGTATTTATAAAAGCCTTTTGCTATGATTCTACATAAGTATTGTAAACTGACCAAAGAAGCAGCTTCTTAGTTATATCACATACCTTTTTTTATGCATTTCCATTATAAGCCTGAAGTAGATTAAAAAAAAACAAAAACACATGTTGGGTTTCACAGGAGGGTATGTGTCTGATAGTGGCCAAATGGGATTGCTGTGGTCCTGGGGCTCTCGGAAAAAGTCACAGTCTTGGATGAAGTTAAATTTTTGGGTAAAGTCTGAAGTCTGGAGGGATGATGGAGGAATCAGCCAGACTAAAGTCACGAGGAAGCAACAACAAATGATAATGTGCCACTCTACTGATTGAAGGAGGTATCAAAAACTCAACAGGGCACTAAAATCTGAACAATATACACTTTTGGAACATTTGTTCTGGGACAACATGTGCTTGGTGTCTTGCCAATGGGCTTTGGGAAGAGCTGAATTTATCACCCAGAGCCGATTCAGCACAGGACGAGATGGATAGCAACACGCCAGTTGTTTCTCTCCTCGGCAAGGAAAACACAGGATATAAAAGATGAAGATAGAACAGAATAGATGTGGTCTTCTTACATCTAGTGATGCTGAGGCAAGGCGATAATGATCAAAAGAACAAACGTATAGTCTAATTAACGACTGTTAATCAGAATAAGCATTTAGTTTAAGTATTTATTTGCTACTGACTTAATGTAGTGCTGACGTAATGCCGGTGTTTTTTTTTCCTTGCTCAGGTCATAATATTTTCTTTAGAAAAACAAGAGTAAAACCAATTGTTTTTAAAGCAAGGAGTTGAATAATCTTTCAATTGTGTATATGTAAAACAAATATAACCTTGCTTTTAGTTTGATTGTTACCATAATAGAATTAACTAACCTTGATATATATTCTTCCAAATGTCTTGAATTCCTTCATTATCCATCTTGATATTGAGCAGTTGTAACATTTATCAGCATGATTTTTCCTCCAAGAGGAAATACCATCACACAGAACACAAGGTATCTATTTGTGCAGCCTGCGAGACGCTCACAAACTGATTGTCTTTACTCCTTGGGGAAGTTATGGTGCCTGACCTGTACATGGCCAGTGCATGGTACAATAGTGGGAGTCTGAAAGCATTTTGCATGAAACATAGACCCCTTCCTGGAGTCTGAACATATGCTGGTAGACTATTTGTGCCATATCTTCAGTCATTTTCATGGTATAGACATTATAACCAGGCTGTCCAAGCTGACAGAAAGTCACAGCTCTGTCGAACCTCATCTCCCTTTATCTTTGAGCAGTAATGACTTTGTAAACTTCTTTAATAACAAAATTCTAACTATTAGGGATAAAATTCAAGACTCATTGCCCAAAGCTGTTGCACATTGATCAACCACATCTTCAGATTGGTTTGAGCCTGAGTTCCAGTTATCCAGCTTCCACCCTATAGAAGCCTTTGAGTTTTACTCAATCGTGGCTTCATCTAAACCAACAACTTGCTCACTAGACCCAGTACCCACTAAACTGTTTAAATATATTTTCCCTGTGATTAGTACATCAAATACGTGATCAGACCAACGTATCTCCAATAGCAGGTTATGTACCACAAGCGTTTAAGGTTGCTGTTGTTAAACCTCTTAAAAACACACCCTTGACCCAGGTGTCTTAGCAAGTTACAGGCCTTTATTCCTAAAGTCTTAGAAAAAGTGGTCGCAAGTCAGCTTTGTGACCATTTAAGCAAAAATTACTTATTTGAATCTTTCCAGTCAGGTTTTAGAGTTCATCATAGCTCAGACACGCTCTGGTCAAAGTTACTAATGATCTTCTCATGGCTAGCCAAAGGACTAGTCTCTGTTCTGGTCCTGTTAGATCTCAGTGCTGCTTTTGATACTATTGATCATAAAATCCTATTACAGAGGTGAGAACACATTATCAGGCTTAAAGGTACGGCAGTAAAATGGTTCCGATCATATTTATCAGACAGGTTCTACTTCGTCCACGTTCACGATGATCCTTCAGTCCAGACTGAAATTAAACATGGAGTTCCACAGGATTCTGCTTTAGGTCCTATACTTTTTGCTTTATACATGCTTCCTGAATAGAATATTCAGAACATTTTTGACCCAAAGTAAGTGTAACTTCTCAAATGTGGCCATTGTGAAAGCATGACATGTGGTAATTCGTTTTCTCATACATTGGCTTTATTGTCAACTGGCTGAAGTTGGTGAGTGTTGCTCTTGCTGCTCTGGGAGCTCCTGCCGGTGTGTCGAGACTCCACTGCAGTCAAGGTCAGATGTTGCGCCCTCTCTGCAAAGCTCATGGCTGGTATGGGAAAAAGAAAAAAGAAAATAATCACATGGTAGCATCTGTAATCTCCCAGAACAAATAGTGGGGTTATCAGTGACAAAGAGCACGACAGTATGGCATAAACTAGGTTCTCGCGTTCTCGAATTTACTAGAAGTAAAATACACGCTGCAGCGTGATCATTTAATCCATGTCCTCATTCTTGAGCACATTAAACGTTTTATGCTCAGGTCTGCCGCCATTGTATAATTGCTAATCAATGCATCGATTGATTAAATTTATATGTCCCATTATAATTTCAACACTGCTGAAATTTTATTTGCCTTGCGATAGATGCTGTACTGTGACCAATCTACTTTTATTACAGCACTAAAATCTGCCATGATATATAGAAAACTACGTCACAGTAGTGAAGGGTTGAGAGTTCTTTTTTGGTTTTCAATGCAATGTATTTTTAAAATACAACTCTCTTGTGAGAGTAAAGCCAATTAAGGTTTCCTGTGTGTGTGTGTGTGTGTGTGTGTGTGTGTGTGTGTGTGCGTGCGTGCGTGCGTGCGTGCGTGCGTGCGTGCGTGCGTGCGTGCGTGCGTGCGTGCGTGTGTGTGTTTGTGTGCGTGTGTGCGTGTGCGTGCGTGCGTGCGTGCATTTTACTGTGTATCTGTGCAATGGCAGGTGGGGGGGGTTGTCTTAATGACACAACAATACAATAGCCAGTGTAGATATTTCCTGAATCACAATGGCCTTGCAAGTGTGTGTGTGTGTGTGTGTGTGTGGGTGGGTGTGTGCTTGCGTGCATGCGTGCGTGTGTGTGCATACATTCCAGCACATGTAAACAGATCAATATGATGGTTGTTTCAAGGAGCAAACATAATTACTGGTGAAATGGAAGCAATTGTGCCTGAGCAGTAATTACAAAGCTCTACAACTGTAAATCTGATACTTTCCAAAAGACACGTCAACATGTCTGGCTTAGTCAACACACCCCGAGTTCTTATCATACATGTGTCAGTCAGGTAGCGCAGAGAGATTTTCCTGATTGTAGCATTTCTACGACTGGGGTGGATCGTTGGCCTTCGCCGGATAAGAACTCCATAACTCTGTATAAGATAAAGCCACTGTAGATGTTGGCTCATACCCCAGGACCAGCCATCAGCTGTCAAAGTCTTTGTCGGGCAGATAACAACACCATACTGCGAGTCATGTTTTAGCCTCATGCAACCATAGCCAGTCTTTGACATTTGCAGCATCGATTAGACTCTCAGGGAACTGCATTGTCTAACTTGACAGGGGCCGAAGAGCCAAACAAAGCTTACACAAAAGCAAAGAAATATCCCTCTCTCCCCTACCTCAATATCTCATCCTTCTGCTGAAATGTAGCCTTGATTTGTGCCGGCTGGCTCAACTTAGCTCAGGGGTTTTATTAGCTTCTAATAGGTATGTCATTTGAAAGTGACAAATCTGACAGCTATTTCACCCAGGGTGTATGGCACGGCTGCTCTAATAGAGCCATCGGTCTGTTTCCAGCAGAAAAGACATAAGGCACAGGAGGAGCCATGTCTTTTTTCTTCTTTTTTGCTGCTTTTTCCTGCTGACTTGATGTCAACTGCAGTGCAGAATCTTTGTGCTGTGATGAATTGGATTGAGAGGGATTCTGCATCATAAGACCACAACACCTGATATTTAGGTAGAAAATCCCAAAGATAGACCCCCTTTTCCTCGTGCAGTCACCTGTGATGACTTACATTAGGACAGAGCAGTGCAGATGATGGAAAATTTCAAAGATGTGCTTTACATAACAAGATGCTGTGATAAAGTGTGAGAAAAAAAATCTGAGGGCTGAAAGCATCTGGTGCACACGTTCAAGATGGGTATTGCTCCTTGTGAATCCAACATGTCTTGCTCTTTGCAGCTTCATCATGAAGAAAATGATAACGATTTACACTGCAGGTAGTAACATTATGTAAGTGTAGTTTTTCTCATTTCCTTTGCTCTTCACAGATGGAACCAGGGTGTCTGTATATTCAAAATGGGAAATAAAGTGAAACTTTAGTGAACAGTACTCAGATTTTTCCATTTTTCTAAAAACTTATTTTCAACACCCCCCCCCCCCAAAAAAAAAAAGGACAATTTGAGGCAGATCCATGAATAATATTTTATCCAGTTTTCTTTACACCATGTTGTTGTAGCCACACTTCTTACGTGAGCCTTAAATCTGTGGAATCTGCAAGTTTCTGACCAATTTTAGCTGAAAGAGCCGCCAGAGACACTGACGTCTTGTTCAAAGAAGTGGGTTGCTTTTTTTTGTTTGTTTTGTTTTTGCTAACTGTAATTCCAAAGTGTAATGATGCATATTTTTGAGGGAATTTAAATCTAACGATCCAAGAAGTCAACACTTGATCAACTTTAAAGCCTCAGTAGTTTTTTCTTTCTTCCCCTCAGTCAAGTATTGGGGCACAATGGGTTAAGCATTGTCCTGCATATTCATCAAGGATTCAATGCTCTCGACAACTCCTTGTACTGCTACTTTGAGAAAGTGTCCTCAAGGAACTGGCAGTAGTTTTGAGTCAGTTTCAAGTCCATCTGCTCCCCCCCCAAAAAAAAGGTCCAACCAGTTCTGTTTTGCCTTATGTCCATGAGTGATCCAGCCCTGGGCCCACCCATCTGGGCCATCAAGAAGAACTCTCATTTCGGCTTCCTGCAACACCTTTGAAAAATAATCATCTGTTTTCGCTCATGTTTTTCACTAAATGGTCGCTGTGCTTTAAGCCTTTCCCACTTTCACATTGACTCAGAAGTTGACATGTTTTTCCTCTGCAGATTTGAGGATGTTTCAGCACCGGTAAATGATGCTCGAGCGTTTCCTAAAAATTGACTCGGGATTTTTCCTGCCAACTTGTTTTTTTTTTGTAACTCTGTTTTTCACTATTTTCCGAGTGTGTGTGATCACAAGTCAACATTCACACCTCAGTATGCATCCCTCAACCCACTCTATCTTCTATCTAGACAGCTAGTTAGCGGTGAAACCAATTCCTCTCACTAAATGTTTTTGTCATCATGGCTTGGAGATGGAAAAATATTTTGAAACATAATACTTTAATGAAATATATTATGCACACACACACACACACGCATGCACGCACGCACACACACACACACACACACACACACACACACCAAATATTTGCATGTGCATTTTTTATACTGCTGGACAGAATTTCACATCTGCATTTCATCTGCTGCGAAGAAAATAAATAGTAATACGAACTGCACCTCCACTTCAACCTGTAAACTTGTCACTGTGCACAATCTATGATTTTTATTCCTTCACACCATTATATTCTGCACGTTCAGCTGGGAGTGACTTGTTGAATTATTCCCA
Organism: Blennius ocellaris; assembly: GCF_963422515.1. Taxonomy (NCBI): domain Eukaryota; kingdom Metazoa; phylum Chordata; class Actinopteri; order Blenniiformes; family Blenniidae; genus Blennius; species Blennius ocellaris. The sequence continues at coordinate 24,742,630 of NC_137658.1, forward strand.
GAGCTCTTTGTTGCATTGTTATTATTAGCTGTATCTTTATTCTCCTCAGCTGAAGCAGCCCAGATTCCCCACAGGGGTCATTAAAGTTTAATCTGAACTGAACTAAAAATCTACAACTTGAAATTATTCTCCCCCAACAGAAGGCTGGAGATGACAGTAATACTATATTAACCTACTGTTGCATTGGCTTATAATATTACTGACATCAAATAATCATGTTTTATTGCTATAACCTAAAGACCAAAAACAAAATCTTGTGTGCTTTTTATGTATCTTCTGCACATTTTCATTTCACATGAAGTCACATGTTTCCTCATGTGAGAAATTTCTAAAAGGTCACTATACATCCTGCTTTAACAAAATTCCCTGGAAAGAGTGTGTGTTCACACTGCTTTGCTCAGTGTTCTGTCCACTATGGTGCA